>NC_090830.1:19744200-20344200 GCF_028021215.1 Eschrichtius robustus | reverse complement strand
TAAGTCTGCAGGTTTGTGAATTGCAGTGCCCCTGAGCTCCATTTTTCAACTCGCTCTCTTGGGAGCTGGCCGCAAAAGCGCAGGATTGCTTTAGGCCCTATTCTGCTTCCGGGCGGCAGACTGAGCCTGTGGTTAATTCTTCTTCCTGATGGGAAAATAGAGTGACCTGTGCCTGTCCCAACACCTAGAGCTAGTCTCTCATTGGTTCCCCCTCTTCCCGTTCACCCTCAGGACAAATTGCAACCTGTATGGAACAGGAGATTAAAGGTGCTGATTCTCCAAGGAGGGAGATTGCTAGTAAAGCGGCTGGAATGGCGAACCCGAGCACAAGGAGATGAGAAATGAGGTGCGTTTTAGAAACCTTTCCCGATCACTCGGTGGACCATCTTCTGGGTTTCTCATGCATGTTTTCGATGTAGGAAGATGCCCTTGAACCTGGAGATTTGGGACCCATGCGATGGGTACCACGCAGTATTACTTTAAAGCGTCTGCGTTTGCTCAGCCAACCTCACCAAACCTCTCAGCCCCAAGAGTGTCCACCCTTATGTCTCAATCAGCTGCGGGTCTAGATATGGTCAATCCAGGTGGCATCACAGCGCCTGAACGAAGTTTGTAAGAATTTCTCTCCCTTTCACTGTCTTTGTTTCACGGGTTTTTTAAAATAATTGAGTTTTATAATGGGGTTTAGCTGCTTTTCACTGCTGTGTTTATGCAGCTTTACACCCACTTGACTCACTTACAGAGAGATATCAATACATAGGTTTTAAGATTCTTACTAGTCAGATATACTCTTGGGCGGTGAATAGGGGGTGTTGAGTCCACTTCCCTGAGCAAGGAGGTAGGTCTTGTCTATTACGTATTGGGTTTATGGAACGGTATCTGAGCTAATTTGAAACCCTTGTTTTATGCATCACCCCACCTCACTTTTCCCGTTAGGCAGCCATAGTGTGTTTTCTAACCGTGTGACTCTGTTCTGTTTTGTAATTCAGTTCAAGGGTAGCGGTTTTTACATTCCCTCTATAGGTGATATCTTATGATAAGTGTCTTTTTCTGTGTGACTTATTTCACTTAGAATCGTCGTACCTAAATCCACTCATCATGCTGCTACTAGCCTTATGACGTTGATTTCATGGCTGAGTGATATTCCATTGTACATAAGGACCACAACTTCTTTATCCATTTTCTCTTTCCTGGGATATTTAAGGTGTAACGAAGTGGAGGTTCTTGTCAACAGAGCAGCCCTAAACTTTGGGGGGCTTGTGTCTTGCTGATTTTAGTTTTCCCAATTTATACGCCCATGAGTGGAAGTGCCCTATGCTCTCTAAGCTGAGTTTTGTAAATGTTTCAGACACACCGTACACTTCTCCAGAGTGGCTGTTGGCAATTTACATCCCGCCCATCAGCGTAGCAAGGCTTCCGTTTCTCCGTGGCCTGTCCTGCATTTCTGGTTTTGACACTTTATTCAGCATGGCCCTTTTGACCGATGGGAAGCGAGACTTCTTTGTAGCGCTGATTTGCCTTTCCAGGTTGCTTGGTTGGCCAAAAAGGGCGTATGCGTTTTTTCCTGAATATATTCAGGAAAAAACGCATACGCCCTTTTTGGCCAAGGGCATCATTGTCGAGGTTTTGCCGCTTTTCCTGTGCTTTAAAGGCGATTCGAATCTGCCTCCTGAAATCTGTTTCCTGCAATTCTGCCTTGCTTTCAAATCCTCTTTGTTGCCTTCCCTCATATATTTGTAGACGAGAGTTATCATTTATAAGTCTGCAGGTTTGTGAATTGCAGTGCCCCTGAGCTCCATTTTTCAACTCGCTCTCTTGGGAGCTGGCCGCAAAAAGCGCAGGATTGCTTTAGGCCCTATTCTGCTTCCGGGCGGCAGACTGAGCCTGTGGTTAATTCTTCTTCCTGATGGGAAAATAGAGTGACCTGTGCCTGTCCCAACACCTAGAGCTAGTCTCTCATTGGTTCCCCCTCTTCCCGTTCACCCTCAGGACAAATTGCAACCTGTATGGAACAGGAGATTAAAGGTGCTGATTCTCCAAGGAGGGAGATTGCTAGTAAAGCGGCTGGAATGGCGAACCCGAGCACAAGGAGATGAGAAATGAGGTGCGTTTTAGAAACCTTTCCCGATCACTCGGTGGACCATCTTCTGGGTTTCTCATGCATGTTTTCGATGTAGGAAGATGCCCTTGAACCTGGAGATTTGGGACCCATGGGATGGGTACCACGCAGTATTACTTTAAAGCGTCTGCGTTTGCTCACCCAACCTCACCAAACCCCTCAGCCCCAAGAGTGTCCACCCCTTATGTCTCAATCAGCTGCGGGTCTAGATATGGTCAATCCAGGTGGCATCACAGCGCCTGAACGAATTTTGTAAGAATTTCTCTCCCTTTCACTGTCTTTGTTTCACGGGTTTTTAAAATTAATTGAGTTTTATAATGGGGTTTAGCTGCTTTTCACTGCTGTGTTTATGCAGCTTTACACCCACTTGACTCACTTACAGAGAGATATCAATACATAGGTTTTAAGATTCTTACTAGTCAGATATACTCTTGGGCGGTGAATAGGGGGTGTTGAGTCCAGTTCCCTGAGCAAGGAGTAGGTCTTGTCTATTACGTATTGGGTTTATGGAACGGTATCTGAGCTAATTTGAACCCTTGTTTTATGCATCACCCCACCTCACCTTTCCCGTTAGGCAGCCATAGTGTGTTTTCTAACCGTGTGACTCTGTTCTGTTTTGTAATTCAGTTCAAGGGTAGCGGTTTTTACATTCCCTCTATAGGTGATATCTTATGATAAGTGTCTTTTTCTGTGTGACTTATTTGACTTAGAATCGTCGTACCTAAATCCACTCATCATGCTGCTACTAGCCTTATGACGTTGATTTCATGGCTGAGTGATATTCCATTGTACATAAGGACCACAACTTCTTTATCCATTTTTCTCTTTCCTGGGATATTTAAGGTGTAACGAAGTGGAGGTTCTTGTCAACAGAGCAGCCCTAAACTTTGGGGTGCTTGTGTCTTGCTGATTTTTAGTTTTCCCAATTTATACGCCCATGAGTGGAAGTGCCCTATGCTCTCTAAGCTGAGTTTTGTAAATGTTTCAGGACACACCGTACACTTCTCCAGAGTGGCTGTTGGCAATTTACATCCCACCCATCAGCGTAGCAAGGCTCCCGTTTCTCCGTGGCCTGTCCTGCATTTCTGGTTTTGACACTTTATTCAGCATGGCCCTTTTGACCGATGGGAAACGAGACTTCTTTGTAGCGCTGATTTGCCTTTCCAGGTTGCTTGGTTGGCCAAAAAGGGCGTATGCGTTTTTTCCTGAATATATTCAGGAAAAAACGCATACGCCCTTTTTGGCCAAGGGCATCATTGTCGAGGTTTTGCCGCTTTTCCTGTGCTTTAAAGGCGATTCGAATCTGCCTCCTGAAATCTGTTTCCTGCAATTCTGCCCTGCTTTCAAATCCTCTTGGTTGCCTTCCCTCAATATATTTGTAGACGAGAGTTATCATTTATAAGTCTGCAGGTTTGTGAATTGCAGTGCCCCTGAGCTCCATTTTTCAACTCGCTCTCTTGGGAGCTGGCCGCAAAAGCGCAGGATTGCTTTAGGCCCTATTCTGCTTCCGGGCGGCAGACTGAGCCTGTGGTTAATTCTTCTTCCTGATGGGAAAATAGAGTGACCTGTGCCTGTCCCAACACCTAGAGCTAGTCTCTCATTGGTTCCCCCTCTTCCCGTTCACCCTCAGGACAAATTGCAACCTGTATGGAACAGGAGGTTAAAGGTGCTGATTCTCCAAGGAGGGAGATTGCTAGTAAAGCGGCTGGAATGGCGAACCCGAGCACAAGGAGATGAGAAATGAGGTGCGTTTTAGAAACCTTTCCCGATCACTCGGTGGACCATCTTCTGGGTTTCTCATGCATGTTTTCGATGTAGGAAGATGCCCTTGAACCTGGAGATTTGGGACCCATGGGATGGGTACCACGCAGTATTACTTTAAAGCGTCTGCGTTTGCTCACCGAACCTCATCAAACCCCTCAGCCCCAAGAGTGTCCACCCTTATGTCTCAATCAGCTGCGGGTCTAGATATGGTCAATCCAGGTGGCATCACAGCGCCTGAACGAATTTTGTAAGAATTTCTCTCCCTTTCACTGTCTTTGTTTCACGGGTTTTTAAAATTAATTGAGTTTTATAATGGGGTTTAGCTGCTTTTCACTGCTGTGTTTATGCAGCTTTACACCCACTTGACTCACTTACAGAGAGATATCAATACATAGGTTTTAAGATTCTTACTAGTCAGATATACTCTTGGGCGGTGAATAGGGGGTGTTGAGTCCAGTTCCCTGAGCAAGGAGTAGGTCTTGTCTATTACGTACTGGGTTTATGGAACGGTATCTGAGCTAATTTGAAACCCTTGTTTTATGCATCACCCCACCTCACCTTTCCCGTTAGGCAGCCATAGTGTGTTTTCTAACCGTGTGACTCTGTTCTGTTTTGTAATTCAGTTCAAGGGTAGCGGTTTTTACATTCCCTCTATAGGTGATATCTTATGATAAGTGTCTTTTTCTGTGTGACTTATTTGACTTAGAATCGTCGTACCTAAATCCACTCATCATGCTGCTACTAGCCTTATGACGTTGATTTCATGGCTGAGTGATATTCCATTGTACATAAGGACCACAACTTCTTTATCCATTTTTCTCTTTCCTGGGATATTTAAGGTGTAACGAAGTGGAGGTTCTTGTCAACAGAGCAGCCCTAAACTTTGGGGTGCTTGTGTCTTGCTGATTTTTAGTTTTCCCAATTTATACGCCCATGAGTGGAAGTGCCCTATGCTCTCTAAGCTGAGTTTTGTAAATGTTTCAGGACACACCGTACACTTCTCCAGAGTGGCTGTTGGCAATTTACATCCCGCCCATCAGCGTAGCAAGGCTTCCGTTTCTCCGTGGCCTGTCCTGCATTTCTGGTTTTGACACTTTATTCAGCATGGCCCTTTTGACCGATGGGAAGCGAGACTTCTTTGTAGCGCTGATTTGCCTTTCCAGGTTGCTTGGTTGGCCAAAAAGGGCGTATGCGTTTTTTCCTGAATATATTCAGGAAAAAACGCATACGCCCTTTTTGGCCAAGGGCATCATTGTCGAGGTTTTGCCGCTTTTCCTGTGCTTTAAAGGCGATTCGAATCTGCCTCCTGAAATCTGTTTCCTGCAATTCTGCCTTGCTTTCAAATCCTCTTTGTTGCCTTCCCTCAATATATTTGTAGACGAGAGTTATCATTTATAAGTCTGCAGGTTTGTGAATTGCAGTGCCCCTGAGCTCCATTTTTCAACTCGCTCTCTTGGGAGCTGGCCGCAAAAGCGCAGGATTGCTTTAGGCCCTATTCTGCTTCCGGGCGGCAGACTGAGCCTGTGGTTAATTCTTCTTCCTGATGGGAAAATAGAGTGACCTGTGCCTGTCCCAACACCTAGAGCTAGTCTCTCATTGGTTCCCCCTCTTCCCGTTCACCCTCAGGACAAATTGCAACCTGTATGGAACAGGAGATTAAAGGTGCTGATTCTCCAAGGAGGGAGATTGCTAGTAAAGCGGCTGGAATGGCGAACCCGAGCACAAGGAGATGAGAAATGAGGTGCGTTTTAGAAACCTTTCCCGATCACTCGGTGGACCATCTTCTGGGTTTCTCATGCATGTTTTCGATGTAGGAAAATGCCCTTGAACCTGGAGATTTGGGACCCATGGGATGGGTACCACGCAGTATTACTTTAAAGCGTCTGCGTTTGCTCACCCAACCTCACCAAACCCCTCAGCCCCAAGAGTGTCCACCCTTATGTCTCAATCAGCTGCGGGTCTAGATATGGTCAATCCAGGTGGCATCACAGCGCCTGAACGAATTTTGTAAGAATTTCTCTCCCTTTCACTGTCTTTGTTTCACGGGTTTTTAAAATTAATTGAGTTTTATAATGGGGTTTAGCTGCTTTTCACTGCTGTGTTTATGCAGCTTTACACCCACTTGACTCACTTACAGAGAGATATCAATACATAGGTTTTAAGATTCTTACTAGTCAGATATACTCTTGGGCGGTGAATAGGGGGTGTTGAGTCCACTTCCCTGAGCAAGGAGTAGGTCTTGTCTATTACGTATTGGGTTTATGGAACGGTATCTGAGCTAATTTGAAACCCTTGTTTTATGCATCACCCCACCTCACCTTTCCCGTTAGGCAGCCATAGTGTGTTTTCTAACCGTGTGACTCTGTTCTGTTTTGTAATTCAGTTCAAGGGTAGCGGTTTTTACATTCCCTCTATAGGTGATATCTTATGATAAGTGTCTTTTTCTGTGTGACTTATTTGACTTAGAATCGTCGTACCTAAATCCACTCATCATGCTGCTACTAGCCTTATGACGTTGATTTCATGGCTGAGTGATATTCCATTGTACATAAGGACCACAACTTCTTTATCCATTTTTCTCTTTCCTGGGATATTTAAGGTGTAACGAAGTGGAGGTTCTTGTCAACAGAGCAGCCCTAAACTTTGGGGTGCTTGTGTCTTGCTGATTTTTAGTTTTCCCAATTTATACGCCCATGAGTGGAAGTGCCCTATGCTCTCTAAGCTGAGTTTTGTAAATGTTTCAGGACACACCGTACACTTCTCCAGAGTGGCTGTTGGCAATTTACATCCCGCCCATCAGCGTAGCAAGGCTTCCGTTTCTCCGTGGCCTGTCCTGCATTTCTGGTTTTGACACTTTATTCAGCATGGCCCTTTTGACCGATGGGAAGCGAGACTTCTTTGTAGCGCTGATTTGCCTTTCCAGGTTGCTTGGTTGGCCAAAAAGGGCGTATGCGTTTTTTCCTGAATATATTCAGGAAAAAACGCATACGCCCTTTTTGGCCAAGGGCATCATTGTCGAGGTTTTGCCGCTTTTCCTGTGCTTTAAAGGCGATTCGAATCTGCCTCCTGAAATCTGTTTCCTGCAATTCTGCCTTGCTTTCAAATCCTCTTTGTTGCCTTCCCTCAATATATTTGTAGACGAGAGTTATCATTTATAAGTCTGCAGGTTTGTGAATTGCAGTGCCCCTGAGCTCCATTTTTCAACTCGCTCTCTTGGGAGCTGGCCGCAAAAGCGCAGGATTGCTTTAGGCCCTATTCTGCTTCCGGGCGGCAGACTGAGCCTGTGGTTAATTCTTCTTCCTGATGGGAAAATAGAGTGACCTGTGCCTGTCCCAACACCTAGAGCTAGTCTCTCATTGGTTCCCCCTCTTCCCGTTCACCCTCAGGACAAATTGCAACTTGTATGGAACAGGAGATTAAAGGTGCTGATTCTCCAAGGAGGGAGATTGCTAGTAAAGCGGCTGGAATGGCGAACCCGAGCACAAGGAGATGAGAAATGAGGTGCGTTTTAGAAACCTTTCCCGATCACTCGGTGGACCATCTTCTGGGTTTCTCATGCATGTTTTCGATGTAGGAAGATGCCCTTGAACCTGGAGATTTGGGACCCATGGGATGGGTACCACGCAGTATTACTTTAAAGCGTCTGCGTTTGCTCACCCAACCTCACCAAACCTCTCAGCCCCAAGAGTGTCCACCCTTATGTCTCAATCAGCTGCAGGTCTAGATATGGTCAATCCAGGTGGCATCACAGCGCCTGAACGAATTTTGTAAGAATTTCTCTCCCTTTCACTGTCTTTGTTTCACGGGTTTTTAAAATTAATTGAGTTTTATAATGGGGTTTAGCTGCTTTTCACTGCTGTGTTTATGCAGCTTTACACCCACTTGACTCACTTACAGAGAGATATCAATACATAGTTTTTAAGATTCTTACTAGTCAGATATACTCTTGGGCGGTGAATAGGGGGTGTTGAGTCCACTTCCCTGAGCAAGGAGTAGGTCTTGTCTATTACGTATTGGGTTTATGGAACGGTATCTGAGCTAATTTGAAACCCTTGTTTTATGCATCACCCCACCTCACCTTTCCCGTTAGGCAGCCATAGTGTGTTTTCTAACCGTGTGACACTGTTCTGTTTTGTAATTCAGTTCAAGGGTAGCGGTTTTTACATTCCCTCTATAAGTGATATCTTATGATAAGTGTCATTTTCTGTGTGACTTATTTGACTTAGAATCGTCGTACCTAAATCCACTCATCATGCTGCTACTAGCCTTATGACGTTGATTTCACGGCTGAGTGATATTCCATTGTACATAAGGACCACAACTTCTTTATCCATTTTTCTCTTTCCTGGGATATTTAAGGTGTAACGAAGTGGAGGTTCTTGTCAACAGAGCAGCCCTTAACTTTGGGGTGCTTGTGTCTTGCTGATTTTTAGTTTTCCCAATTTATACGCCCATGAGTGGAAGTGCCCTATGCTCTCTAAGCTGAGTTTTGTAGATGTTTCAGGACACACCGTACACTTCTCCAGAGTGGCTGTTGGCAATTTACATCCCGCCCATCAGCGTAGCAAGGCTCCCGTTTCTCCGTGGCCTGTCCTGCATTTCTGGTTTTGACCCTTTATTCAGCATGGCCCTTTTGACCGATGGGAAGCGAGACTTCTTTGTAGCGCTGATTTGCCTTTCCAGGTTGCTTGGTTGGCCAAAAAGGGCGTATGCGTTTTTTCCTGAATATATTCAGGAAAAAACGCATACGCCCTTTTTGGCCAAGGGCATCATTGTCGAGGTTTTGCCGCTTTTCCTGTGCTTTAAAGGCGATTCGAATCTGCCTCCTGAAATCTGTTTCCTGCAATTCTGCCTTGCTTTCAAATCCTCTTTGTTGCCTTCCCTCAATATATTTGTAGACGAGAGTTATCATTTATAAGTCTGCAGGTTTGTGAATTGCAGTGCCCCTGAGCTCCATTTTTCAACTCGCTCTCTTGGGAGCTGGCCGCAAAAGCGCAGGATTGCTTTAGGCCCTATTCTGCTTCCGGGCGGCAGACTGAGCCTGTGGTTAATTCTTCTTCCTGATGGGAAAATAGAGTGACCTGTGCCTGTCCCAACACCTAGAGCTAGTCTCTCATTGGTTCCCCCTCTTCCCGTTCACCCTCAGGACAAATTGCAACCTGTATGGAACAGGAGATTAAAGGTGCTGATTCTCCAAGGAGGGAGATTGCTAGTAAAGCGGCTGGAATGGCGAACCCGAGCACAAGGAGATGAGAAATGAGGTGCGTTTTAGAAACCTTTCCCGATCACTCGGTGGACCATCTTCTGGGTTTCTCATGCATGTTTTCGATGTAGGAAGATGCCCTTGAACCTGGAGATTTGGGACCCATGCGATGGGTACCACGCAGTATTACTTTAAAGCGTCTGCGTTTGCTCAGCCAACCTCACCAAACCTCTCAGCCCCAAGAGTGTCCACCCTTATGTCTCAATCAGCTGCGGGTCTAGATATGGTCAATCCAGGTGGCATCACAGCGCCTGAACGAAGTTTGTAAGAATTTCTCTCCCTTTCACTGTCTTTGTTTCACGGGTTTTTAAAATTAATTGAGTTTTATAATGGGGTTTAGCTGCTTTTCACTGCTGTGTTTATGCAGCTTTACACCCACTTGACTCACTTACAGAGAGATATCAATACATAGGTTTTAAGATTCTTACTAGTCAGATATACTCTTGGGCGGTGAATAGGGGGTGTTGAGTCCACTTCCCTGAGCAAGGAGTAGGTCTTGTCTATTACGTATTGGGTTTATGGAACGGTATCTGAGCTAATTTGAAACCCTTGTTTTATGCATCACCCCACCTCACCTTTCCCGTTAGGCAGCCATAGTGTGTTTTCTAACCGTGTGACTCTGTTCTGTTTTGTAATTCAGTTCAAGGGTAGCGGTTTTTACATTCCCTCTATAGGTGATATCTTATGATAAGTGTCTTTTTCTGTGTGACTTATTTCACTTAGAATCGTCGTAACTAAATCCACTCATCATGCTGCTACTAGCCTTATGACGTTGATTTCATGGCTGAGTGATATTCCATTGTACATAAGGACCACAACTTCTTTATCCATTTTTCTCTTTCCTGGGATATTTAAGGTGTAACGAAGTGGAGGTTCTTGTCAACAGAGCAGCCCTAAACTTTGGGGGGCTTGTGTCTTGCTGATTTTTAGTTTTCCCAATTTATACGCCCATGAGTGGAAGTGCCCTATGCTCTCTAAGCTGAGTTTTGTAAATGTTTCAGACACACCGTACACTTCTCCAGAGTGGCTGTTGGCAATTTACATCCCGCCCATCAGCGTAGCAAGGCTTCCGTTTCTCCGTGGCCTGTCCTGCATTTCTGGTTTTGACACTTTATTCAGCATGGCCCTTTTGACCGATGGGAAGCGAGACTTCTTTGTAGCGCTGATTTGCCTTTCCAGGTTGCTTGGTTGGCCAAAAAGGGCGTATGCGTTTTTTCCTGAATATATTCAGGAAAAAACGCATACGCCCTTTTTGGCCAAGGGCATCATTGTCGAGGTTTTGCCGCTTTTCCTGTGCTTTAAAGGCGATTCGAATCTGCCTCCTGAAATCTGTTTCCTGCAATTCTGCCTTGCTTTCAAATCCTCTTTGTTGCCTTCCCTCAATATATTTGTAGACGAGAGTTATCATTTATAAGTCTGCAGGTTTGTGAATTGCAGTGCCCCTGAGCTCCATTTTTCAACTCGCTCTCTTGGGAGCTGGCCGCAAAAGCGCAGGATTGCTTTAGGCCCTATTCTGCTTCCGGGCGGCAGACTGAGCCTGTGGTTAATTCTTCTTCCTGATGGGAAAATAGAGTGACCTGTGCCTGTCCCAACACCTAGAGCTAGTCTCTCATTGGTTCCCCCTCTTCCCGTTCACCCTCAGGACAAATTGCAACCTGTATGGAACAGGAGATTAAAGGTGCTGATTCTCCAAGGAGGGAGATTGCTAGTAAAGCGGCTGGAATGGCGAACCCGAGCACAAGGAGATGAGAAATGAGGTGCGTTTTAGAAACCTTTCCCGATCACTCGGTGGACCATCATCTGGGTTTCTCATGCATGTTTTCGATGTAGGAAGATGCCCTTGAACCTGGAGATTTGGGACCCATGGGATGGGTACCACGCAGTATTACTTTAAAGCGTCTGCGTTTGCTCACCCAACCTCACCAAACCCCTCAGCCACAAGAGTGTCCACCCTTATGTCTCAATCAGCTGCGGGTCTAGATATGGTCAATCCAGGTGGCATCACAGCGCCTGAACGAATTTTGTAAGAATTTCTCTCCCTTTCACTGTCTTTGTTTCACGGGTTTTTAAAATTAATTGAGTTTTATAATGGGGTTTAGCTGCTTTTCACTGCTGTGTTTATGCAGCTTTACACCCACTTGACTCACTTACAGAGAGATATCAATACATAGGTTTTAAGATTCTTACTAGTCAGATATACTCTTGGGCGGTGAATAGGGGGTGTTGAGTCCAGTTCCCTGAGCAAGGAGTAGGTCTTGTCTATTACGTATTGGGTTTATGGAACGGTATCTGAGCTAATTTGAAACCCTTGTTTTATGCATCACCCCACCTCACCTTTCCCGTTAGGCAGCCATAGTGTGTTTTCTAACCGTGTGACTCTGTTCTGTTTTGTAATTCAGTTCAAGGGTAGCGGTTTTTACATTCCCTCTATAGGTGATATCTTATGATAAGTGTCTTTTTCTGTGTGACTTATTTGACTTAGAATCGTCGTACCTAAATCCACTCATCATGCTGCTACTAGCCTTATGACGTTGATTTCATGGCTGAGTGATATTCCATTGTACATAAGGACCACAACTTCTTTATCCATTTTTCTCTTTCCTGGGATATTTAAGGTGTAACGAAGTGGAGGTTCTTGTCAACAGAGCAGCCCTAAACTTTGGGGTGCTTGTGTCTTGCTGATTTTTAGTTTTCCCAATTTATACGCCCATGAGTGGAAGTGCCCTATGCTCTCTAAGCTGAGTTTTGTAAATGTTTCAGGACACACCGTACACTTCTCCAGAGTGGCTGTTGGCAATTTACATCCCGCCCATCAGCGTAGCAAGGCTTCCGTTTCTCCGTGGCCTGTCCTGCATTTCTGGTTTTGACACTTTATTCAGCATGGCCCTTTTGACCGATGGGAAGCGAGACTTCTTTGTAGCGCTGATTTGCCTTTCCAGGTTGCTTGGTTGGCCAAAAAAGGCGTATGCGTTTTTTCCTGAATATATTCAGGAAAAAACGCATACGCCCTTTTTGGCCAAGGGCATCATTGTCGAGGTTTTGCCGCTTTTCCTGTGCTTTAAAGGCGATTCGAATCTGCCTCCTGAAATCTGTTTCCTGCAATTCTGCCTTGCTTTCAAATCCTCTTTGTTGCCTTCCCTCAATATATTTGTAGACGAGAGTTATCATTTATAAGTCTGCAGGTTTGTGAATTGCAGTGCCCCTGAGCTCCATTTTTCAACTCGCTCTCTTGGGAGCTGGCCGCAAAAGCGCAGGATTGCTTTAGGCCCTATTCTGCTTCCGGGCGGCAGACTGAGCCTGTGGTTAATTCTTCTTCCTGATGGGAAAATAGAGTGACCTGTGCCTGTCCCAACACCTAGAGCTAGTCTCTCATTGGTTCCCCCTCTTCCCGTTCACCCTCAGGACAAATTGCAACTTGTATGGAACAGGAGATTAAAGGTGCTGATTCTCCAAGGAGGGAGATTGCTAGTAAAGCGGCTGGAATGGCGAACCCGAGCACAAGGAGATGAGAAATGAGGTGCGTTTTAGAAACCTTTCCCGATCACTCGGTGGACCATCTTCTGGGTTTCTCATGCATGTTTTCGATGTAGGAAGATGCCCTTGAACCTGGAGATTTGGGACCCATGGGATGGGTACCACGCAGTATTACTTTAAAGCGTCTGCGTTTGCTCACCCAACCTCACCAAACCTCTCAGCCCCAAGAGTGTCCACCCTTATGTCTCAATCAGCTGCAGGTCTAGATATGGTCAATCCAGGTGGCATCACAGCGCCTGAACGAATTTTGTAAGAATTTCTCTCCCTTTCACTGTCTTTGTTTCACGGGTTTTTAAAATTAATTGAGTTTTATAATGGGGTTTAGCTGCTTTTCACTGCTGTGTTTATGCAGCTTTACACCCACTTGACTCACTTACAGAGAGATATCAATACATAGGTTTTAAGATTCTTACTAGTCAGATATACTCTTGGGCGGTGAATAGGGGGTGTTGAGTCCACTTCCCTGAGCAAGGAGTAGGTCTTGTCTATTACGTATTGGGTTTATGGAACGGTATCTGAGCTAATTTGAAACCCTTGTTTTATGCATCACCCCACCTCACCTTTCCCGTTAGGCAGCCATAGTGTGTTTTCTAACCGTGTGACACTGTTCTGTTTTGTAATTCAGTTCAAGGGTAGCGGTTTTTACATTCCCTCTATAAGTGATATCTTATGATAAGTGTCATTTTCTGTGTGACTTATTTGACTTAGAATCGTCGTACCTAAATCCACTCATCATGCTGCTACTAGCCTTATGACGTTGATTTCATGGCTGAGTGATATTCCATTGTACATAAGGACCACAACTTCTTTATCCATTTTTCTCTTTCCTGGGATATTTAAGGTGTAACGAAGTGGAGGTTCTTGTCAACAGAGCAGCCCTAAACTTTGGGGTGCTTGTGTCTTGCTGATTTTTATTTTTCCCAATTTATACGCCCATGAGTGGAAGTGCCCTATGCTCTCTAAGCTGAGTTTTGTAAATGTTTCAGGACACACCGTACACTTCTCCAGAGTGGCTGTTGGCAATTTACATCCCGCCCATCAGCGTAGCAAGGCTTCCGTTTCTCCGTGGCCTGTCCTGCATTTCTGGTTTTGACACTTTATTCAGCATGGCCCTTTTGACCGATGGGAAGCGAGACTTCTTTGTAGCGCTGATTTGCCTTTCCAGGTTGCTTGGTTGGCCAAAAAGGGCGTATGCGTTTTTTCCTGAATATATTCAGGAAAAAACGCATACGCCCTTTTTGGCCAAGGGCATCATTGTCGAGGTTTTGCCGCTTTTCCTGTGCTTTAAAGGCGATTCGAATCTGCCTCCTGAAATCTGTTTCCTGCAATTCTGCCTTGCTTTCAAATCCTCTTTGTTGCCTTCCCTCAATATATTTGTAGACGAGAGTTATCATTTATAAGTCTGCAGGTTTGTGAATTGCAGTGCCCCTGAGCTCCATTTTTCAACTCGCTCTCTTGGGAGCTGGCCGCAAAAGCGCAGGATTGCTTTAGGCCCTATTCTGCTTCCGGGCGGCAGACTGAGCCTGTGGTTAATTCTTCTTCCTGATGGGAAAATAGAGTGACCTGTGCCTGTCCCAACACCTAGAGCTAGTCTCTCATTGGTTCCCCCTCTTCCCGTTCACCCTCAGGACAAATTGCAACCTGTATGGAACAGGAGATTAAAGGTGCTGATTCTCCAAGGAGGGAGATTGCTAGTAAAGCGGCTGGAATGGCGAACCCGAGCACAAGGAGATGAGAAATGAGGTGCGTTTTAGCAACCTTTCCCGATCACTCGGTGGACCATCTTCTGGGTTTCTCATGCATGTTTTCGATGTAGGAAGATGCCCTTGAACCTGGAGATTTGGGACCCATGCGATGGGTACCACGCAGTATTACTTTAAAGCGTCTGCGTTTGCTCAGCCAACCTCACCAAACCTCTCAGCCCCAAGAGTGTCCACCCTTATGTCTCAATCAGCTGCGGGTCTAGATATGGTCAATCCAGGTGGCATCACAGCGCCTGAACGAAGTTTGTAAGAATTTCTCTCCCTTTCACTGTCTTTGTTTCACGGGTTTTTAAAATTAATTGAGTTTTATAATGGGGTTTAGCTGCTTTTCACTGCTGTGTTTATGCAGCTTTACACCCACTTGACTCACTTACAGAGAGATATCAATACATAGGTTTTAAGATTCTTACTAGTCAGATATATTCTTGGGCGGTGAATAGGGGGTGTTGAGTCCAGTTCCCTGAGCAAGGAGTTGGTCTTGTCTATTACGTATTGGGTTTATGGAACGGTATCTGAGCTAATTTGAAACCCTTGTTTTATGCATCACCCCACCTCACCTTTCCCGTTAGGCAGCCATAGTGTGTTTTCTAACCGTGTGACTCTGTTCTGTTTTGTAATTCAGTTCAAGGGTAGCGGTTTTTACATTCCCTCTATAAGTGATATCTTATGATAAGTGTCTTTTTCTGTGTGACTTATTTGACTTAGAATCGTCGTACCTAAATCCACTCATCATGCTGCTACTAGCCTTATGACGTTGATTTCATGGCTGAGTGATATTCCATTGTACATAAGGACCACAACTTCTTTATCCATTTTTCTCTTTCCTGGGATATTTAAGGTGTAACGAAGTGGAGGTTCTTGTCAACAGAGCAGCCCTAAACTTTGGGGTGCTTGTGTCTTGCTGATTTTTAGTTTTCCCAATTTATACGCCCATGAGTGGAAGTGCCCTATGCTCTCTAAGCTGAGTTTTGTAAATGTTTCAGGACACACCGTACACTTCTCCAGAGTGGCTGTTGGCAATTTACATCCCGCCCATCAGCGTAGCAAGGCTTCCGTTTCTCCGTGGCCTGTCCTGCATTTCTGGTTTTGACACTTTATTCAGCATGGCCCTTTTGACCGATGGGAAGCGAGACTTCTTTGTAGCGCTGATTTGCCTTTCCAGGTTGCTTGGTTGGCCAAAAAGGGCGTATGCGTTTTTTCCTGAATATATTCAGGAAAAAACGCATACGCCCTTTTTGGCCAAGGGCATCATTGTCGAGGTTTTGCCGCTTTTCCTGTGCTTTAAAGGCGATTCGAATCTGCCTCCTGAAATCTGTTTCCTGCAATTCTACCTTGCTTTCAAATCCTCTTGGTTGCCTTCCCTCAATATATTTGTAGACGAGAGTTATCATTTATAAGTCTGCAGGTTTGTGAATTGCAGTGCCCCTGAGCTCCATTTTTCAACTCGCTCTCTTGGGAGCTGGCCGCAAAAGCGCAGGATTGCTTTAGGCCCTATTCTGCTTCCGGGCGGCAGACTGAGCCTGTGGTTAATTCTTCTTCCTGATGGGAAAATAGAGTGACCTGTGCCTGTCCCAACACCTAGAGCTAGTCTCTCATTGGTTCCCCGTCTTCCCGTTCATCCTCAGTTCAAATTGCCACCTGTATGGAACAGGAGGTTAAAGGTGCTGATTCTCCAAGGAGGGAGATTGCTAGTAAAGCGGCTGGAATGGCGAACCCGAGCACAAGGAGATGAGAAATGAGGTGCGTTTTAGAAACCTTTCCCGATCACTCGGTGGACCATCTTCTGGGTTTCTCATGCATGTTTTCGATGTAGGAAGATGCCCTTGAACCTGGAGATTTGGGACCCATGGGATGGGTACCACGCAGTATTACTTTAAAGCGTCTGCGTTTGCTCACCCAACCTCACCAAACCTCTCAGCCCCAAGAGTGTCCACCCTTATGTCTCAATCAGCTGCGGGTCTAGATATGGTCAATCCAGGTGGCATCACAGCGCCTGAACGAATTTTGTAAGAATTTCTCTCCCTTTCACTGTCTTTGTTTCACGGGTTTTTAAAATTAATTGAGTTTTATAATGGGGTTTAGCTGCTTTTCACTGCTGTGTTTATGCAGCTTTACACCCACTTGACTCACTTACAGAGAGATATCTATACATAGGTTTTAAGATTCTTACTAGTCAGATATATTCTTGGGCGGTGAATAGGGGGTGTTGAGTCCAGTTCCCTGAGCAAGGATTAGGTCTTGTCTATTACGTATTGGGTTTATGGAACGGTATCTGAGCTAATTTGAAACCCTTGTTTTATGCATCACCCCACCTCACCTTTCCCGTTAGGCAGCCATAGTGTGTTTTCTAACCGTGTGACTCTGTTCTGTTTTGTAATTCAGTTCAAGGGTAGCGGTTTTTTCATTCCCTCTATAAGTGATATCTTATGATAAGTGTCTTTTTCTGTGTGACTTATTTGACTTAGAATCGTCGTACCTAAATCCACTCATCATGCTGCTACTAGCCTTATGACGTTGATTTCATGGCTGAGTGATATTCCATTGTACATAAGGACCACAACTTCTTTATCCATTTTTCTCTTTCCTGGGATATTTAAGGTGTAACGAAGTGGAGGTTCTTGTCAACAGAGCAGCCCTAAACTTTGGGGTGCTTGTGTCTTGCTGATTTTTAGTTTTCCCAATTTATACGCCCATGAGTGGAAGTGCCCTATGCTCTCTAAGCTGAGTTTTGTAAATGTTTCAGGACACACCGTACACTTCTCCAGAGTGGCTGTTGGCAATTTACATCCCGCCCATCAGCGTAGCAAGGCTCCCGTTTCTCCGTGGCCTGTCCTGCATTTCTGGTTTTGACACTTTATTCAGCATGGCCCTTTTGACCGATGGGAAGCGAGACTTCTTTGTAGCGCTGATTTGCCTTTCCAGGTTGCTTGGTTGGCCAAAAAGGGCGTATGCGTTTTTTCCTGAATATATTCAGGAAAAAACGCATACGCCCTTTTTGGCCAAGGGCATCATTGTCGAGGTTTTGCCGCTTTTCCTGTGCTTTAAAGGCGATTCGAATCTGCCTCCTGAAATCTGTTTCCTGCAATTCTGCCTTGCTTTCAAATCCTCTTTGTTGCCTTCCCTCAATATATTTGTAGACGAGAGTTATCATTTATAAGTCTGCAGGTTTGTGAATTGCAGTGCCCCTGAGCTCCATTTTTCAACTCGCTCTCTTGGGAGCTGGCCGCAAAAGCGCAGGATTGCTTTAGGCCCTATTCTGCTTCCGGGCGGCAGACTGAGCCTGTGGTTAATTCTTCTTCCTGATGGGAAAATAGAGTGACCTGTGCCTGTCCCAACACCTAGAGCTAGTCTCTCATTGGTTCCCCCTCTTCCCGTTCACCCTCAGGACAAATTGCAACTTGTATGGAACAGGAGATTAAAGGTGCTGATTCTCCAAGGAGGGAGATTGCTAGTAAAGCGGCTGGAATGGCGAACCCGAGCACAAGGAGATGAGAAATGAGGTGCGTTTTAGAAACCTTTCCCGATCACTCGGTGGACCATCTTCTGGGTTTCTCATGCATGTTTTCGATGTAGGAAGATGCCCTTGAACCTGGAGATTTTGGACCCATGGGATGGGTACCACGCAGTATTACTTTAAAGCGTCTGCGTTTGCTCACCCAACCTCACCAAACCTCTCAGCCCCAAGAGTGTCCACCCTTATGTCTCAATCAGCTGCAGGTCTAGATATGGTCAATCCAGGTGGCATCACAGCGCCTGAACGAATTTTGTAAGAATTTCTCTCCCTTTCACTGTCTTTGTTTCACGGGTTTTTAAAATTAATTGAGTTTTATAATGGGGTTTAGCTGCTTTTCACTGCTGTGTTTATGCAGCTTTACACCCACTTGACTCACTTACAGAGAGATATCAATACATAGGTTTTAAGATTCTTACTAGTCAGATATACTCTTGGGCGGTGAATAGGGGGTGTTGAGTCCACTTCCCTGAGCAAGGAGTAGGTCTTGTCTATTACGTATTGGGTTTATGGAACGGTATCTGAGCTAATTTGAAACCCTTGTTTTATGCATCACCCCACCTCACCTTTCCCGTTAGGCAGCCATAGTGTGTTTTCTAACCGTGTGACACTGTTCTGTTTTGTAATTCAGTTCAAGGGTAGCGGTTTTTACATTCCCTCTATAAGTGATATCTTATGATAAGTGTCATTTTCTGTGTGACTTATTTGACTTAGAATCGTCGTACCTAAATCCACTCATCATGCTGCTACTAGCCTTATGACGTTGATTTCATGGCTGAGTGATATTCCATTGTACATAAGGACCACAACTTCTTTATCCATTTTTCTCTTTCTTGGGATATTTAAGGTGTAACGAAGTGGAGGTTCTTGTCAACAGAGCAGCCCTAAACTTTGGGGTGCTTGTGTCTTGCTGATTTTTAGTTTTCCCAATTTATACGCCCATGAGTGGAAGTGCCCTATGCTCTCTAAGCTGAGTTTTGTAAATGTTTCAGGACACACCGTACACTTCTCCAGAGTGGCTGTTGGCAATTTACATCCCGCCCATCAGCGTAGCAAGGCTTCCGTTTCTCCGTGGCCTGTCCTGCATTTCTGGTTTTGACACTTTATTCAGCATGGCCCTTTTGACCGATGGGAAGCGAGACTTCTTTGTAGCGCTGATTTGCCTTTCCAGGTTGCTTGGTTGGCCAAAAAGGGCGTATGCGTTTTTTCCTGAATATATTCAGGAAAAAACGCATACGCCCTTTTTGGCCAAGGGCATCATTGTCGAGGTTTTGCCGCTTTTCCTGTGCTTTAAAGGCGATTCGAATCTGCCTCCTGAAATCTGTTTCCTGCAATTCTGCCTTGCTTTCAAATCCTCTTTGTTGCCTTCCCTCAATATATTTGTAGACGAGAGTTATCATTTATAAGTCTGCAGGTTTGTGAATTGCAGTGCCCCTGAGCTCCATTTTTCAACTCGCTCTCTTGGGAGCTGGCCGCAAAAGCGCAGGATTGCTTTAGGCCCTATTCTGCTTCCGGGCGGCAGACTGAGCCTGTGGTTAATTCTTCTTCCTGATGGGAAAATAGAGTGACCTGTGCCTGTCCCAACACCTAGAGCTAGTCTCTCATTGGTTCCCCCTCTTCCCGTTCACCCTCAGGACAAATTGCAACCTGTATGGAACAGGAGATTAAAGGTGCTGATTCTCCAAGGAGGGAGATTGCTAGTAAAGCGGCTGGAATGGCGAACCCGAGCACAAGGAGATGAGAAATGAGGTGCGTTTTAGCAACCTTTCCCGATCACTCGGTGGACCATCTTCTGGGTTTCTCATGCATGTTTTCGATGTAGGAAGATGCCCTTGAACCTGGAGATTTGGGACCCATGCGATGGGTACCACGCAGTATTACTTTAAAGCGTCTGCGTTTGCTCAGCCAACCTCACCAAACCTCTCAGCCCCAAGAGTGTCCACCCTTATGTGTCAATCAGCTGCGGGTCTAGATATGGTCAATCCAGGTGGCATCACAGCGCCTGAACGAAGTTTGTAAGAATTTCTCTCCCTTTCACTGTCTTTGTTTCACGGGTTTTTAAAATTAATTGAGTTTTATAATGGGGTTTAGCTGCTTTTCACTGCTGTGTTTATGCAGCTTTACACCCACTTGACTCACTTACAGAGAGATATCAATACATAGGTTTTAAGATTCTTACTAGTCAGATATATTCTTGGGCGGTGAATAGGGGGTGTTGAGTCCAGTTCCCTGAGCAAGGAGTTGGTCTTGTCTATTACGTATTGGGTTTATGGAACGGTATCTGAGCTAATTTGAAACCCTTGTTTTATGCATCACCCCACCTCACCTTTCCCGTTAGGCAGCCATAGTGTGTTTTCTAACCGTGTGACTCTGTTCTGTTTTGTAATTCAGTTCAAGGGTAGCGGTTTTTACATTCCCTCTATAAGTGATATCTTATGATAAGTGTCTTTTTCTGTGTGACTTATTTGACTTAGAATCGTCGTACCTAAATCCACTCATCATGCTGCTACTAGCCTTATGACGTTGATTTCATGGCTGAGTGATATTCCATTGTACATAAGGACCACAACTTCTTTATCCATTTTTCTCTTTCCTGGGATATTTAAGGTGTAACGAAGTGGAGGTTCTTGTCAACAGAGCAGCCCTAAACTTTGGGGTGCTTGTGTCTTGCTGATTTTTAGTTTTCCCAATTTATATGCCCATGAGTGGAAGTGCCCTATGCTCTCTAAGCTGAGTTTTGTAAATGTTTCAGGACACACCGTACACTTCTCCAGAGTGGCTGTTGGCAATTTACATCCCGCCCATCAGCGTAGCAAGGCTTCCGTTTCTCCGTGGCCTGTCCTGCATTTCTGGTTTTGACACTTTATTCAGCATGGCCCTTTTGACCGATGGGAAGCGAGACTTCTTTGTAGCGCTGATTTGCCTTTCCAGGTTGCTTGGTTGGCCAAAAAGGGCGTATGCGTTTTTTCCTGAATATATTCAGGAAAAAACGCATACGCCCTTTTTGGCCAAGGGCATCATTGTCGAGGTTTTGCCGCTTTTCCTGTGCTTTAAAGGCGATTCGAATCTGCCTCCTGAAATCTGTTTCCTGCAATTCTGCCTTGCTTTCAAATCCTCTTTGTTGCCTTCCCTCAATATATTTGTAGACGAGAGTTATCATTTATAAGTCTGCAGGTTTGTGAATTGCAGTGCCCCTGAGCTCCATTTTTCAACTCGCTCTCTTGGGAGCTGGCCGCAAAAGCGCAGGATTGCTTTAGGCCCTATTCTGCTTCCGGGCGGCAGACTGAGCCTGTGGTTAATTCTTCTTCCTGATGGGAAAATAGAGTGACCTGTGCCTGTCCCAACACCTAGAGCTAGTCTCTCATTGGTTCCCCCTCTTCCCGTTCACCCTCAGGACAAATTGCAACCTGTATGGAACAGGAGATTAAAGGTGCTGATTCTCCAAGGAGGGAGATTGCTAGTAAAGCGGCTGGAATGGCGAACCCGAGCACAAGGAGATGAGAAATGAGGTGCGTTTTAGCAACCTTTCCCGATCACTCGGTGGACCATCTTCTGGGTTTCTCATGCATGTTTTCGATGTAGGAAGATGCCCTTGAACCTGGAGATTTGGGACCCATGCGATGGGTACCACGCAGTATTACTTTAAAGCGTCTGCGTTTGCTCAGCCAACCTCACCAAACCTCTCAGCCCCAAGAATGTCCACCCTTATGTCTCAATCAGCTGCGGGTCTAGATATGGTCAATCCAGGTGGCATCACAGCGCCTGAACGAAGTTTGTAAGAATTTCTCTCCCTTTCACTGTCTTTGTTTCACGGGTTTTTAAAATTAATTGAGTTTTATAATGGGGTTTAGCTGCTTTTCACTGCTGTGTTTATGCAGCTTTACACCCACTTGACTCACTTACTGAGAGATATCAATACATAGGTTTTAAGATTCTTACTAGTCAGATATATTCTTGGGCGGTGAATAGGGGGTGTTGAGTCCAGTTCCCTGAGCAAGGAGTTGGTCTTGTCTATTACGTATTGGGTTTATGGAACGGTATCTGAGCTAATTTGAAACCCTTGTTTTATGCATCACCCCACCTCACCTTTCCCGTTAGGCAGCCATAGTGTGTTTTCTAACCGTGTGACTCTGTTCTGTTTTGTAATTCAGTTCAAGGGTAGCGGTTTTTACATTCCCTCTATAAGTGATATCTTATGATAAGTGTCTTTTTCTGTGTGACTTATTTGACTTAGAATCGTCGTACCTAAATCCACTCATCATGCTGCTACTAGCCTTATGACGTTGATTTCATGGCTGAGTGATATTCCATTGTACATAAGGACCACAACTTCTTTATCCATTTTTCTCTTTCCTGGGATATTTAAGGTGTAACGAAGTGGAGGTTCTTGTCAACAGAGCAGCCCTAAACTTTGGGGTGCTTGTGTCTTGCTGATTTTTAGTTTTCCCAATTTATACGCCCATGAGTGGAAGTGCCCTATGCTCTCTAAGCTGAGTTTTGTAAATGTTTCAGGACACACCGTACACTTCTCCAGAGTGGCTGTTGGCAATTTACATCCCGCCCATCAGCGTAGCAAGGCTTCCGTTTCTCCGTGGCCTGTCCTGCATTTCTGGTTTTGACACTTTATTCAGCATGGCCCTTTTGACCGATGGGAAGCGAGACTTCTTTGTAGCGCTGATTTGCCTTTCCAGGTTGCTTGGTTGGCCAAAAAGGGCGTATGCGTTTTTTCCTGAATATATTCAGGAAAAAACGCATACGCCCTTTTTGGCCAAGGGCATCATTGTCGAGGTTTTGCCGCTTTTCCTGTGCTTTAAAGGCGATTCGAATCTGCCTCCTGAAATCTGTTTCCTGCAATTCTACCTTGCTTTCAAATCCTCTTGGTTGCCTTCCCTCAATATATTTGTAGACGAGAGTTATCATTTATAAGTCTGCAGGTTTGTGAATTGCAGTGCCCCTGAGCTCCATTTTTCAACTCGCTCTCTTGGGAGCTGGCCGCAAAAGCGCAGGATTGCTTTAGGCCCTATTCTGCTTCCGGGCGGCAGACTGAGCCTGTGGTTAATTCTTCTTCCTGATGGGAAAATAGAGTGACCTGTGCCTGTCCCAACACCTAGAGCTAGTCTCTCATTGGTTCCCCGTCTTCCCGTTCATCCTCAGTTCAAATTGCCACCTGTATGGAACAGGAGGTTAAAGGTGCTGATTCTCCAAGGAGGGAGATTGCTAGTAAAGCGGCTGGAATGGCGAACCCGAGCACAAGGAGATGAGAAATGAGGTGCGTTTTAGAAACCTTTCCCGATCACTCGGTGGACCATCTTCTGGGTTTCTCATGCATGTTTTCGATGTAGGAAGATGCCCTTGAACCTGGAGATTTGGGACCCATGGGATGGGTACCACGCAGTATTACTTTAAAGCGTCTGCGTTTGCTCACCCAACCTCACCAAACCTCTCAGCCCCAAGAGTGTCCACCCTTATGTCTCAATCAGCTGCGGGTCTAGATATGGTCAATCCAGGTGGCATCACAGCGCCTGAACGAATTTTGTAAGAATTTCTCTCCCTTTCACTGTCTTTGTTTCACGGGTTTTTAAAATTAATTGAGTTTTATAATGGGGTTTAGCTGCTTTTCACTGCTGTGTTTATGCAGCTTTACACCCACTTGACTCACTTACAGAGAGATATCTATACATAGGTTTTAAGATTCTTACTAGTCAGATATATTCTTGGGCGGTGAATAGGGGGTGTTGAGTCCAGTTCCCTGAGCAAGGAGTAGGTCTTGTCTATTACGTATTGGGTTTATGGAACGGTATCTGAGCTAATTTGAAACCCTTGTTTTATGCATCACCCCACCTCACCTTTCCCGTTAGGCAGCCATAGTGTGTTTTCTAACCGTGTGACTCTGTTCTGTTTTGTAATTCAGTTCAAGGGTAGCGGTTTTTTCATTCCCTCTATAAGTGATATCTTATGATAAGTGTCTTTTTCTGTGTGACTTATTTGACTTAGAATCGTCGTACCTAAATCCACTCATCATGCTGCTACTAGCCTTATGACGTTGATTTCATGGCTGAGTGATATTCCATTGTACATAAGGACCACAACTTCTTTATCCATTTTTCTCTTTCCTGGGATATTTAAGGTGTAACGAAGTGGAGGTTCTTGTCAACAGAGCAGCCCTAAACTTTGGGGTGCTTGTGTCTTGCTGATTTTTAGTTTTCCCAATTTATACGCCCATGAGTGGAAGTGCCCTATGCTCTCTAAGCTGAGTTTTGTAAATGTTTCAGGACACACCGTACACTTCTCCAGAGTGGCTGTTGGCAATTTACATCCCGCCCATCAGCGTAGCAAGGCTCCCGTTTCTCCGTGGCCTGTCCTGCATTTCTGGTTTTGACACTTTATTCAGCATGGCCCTTTTGACCGATGGGAAGCGAGACTTCTTTGTAGCGCTGATTTGCCTTTCCAGGTTGCTTGGTTGGCCAAAAAGGGCGTATGCGTTTTTTCCTGAATATATTCAGGAAAAAACGCATACGCCCTTTTTGGCCAAGGGCATCATTGTCGAGGTATTGCCGCTTTTCCTGTGCTTTAAAGGCGATTCGAATCTGCCTCCTGAAATCTGTTTCCTGCAATTCTGCCTTGCTTTCAAATCCTCTTGGTTGCCTTCCCTCAATATATTTGTAGACGAGAGTTATCATTTATAAGTCTGCAGGGTTGTGAATTGCAGTGCCCCTGAGCTCCATTTTTCAACTCGCTCTCTTGGGAGCTGGCCGCAAAAGCGCAGGATTGCTTTAGGCCCTATTCTGCTTCCGGGCGGCAGACTGAGCCTGTGGTTAATTCTTCTTCCTGATGGGAAAATAGAGTGACCTGTGCCTGTCCCAACACCTAGAGCTAGTCTCTCATTGGTTCCCCGTCTTCCCGTTCATCCTCAGTTCAAATTGCCACCTGTATGGAACAGGAGGTTAAAGGTGCTGATTCTCCAAGGAGGGAGATTGCTAGTAAAGCGGCTGGAATGGCGAACCCGAGCACAAGGAGATGAGAAATGAGGTGCGTTTTAGAAACCTTTCCCGATCACTCGGTGGACCGTCTTCTGGGTTTCTCATGCATGTTTTCGATGTAGGAAGATGCCCTTGAACCTGGAGATTTGGGACCCATGCGATGGGTACCACGCAGTATTACTTTAAAGCGTCTGCGTTTGCTCAGCCAACCTCACCAAACCTCTCAGCCCCAAGAGTGTCCACCCTTATGTCTCAATCAGCTGCGGGTCTAGATATGGTCAATCCAGGTGGCATCACAGCGCCTGAACGAATTTTGTAAGAATTTCTCTCCCTTTCACTGTCTTTGTTTCACGGGTTTTTAAAATTAATTGAGTTTTATAATGGGGTTTAGCTGCTTTTCACTGCTGTGTTTATGCAGCTTTACACCCACTTGACTCACTTACAGAGAGATATCAATACATAGGTTTTAAGATTCTTACTAGTCAGATATACTCTTGGGCGGTGAATAGGGGGTGTTGAGTCCACTTCCCTGAGCAAGGAGTAGGTCTTGTCTATTACGTATTGGGTTTATGGAACGGTATCTGAGCTAATTTGAAACCCTAGTTTTATGCATCACCCCACCTCACCTTTCCCGTTAGGCAGCCATAGTGTGTTTTCTAACCGTGTGACTCTGTTCTGTTTTGTAATTCAGTTCAAGGGTAGCGGTTTTTACATTCCCTCTATAGGTGATATCTTATGATAAGTGTCTTTTTCTGTGTGACTTATTTGACTTAGAATCGTCGTACCTAAATCCACTCATCATGCTGCTACTAGCCTTATGACGTTGATTTCATGGCTGAGTGATATTCCATTGTACATAAGGACCACAACTTCTTTATCCATTTTTCTCTTTCCTGGGATATTTAAGGTGTAACGAAGTGGAGGTTCTTGTCAACAGAGCAGCCCTAAACTTTGGGGGGCTTGTGTCTTGCTGATTTTTAGTTTTCCCAATTTATACGCCCATGAGTGGAAGTGCCCTATGCTCTCTAAGCTGAGTTTTGTAAATGTTTCAGGACACACCGTACACTTCTCCAGAGTGGCTGTTGGCAATTTACATCCCGCCCATCAGCGTAGCAAGGCTTCCGTTTCTCCGTGGCCTGTCCTGCATTTCTGGTTTTGACACTTTATTCAGCATGGCCCTTTTGACCGATGGGAAGCGAGACTTCTTTGTAGCGCTGATTTGCCTTTCCAGGTTGCTTGGTTGGCCAAAAAAGGCGTATGCGTTTTTTCCTGAATATATTCAGGAAAAAACGCATACGCCCTTTTTGGCCAAGGGCATCATTGTCGAGGTTTTGCCGCTTTTCCTGTGCTTTAAAGGCGATTCGAATCTGCCTCCTGAAATCTGTTTCCTGCAATTCTGCCTTGCTTTCAAATCCTCTTTGTTGCCTTCCCTCAATATATTTGTAGACGAGAGTTATCATTTATAAGTCTGCAGGTTTGTGAATTGCAGTGCCCCTGAGCTCCATTTTTCAACTCGCTCTCTTGGGAGCTGGCCGCAAAAGCGCAGGATTGCTTTAGGCCCTATTCTGCTTCCGGGCGGCAGACTGAGCCTGTGGTTAATTCTTCTTCCTGATGGGAAAATAGAGTGACCTGTGCCTGTCCCAACACCTAGAGCTAGTCTCTCATTGGTTCCCCCTCTTCCCGTTCACCCTCAGGACAAATTGCAACTTGTATGGAACAGGAGATTAAAGGTGCTGATTCTCCAAGGAGGGAGATTGCTAGTAAAGCGGCTGGAATGGCGAACCCGAGCACAAGGAGATGAGAAATGAGGTGCGTTTTAGAAACCTTTCCCGATCACTCGGTGGACCATCTTCTGGGTTTCTCATGCATGTTTTCGATGTAGGAAGATGCCCTTGAACCTGGAGATTTGGGACCCATGGGATGGGTACCACGCAGTATTACTTTAAAGCGTCTGCGTTTGCTCACCCAACCTCACCAAACCTCTCAGCCCCAAGAGTGTCCACCCTTATGTCTCAATCAGCTGCAGGTCTAGATATGGTCAATCCAGGTGGCATCACAGCGCCTGAACGAATTTTGTAAGAATTTCTCTCCCTTTCACTGTCTTTGTTTCACGGGTTTTTAAAATTAATTGAGTTTTATAATGGGGTTTAGCTGCTTTTCACTGCTGTGTTTATGCAGCTTTACACCCACTTGACTCACTTACAGAGAGATATCAATACATAGGTTTTAAGATTCTTACTAGTCAGATATACTCTTGGGCGGTGAATAGGGGGTGTTGAGTCCACTTCCCTGAGCAAGGAGTAGGTCTTGTCTATTACGTATTGGGTTTATGGAACGGTATCTGAGCTAATTTGAAACCCTTGTTTTATGCATCACCCCACCTCACCTTTCCCGTTAGGCAGCCATAGTGTGTTTTCTAACCGTGTGACACTGTTCTGTTTTGTAATTCAGTTCAAGGGTAGCGGTTTTTACATTCCCTCTATAAGTGATATCTTATGATAAGTGTCATTTTCTGTGTGACTTATTTGACTTAGAATCGTCGTACCTAAATCCACTCATCATGCTGCTACTAGCCTTATGACGTTGATTTCATGGCTGAGTGATATTCCATTGTACATAAGGACCACAACTTCTTTATCCATTTTTCTCTTTCCTGGGATATTTAAGGTGTAACGAAGTGGAGGTTCTTGTCAACAGAGCAGCCCTAAACTTTGGGGGGCTTGTGTCTTGCTGATTTTTAGTTTTCCCAATTTATACGCCCATGAGTGGAAGTGCCCTATGCTCTCTAAGCTGAGTTTTGTAAATGTTTCAGGACACACCGTACACTTCTCCAGAGTGGCTGTTGGCAATTTACATCCCGCCCATCAGCGTAGCAAGGCTTCCGTTTCTCCGTGGCCTGTCCTGCATTTCTGGTTTTGACACTTTATTCAGCATGGCCCTTTTGACCGATGGGAAGCGAGACTTCTTTGTAGCGCTGATTTGCCTTTCCAGGTTGCTTGGTTGGCCAAAAAAGGCGTATGCGTTTTTTCCTGAATATATTCAGGAAAAAACGCATACGCCCTTTTTGGCCAAGGGCATCATTGTCGAGGTTTTGCCGCTTTTCCTGTGCTTTAAAGGCGATTCGAATCTGCCTCCTGAAATCTGTTTCCTGCAATTCTGCCTTGCTTTCAAATCCTCTTTGTTGCCTTCCCTCAATATATTTGTAGACGAGAGTTATCATTTATAAGTCTGCAGGTTTGTGAATTGCAGTGCCCCTGAGCTCCATTTTTCAACTCGCTCTCTTGGGAGCTGGCCGCAAAAGCGCAGGATTGCTTTAGGCCCTATTCTGCTTCCGGGCGGCAGACTGAGCCTGTGGTTAATTCTTCTTCCTGATGGGAAAATAGAGTGACCTGTGCCTGTCCCAACACCTAGAGCTAGTCTCTCATTGGTTCCCCCTCTTCCCGTTCACCCTCAGGACAAATTGCAACTTGTATGGAACAGGAGATTAAAGGTGCTGATTCTCCAAGGAGGGAGATTGCTAGTAAAGCGGCTGGAATGGCGAACCCGAGCACAAGGAGATGAGAAATGAGGTGCGTTTTAGAAACCTTTCCCGATCACTCGGTGGACCATCTTCTGGGTTTCTCATGCATGTTTTCGATGTAGGAAGATGCCCTTGAACCTGGAGATTTGGGACCCATGGGATGGGTACCACGCAGTATTACTTTAAAGCGTCTGCGTTTGCTCACCCAACCTCACCAAACCTCTCAGCCCCAAGAGTGTCCACCCTTATGTCTCAATCAGCTGCAGGTCTAGATATGGTCAATCCAGGTGGCATCACAGCGCCTGAACGAATTTTGTAAGAATTTCTCTCCCTTTCACTGTCTTTGTTTCACGGGTTTTTAAAATTAATTGAGTTTTATAATGGGGTTTAGCTGCTTTTCACTGCTGTGTTTATGCAGCTTTACACCCACTTGACTCACTTACAGAGAGATATCAATACATAGGTTTTAAGATTCTTACTAGTCAGATATACTCTTGGGCGGTGAATAGGGGGTGTTGAGTCCACTTCCCTGAGCAAGGAGTAGGTCTTGTCTATTACGTATTGGGTTTATGGAACGGTATCTGAGCTAATTTGAAACCCTTGTTTTATGCATCACCCCACCTCACCTTTCCCGTTAGGCAGCCATAGTGTGTTTTCTAACCGTGTGACACTGTTCTGTTTTGTAATTCAGTTCAAGGGTAGCGGTTTTTACATTCCCTCTATAAGTGATATCTTATGATAAGTGTCATTTTCTGTGTGACTTATTTGACTTAGAATCGTCGTACCTAAATCCACTCATCATGCTGCTACTAGCCTTATGACGTTGATTTCATGGCTGAGTGATATTCCATTGTACATAAGGACCACAACTTCTTTATCCATTTTTCTCTTTCCTGGGATATTTAAGGTGTAACGAAGTGGAGGTTCTTGTCAACAGAGCAGCCCTAAACTTTGGGGTGCTTGTGTCTTGCTGATTTTTAGTTTTCCCAATTTATACGCCCATGAGTGGAAGTGCCCTATGCTCTCTAAGCTGAGTTTTGTAAATGTTTCAGGACACACCGTACACTTCTCCAGAGTGGCTGTTGGCAATTTACATCCCGCCCATCAGCGTAGCAAGGCTTCCGTTTCTCCGTGGCCTGTCCTGCATTTCTGGTTTTGACACTTTATTCAGCATGGCCCTTTTGACCGATGGGAAGCGAGACTTCTTTGTAGCGCTGATTTGCCTTTCCAGGTTGCTTGGTTGGCCAAAAAAGGCGTATGCGTTTTTTCCTGAATATATTCAGGAAAAAACGCATACGCCCTTTTTGGCCAAGGGCATCATTGTCGAGGTTTTGCCGCTTTTCCTGTGCTTTAAAGGCGATTCGAATCTGCCTCCTGAAATCTGTTTCCTGCAATTCTGCCTTGCTTTCAAATCCTCTTTGTTGCCTTCCCTCAATATATTTGTAGACGAGAGTTATCATTTATAAGTCTGCAGGTTTGTGAATTGCAGTGCCCCTGAGCTCCATTTTTCAACTCGCTCTCTTGGGAGCTGGCCGCAAAAGCGCAGGATTGCTTTAGGCCCTATTCTGCTTCCGGGCGGCAGACTGAGCCTGTGGTTAATTCTTCTTCCTGATGGGAAAATAGAGTGACCTGTGCCTGTCCCAACACCTAGAGCTAGTCTCTCATTGGTTCCCCCTCTTCCCGTTCACCCTCAGGACAAATTGCAACTTGTATGGAACAGGAGATTAAAGGTGCTGATTCTCCAAGGAGGGAGATTGCTAGTAAAGCGGCTGGAATGGCGAACCCGAGCACAAGGAGATGAGAAATGAGGTGCGTTTTAGAAACCTTTCCCGATCACTCGGTGGACCATCTTCTGGGTTTCTCATGCATGTTTTCGATGTAGGAAGATGCCCTTGAACCTGGAGATTTTGGACCCATGGGATGGGTACCACGCAGTATTACTTTAAAGCGTCTGCGTTTGCTCACCCAACCTCACCAAACCTCTCAGCCCCAAGAGTGTCCACCCTTATGTCTCAATCAGCTGCAGGTCTAGATATGGTCAATCCAGGTGGCATCACAGCGCCTGAACGAATTTTGTAAGAATTTCTCTCCCTTTCACTGTCTTTGTTTCACGGGTTTTTAAAATTAATTGAGTTTTATAATGGGGTTTAGCTGCTTTTCACTGCTGTGTTTATGCAGCTTTACACCCACTTGACTCACTTACAGAGAGATATCAATACATAGGTTTTAAGATTCTTACTAGTCAGATATACTCTTGGGCGGTGAATAGGGGGTGTTGAGTCCACTTCCCTGAGCAAGGAGTAGGTCTTGTCTATTACGTATTGGGTTTATGGAACGGTATCTGAGCTAATTTGAAACCCTTGTTTTATGCATCACCCCACCTCACCTTTCCCGTTAGGCAGCCATAGTGTGTTTTCTAACCGTGTGACACTGTTCTGTTTTGTAATTCAGTTCAAGGGTAGCGGTTTTTACATTCCCTCTATAAGTGATATCTTATGATAAGTGTCATTTTCTGTGTGACTTATTTGACTTAGAATCGTCGTACCTAAATCCACTCATCATGCTGCTACTAGCCTTATGACGTTGATTTCATGGCTGAGTGATATTCCATTGTACATAAGGACCACAACTTCTTTATCCATTTTTCTCTTTCTTGGGATATTTAAGGTGTAACGAAGTGGAGGTTCTTGTCAACAGAGCAGCCCTAAACTTTGGGGTGCTTGTGTCTTGCTGATTTTTAGTTTTCCCAATTTATACGCCCATGAGTGGAAGTGCCCTATGCTCTCTAAGCTGAGTTTTGTAAATGTTTCAGGACACACCGTACACTTCTCCAGAGTGGCTGTTGGCAATTTACATCCCGCCCATCAGCGTAGCAAGGCTTCCGTTTCTCCGTGGCCTGTCCTGCATTTCTGGTTTTGACACTTTATTCAGCATGGCCCTTTTGACCGATGGGAAGCGAGACTTCTTTGTAGCGCTGATTTGCCTTTCCAGGTTGCTTGGTTGGCCAAAAAGGGCGTATGCGTTTTTTCCTGAATATATTCAGGAAAAAACGCATACGCCCTTTTTGGCCAAGGGCATCATTGTCGAGGTTTTGCCGCTTTTCCTGTGCTTTAAAGGCGATTCGAATCTGCCTCCTGAAATCTGTTTCCTGCAATTCTGCCTTGCTTTCAAATCCTCTTTGTTGCCTTCCCTCAATATATTTGTAGCCGAGAGTTATCATTTATAAGTCTGCAGGTTTGTGAATTGCAGTGCCCCTGAGCTCCATTTTTCAACTCGCTCTCTTGGGAGCTGGCCGCAAAAGCGCAGGATTGCTTTAGGCCCTATTCTGCTTCCGGGCGGCAGACTGAGCCTGTGGTTAATTCTTCTTCCTGATGGGAAAATAGAGTGACCTGTGCCTGTCCCAACACCTAGAGCTAGTCTCTCATTGGTTCCCCCTCTTCCCGTTCACCCTCAGGACAAATTGCAACCTGTATGGAACAGGAGATTAAAGGTGCTGATTCTCCAAGGAGGGAGATTGCTAGTAAAGCGGCTGGAATGGCGAACCCGAGCACAAGGAGATGAGAAATGAGGTGCGTTTTAGCAACCTTTCCCGATCACTCGGTGGACCATCTTCTGGGTTTCTCATGCATGTTTTCGATGTAGGAAGATGCCCTTGAACCTGGAGATTTGGGACCCATGCGATGGGTACCACGCAGTATTACTTTAAAGCGTCTGCGTTTGCTCAGCCAACCTCACCAAACCTCTCAGCCCCAAGAGTGTCCACCCTTATGTCTCAATCAGCTGCGGGTCTAGATATGGTCAATCCAGGTGGCATCACAGCGCCTGAACGAAGTTTGTAAGAATTTCTCTCCCTTTCACTGTCTTTGTTTCACGGGTTTTTAAAATTAATTGAGTTTTATAATGGGGTTTAGCTGCTTTTCACTGCTGTGTTTATGCAGCTTTACACCCACTTGACTCACTTACAGAGAGATATCAATACATAGGTTTTAAGATTCTTACTAGTCAGATATATTCTTGGGCGGTGAATAGGGGGTGTTGAGTCCAGTTCCCTGAGCAAGGAGTTGGTCTTGTCTATTACGTATTGGGTTTATGGAACGGTATCTGAGCTAATTTGAAACCCTTGTTTTATGCATCACCCCACCTCACCTTTCCCGTTAGGCAGCCATAGTGTGTTTTCTAACCGTGTGAGTCTGTTCTGTTTTGTAATTCAGTTCAAGGGTAGCGGTTTTTACATTCCCTCTATAAGTGATATCTTATGATAAGTGTCTTTTTCTGTGTGACTTATTTGACTTAGAATCGTCGTACCTAAATCCACTCATCATGCTGCTACTAGCCTTATGACGTTGATTTCATGGCTGAGTGATATTCCATTGTACATAAGGACCACAACTTCTTTATCCATTTTTCTCTTTCCTGGGATATTTAAGGTGTAACGAAGTGGAGGTTCTTGTCAACAGAGCAGCCCTAAACTTTGGGGTGCTTGTGTCTTGCTGATTTTTAGTTTTCCCAATTTATACGCCCATGAGTGGAAGTGCCCTATGCTCTCTAAGCTGAGTTTTGTAAATGTTTCAGGACACACCGTACACTTCTCCAGAGTGGCTGTTGGCAATTTACATCCCGCCCATCAGCGTAGCAAGGCTTCCGTTTCTCCGTGGCCTGTCCTGCATTTCTGGTTTTGACACTTTATTCAGCATGGCCCTTTTGACCGATGGGAAGCGAGACTTCTTTGTAGCGCTGATTTGCCTTTCCAGGTTGCTTGGTTGGCCAAAAAGGGCGTATGCGTTTTTTCCTGAATATATTCAGGAAAAAACGCATACGCCCTTTTTGGCCAAGGGCATCATTGTCGAGGTTTTGCCGCTTTTCCTGTGCTTTAAAGGCGATTCGAATCTGCCTCCTGAAATCTGTTTCCTGCAATTCTGCCTTGCTTTCAAATCCTCTTTGTTGCCTTCCCTCAATATATTTGTAGACGAGAGTTATCATTTATAAGTCTGCAGGTTTGTGAATTGCAGTGCCCCTGAGCTCCATTTTTCAACTCGCTCTCTTGGGAGCTGGCCGCAAAAGCGCAGGATTGCTTTAGGCCCTATTCTGCTTCCGGGCGGCAGACTGAGCCTGTGGTTAATTCTTCTTCCTGATGGGAAAATAGAGTGACCTGTGCCTGTCCCAACACCTAGAGCTAGTCTCTCATTGGTTCCCCCTCTTCCCGTTCACCCTCAGGACAAATTGCAACCTGTATGGAACAGGAGATTAAAGGTGCTGATTCTCCAAGGAGGGAGATTGCTAGTAAAGCGGCTGGAATGGCGAACCCGAGCACAAGGAGATGAGAAATGAGGTGCGTTTTAGCAACCTTTCCCGATCACTCGGTGGACCATCTTCTGGGTTTCTCATGCATGTTTTCGATGTAGGAAGATGCCCTTGAACCTGGAGATTTGGGACCCATGCGATGGGTACCACGCAGTATTACTTTAAAGCGTCTGCGTTTGCTCAGCCAACCTCACCAAACCTCTCAGCCCCAAGAGTGTCCACCCTTATGTCTCAATCAGCTGCGGGTCTAGATATGGTCAATCCAGGTGGCATCACAGCGCCTGAACGAAGTTTGTAAGAATTTCTCTCCCTTTCACTGTCTTTGTTTCACGGGTTTTTAAAATTAATTGAGTTTTATAATGGGGTTTAGCTGCTTTTCACTGCTGTGTTTATGCAGCTTTACACCCACTTGACTCACTTACAGAGAGATATCAATACATAGGTTTTAAGATTCTTACTAGTCAGATATATTCTTGGGCGGTGAATAGGGGGTGTTGAGTCCAGTTCCCTGAGCAAGGAGTTGGTCTTGTCTATTACGTATTGGGTTTATGGAACGGTATCTGAGCTAATTTGAAACCCTTGTTTTATGCATCACCCCACCTCACCTTTCCCGTTAGGCAGCCATAGTGTGTTTTCTAACCGTGTGACTCTGTTCTGTTTTGTAATTCAGTTCAAGGGTAGCGGTTTTTACATTCCCTCTATAAGTGATATCTTATGATAAGTGTCTTTTTCTGTGTGACTTATTTGACTTAGAATCGTCGTACCTAAATCCACTCATCATGCTGCTACTAGCCTTATGACGTTGATTTCATGGCTGAGTGATATTCCATTGTACATAAGGACCACAACTTCTTTATCCATTTTTCTCTTTCCTGGGATATTTAAGGTGTAACGAAGTGGAGGTTCTTGTCAACAGAGCAGCCCTAAACTTTGGGGTGCTTGTGTCTTGCTGATTTTTAGTTTTCCCAATTTATACGCCCATGAGTGGAAGTGCCCTATGCTCTCTAAGCTGAGTTTTGTAAATGTTTCAGGACACACCGTACACTTCTCCAGAGTGGCTGTTGGCAATTTACATCCCGCCCATCAGCGTAGCAAGGCTTCCGTTTCTCCGTGGCCTGTCCTGCATTTCTGGTTTTGACACTTTATTCAGCATGGCCCTTTTGACCGATGGGAAGCGAGACTTCTTTGTAGCGCTGATTTGCCTTTCCAGGTTGCTTGGTTGGCCAAAAAGGGCGTATGCGTTTTTTCCTGAATATATTCAGGAAAAAACGCATACGCCCTTTTTGGCCAAGGGCATCATTGTCGAGGTTTTGCCGCTTTTCCTGTGCTTTAAAGGCGATTCGAATCTGCCTCCTGAAATCTGTTTCCTGCAATTCTGCCTTGCTTTCAAATCCTCTTGGTTGCCTTCCCTCAATATATTTGTAGACGAGAGTTATCATTTATAAGTCTGCAGGTTTGTGAATTGCAGTGCCCCTGAGCTCCATTTTTCAACTCGCTCTCTTGGGAGCTGGCCGCAAAAGCGCAGGATTGCTTTAGGCCCTATTCTGCTTCCGGGCGGCAGACTGAGCCTGTGGTTAATTCTTCTTCCTGATGGGAAAATAGAGTGACCTGTGCCTGTCCCAACACCTAGAGCTAGTCTCTCATTGGTTCCCCCTCTTCCCGTTCACCCTCAGGACAAATTGCAACTTGTATGGAACAGGAGGTTAAAGGTGCTGATTCTCCAAGGAGGGAGATTGCTAGTAAAGCGGCTGGAATGGCGAACCCGAGCACAAGGAGATGAGAAATGAGGTGCGTTTTAGAAACCTTTCCCGATCACTCGGTGGACCGTCTTCTGGGTTTCTCATGCATGTTTTCGATGTAGGAAGATGCCCTTGAACCTGGAGATTTGGGACCCATGGGATGGGTACCACGCAGTATTACTTTAAAGCGTCTGCGTTTGCTCACCCAACCTCACCAAACCTCTCAGCCCCAAGAGTGTCCACCCTTATGTCTCAATCAGCTGCAGGTCTAGATATGGTCAATCCAGGTGGCATCACAGCGCCTGAACGAATTTTGTAAGAATTTCTCTCCCTTTCACTGTCTTTGTTTCACGGGTTTTTAAAATTAATTGAGTTTTATAATGGGGTTTAGCTGCTTTTCACTGCTGTGTTTATGCAGCTTTACACCCACTTGACTCACTTACAGAGAGATATCAATACATAGGTTTTAAGATTCTTACTAGTCAGATATACTCTTGGGCGGTGAATAGGGGGTGTTGAGTCCACTTCCCTGAGCAAGGAGTAGGTCTTGTCTATTACGTATTGGGTTTATGGAACGGTATCTGAGCTAATTTGAAACCCTTGTTTTATGCATCACCCCACCTCACCTTTCCCGTTAGGCAGCCATAGTGTGTTTTCTAACCGTGTGACACTGTTCTGTTTTGTAATTCAGTTCAAGGGTAGCGGTTTTTACATTCCCTCTATAAGTGATATCTTATGATAAGTGTCATTTTCTGTGTGACTTATTTGACTTAGAATCGTCGTACCTAAATCCACTCATCATGCTGCTACTAGCCTTATGACGTTGATTTCATGGCTGAGTGATATTCCATTGTACATAAGGACCACAACTTCTTTATCCATTTTTCTCTTTCCTGGGATATTTAAGGTGTAACGAAGTGGAGGTTCTTGTCAACAGAGCAGCCCTAAACTTTGGGGTGCTTGTGTCTTGCTGATTTTTAGTTTTCCCAATTTATACGCCCATGAGTGGAAGTGCCCTATGCTCTCTAAGCTGAGTTTTGTAAATGTTTCAGGACACACCGTACACTTCTCCAGAGTGGCTGTTGGCAATTTACATCCCGCCCATCAGCGTAGCAAGGCTTCCGTTTCTCCGTGGCCTGTCCTGCATTTCTGGTTTTGACACTTTATTCAGCATGGCCCTTTTGACCGATGGGAAGCGAGACTTCTTTGTAGCGCTGATTTGCCTTTCCAGGTTGCTTGGTTGGCCAAAAAGGGCGTATGCGTTTTTTCCTGAATATATTCAGGAAAAAACGCATACGCCCTTTTTGGCCAAGGGCATCATTGTCGAGGTATTGCCGCTTTTCCTGTGCTTTAAAGGCGATTCGAATCTGCCTCCTGAAATCTGTTTCCTGCAATTCTGCCTTGCTTTCAAATCCTCTTGGTTGCCTTCCCTCAATATATTTGTAGACGAGAGTTATCATTTATAAGTCTGCAGGTTTGTGAATTGCAGTGCCCCTGAGCTCCATTTTTCAACTCGCTCTCTTGGGAGCTGGCCGCAAAAGCGCAGGATTGCTTTAGGCCCTATTCTGCTTCCGGGCGGCAGACTGAGCCTGTGGTTAATTCTTCTTCCTGATGGGAAAATAGAGTGACCTGTGCCTGTCCCAACACCTAGAGCTAGTCTCTCATTGGTTCCCCGTCTTCCCGTTCATCCTCAGTTCAAATTGCCACCTGTATGGAACAGGAGGTTAAAGGTGCTGATTCTCCAAGGAGGGAGATTGCTAGTAAAGCGGCTGGAATGGCGAACCCGAGCACAAGGAGATGAGAAATGAGGTGCGTTTTAGAAACCTTTCCCGATCACTCGGTGGACCGTCTTCTGGGTTTCTCATGCATGTTTTCGATGTAGGAAGATGCCCTTGAACCTGGAGATTTGGGACCCATGCGATGGGTACCACGCAGTATTACTTTAAAGCGTCTGCGTTTGCTCAGCCAACCTCACCAAACCTCTCAGCCCCAAGAGTGTCCACCCTTATGTCTCAATCAGCTGCGGGTCTAGATATGGTCAATCCAGGTGGCATCACAGCGCCTGAACGAAGTTTGTAAGAATTTCTCTCCCTTTCACTGTCTTTGTTTCACGGGTTTTTAAAATTAATTGAGTTTTATAATGGGGTTTAGCTGCTTTTCACTGCTGTGTTTATGCAGCTTTACACCCACTTGACTCACTTACAGAGAGATATCAATACATAGGTTTTAAGATTCTTACTAGTCAGATATATTCTTGGGCGGTGAATAGGGGGTGTTGAGTCCAGTTCCCTGAGCAAGGAGTTGGTCTTGTCTATTACGTATTGGGTTTATGGAACGGTATCTGAGCTAATTTGAAACCCTTGTTTTATGCATCACCCCACCTCACCTTTCCCGTTAGGCAGCCATAGTGTGTTTTCTAACCGTGTGACTCTGTTCTGTTTTGTAATTCAGTTCAAGGGTAGCGGTTTTTACATTCCCTCTATAAGTGATATCTTATGATAAGTGTCTTTTTCTGTGTGACTTATTTGACTTAGAATCGTCGTACCTAAATCCACTCATCATGCTGCTACTAGCCTTATGACGTTGATTTCATGGCTGAGTGATATTCCATTGTACATAAGGACCACAACTTCTTTATCCATTTTTCTCTTTCCTGGGATATTTAAGGTGTAACGAAGTGGAGGTTCTTGTCAACAGAGCAGCCCTAAACTTTGGGGTGCTTGTGTCTTGCTGATTTTTAGTTTTCCCAATTTATACGCCCATGAGTGGAAGTGCCCTATGCTCTCTAAGCTGAGTTTTGTAAATGTTTCAGGACACACCGTACACTTCTCCAGAGTGGCTGTTGGCAATTTACATCCCGCCCATCAGCGTAGCAAGGCTTCCGTTTCTCCGTGGCCTGTCCTGCATTTCTGGTTTTGACACTTTATTCAGCATGGCCCTTTTGACCGATGGGAAGCGAGACTTCTTTGTAGCGCTGATTTGCCTTTCCAGGTTGCTTGGTTGGCCAAAAAGGGCGTATGCGTTTTTTCCTGAATATATTCAGGAAAAAACGCATACGCCCTTTTTGGCCAAGGGCATCATTGTCGAGGTTTTGCCGCTTTTCCTGTGCTTTAAAGGCGATTCGAATCTGCCTCCTGAAATCTGTTTCCTGCAATTCTGCCTTGCTTTCAAATCCTCTTGGTTGCCTTCCCTCAATATATTTGTAGACGAGAGTTATCATTTATAAGTCTGCAGGTTTGTGAATTGCAGTGCCCCTGAGCTCCATTTTTCAACTCGCTCTCTTGGGAGCTGGCCGCAAAAGTGCAGGATTGCTTTAGGCCCTATTCTGCTTCCGGGCGGCAGACTGAGCCTGTGGTTAATTCTTCTTCCTGATGGGAAAATAGAGTGACCTGTGCCTGTCCCAACACCTAGAGCTAGTCTCTCATTGGTTCCCCGTCTTCCCGTTCATCCTCAGTTCAAATTGCCACCTGTATGGAACAGGAGGTTAAAGGTGCTGATTCTCCAAGGAGGGAGATTGCTAGTAAAGCGGCTGGAATGGCGAACCCGAGCACAAGGAGATGAGAAATGAGGTGCGTTTTAGAAACCTTTCCCGATCACTCGGTGGACCATCTTCTGGGTTTCTCATGCATGTTTTCGATGTAGGAAGATGCCCTTGAACCTGGAGATTTGGGACCCATGGGATGGGTACCACGCAGTATTACTTTAAAGCGTCTGCGTTTGCTCACCCAACCTCACCAAACCTCTCAGCCCCAAGAGTGTCCACCCTTATGTCTCAATCAGCTGCGGGTCTAGATATGGTCAATCCAGGTGGCATCACAGCGCCTGAACGAATTTTGTAAGAATTTCTCTCCCTTTCACTGTCTTTGTTTCACGGGTTTTTAAAATTAATTGAGTTTTATAATGGGGTTTAGCTGCTTTTCACTGCTGTGTTTATGCAGCTTTACACCCACTTGACTCACTTACAGAGAGATATCTATACATAGGTTTTAAGATTCTTACTAGTCAGATATATTCTTGGGCGGTGAATAGGGGGTGTTGAGTCCAGTTCCCTGAGCAAGGAGTAGGTCTTGTCTATTACGTATTGGGTTTATGGAACGGTATCTGAGCTAATTTGAAACCCTTGTTTTATGCATCACCCCACCTCACCTTTCCCGTTAGGCAGCCATAGTGTGTTTTCTAACCGTGTGACTCTGTTCTGTTTTGTAATTCAGTTCAAGGGTAGCGGTTTTTTCATTCCCTCTATAAGTGATATCTTATGATAAGTGTCTTTTTCTGTGTGACTTATTTGACTTAGAATCGTCGTACCTAAATCCACTCATCATGCTGCTACTAGCCTTATGACGTTGATTTCATGGCTGAGTGATATTCCATTGTACATAAGGACCACAACTTCTTTATCCATTTTTCTCTTTCCTGGGATATTTAAGGTGTAACGAAGTGGAGGTTCTTGTCAACAGAGCAGCCCTAAACTTTGGGGTGCTTGTGTCTTGCTGATTTTTAGTTTTCCCAATTTATACGCCCATGAGTGGAAGTGCCCTATGCTCTCTAAGCTGAGTTTTGTAAATGTTTCAGGACACACCGTACACTTCTCCAGAGTGGCTGTTGGCAATTTACATCCCGCCCATCAGCGTAGCAAGGCTCCCGTTTCTCCGTGGCCTGTCCTGCATTTCTGGTTTTGACACTTTATTCAGCATGGCCCTTTTGACCGATGGGAAGCGAGACTTCTTTGTAGCGCTGATTTGCCTTTCCAGGTTGCTTGGTTGGCCAAAAAGGGCGTATGCGTTTTTTCCTGAATATATTCAGGAAAAAACGCATACGCCCTTTTTGGCCAAGGGCATCATTGTCGAGGTATTGCCGCTTTTCCTGTGCTTTAAAGGCGATTCGAATCTGCCTCCTGAAATCTGTTTCCTGCAATTCTGCCTTGCTTTCAAATCCTCTTGGTTGCCTTCCCTCAATATATTTGTAGACGAGAGTTATCATTTATAAGTCTGCAGGTTTGTGAATTGCAGTGCCCCTGAGCTCCATTTTTCAACTCGCTCTCTTGGGAGCTGGCCGCAAAAGCGCAGGATTGCTTTAGGCCCTATTCTGCTTCCGGGCGGCAGACTGAGCCTGTGGTTAATTCTTCTTCCTGATGGGAAAATAGAGTGACCTGTGCCTGTCCCAACACCTAGAGCTAGTCTCTCATTGGTTCCCCGTCTTCCCGTTCATCCTCAGTTCAAATTGCCACCTGTATGGAACAGGAGGTTAAAGGTGCTGATTCTCCAAGGAGGGAGATTGCTAGTAAAGCGGCTGGAATGGCGAACCCGAGCACAAGGAGATGAGAAATGAGGTGCGTTTTAGAAACCTTTCCCGATCACTCGGTGGACCGTCTTCTGGGTTTCTCATGCATGTTTTCGATGTAGGAAGATGCCCTTGAACCTGGAGATTTGGGACCCATGCGATGGGTACCACGCAGTATTACTTTAAAGCGTCTGCGTTTGCTCAGCCAACCTCACCAAACCTCTCAGCCCCAAGAGTGTCCACCCTTATGTCTCAATCAGCTGCGGGTCTAGATATGGTCAATCCAGGTGGCATCACAGCGCCTGAACGAATTTTGTAAGAATTTCTCTCCCTTTCACTGTCTTTGTTTCACGGGTTTTTAAAATTAATTGAGTTTTATAATGGGGTTTAGCTGCTTTTCACTGCTGTGTTTATGCAGCTTTACACCCACTTGACTCACTTACAGAGAGATATCAATACATAGGTTTTAAGATTCTTACTAGTCAGATATACTCTTGGGCGGTGAATAGGGGGTGTTGAGTCCAGTTCCCTGAGCAAGGAGTAGGTCTTGTCTATTACGTATTGGGTTTATGGAACGGTATCTGAGCTAATTTGAAACCCTTGTTTTATGCATCACCCCACCTCACCTTTCCCGTTAGGCAGCCATAGTGTGTTTTCTAACCGTGTGACTCTGTTCTGTTTTGTAATTCAGTTCAAGGGTAGCGGTTTTTACATTCCCTCTATAGGTGATATCTTATGATAAGTGTCTTTTTCTGTGTGACTTATTTGACTTAGAATCGTCGTACCTAAATCCACTCATCATGCTGCTACTAGCCTTATGACGTTGATTTCATGGCTGAGTGATATTCCATTGTACATAAGGACCACAACTTCTTTATCCATTTTTCTCTTTCCTGGGATATTTAAGGTGTAACGAAGTGGAGGTTCTTGTCAACAGAGCAGCCCTAAACTTTGGGGTGCTTGTGTCTTGCTGATTTTTAGTTTTCCCAATTTATACGCCCATGAGTGGAAGTGCCCTATGCTCTCTAAGCTGAGTTTTGTAAATGTTTCAGGACACACCGTACACTTCTCCAGAGTGGCTGTTGGCAATTTACATCCCGCCCATCAGCGTAGCAAGGCTTCCGTTTCTCCGTGGCCTGTCCTGCATTTCTGGTTTTGACACTTTATTCAGCATGGCCCTTTTGACCGATGGGAAGCGAGACTTCTTTGTAGCGCTGATTTGCCTTTCCAGGTTGCTTGGTTGGCCAAAAAAGGCGTATGCGTTTTTTCCTGAATATATTCAGGAAAAAACGCATACGCCCTTTTTGGCCAAGGGCATCATTGTCGAGGTTTTGCCGCTTTTCCTGTGCTTTAAAGGCGATTCGAATCTGCCTCCTGAAATCTGTTTCCTGCAATTCTGCCTTGCTTTCAAATCCTCTTTGTTGCCTTCCCTCAATATATTTGTAGACGAGAGTTATCATTTATAAGTCTGCAGGTTTGTGAATTGCAGTGCCCCTGAGCTCCATTTTTCAACTCGCTCTCTTGGGAGCTGGCCGCAAAAGCGCAGGATTGCTTTAGGCCCTATTCTGCTTCCGGGCGGCAGACTGAGCCTGTGGTTAATTCTTCTTCCTGATGGGAAAATAGAGTGACCTGTGCCTGTCCCAACACCTAGAGCTAGTCTCTCATTGGTTCCCCCTCTTCCCGTTCACCCTCAGGACAAATTGCAACTTGTATGGAACAGGAGATTAAAGGTGCTGATTCTCCAAGGAGGGAGATTGCTAGTAAAGCGGCTGGAATGGCGAACCCGAGCACAAGGAGATGAGAAATGAGGTGCGTTTTAGAAACCTTTCCCGATCACTCGGTGGACCATCTTCTGGGTTTCTCATGCATGTTTTCGATGTAGGAAGATGCCCTTGAACCTGGAGATTTGGGACCCATGGGATGGGTACCACGCAGTATTACTTTAAAGCGTCTGCGTTTGCTCACCCAACCTCACCAAACCTCTCAGCCCCAAGAGTGTCCACCCTTATGTCTCAATCAGCTGCAGGTCTAGATATGGTCAATCCAGGTGGCATCACAGCGCCTGAACGAATTTTGTAAGAATTTCTCTCCCTTTCACTGTCTTTGTTTCACGGGTTTTTAAAATTAATTGAGTTTTATAATGGGGTTTAGCTGCTTTTCACTGCTGTGTTTATGCAGCTTTACACCCACTTGACTCACTTACAGAGAGATATCAATACATAGGTTTTAAGATTCTTACTAGTCAGATATACTCTTGGGCGGTGAATAGGGGGTGTTGAGTCCACTTCCCTGAGCAAGGAGTAGGTCTTGTCTATTACGTATTGGGTTTATGGAACGGTATCTGAGCTAATTTGAAACCCTTGTTTTATGCATCACCCCACCTCACCTTTCCCGTTAGGCAGCCATAGTGTGTTTTCTAACCGTGTGACACTGTTCTGTTTTGTAATTCAGTTCAAGGGTAGCGGTTTTTACATTCCCTCTATAAGTGATATCTTATGATAAGTGTCATTTTCTGTGTGACTTATTTGACTTAGAATCGTCGTACCTAAATCCACTCATCATGCTGCTACTAGCCTTATGACGTTGATTTCATGGCTGAGTGATATTCCATTGTACATAAGGACCACAACTTCTTTATCCATTTTTCTCTTTCCTGGGATATTTAAGGTGTAACGAAGTGGAGGTTCTTGTCAACAGAGCAGCCCTAAACTTTGGGGTGCTTGTGTCTTGCTGATTTTTAGTTTTCCCAATTTATACGCCCATGAGTGGAAGTGCCCTATGCTCTCTAAGCTGAGTTTTGTAAATGTTTCAGGACACACCGTACACTTCTCCAGAGTGGCTGTTGGCAATTTACATCCCGCCCATCAGCGTAGCAAGGCTTCCGTTTCTCCGTGGCCTGTCCTGCATTTCTGGTTTTGACACTTTATTCAGCATGGCCCTTTTGACCGATGGGAAGCGAGACTTCTTTGTAGCGCTGATTTGCCTTTCCAGGTTGCTTGGTTGGCCAAAAAGGGCGTATGCGTTTTTTCCTGAATATATTCAGGAAAAAACGCATACGCCCTTTTTGGCCAAGGGCATCATTGTCGAGGTTTTGCCGCTTTTCCTGTGCTTTAAAGGCGATTCGAATCTGCCTCCTGAAATCTGTTTCCTGCAATTCTGCCTTGCTTTCAAATCCTCTTTGTTGCCTTCCCTCAATATATTTGTAGACGAGAGTTATCATTTATAAGTCTGCAGGTTTGTGAATTGCAGTGCCCCTGAGCTCCATTTTTCAACTCGCTCTCTTGGGAGCTGGCCGCAAAAGCGCAGGATTGCTTTAGGCCCTATTCTGCTTCCGGGCGGCAGACTGAGCCTGTGGTTAATTCTTCTTCCTGATGGGAAAATAGAGTGACCTGTGCCTGTCCCAACACCTAGAGCTAGTCTCTCATTGGTTCCCCGTCTTCCCGTTCATCCTCAGTTCAAATTGCCACCTGTATGGAACAGGAGGTTAAAGGTGCTGATTCTCCAAGGAGGGAGATTGCTAGTAAAGCGGCTGGAATGGCGAACCCGAGCACAAGGAGATGAGAAATGAGGTGCGTTTTAGAAACCTTTCCCGATCACTCGGTGGACCGTCTTCTGGGTTTCTCATGCATGTTTTCGATGTAGGAAGATGCCCTTGAACCTGGAGATTTGGGACCCATGCGATGGGTACCACGCAGTATTACTTTAAAGCGTCTGCGTTTGCTCAGCCAACCTCACCAAACCTCTCAGCCCCAAGAGTGTCCACCCTTATGTCTCAATCAGCTGCGGGTCTAGATATGGTCAATCCAGGTGGCATCACAGCGCCTGAACGAAGTTTGTAAGAATTTCTCTCCCTTTCACTGTCTTTGTTTCACGGGTTTTTAAAATTAATTGAGTTTTATAATGGGGTTTATCTGCTTTTCACTGCTGTGTTTATGCAGCTTTACACCCACTTGACTCACTTACAGAGAGATATCAATACATAGGTTTTAAGATTCTTACTAGTCAGATATATTCTTGGGCGGTGAGTAGGGGGTGTTGAGTCCAGTTCCCTGAGCAAGGAGTAGGTCTTGTCTATTACGTATTGGGTTTATGGAACGGTATCTGAGCTAATTTGAAACCCTTGTTTTATGCATCACCCCACCTCACCTTTCCCGTTAGGCAGCCATAGTGTGTTTTCTAACCGTGTGACTCTGTTCTGTTTTGTAATTCAGTTCAAGGGTAGCGGTTTTTACATTCCCTCTATAAGTGATATCTTATGATAAGTGTCTTTTTCTGTGTGACTTATTTCACTTAGAATCGTCGTACCTAAATCCACTCATCATGCTGCTACTAGCCTTATGACGTTGATTTCATGGCTGAGTGATATTCCATTGTACATAAGGACCACAACTTCTTTATCCATTTTTCTCTTTCCTGGGATATTTAAGGTGTAACGAAGTGGAGGTTCTTGTCAACAGAGCAGCCCTAAACTTTGGGGGGCTTGTGTCTTGCTGATTTTTAGTTTTCCCAATTTATACGCCCATGAGTGGAAGTGCCCTATGCTCTCTAAGCTGAGTTTTGTAAATGTTTCAGGACACACCGTACACTTCTCCAGAGTGGCTCTTGGCAATTTACATCCCGCCCATCAGCGTAGCAAGGCTCCCGTTTCTCCGTGGCCTGTCCTGCATTTCTGGTTTTGACACTTTATTCAGCATGGCCCTTTTGACCGATGGGAAGCGAGACTTCTTTGTAGCGCTGATTTGCCTTTCCAGGTTGCTTGGTTGGCCAAAAAGGGCGTATGCGTTTTTTCCTGAATATATTCAGGAAAAAACGCATACGCCCTTTTTGGCCAAGGGCATCATTGTCGAGGTTTTGCCACTTTTCCTGTGCTTTAAAGGCGATTCGTATCTGCCTCCTGAAATCTGTTTCCTGCAATTCTGCCTTGCTTTCAAATCCTCTTGGTTGCCTTCCCTCAATATATTTGTAGACGAGAGTTATCATTTATAAGTCTGCAGGTTTGTGAATTGCAGTGCCCCTGAGCTCCATTTTTCAACTCGCTCTCTTGGGAGCTGGCCGCAAAAGCGCAGGATTGCTTTAGGCCCTATTCTGCTTCCGGGCGGCAGACTGAGCCTGTGGTTAATTCTTCTTCCTGATGGGAAAATAGAGTGACCTGTGCCTGTCCCAACACCTAGAGCTAGTCTCTCATTGGTTCCCCCTCTTCCCGTTCACCCTCAGGACAAATTGCAACTTGTATGGAACAGGAGATTAAAGGTGCTGATTCTCCAAGGAGGGAGATTGCTAGTAAAGCGGCTGGAATGGCGAACCCGAGCACAAGGAGATGAGAAATGAGGTGCGTTTTAGAAACCTTTCCCGATCACTCGGTGGACCATCTTCTGGGTTTCTCATGCATGTTTTCGATGTAGGAAGATGCCCTTGAACCTGGAGATTTGGGACCCATGGGATGGGTACCACGCAGTATTACTTTAAAGCGTCTGCGTTTGCTCAGCCAACCTCACCAAACCTCTCAGCCCCAAGAGTGTCCACCCTTATGTCTCAATCAGCTGCAGGTCTAGATATGGTCAATCCAGGTGGCATCACAGCGCCTGAACGAATTTTGTAAGAATTTCTCTCCCTTTCACTGTCTTTGTTTCACGGGTTTTTAAAATTAATTGAGTTTTATAATGGGGTTTAGCTGCTTTTCACTGCTGTGTTTATGCAGCTTTACACCCACTTGACTCACTTACAGAGAGATATCAATACATATGTTTTAAGATTCTTACTAGTCAGATATATTCTTGGGCGGTGAATAGGGGGTGTTGAGTCCAGTTCCCTGAGCAAGGAGTTGGTCTTGTCTATTACGTATTGGGTTTATGGAACGGTATCTGAGCTAATTTGAAACCCTTGTTTTATGCATCACCCCACCTCACCTTTCCCGTTAGGCAGCCATAGTGTGTTTTCTAACCGTGTGACTCTGTTCTGTTTTGTAATTCAGTTCAAGGGTAGCGGTTTTTACATTCCCTCTATAAGTGATATCTTATGATAAGTGTCTTTTTCTGTGTGACTTATTTGACTTAGAATCGTCGTACCTAAATCCACTCATCATGCTGCTACTAGCCTTATGACGTTGATTTCATGGCTGAGTGATATTCCATTGTACATAAGGACCACAACTTCTTTATCCATTTTTCTCTTTCCTGGGATATTTAAGGTGTAACGAAGTGGAGGTTCTTGTCAACAGAGCAGCCCTAAACTTTGGGGTGCTTGTGTCTTGCTGATTTTTAGTTTTCCCAATTTATACGCCCATGAGTGGAAGTGCCCTATGCTCTCTAAGCTGAGTTTTGTAAATGTTTCAGGACACACCGTACACTTCTCCAGAGTGGCTGTTGGCAATTTACATCCCGCCCATCAGCGTAGCAAGGCTTCCGTTTCTCCGTGGCCTGTCCTGCATTTCTGGTTTTGACACTTTATTCAGCATGGCCCTTTTGACCGATGGGAAGCGAGACTTCTTTGTAGCGCTGATTTGCCTTTCCAGGTTGCTTGGTTGGCCAAAAAGGGCGTATGCGTTTTTTCCTGAATATATTCAGGAAAAAACGCATACGCCCTTTTTGGCCAAGGGCATCATTGTCGAGGTTTTGCCGCTTTTCCTGTGCTTTAAAGGCGATTCGAATCTGCCTCCTGAAATCTGTTTCCTGCAATTCTACCTTGCTTTCAAATCCTCTTGGTTGCCTTCCCTCAATATATTTGTAGACGAGAGTTATCATTTATAAGTCTGCAGGTTTGTGAATTGCAGTGCCCCTGAGCTCCATTTTTCAACTCGCTCTCTTGGGAGCTGGCCGCAAAAGCGCAGGATTGCTTTAGGCCCTATTCTGCTTCCGGGCGGCAGACTGAGCCTGTGGTTAATTCTTCTTCCTGATGGGAAAATAGAGTGACCTGTGCCTGTCCCAACACCTAGAGCTAGTCTCTCATTGGTTCCCCGTCTTCCCGTTCATCCTCAGTTCAAATTGCCACCTGTATGGAACAGGAGGTTAAAGGTGCTGATTCTCCAAGGAGGGAGATTGCTAGTAAAGCGGCTGGAATGGCGAACCCGAGCACAAGGAGATGAGAAATGAGGTGCGTTTTAGAAACCTTTCCCGATCACTCGGTGGACCATCTTCTGGGTTTCTCATGCATGTTTTCGATGTAGGAAGATGCCCTTGAACCTGGAGATTTGGGACCCATGGGATGGGTACCACGCAGTATTACTTTAAAGCGTCTGCGTTTGCTCACCCAACCTCACCAAACCTCTCAGCCCCAAGAGTGTCCACCCTTATGTCTCAATCAGCTGCGGGTCTAGATATGGTCAATCCAGGTGGCATCACAGCGCCTGAACGAATTTTGTAAGAATTTCTCTCCCTTTCACTGTCTTTGTTTCACGGGTTTTTAAAATTAATTGAGTTTTATAATGGGGTTTAGCTGCTTTTCACTGCTGTGTTTATGCAGCTTTACACCCACTTGACTCACTTACAGAGAGATATCTATACATAGGTTTTAAGTTTCTTACTAGTCAGATATATTCTTGGGCGGTGAATAGGGGGTGTTGAGTCCAGTTCCCTGAGCAAGGAGTAGGTCTTGTCTATTACGTATTGGGTTTATGGAACGGTATCTGAGCTAATTTGAAACCCTTGTTTTATGCATCACCCCACCTCACCTTTCCCGTTAGGCAGCCATAGTGTGTTTTCTAACCGTGTGACTCTGTTCTGTTTTGTAATTCAGTTCAAGGGTAGCGGTTTTTACATTCCCTCTATAAGTGATATCTTATGATAAGTGTCTTTTTCTGTGTGACTTATTTGACTTAGAATCGTCGTACCTAAATCCACTCATCATGCTGCTACTAGCCTTATGACGTTGGTTTCATGGCTGAGTGATATTCCATTGTACATAAGGACCACAACTTCTTTATCCATTTTTCTCTTTCCTGGGATATTTAAGGTGTAACGAAGTGGAGGTTCTTGTCAACAGAGCAGCCCTAAATTTTGGGCTGCTTGTGTCTTGCTGATTTTTAGTTTTCCCAATTTATACGCCCATGAGTGGAAGTGCCCTATGCTCTCTAAGCTGAGTTTTGTAAATGTTTCAGGACACACCGTACACTTCTCCAGAGTGGCTGTTGGCAATTTACATCCCGCCCATCAGCGTAGCAAGGCTCCCGTTTCTCCGTGGCCTGTCCTGCATTTCTGGTTTTGACACTTTATTCAGCATGGCCCTTTTGACCGATGGGAAGCGAGACTTCTTTGTAGCGCTGATTTGCCTTTCCAGGTTGCTTGGTTGGCCAAAAAGGGCGTATGCGTTTTTTCCTGAATATATTCAGGAAAAAACGCATACGCCCTTTTTGGCCAAGGGCGTCATTGTCGAGGTTTTGCCGCTTTTCCTGTGCTTTAAAGGCGATTCGAATCTGCCTCCTGAAATCTGTTTCCTGCAATTCTGCCTTGCTTTCAAATCCTCTTGGTTGCCTTCCCTCAATATATTTGTAGACGAGAGTTATCATTTATAAGTCTGCAGGTTTGTGAATTGCAGTGCCCCTGAGCTCCATTTTTCAACTCGCTCTCTTGGGAGCTGGCCGCAAAAGCGCAGGATTGCTTTAGGCCCTATTCTGCTTCCGGGCGGCAGACTGAGCCTGTGGTTAATTCTTCTTCCTGATGGGAAAATAGAGTGACCTGTGCCTGTCCCAACACCTAGAGCTAGTCTCTCATTGGTTCCCCCTCTTCCCGTTCACCCTCAGGACAAATTGCAACTTGTATGGAACAGGAGATTAAAGGTGCTGATTCTCCAAGGAGGGAGATTGCTAGTAAAGCGGCTGGAATGGCGAACCCGAGCACAAGGAGATGAGAAATGAGGTGCGTTTTAGAAACCTTTCCCGATCACTCGGTGGACCATCTTCTGGGTTTCTCATGCATGTTTTCGATGTAGGAAGATGCCCTTGAACCTGGAGATTTGGGACCCATGGGATGGGTACCACGCAGTATTACTTTAAAGCGTCTGCGTTTGCTCAGCCAACCTCACCAAACCTCTCAGCCCCAAGAGTGTCCACCCTTATGTCTCAATCAGCTGCGGGTCTAGATATGGTCAATCCAGGTGGCATCACAGCGCCTGAACGAAGTTTGTAAGAATTTCTCTCCCTTTCACTGTCTTTGTTTCACGGGTTTTTAAAATTAATTGAGTTTTATAATGGGGTTTAGCTGCTTTTCACTGCTGTGTTTATGCAGCTTTACACCCACTTGACTCACTTACAGAGAGATATCAATACATAGGTTTTAAGATTCTTACTAGTCAGATATATTCTTGGGCGGTGAATAGGGGGTGTTGAGTCCAGTTCCCTGAGCAAGGAGTTGGTCTTGTCTATTACGTATTGGGTTTATGGAACGGTATCTGAGCTAATTTGAAACCCTTGTTTTATGCATCACCCCACCTCACCTTTCCCGTTAGGCAGCCATAGTGTGTTTTCTAACCGTGTGACTCTGTTCTGTTTTGTAATTCAGTTCAAGGGTAGCGGTTTTTACATTCCCTCTATAAGTGATATCTTATGATAAGTGTCTTTTTCTGTGTGACTTATTTGACTTAGAATCGTCGTACCTAAATCCACTCATCATGCTGCTACTAGCCTTATGACGTTGATTTCATGGCTGAGTGATATTCCATTGTACATAAGGACCACAACTTCTTTATCCATTTTTCTCTTTCCTGGGATATTTAAGGTGTAACGAAGTGGAGGTTCTTGTCAACAGAGCAGCCCTAAACTTTGGGGTGCTTGTGTCTTGCTGATTTTTAGTTTTCCCAATTTATACGCCCATGAGTGGAAGTGCCCTATGCTCTCTAAGCTGAGTTTTGTAAATGTTTCAGGACACACCGTACACTTCTCCAGAGTGGCTGTTGGCAATTTACATCCCGCCCATCAGCGTAGCAAGGCTTCCGTTTCTCCGTGGCCTGTCCTGCATTTCTGGTTTTGACACTTTATTCAGCATGGCCCTTTTGACCGATGGGAAGCGAGACTTCTTTGTAGCGCTGATTTGCCTTTCCAGGTTGCTTGGTTGGCCAAAAAGGGCGTATGCGTTTTTTCCTGAATATATTCAGGAAAAAACGCATACGCCCTTTTTGGCCAAGGGCGTCATTGTCGAGGTTTTGCCGCTTTTCCTGTGCTTTAAAGGCGATTCGAATCTGCCTCCTGAAATCTGTTTCCTGCAATTCTGCCTTGCTTTCAAATCCTCTTGGTTGCCTTCCCTCAATATATTTGTAGACGAGAGTTATCATTTATAAGTCTGCAGGTTTGTGAATTGCAGTGCCCCTGAGCTCCATTTTTCAACTCGCTCTCTTGGGAGCTGGCCGCAAAAGCGCAGGATTGCTTTAGGCCCTATTCTGCTTCCAGGCGGCAGACTGAGCCTGTGGTTAATTCTTCTTCCTGATGGGAAAATAGAGTGACCTGTGCCTGTCCCAACACCTAGAGCTAGTCTCTCATTGGTTCCCCGTCTTCCCGTTCATCCTCAGTTCAAATTGCCACCTGTATGGAACAGGAGGTTAAAGGTGCTGATTCTCCAAGGAGGGAGATTGCTAGTAAAGCGGCTGGAATGGCGAACCCGAGCACAAGGAGATGAGAAATGAGGTGCGTTTTAGAAACCTTTCCCGATCACTCGGTGGACCGTCTTCTGGGTTTCTCATGCATGTTTTCGATGTAGGAAGATGCCCTTGAACCTGGAGATTTGGGACCCATGCGATGGGTACCACGCAGTATTACTTTAAAGCGTCTGCGTTTGCTCAGCCAACCTCACCAAACCTCTCAGCCCCAAGAGTGTCCACCCTTATGTCTCAATCAGCTGCGGGTCTAGATATGGTCAATCCAGGTGGCATCACAGCGCCTGAACGAAGTTTGTAAGAATTTCTCTCCCTTTCACTGTCTTTGTTTCACGGGTTTTTAAAATTAATTGAGTTTTATAATGGGGTTTATCTGCTTTTCACTGCTGTGTTTATGCAGCTTTACACCCACTTGACTCACTTACAGAGAGATATCAATACATAGGTTTTAAGATTCTTACTAGTCAGATATATTCTTGGGCGGTGAATAGGGGGTGTTGAGTCCAGTTCCCTGAGCAAGGAGTAGGTCTTGTCTATTACGTATTGGGTTTATGGAACGGTATCTGAGCTAATTTGAAACCCTTGTTTTATGCATCACCCCACCTCACCTTTCCCGTTAGGCAGCCATAGTGTGTTTTCTAACCGTGTGACTCTGTTCTGTTTTGTAATTCAGTTCAAGGGTAGCGGTTTTTACATTCCCTCTATAAGTGATATCTTATGATAAGTGTCTTTTTCTGTGTGACTTATTTCACTTAGAATCGTCGTACCTAAATCCACTCATCATGCTGCTACTAGCCTTATGACGTTGATTTCATGGCTGAGTGATATTCCATTGTACATAAGGACCACAACTTCTTTATCCATTTTTCTCTTTCCTGGGATATTTAAGGTGTAACGAAGTGGAGGTTCTTGTCAACAGAGCAGCCCTAAACTTTGGGGGGCTTGTGTCTTGCTGATTTTTAGTTTTCCCAATTTATACGCCCATGAGTGGAAGTGCCCTATGCTCTCTAAGCTGAGTTTTGTAAATGTTTCAGGACACACCGTACACTTCTCCAGAGTGGCTCTTGGCAATTTACATCCCGCCCATCAGCGTAGCAAGGCTCCCGTTTCTCCGTGGCCTGTCCTGCATTTCTGGTTTTGACACTTTATTCAGCATGGCCCTTTTGACCGATGGGAAGCGAGACTTCTTTGTAGCGCTGATTTGCCTTTCCAGGTTGCTTGGTTGGCCAAAAAGGGCGTATGCGTTTTTTCCTGAATATATTCAGGAAAAAACGCATACGCCCTTTTTGGCCAAGGGCATCATTGTCGAGGTTTTGCCGCTTTTCCTGTGCTTTAAATGTGATTCGAATCTGCCTCCTGAAATCTGTTTCCTGCAATTCTACCTTGCTTTCAAATCCTCTTGGTTGCCTTCCCTCAATATATTTGTAGACGAGAGTTATCATTTATAAGTCTGCAGGTTTGTGAATTGCAGTGCCCCTGAGCTCCATTTTTCAACTCGCTCTCTTGGGAGCTGGCCGCAAAAGCGCAGGATTGCTTTAGGCCCTATTCTGCTTCCGGGCGGCAGACTGAGCCTGTGGTTAATTCTTCTTCCTGATGGGAAAATAGAGTGACCTGTGCCTGTCCCAACACCTAGAGCTAGTCTCTCATTGGTTCCCCGTCTTCCCGTTCATCCTCAGTTCAAATTGCCACCTGTATGGAACAGGAGGTTAAAGGTGCTGATTCTCCAAGGAGGGAGATTGCTAGTAAAGCGGCTGGAATGGCGAACCCGAGCACAAGGAGATGAGAAATGAGGTGCGTTTTAGAAACCTTTCCCGATCACTCGGTGGACCGTCTTCTGGGTTTCTCATGCATGTTTTCGATGTAGGAAGATGCCCTTGAACCTGGAGATTTGGGACCCATGGGATGGGTACCACGCAGTATTACTTTAAAGCGTCTGCGTTTGCTCACCCAACCTCACCAAACCTCTCAGCCCCAAGAGTGTCCACCCTTATGTCTCAATCAGCTGCGGGTCTAGATATGGTCAATCCAGGTGGCATCACAGCGCCTGAACGAATTTTGTAAGAATTTCTCTCCCTTTCACTGTCTTTGTTTCACGGGTTTTTAAAATTAATTGAGTTTTATAATGGGGTTTAGCTGCTTTTCACTGCTGTGTTTATGCAGCTTTACACCCACTTGACTCACTTACAGAGAGATATCTATACATAGGTTTTAAGATTCTTACTAGTCAGATATATTCTTGGGCGGTGAATAGGGGGTGTTGAGTCCAGTTCCCTGAGCAAGGAGTAGGTCTTGTCTATTACGTATTGGGTTTATGGAATGGTATCTGAGCTAATTTGAAACCCTTGTTTTATGCATCACCCCACCTCACCTTTCCCGTTAGGCAGCCATAGTGTGTTTTCTAACCGTGTGACTCTGTTCTGTTTTGTAATTCAGTTCAAGGGTAGCGGTTTTTACATTCCCTCTATAAGTGATATCTTATGATAAGTGTCTTTTTCTGTGTGACTTATTTGACTTAGAATCGTCGTACCTAAATCCACTCATCATGCTGCTACTAGCCTTATGACGTTGATTTCATGGCTGAGTGATATTCCATTGTACATAAGGACCACAACTTCTTTATCCATTTTTCTCTTTCCTGGGATATTTAAGGTGTAACGAAGTGGAGGTTCTTGTCAACAGAGCAGCCCTAAACTTTGGGGTGCTTGTGTCTTGCTGATTTTTAGTTTTCCCAATTTATACGCCCATGAGTGGAAGTGCCCTATGCTCTCTAAGCTGAGTTTTGTAAATGTTTCAGGACACACCGTACACTTCTCCAGAGTGGCTGTTGGCAATTTACATCCCGCCCATCAGCGTAGCAAGGCTCCCGTTTCTCCGTGGCCTGTCCTGCATTTCTGGTTTTGACACTTTATTCAGCATGGCCCTTTTGACCGATGGGAAGCGAGACTTCTTTGTAGCGCTGATTTGCCTTTCCAGGTTGCTTGGTTGGCCAAAAAGGGCGTATGCGTTTTTTCCTGAATATATTCAGGAAAAAACGCATACGCCCTTTTTGGCCAAGGGCATCATTGTCGAGGTTTTGCCGCTTTTCCTGTGCTTTAAAGGCGATTCGAATCTGCCTCCTGAAATCTGTTTCCTGCAATTCTGCCTTGCTTTCAAATCCTCTTGGTTGCCTTCCCTCAATATATTTGTAGACGAGAGTTATCATTTATAAGTCTGCAGGTTTGTGAATTGCAGTGCCCCTGAGCTCCATTTTTCAACTCGCTCTCTTGGGAGCTGGCCGCAAAAGCGCAGGATTGCTTTAGGCCCTATTCTGCTTCCGGGCGGCAGACTGAGCCTGTGGTTAATTCTTCTTCCTGATGGGAAAATAGAGTGACCTGTGCCTGTCCCAACACCTAGAGCTAGTCTCTCATTGGTTCCCCGTCTTCCCGTTCATCCTCAGTTCAAATTGCCACCTGTATGGAACAGGAGGTTGAAGGTGCTGATTCTCCAAGGAGGGAGATTGCTAGTAAAGCGGCTGGAATGGCGAACCCGAGCACAAGGAGATGAGAAATGAGGTGCGTTTTAGAAACCTTTCCCGATCACTCGGTGGACCGTCTTCTGGGTTTCTCATGCATGTTTTCGATGTAGGAAGATGCCCTTGAACCTGGAGATTTGGGAACCATGCGATGGGTACCACGCAGTATTACTTTAAAGTGTCTGCGTTTGCTCACCCAACCTCACCAAACCTCTCAGCCCCAAGAGTGTCCACCCTTATGTCTCAATCAGCTGCGGGTCTAGATATGGTCAATCCAGGTGGCATCACAGCGCCTGAACGAAGTTTGTAAGAATTTCTCTCCCTTTCACTGTCTTTGTTTCACGGGTTTTTAAAATTAATTGAGTTTTATAATGGGGTTTATCTGCTTTTCACTGCTGTGTTTATGCAGCTTTACACCCACTTGACTCACTTACAGAGAGATATCAATACATAGGTTTTAAGATTCTTACTAGTCAGATATATTCTTGGGCGGTGAATAGGGGGTGTTGAGTCCAGTTCCCTGAGCAAGGAGTAGGTCTTGTCTATTACGTATTGGGTTTATGGAACGGTATCTGAGCTAATTTGAAACCCTTGTTTTATGCATCACCCCACCTCACCTTTCCCGTTAGGCAGCCATAGTGTGTTTTCTAACCGTGTGACTCTGTTCTGTTTTGTAATTCAGTTCAAGGGTAGCGGTTTTTACATTCCCTCTATAAGTGATATCTTATGATAAGTGTCTTTTTCTGTGTGACTTATTTCACTTAGAATCGTCGTACCTAAATCCACTCATCATGCTGCTACTAGCCTTATGACGTTGATTTCATGGCTGAGTGATATTCCATTGTACATAAGGACCACAACTTCTTTATCCATTTTTCTCTTTCCTGGGATATTTAAGGTGTAACGAAGTGGAGGTTCTTGTCAACAGAGCAGCCCTAAACTTTGGGGTGCTTGTGTCTTGCTGATTTTTAGTTTTCCCAATTTATACGCCCATGAGTGGAAGTGCCCTATGCTCTCTAAGCTGAGTTTTGTAAATGTTTCAGGACACACCGTACACTTCTCCAGAGTGGCTCTTGGCAATTTACATCCCGCCCATCAGCGTAGCAAGGCTCCCGTTTCTCCGTGGCCTGTCCTGCATTTCTGGTTTTGACACTTTATTCAGCATGGCCCTTTTGACCGATGGGAAGCGAGACTTCTTTGTAGCGCTGATTTGCCTTTCCAGGTTGCTTGGTTGGCCAAAAAGGGCGTATGCGTTTTTTCCTGAATATATTCAGGAAAAAACGCATACGCCCTTTTTGGCCAAGGGCATCATTGTCGAGGTTTTGCCGCTTTTCCTGTGCTTTAAATGTGATTCGAATCTGCCTCCTGAAATCTGTTTCCTGCAATTCTACCTTGCTTTCAAATCCTCTTGGTTGCCTTCCCTCAATATATTTGTAGACGAGAGTTATCATTTATAAGTCTGCAGGTTTGTGAATTGCAGTGCCCCTGAGCTCCATTTTTCAACTCGCTCTCTTGGGAGCTGGCCGCAAAAGCGCAGGATTGCTTTAGGCCCTATTCTGCTTCCGGGCGGCAGACTGAGCCTGTGGTTAATTCTTCTTCCTGATGGGAAAATAGAGTGACCTGTGCCTGTCCCAACACCTAGAGCTAGTCTCTCATTGGTTCCCCGTCTTCCCGTTCATCCTCAGTTCAAATTGCCACCTGTATGGAACAGGAGGTTAAAGGTGCTGATTCTCCAAGGAGGGAGATTGCTAGTAAAGCGGCTGGAATGGCGAACCCGAGCACAAGGAGATGAGAAATGAGGTGCGTTTTAGAAACCTTTCCCGATCACTCGGTGGACCGTCTTCTGGGTTTCTCATGCATGTTTTCGATGTAGGAAGATGCCCTTGAACCTGGAGATTTGGGACCCATGGGATGGGTACCACGCAGTATTACTTTAAAGCGTCTGCGTTTGCTCACCCAACCTCACCAAACCTCTCAGCCCCAAGAGTGTCCACCCTTATGTCTCAATCAGCTGCGGGTCTAGATATGGTCAATCCAGGTGGCATCACAGCGCCTGAACGAATTTTGTAAGAATTTCTCTCCCTTTCACTGTCTTTGTTTCACGGGTTTTTAAAATTAATTGAGTTTTATAATGGGGTTTAGCTGCTTTTCACTGCTGTGTTTATGCAGCTTTACACCCACTTGACTCACTTACAGAGAGATATCTATACATAGGTTTTAAGATTCTTACTAGTCAGATATATTCTTGGGCGGTGAATAGGGGGTGTTGAGTCCAGTTCCCTGAGCAAGGAGTAGGTCTTGTCTATTACGTATTGGGTTTATGGAATGGTATCTGAGCTAATTTGAAACCCTTGTTTTATGCATCACCCCACCTCACCTTTCCCGTTAGGCAGCCATAGTGTGTTTTCTAACCGTGTGACTCTGTTCTGTTTTGTAATTCAGTTCAAGGGTAGCGGTTTTTACATTCCCTCTATAAGTGATATCTTATGATAAGTGTCTTTTTCTGTGTGACTTATTTGACTTAGAATCGTCGTACCTAAATCCACTCATCATGCTGCTACTAACCTTATGACGTTGATTTCATGGCTGAGTGATATTCCATTGTACATAAGGACCACAACTTCTTTATCCATTTTTCTCTTTCCTGGGATATTTAAGGTGTAACGAAGTGGAGGTTCTTGTCAACAGAGCAGCCCTAAACTTTGGGGTGCTTGTGTCTTGCTGATTTTTAGTTTTCCCAATTTATACGCCCATGAGTGGAAGTGCCCTATGCTCTCTAAGCTGAGTTTTGTAAATGTTTCAGGACACACCGTACACTTCTCCAGAGTGGCTGTTGGCAATTTACATCCCGCCCATCAGCGTAGCAAGGCTCCCGTTTCTCCGTGGCCTGTCCTGCATTTCTGGTTTTGACACTTTATTCAGCATGGCCCTTTTGACCGATGGGAAGCGAGACTTCTTTGTAGCGCTGATTTGCCTTTCCAGGTTGCTTGGTTGGCCAAAAAGGGCGTATGCGTTTTTTCCTGAATATATTCAGGAAAAAACGCATACGCCCTTTTTGGCCAAGGGCGTCATTGTCGAGGTTTTGCCGCTTTTCCTGTGCTTTAAAGGCGATTCGAATCTGCCTCCTGAAATCTGTTTCCTGCAATTCTGCCTTGCTTTCAAATCCTCTTGGTTGCCTTCCCTCAATATATTTGTAGACGAGAGTTATCATTTATAAGTCTGCAGGTTTGTGAATTGCAGTGCCCCTGAGCTCCATTTTTCAACTCGCTCTCTTGGGAGCTGGCCGCAAAAGCGCAGGATTGCTTTAGGCCCTATTCTGCTTCCGGGCGGCAGACTGAGCCTGTGGTTAATTCTTCTTCCTGATGGGAAAATAGAGTGACCTGTGCCTGTCCCAACACCTAGAGCTAGTCTCTCATTGGTTCCCCCTCTTCCCGTTCACCCTCAGGACAAATTGCAACCTGTATGGAACAGGAGATTAAAGGTGCTGATTCTCCAAGGAGGGAGATTGCTAGTAAAGCGGCTGGAATGGCGAACCCGAGCACAAGGAGATGAGAAATGAGGTGCGTTTTAGAAACCTTTCCCGATCACTCGGTGGACCATCTTCTGGGTTTCTCATGCATGTTTTCGATGTAGGAAGATGCCCTTGAACCTGGAGATTTGGGACCCATGCGATGGGTACCACGCAGTATTACTTTAAAGCGTCTGCGTTTGCTCAGCCAACCTCACCAAACCTCTCAGCCCCAAGAGTGTCCACCCTTATGTCTCAATCAGCTGCGGGTCTAGATATGGTCAATCCAGGTGGCATCACAGCGCCTGAACGAAGTTTGTAAGAATTTCTCTCCCTTTCACTGTCTTTGTTTCACGGGTTTTTAAAATTAATTGAGTTTTATAATGGGGTTTAGCTGCTTTTCACTGCTGTGTTTATGCAGCTTTACACCCACTTGACTCACTTACAGAGAGATATCAATACATAGGTTTTAAGATTCTTACTAGTCAGATATATTCTTGGGCGGTGAATAGGGGGTGTTGAGTCCAGTTCCCTGAGCAAGGAGTTGGTCTTGTCTATTACGTATTGGGTTTATGGAACGGTATCTGAGCTAATTTGAAACCCTTGTTTTATGCATCACCCCACCTCACCTTTCCCGTTAGGCAGCCATAGTGTGTTTTCTAACCGTGTGACTCTGTTCTGTTTTGTAATTCAGTTCAAGGGTAGCGGTTTTTACATTCCCTCTATAAGTGATATCTTATGATAAGTGTCTTTTTCTGTGTGACTTATTTGACTTAGAATCGTCGTACCTAAATCCACTCATCATGCTGCTACTAGCCTTATGACGTTGATTTCATGGCTGAGTGATATTCCATTGTACATAAGGACCACAACTTCTTTATCCATTTTTCTCTTTCCTGGGATATTTAAGGTGTAACGAAGTGGAGGTTCTTGTCAACAGAGCAGCCCTAAACTTTGGGCTGCTTGTGTCTTGCTGATTTTTAGTTTTCCCAATTTATACGCCCATGAGTGGAAGTGCCCTATGCTCTCTAAGCTGAGTTTTGTAAATGTTTCAGGACACACCGTACACTTCTCCAGAGTGGCTGTTGGCAATTTACATCCCGCCCATCAGCGTAGCAAGGCTTCCGTTTCTCCGTGGCCTGTCCTGCATTTCTGGTTTTGACACTTTATTCAGCATGGCCCTTTTGACCGATGGGAAGCGAGACTTCTTTGTAGCGCTGATTTGCCTTTCCAGGTTGCTTGGTTGGCCAAAAAGGGCGTATGCGTTTTTTCCTGAATATATTCAGGAAAAAACGCATACGCCCTTTTTGGCCAAGGGCGTCATTGTCGAGGTTTTGCCGCTTTTCCTGTGCTTTAAAGGCGATTCGAATCTGCCTCCTGAAATCTGTTTCCTGCAATTCTGCCTTGCTTTCAAATCCTCTTGGTTGCCTTCCCTCAATATATTTGTAGACGAGAGTTATCATTTATAAGTCTGCAGGTTTGTGAATTGCAGTGCCCCTGAGCTCCATTTTTCAACTCGCTCTCTTGGGAGCTGGCCGCAAAAGCGCAGGATTGCTTTAGGCCCTATTCTGCTTCCGGGCGGCAGACTGAGCCTGTGGTTAATTCTTCTTCCTGATGGGAAAATAGAGTGACCTATGCCTGTCCCAACACCTAGAGCTAGTCTCTCATTGGTTCCCCGTCTTCCCGTTCATCCTCAGTTCAAATTGCCACCTGTATGGAACAGGAGGTTAAAGGTGCTGATTCTCCAAGGAGGGAGATTGCTAGTAAAGCGGCTGGAATGGCGAACCCGAGCACAAGGAGATGAGAAATGAGGTGCGTTTTAGAAACCTTTCCCGATCACTCGGTGGACCGTCTTCTGGGTTTCTCATGCATGTTTTCGATGTAGGAAGATGCCCTTGAACCTGGAGATTTGGGACCCATGCGATGGGTACCACGCAGTATTACTTTAAAGCGTCTGCGTTTGCTCAGCCAACCTCACCAAACCTCTCAGCCCCAAGAGTGTCCACCCTTATGTCTCAATCAGCTGCGGGTCTAGATATGGTCAATCCAGGTGGCATCACAGCGCCTGAACGAATTTTGTAAGAATTTCTCTCCCTTTCACTGTCTTTGTTTCACGGGTTTTTAAAATTAATTGAGTTTTATAATGGGGTTTAGCTGCTTTTCACTGCTGTGTTTATGCAGCTTTACACCCACTTGACTCACTTACAGAGAGATATCAATACATAGGTTTTAAGATTCTTACTAGTCAGATATATTCTTGGGCGGTGAATAGGGGGTGTTGAGTCCAGTTCCCTGAGCAAGGAGTAGGTCTTGTCTATTACGTATTGGGTTTATGGAACGGTATCTGAGCTAATTTGAAACCCTTGTTTTATGCATCACCCCACCTCACCTTTCCCGTTAGGCAGCCATAGTGTGTTTTCTAACCGTGTGACTCTGTTCTGTTTTGTAATTCAGTTCAAGGGTAGCGGTTTTTTCATTCCCTCTATAAGTGATATCTTATGATAAGTGTCTTTTTCTGTGTGACTTATTTGACTTAGAATCGTCGTACCTAAATCCACTCATCATGCTGCTACTAGCCTTATGACGTTGATTTCATGGCTGAGTGATATTCCATTGTACATAAGGACCACAACTTCTTTATCCATTTTTCTCTTTCCTGGGATATTTAAGGTGTAACGAAGTGGAGGTTCTTGTCAACAGAGCAGCCCTAAACTTTGGGGTGCTTGTGTCTTGCTGATTTTTAGTTTTCCCAATTTATACGCCCATGAGTGGAAGTGCCCTATGCTCTCTAAGCTGAGTTTTGTAAATGTTTCAGGACACACCGTACACTTCTCCAGAGTGGCTGTTGGCAATTTACATCCCGCCCATCAGCGTAGCAAGGCTCCCGTTTCTCCGTGGCCTGTCCTGCATTTCTGGTTTTGACACTTTATTCAGCATGGCCCTTTTGACCGATGGGAAGCGAGACTTCTTTGTAGCGCTGATTTGCCTTTCCAGGTTGCTTGGTTGGCCAAAAAGGGCGTATGCGTTTTTTCCTGAATATATTCAGGAAAAAACGCATATGCCCTTTTTGGCCAAGGGCATCATTGTCGAGGTTTTGCCGCTTTTCCTGTGCTTTAAAGGCGATTCGAATCTGCCTCCTGAAATCTGTTTCCTGCAATTCTGCCTTGCTTTCAAATCCTCTTGGTTGCCTTCCCTCAATATATTTGTAGACGAGAGTTATCATTTATAAGTCTGCAGGTTTGTGAATTGCAGTGCCCCTGAGCTCCATTTTTCAACTCGCTCTCTTGGGAGCTGGCCGCAAAAGCGCAGGATTGCTTTAGGCCCTATTCTGCTTCCGGGCGGCAGACTGAGCCTGTGGTTAATTCTTCTTCCTGATGGGAAAATAGAGTGACCTGTGCCTGTCCCAACACCTAGAGCTAGTCTCTCATTGGTTCCCCGTCTTCCCGTTCATCCTCAGTTCAAATTGCCACCTGTATGGAACAGGAGGTTAAAGGTGCTGATTCTCCAAGGAGGGAGATTGCTAGTAAAGCGGCTGGAATGGCGAACCCGAGCACAAGGAGATGAGAAATGAGGTGCGTTTTAGAAACCTTTCCCGATCACTCGGTGGACCGTCTTCTGGGTTTCTCATGCATGTTTTCGATGTAGGAAGATGCCCTTGAACCTGGAGATTTGGGACCCATGCGATGGGTACCACGCAGTATTACTTTAAAGCGTCTGCGTTTGCTCAGCCAACCTCACCAAACCTCTCAGCCCCAAGAGTGTCCACCCTTATGTCTCAATCAGCTGCGGGTCTAGATATGGTCAATCCAGGTGGCATCACAGCGCCTGAACGAAGTTTGTAAGAATTTCTCTCCCTTTCACTGTCTTTGTTTCACGGGTTTTTAAAATTAATTGAGTTTTATAATGGGGTTTATCTGCTTTTCACTGCTGTGTTTATGCAGCTTTACACCCACTTGACTCACTTACAGAGAGATATCAATACATAGGTTTTAAGATTCTTACTAGTCAGATATATTCTTGGGCGGTGAATAGGGGGTGTTGAGTCCAGTTCCCTGAGCAAGGAGTAGGTCTTGTCTATTACGTATTGGGTTTATGGAACGGTATCTGAGCTAATTTGAAACCCTTGTTTTATGCATCACCCCACCTCACCTTTCCCGTTAGGCAGCCATAGTGTGTTTTCTAACCGTGTGACTCTGTTCTGTTTTGTAATTCAGTTCAAGGGTAGCGGTTTTTACATTCCCTCTATAAGTGATATCTTATGATAAGTGTCTTTTTCTGTGTGACTTATTTCACTTAGAATCGTCGTACCTAAATCCACTCATCATGCTGCTACTAGCCTTATGACGTTGATTTCATGGCTGAGTGATATTCCATTGTACATAAGGACCACAACTTCTTTATCCATTTTTCTCTTTCCTGGGATATTTAAGGTGTAACGAAGTGGAGGTTCTTGTCAACAGAGCAGCCCTAAACTTTGGGGGGCTTGTGTCTTGCTGATTTTTAGTTTTCCCAATTTATACGCCCATGAGTGGAAGTGCCCTATGCTCTCTAAGCTGAGTTTTGTAAATGTTTCAGGACACACCGTACACTTCTCCAGAGTGGCTCTTGGCAATTTACATCCCGCCCATCAGCGTAGCAAGGCTCCCGTTTCTCCGTGGCCTGTCCTGCATTTCTGGTTTTGACACTTTATTCAGCATGGCCCTTTTGACCGATGGGAAGCGAGACTTCTTTGTAGCGCTGATTTGCCTTTCCAGGTTGCTTGGTTGGCCAAAAAGGGCGTATGCGTTTTTTCCTGAATATATTCAGGAAAAAACGCATACGCCCTTTTTGGCCAAGGGCATCATTGTCGAGGTTTTGCCGCTTTTCCTGTGCTTTAAATGTGATTCGAATCTGCCTCCTGAAATCTGTTTCCTGCAATTCTACCTTGCTTTCAAATCCTCTTGGTTGCCTTCCCTCAATATATTTGTAGACGAGAGTTATCATTTATAAGTCTGCAGGTTTGTGAATTGCAGTGCCCCTGAGCTCCATTTTTCAACTCGCTCTCTTGGGAGCTGGCCGCAAAAGCGCAGGATTGCTTTAGGCCCTATTCTGCTTCCGGGCGGCAGACTGAGCCTGTGGTTAATTCTTCTTCCTGATGGGAAAATAGAGTGACCTGTGCCTGTCCCAACACCTAGAGCTAGTCTCTCATTGGTTCCCCGTCTTCCCGTTCATCCTCAGTTCAAATTGCCACCTGTATGGAACAGGAGGTTAAAGGTGCTGATTCTCCAAGGAGGGAGATTGCTAGTAAAGCGGCTGGAATGGCGAACCCGAGCACAAGGAGATGAGAAATGAGGTGCGTTTTAGAAACCTTTCCCGATCACTCGGTGGACCGTCTTCTGGGTTTCTCATGCATGTTTTCGATGTAGGAAGATGCCCTTGAACCTGGAGATTTGGGACCCATGGGATGGGTACCACGCAGTATTACTTTAAAGCGTCTGCGTTTGCTCACCCAACCTCACCAAACCTCTCAGCCCCAAGAGTGTCCACCCTTATGTCTCAATCAGCTGCGGGTCTAGATATGGTCAATCCAGGTGGCATCACAGCGCCTGAACGAATTTTGTAAGAATTTCTCTCCCTTTCACTGTCTTTGTTTCACGGGTTTTTAAAATTAATTGAGTTTTATAATGGGGTTTAGCTGCTTTTCACTGCTGTGTTTATGCAGCTTTACACCCACTTGACTCACTTACAGAGAGATATCTATACATAGGTTTTAAGATTCTTACTAGTCAGATATATTCTTGGGCGGTGAATAGGGGGTGTTGAGTCCAGTTCCCTGAGCAAGGAGTAGGTCTTGTCTATTACGTATTGGGTTTATGGAATGGTATCTGAGCTAATTTGAAACCCTTGTTTTATGCATCACCCCACCTCACCTTTCCCGTTAGGCAGCCATAGTGTGTTTTCTAACCGTGTGACTCTGTTCTGTTTTGTAATTCAGTTCAAGGGTAGCGGTTTTTACATTCCCTCTATAAGTGATATCTTATGATAAGTGTCTTTTTCTGTGTGACTTATTTGACTTAGAATCGTCGTACCTAAATCCACTCATCATGCTGCTACTAGCCTTATGACGCTGATTTCATGGCTGAGTGATATTCCATTGTACATAAGGACCACAACTTCTTTATCCATTTTTCTCTTTCCTGGGATATTTAAGGTGTAACGAAGTGGAGGTTCTTGTCAACAGAGCAGCCCTAAACTTTGGGGTGCTTGTGTCTTGCTGATTTTTAGTTTTCCCAATTTATACGCCCATGAGTGGAAGTGCCCTATGCTCTCTAAGCTGAGTTTTGTAAATGTTTCAGGACACACCGTACACTTCTCCAGAGTGGCTGTTGGCAATTTACATCCCGCCCATCAGCGTAGCAAGGCTCCCGTTTCTCCGTGGCCTGTCCTGCATTTCTGGTTTTGACACTTTATTCAGCATGGCCCTTTTGACCGATGGGAAGCGAGACTTCTTTGTAGCGCTGATTTGCCTTTCCAGGTTGCTTGGTTGGCCAAAAAGGGCGTATGCGTTTTTTCCTGAATATATTCAGGAAAAAACGCATATGCCCTTTTTGGCCAAGGGCATCATTGTCGAGGTTTTGCCGCTTTTCCTGTGCTTTAAAGGCGATTCGAATCTGCCTCCTGAAATCTGTTTCCTGCAATTCTGCCTTGCTTTCAAATCCTCTTGGTTGCCTTCCCTCAATATATTTGTAGACGAGAGTTATCATTTATAAGTCTGCAGGTTTGTGAATTGCAGTGCCCCTGAGCTCCATTTTTCAACTCGCTCTCTTGGGAGCTGGCCGCAAAAGCGCAGGATTGCTTTAGGCCCTATTCTGCTTCCGGGCGGCAGACTGAGCCTGTGGTTAATTCTTCTTCCTGATGGGAAAATAGAGTGACCTGTGCCTGTCCCAACACCTAGAGCTAGTCTCTCATTGGTTCCCCGTCTTCCCGTTCATCCTCAGTTCAAATTGCCACCTGTATGGAACAGGAGGTTGAAGGTGCTGATTCTCCAAGGAGGGAGATTGCTAGTAAAGCGGCTGGAATGGCGAACCCGAGCACAAGGAGATGAGAAATGAGGTGCGTTTTAGAAACCTTTCCCGATCACTCGGTGGACCGTCTTCTGGGTTTCTCATGCATGTTTTCGATGTAGGAAGATGCCCTTGAACCTGGAGATTTGGGAACCATGCGATGGGTACCACGCAGTATTACTTTAAAGTGTCTGCGTTTGCTCACCCAACCTCACCAAACCTCTCAGCCCCAAGAGTGTCCACCCTTATGTCTCAATCAGCTGCGGGTCTAGATATGGTCAATCCAGGTGGCATCACAGCGCCTGAACGAAGTTTGTAAGAATTTCTCTCCCTTTCACTGTCTTTGTTTCACGGGTTTTTAAAATTAATTGAGTTTTATAATGGGGTTTATCTGCTTTTCACTGCTGTGTTTATGCAGCTTTACACCCACTTGACTCACTTACAGAGAGATATCAATACATAGGTTTTAAGATTCTTACTAGTCAGATATATTCTTGGGCGGTGAATAGGGGGTGTTGAGTCCAGTTCCCTGAGCAAGGAGTAGGTCTTGTCTATTACGTATTGGGTTTATGGAACGGTATCTGAGCTAATTTGAAACCCTTGTTTTATGCATCACCCCACCTCACCTTTCCCGTTAGGCAGCCATAGTGTGTTTTCTAACCGTGTGACTCTGTTCTGTTTTGTAATTCAGTTCAAGGGTAGCGGTTTTTACATTCCCTCTATAAGTGATATCTTATGATAAGTGTCTTTTTCTGTGTGACTTATTTCACTTAGAATCGTCGTACCTAAATCCACTCATCATGCTGCTACTAGCCTTATGACGTTGATTTCATGGCTGAGTGATATTCCATTGTACATAAGGACCACAACTTCTTTATCCATTTTTCTCTTTCCTGGGATATTTAAGGTGTAACGAAGTGGAGGTTCTTGTCAACAGAGCAGCCCTAAACTTTGGGGGGCTTGTGTCTTGCTGATTTTTAGTTTTCCCAATTTATACGCCCATGAGTGGAAGTGCCCTATGCTCTCTAAGCTGAGTTTTGTAAATGTTTCAGGACACACCGTACACTTCTCCAGAGTGGCTCTTGGCAATTTACATCCCGCCCATCAGCGTAGCAAGGCTCCCGTTTCTCCGTGGCCTGTCCTGCATTTCTGGTTTTGACACTTTATTCAGCATGGCCCTTTTGACCGATGGGAAGCGAGACTTCTTTGTAGCGCTGATTTGCCTTTCCAGGTTGCTTGGTTGGCCAAAAAGGGCGTATGCGTTTTTTCCTGAATATATTCAGGAAAAAACGCATACGCCCTTTTTGGCCAAGGGCATCATTGTCGAGGTTTTGCCGCTTTTCCTGTGCTTTAAATGTGATTCGAATCTGCCTCCTGAAATCTGTTTCCTGCAATTCTACCTTGCTTTCAAATCCTCTTGGTTGCCTTCCCTCAATATATTTGTAGACGAGAGTTATCATTTATAAGTCTGCAGGTTTGTGAATTGCAGTGCCCCTGAGCTCCATTTTTCAACTCGCTCTCTTGGGAGCTGGCCGCAAAAGCGCAGGATTGCTTTAGGCCCTATTCTGCTTCCGGGCGGCAGACTGAGCCTGTGGTTAATTCTTCTTCCTGATGGGAAAATAGAGTGACCTGTGCCTGTCCCAACACCTAGAGCTAGTCTCTCATTGGTTCCCCGTCTTCCCGTTCATCCTCAGTTCAAATTGCCACCTGTATGGAACAGGAGGTTAAAGGTGCTGATTCTCCAAGGAGGGAGATTGCTAGTAAAGCGGCTGGAATGGCGAACCCGAGCACAAGGAGATGAGAAATGAGGTGCGTTTTAGAAACCTTTCCCGATCACTCGGTGGACCGTCTTCTGGGTTTCTCATGCATGTTTTCGATGTAGGAAGATGCCCTTGAACCTGGAGATTTGGGACCCATGGGATGGGTACCACGCAGTATTACTTTAAAGCGTCTGCGTTTGCTCACCCAACCTCACCAAACCTCTCAGCCCCAAGAGTGTCCACCCTTATGTCTCAATCAGCTGCGGGTCTAGATATGGTCAATCTAGGTGGCATCACAGCGCCTGAACGAATTTTGTAAGAATTTCTCTCCCTTTCACTGTCTTTGTTTCACGGGTTTTTAAAATTAATTGAGTTTTATAATGGGGTTTAGCTGCTTTTCACTGCTGTGTTTATGCAGCTTTACACCCACTTGACTCACTTACAGAGAGATATCTATACATAGGTTTTAAGATTCTTACTAGTCAGATATATTCTTGGGCGGTGAATAGGGGGTGTTGAGTCCAGTTCCCTGAGCAAGGAGTAGGTCTTGTCTATTACGTATTGGGTTTATGGAATGGTATCTGAGCTAATTTGAAACCCTTGTTTTATGCATCACCCCACCTCACCTTTCCCGTTAGGCAGCCATAGTGTGTTTTCTAACCGTGTGACTCTGTTCTGTTTTGTAATTCAGTTCAAGGGTAGCGGTTTTTACATTCCCTCTATAAGTGATATCTTATGATAAGTGTCTTTTTCTGTGTGACTTATTTGACTTAGAATCGTCGTACCTAAATCCACTCATCATGCTGCTACTAGCCTTATGACGTTGATTTCATGGCTGAGTGATATTCCATTGTACATAAGGACCACAACTTCTTTATCCATTTTTCTCTTTCCTGGGATATTTAAGGTGTAACGAAGTGGAGGTTCTTGTCAACAGAGCAGCCCTAAACTTTGGGGTGCTTGTGTCTTGCTGATTTTTAGTTTTCCCAATTTATACGCCCATGAGTGGAAGTGCCCTATGCTCTCTAAGCTGAGTTTTGTAAATGTTTCAGGACACACCGTACACTTCTCCAGAGTGGCTGTTGGCAATTTACATCCCGCCCATCAGCGTAGCAAGGCTCCCGTTTCTCCGTGGCCTGTCCTGCATTTCTGGTTTTGACACTTTATTCAGCATGGCCCTTTTGACCGATGGGAAGCGAGACTTCTTTGTAGCGCTGATTTGCCTTTCCAGGTTGCTTGGTTGGCCAAAAAGGGCGTATGCGTTTTTTCCTGAATATATTCAGGAAAAAACGCATACGCCCTTTTTGGCCAAGGGCATCATTGTCGAGGTTTTGCCGCTTTTCCTGTGCTTTAAAGGCGATTCGAATCTGCCTCCTGAAATCTGTTTCCTGCAATTCTGCCTTGCTTTCAAATCCTCTTGGTTGCCTTCCCTCAATATATTTGTAGACGAGAGTTATCATTTATAAGTCTGCAGGTTTGTGAATTGCAGTGCCCCTGAGCTCCATTTTTCAACTCGCTCTCTTGGGAGCTGGCCGCAAAAGCGCAGGATTGCTTTAGGCCCTATTCTGCTTCCGGGCGGCAGACTGAGCCTGTGGTTAATTCTTCTTCCTGATGGGAAAATAGAGTGACCTGTGCCTGTCCCAACACCTAGAGCTAGTCTCTCATTGGTTCCCCGTCTTCCCGTTCATCCTCAGTTCAAATTGCCACCTGTATGGAACAGGAGGTTGAAGGTGCTGATTCTCCAAGGAGGGAGATTGCTAGTAAAGCGGCTGGAATGGCGAACCCGAGCACAAGGAGATGAGAAATGAGGTGCGTTTTAGAAACCTTTCCCGATCACTCGGTGGACCGTCTTCTGGGTTTCTCATGCATGTTTTCGATGTAGGAAGATGCCCTTGAACCTGGAGATTTGGGAACCATGCGATGGGTACCACGCAGTATTACTTTAAAGTGTCTGCGTTTGCTCACCCAACCTCACCAAACCTCTCAGCCCCCAGAGTGTCCACCCTTATGTCTCAATCAGCTGCGGGTCTAGATATGGTCAATCCAGGTGGCATCACAGCGCCTGAACGAATTTTGTAAGAATTTCTCTCCCTTTCACTGTCTTTGTTTCACGGGTTTTTAAAATTAATTGAGTTTTATAATGGGGTTTATCTGCTTTTCACTGCTGTGTTTATGCAGCTTTACACCCACTTGACTCACTTACAGAGAGATATCAATACATAGGTTTTAAGATTCTTACTAGTCAGATATATTCTTGGGCGGTGAATAGGGGGTGTTGAGTCCAGTTCCCTGAGCAAGGAGTAGGTCTTGTCTATTACGTATTGGGTTTATGGAACGGTATCTGAGCTAATTTGAAACCCTTGTTTTATGCATCACCCCACCTCACCTTTCCCGTTAGGCAGCCATAGTGTGTTTTCTAACCGTGTGACTCTGTTCTGTTTTGTAATTCAGTTCAAGGGTAGCGGTTTTTACATTCCCTCTATAAGTGATATCTTATGATAAGTGTCTTTTTCTGTGTGACTTATTTCACTTAGAATCGTCGTACCTAAATCCACTCATCATGCTGCTACTAGCCTTATGACGTTGATTTCATGGCTGAGTGATATTCCATTGTACATAAGGACCACAACTTCTTTATCCATTTTTCTCTTTCCTGGGATATTTAAGGTGTAACGAAGTGGAGGTTCTTGTCAACAGAGCAGCCCTAAACTTTGGGGGGCTTGTGTCTTGCTGATTTTTAGTTTTCCCAATTTATACGCCCATGAGTGGAAGTGCCCTATGCTCTCTAAGCTGAGTTTTGTAAATGTTTCAGGACACACCGTACACTTCTCCAGAGTGGCTGTTGGCAATTTACATCCCGCCCATCAGCGTAGCAAGGCTCCCGTTTCTCCGTGGCCTGTCCTGCATTTCTGGTTTTGACACTTTATTCAGCATGGCCCTTTTGACCGATGGGAAGCGAGACTTCTTTGTAGCGCTGATTTGCCTTTCCAGGTTGCTTGGTTGGCCAAAAAGGGCGTATGCGTTTTTTCCTGAATATATTCAGGAAAAAACGCATACGCCCTTTTTGGCCAAGGGCATCATTGTCGAGGTTTTGCCGCTTTTCCTGTGCTTTAAATGTGATTCGAATCTGCCTCCTGAAATCTGTTTCCTGCAATTCTACCTTGCTTTCAAATCCTCTTGGTTGCCTTCCCTCAATATATTTGTAGACGAGAGTTATCATTTATAAGTCTGCAGGTTTGTGAATTGCAGTGCCCCTGAGCTCCATTTTTCAACTCGCTCTCTTGGGAGCTGGCCGCAAAAGCGCAGGATTGCTTTAGGCCCTATTCTGCTTCCGGGCGGCAGACTGAGCCTGTGGTTAATTCTTCTTCCTGATGGGAAAATAGAGTGACCTGTGCCTGTCCCAACACCTAGAGCTAGTCTCTCATTGGTTCCCCGTCTTCCCGTTCATCCTCAGTTCAAATTGCCACCTGTATGGAACAGGAGGTTAAAGGTGCTGATTCTCCAAGGAGGGAGATTGCTAGTAAAGCGGCTGGAATGGCGAACCCGAGCACAAGGAGATGAGAAATGAGGTGCGTTTTAGAAACCTATCCCGATCACTCGGTGGACCGTCTTCTGGGTTTCTCATGCATGTTTTCGATGTAGGAAGATGCCCTTGAACTTGGAGATTTGGGACCCATGGCATGGGTACCACGCAGTATTACTTTAAAGCGTCTGCGTTTGCTCACCCAACCTCACCAAACCTCTCAGCCCCAAGAGTGTCCACCCTTATGTCTCAATCAGCTGCGGGTCTAGATATGGTCAATCCAGGTGGCATCACAGCGCCTGAACGAATTTTGTAAGAATTTCTCTCCCTTTCACTGTCTTTGTTTCACGGGTTTTTAAAATTAATTGAGTTTTATAATGGGGTTTAGCTGCTTTTCACTGCTGTGTTTATGCAGCTTTACACCCACTTGACTCACTTACAGAGAGATATCTATACATAGGTTTTAAGATTCTTACTAGTCAGATATATTCTTGGGCGGTGAATAGGGGGTGTTGAGTCCAGTTCCCTGAGCAAGGAGTAGGTCTTGTCTATTACGTATTGGGTTTATGGAATGGTATCTGAGCTAATTTGAAACCCTTGTTTTATGCATCACCCCACCTCACCTTTCCCGTTAGGCAGCCATAGTGTGTTTTCTAACCGTGTGACTCTGTTCTGTTTTGTAATTCAGTTCAAGGGTAGCGGTTTTTACATTCCCTCTATAAGTGATATCTTATGATAAGTGTCTTTTTCTGTGTGACTTATTTGACTTAGAATCGTCGTACCTAAATCCACTCATCATGCTGCTACTAGCCTTATGACGTTGATTTCATGGCTGAGTGATATTCCATTGTACATAAGGACCACAACTTCTTTATCCATTTTTCTCTTTCCTGGGATATTTAAGGTGTAACGAAGTGGAGGTTCTTGTCAACAGAGCAGCCCTAAACTTTGGGGGGCTTGTGTCTTGCTGATTTTTAGTTTTCCCAATTTATACGCCCATGAGTGGAAGTGCCCTATGCTCTCTAAGCTGAGTTTTGTAAATGTTTCAGGACACACCGTACACTTCTCCAGAGTGGCTGTTGGCAATTTACATCCCGCCCATCAGCGTAGCAAGGCTCCCGTTTCTCCGTGGCCTGTCCTGCATTTCTGGTTTTGACACTTTATTCAGCATGGCCCTTTTGACCGATGGGAAGCGAGACTTCTTTGTAGCGCTGATTTGCCTTTCCAGGTTGCTTGGTTGGCCAAAAAGGGCGTATGCGTTTTTTCCTGAATATATTCAGGAAAAAACGCATACGCCCTTTTTGGCCAAGGGCATCATTGTCGAGGTTTTGCCGCTTTTCCTGTGCTTTAAAGGCGATTCGAATCTGCCTCCTGAAATCTGTTTCCTGCAATTCTGCCTTGCTTTCAAATCCTCTTGGTTGCCTTCCCTCAATATATTTGTAGACGAGAGTTATCATTTATAAGTCTGCAGGTTTGTGAATTGCAGTGCCCCTGAGCTCCATTTTTCAACTCGCTCTCTTGGGAGCTGGCCGCAAAAGCGCAGGATTGCTTTAGGCCCTATTCTGCTTCCGGGCGGCAGACTGAGCCTGTGGTTAATTCTTCTTCCTGATGGGAAAATAGAGTGACCTGTGCCTGTCCCAACACCTAGAGCTAGTCTCTCATTGGTTGCCCGTCTTCCCGTTCATCCTCAGTTCAAATTGCCACCTGTATGGAACAGGAGGTTGAAGGTGCTGATTCTCCAAGGAGGGAGATTGCTAGTAAAGCGGCTGGAATGGCGAACCCGAGCACAAGGAGATGAGAAATGAGGTGCGTTTTAGAAACCTTTCCCGATCACTCGGTGGACCGTCTTCTGGGTTTCTCATGCATGTTTTCGATGTAGGAAGATGCCCTTGAACCTGGAGATTTGGGAACCATGCGATGGGTACCACGCAGTATTACTTTAAAGTGTCTGCGTTTGCTCACCCAACCTCACCAAACCTCTCAGCCCCCAGAGTGTCCACCCTTATGTCTCAATCAGCTGCGGGTCTAGATATGGTCAATCCAGGTGGCATCACAGCGCCTGAACGAATTTTGTAAGAATTTCTCTCCCTTTCACTGTCTTTGTTTCACGGGTTTTTAAAATTAATTGAGTTTTATAATGGGGTTTATCTGCTTTTCACTGCTGTGTTTATGCAGCTTTACACCCACTTGACTCACTTACAGAGAGATATCAATACATAGGTTTTAAGATTCTTACTAGTCAGATATATTCTTGGGCGGTGAATAGGGGGTGTTGAGTCCAGTTCCCTGAGCAAGGAGTAGGTCTTGTCTATTACGTATTGGGTTTATGGAACGGTATCTGAGCTAATTTGAAACCCTTGTTTTATGCATCACCCCACCTCACCTTTCCCGTTAGGCAGCCATAGTGTGTTTTCTAACCGTGTGACTCTGTTCTGTTTTGTAATTCAGTTCAAGGGTAGCGGTTTTTACATTCCCTCTATAAGTGATATCTTATGATAAGTGTCTTTTTCTGTGTGACTTATTTCACTTAGAATCGTCGTACCTAAATCCACTCATCATGCTGCTACTAGCCTTATGACGTTGATTTCATGGCTGAGTGATATTCCATTGTACATAAGGACCACAACTTCTTTATCCATTTTTCTCTTTCCTGGGATATTTAAGGTGTAACGAAGTGGAGGTTCTTGTCAACAGAGCAGCCCTAAACTTTGGGGGGCTTGTGTCTTGCTGATTTTTAGTTTTCCCAATTTATACGCCCATGAGTGGAAGTGCCCTATGCTCTCTAAGCTGAGTTTTGTAAATGTTTCAGGACACACCGTACACTTCTCCAGAGTGGCTCTTGGCAATTTACATCCCGCCCATCAGCGTAGCAAGGCTCCCGTTTCTCCGTGGCCTGTCCTGCATTTCTGGTTTTGACACTTTATTCAGCATGGCCCTTTTGACCGATGGGAAGCGAGACTTCTTTGTAGCGCTGATTTGCCTTTCCAGGTTGCTTGGTTGGCCAAAAAGGGCGTATGCGTTTTTTCCTGAATATATTCAGGAAAAAACGCATACGCCCTTTTTGGCCAAGGGCATCATTGTCGAGGTTTTGCCGCTTTTCCTGTGCTTTAAATGTGATTCGAATCTGCCTCCTGAAATCTGTTTCCTGCAATTCTACCTTGCTTTCAAATCCTCTTGGTTGCCTTCCCTCAATATATTTGTAGACGAGAGTTATCATTTATAAGTCTGCAGGTTTGTGAATTGCAGTGCCCCTGAGCTCCATTTTTCAACTCGCTCTCTTGGGAGCTGGCCGCAAAAGCGCAGGATTGCTTTAGGCCCTATTCTGCTTCCGGGCGGCAGACTGAGCCTGTGGTTAATTCTTCTTCCTGATGGGAAAATAGAGTGACCTGTGCCTGTCCCAACACCTAGAGCTAGTCTCTCATTGGTTCCCCGTCTTCCCGTTCATCCTCAGTTCAAATTGCCACCTGTATGGAACAGGAGGTTGAAGGTGCTGATTCTCCAAGGAGGGAGATTGCTAGTAAAGCGGCTGGAATGGCGAACCCGAGCACAAGGAGATGAGAAATGAGGTGCGTTTTAGAAACCTTTCCCGATCACTCGGTGGACCGTCTTCTGGGTTTCTCATGCATGTTTTCGATGTAGGAAGATGCCCTTGAACCTGGAGATTTGGGAACCATGCGATGGGTACCACGCAGTATTACTTTAAAGTGTCTGCGTTTGCTCACCCAACCTCACCAAACCTCTCAGCCCCCAGAGTGTCCACCCTTATGTCTCAATCAGCTGCGGGTCTAGATATGGTCAATCCAGGTGGCATCACAGCGCCTGAACGAATTTTGTAAGAATTTCTCTCCCTTTCACTGTCTTTGTTTCACGGGTTTTTAAAATTAATTGAGTTTTATAATGGGGTTTATCTGCTTTTCACTGCTGTGTTTATGCAGCTTTACACCCACTTGACTCACTTACAGAGAGATATCAATACATAGGTTTTAAGATTCTTACTAGTCAGATATATTCTTGGGCGGTGAATAGGGGGTGTTGAGTCCAGTTCCCTGAGCAAGGAGTAGGTCTTGTCTATTACGTATTGGGTTTATGGAACGGTATCTGAGCTAATTTGAAACCCTTGTTTTATGCATCACCCCACCTCACCTTTCCCGTTAGGCAGCCATAGTGTGTTTTCTAACCGTGTGACTCTGTTCTGTTTTGTAATTCAGTTCAAGGGTAGCGGTTTTTACATTCCCTCTATAAGTGATATCTTATGATAAGTGTCTTTTTCTGTGTGACTTATTTCACTTAGAATCGTCGTACCTAAATCCACTCATCATGCTGCTACTAGCCTTATGACGTTGATTTCATGGCTGAGTGATATTCCATTGTACATAAGGACCACAACTTCTTTATCCATTTTTCTCTTTCCTGGGATATTTAAGGTGTAACGAAGTGGAGGTTCTTGTCAACAGAGCAGCCCTAAACTTTGGGGGGCTTGTGTCTTGCTGATTTTTAGTTTTCCCAATTTATACGCCCATGAGTGGAAGTGCCCTATGCTCTCTAAGCTGAGTTTTGTAAATGTTTCAGGACACACCGTACACTTCTCCAGAGTGGCTCTTGGCAATTTACATCCCGCCCATCAGCGTAGCAAGGCTCCCGTTTCTCCGTGGCCTGTCCTGCATTTCTGGTTTTGACACTTTATTCAGCATGGCCCTTTTGACCGATGGGAAGCGAGACTTCTTTGTAGCGCTGATTTGCCTTTCCAGGTTGCTTGGTTGGCCAAAAAGGGCGTATGCGTTTTTTCCTGAATATATTCAGGAAAAAACGCATACGCCCTTTTTGGCCAAGGGCATCATTGTCGAGGTTTTGCCGCTTTTCCTGTGCTTTAAATGTGATTCGAATCTGCCTCCTGAAATCTGTTTCCTGCAATTCTACCTTGCTTTCAAATCCTCTTGGTTGCCTTCCCTCAATATATTTGTAGACGAGAGTTATCATTTATAAGTCTGCAGGTTTGTGAATTGCAGTGCCCCTGAGCTCCATTTTTCAACTCGCTCTCTTGGGAGCTGGCCGCAAAAGCGCAGGATTGCTTTAGGCCCTATTCTGCTTCCGGGCGGCAGACTGAGCCTGTGGTTAATTCTTCTTCCTGATGGGAAAATAGAGTGACCTGTGCCTGTCCCAACACCTAGAGCTAGTCTCTCATTGGTTCCCCGTCTTCCCGTTCATCCTCAGTTCAAATTGCCACCTGTATGGAACAGGAGGTTAAAGGTGCTGATTCTCCAAGGAGGGAGATTGCTAGTAAAGCGGCTGGAATGGCGAACCCGAGCACAAGGAGATGAGAAATGAGGTGCGTTTTAGAAACCTTTCCCGATCACTCGGTGGACCGTCTTCTGGGTTTCTCATGCATGTTTTCGATGTAGGAAGATGCCCTTGAACCTGGAGATTTGGGACCCATGCGATGGGTACCACGCAGTATTACTTTAAAGCGTCTGCGTTTGCTCAGCCAACCTCACCAAACCTCTCAGCCCCAAGAGTGTCCACCCTTATGTCTCAATCAGCTGCGGGTCTAGATATGGTCAATCCAGGTGGCATCACAGCGCCTGAACGAAGTTTGTAAGAATTTCTCTCCCTTTCACTGTCTTTGTTTCACGGGTTTTTAAAATTAATTGAGTTTTATAATGGGGTTTATCTGCTTTTCACTGCTGTGTTTATGCAGCTTTACACCCACTTGACTCACTTACAGAGAGATATCAATACATAGGTTTTAAGATTCTTACTAGTCAGATATATTCTTGGGCGGTGAATAGGGGGTGTTGAGTCCAGTTCCCTGAGCAAGGAGTAGGTCTTGTCTATTACGTATTGGGTTTATGGAACGGTATCTGAGCTAATTTGAAACCCTTGTTTTATGCATCACCCCACCTCACCTTTCCCGTTAGGCAGCCATAGTGTGTTTTCTAACCGTGTGACTCTGTTCTGTTTTGTAATTCAGTTCAAGGGTAGCGGTTTTTACATTCCCTCTATAAGTGATATCTTATGATAAGTGTCTTTTTCTGTGTGACTTATTTCACTTAGAATCGTCGTACCTAAATCCACTCATCATGCTGCTACTAGCCTTATGACGTTGATTTCATGGCTGAGTGATATTCCATTGTACATAAGGACCACAACTTCTTTATCCATTTTTCTCTTTCCTGGGATATTTAAGGTGTAACGAAGTGGAGGTTCTTGTCAACAGAGCAGCCCTAAACTTTGGGGGGCTTGTGTCTTGCTGATTTTTAGTTTTCCCAATTTATACGCCCATGAGTGGAAGTGCCCTATGCTCTCTAAGCTGAGTTTTGTAAATGTTTCAGGACACACCGTACACTTCTCCAGAGTGGCTGTTGGCAATTTACATCCCGCCCATCAGCGTAGCAAGGCTCCCGTTTCTCCGTGGCCTGTCCTGCATTTCTGGTTTTGACACTTTATTCAGCATGGCCCTTTTGACCGATGGGAAGCGAGACTTCTTTGTAGCGCTGATTTGCCTTTCCAGGTTGCTTGGTTGGCCAAAAAGGGCGTATGCGTTTTTTCCTGAATATATTCAGGAAAAAACGCATACGCCCTTTTTGGCCAAGGGCATCATTGTCGAGGTTTTGCCGCTTTTCCTGTGCTTTAAATGTGATTCGAATCTGCCTCCTGAAATCTGTTTCCTGCAATTCTACCTTGCTTTCAAATCCTCTTGGTTGCCTTCCCTCAATATATTTGTAGACGAGAGTTATCATTTATAAGTCTGCAGGTTTGTGAATTGCAGTGCCCCTGAGCTCCATTTTTCAACTCGCTCTCTTGGGAGCTGGCCGCAAAAGCGCAGGATTGCTTTAGGCCCTATTCTGCTTCCGGGCGGCAGACTGAGCCTGTGGTTAATTCTTCTTCCTGATGGGAAAATAGAGTGACCTGTGCCTGTCCCAACACCTAGAGCTAGTCTCTCATTGGTTCCCCGTCTTCCCGTTCATCCTCAGTTCAAATTGCCACCTGTATGGAACAGGAGGTTAAAGGTGCTGATTCTCCAAGGAGGGAGATTGCTAGTAAAGCGGCTGGAATGGCGAACCCGAGCACAAGGAGATGAGAAATGAGGTGCGTTTTAGAAACCTTTCCCGATCACTCGGTGGACCGTCTTCTGGGTTTCTCATGCATGTTTTCGATGTAGGAAGATGCCCTTGAACCTGGAGATTTGGGACCCATGGGATGGGTACCACGCAGTATTACTTTAAAGCGTCTGCGTTTGCTCACCCAACCTCACCAAACCTCTCAGCCCCAAGAGTGTCCACCCTTATGTCTCAATCAGCTGCGGGTCTAGATATGGTCAATCCAGGTGGCATCACAGCGCCTGAACGAATTTTGTAAGAATTTCTCTCCCTTTCACTGTCTTTGTTTCACGGGTTTTTAAAATTAATTGAGTTTTATAATGGGGTTTAGCTGCTTTTCACTGCTGTGTTTATGCAGCTTTACACCCACTTGACTCACTTACAGAGAGATATCTATACATAGGTTTTAAGATTCTTACTAGTCAGATATATTCTTGGGCGGTGAATAGGGGGTGTTGAGTCCAGTTCCCTGAGCAAGGAGTAGGTCTTGTCTATTACGTATTGGGTTTATGGAATGGTATCTGAGCTAATTTGAAACCCTTGTTTTATGCATCACCCCACCTCACCTTTCCCGTTAGGCAGCCATAGTGTGTTTTCTAACCGTGTGACTCTGTTCTGTTTTGTAATTCAGTTCAAGGGTAGCGGTTTTTACATTCCCTCTATAAGTGATATCTTATGATAAGTGTCTTTTTCTGTGTGACTTATTTGACTTAGAATCGTCGTACCTAAATCCACTCATCATGCTGCTACTAGCCTTATGACGTTGATTTCATGGCTGAGTGATATTCCATTGTACATAAGGACCACAACTTCTTTATCCATTTTTCTCTTTCCTGGGATATTTAAGGTGTAACGAAGTGGAGGTTCTTGTCAACAGAGCAGCCCTAAACTTTGGGGTGCTTGTGTCTTGCTGATTTTTAGTTTTCCCAATTTATACGCCCATGAGTGGAAGTGCCCTATGCTCTCTAAGCTGAGTTTTGTAAATGTTTCAGGACACACCGTACACTTCTCCAGAGTGGCTGTTGGCAATTTACATCCCGCCCATCAGCGTAGCAAGGCTCCCGTTTCTCCGTGGCCTGTCCTGCATTTCTGGTTTTGACACTTTATTCAGCATGGCCCTTTTGACCGATGGGAAGCGAGACTTCTTTGTAGCGCTGATTTGCCTTTCCAGGTTGCTTGGTTGGCCAAAAAGGGCGTATGCGTTTTTTCCTGAATATATTCAGGAAAAAACGCATACGCCCTTTTTGGCCAAGGGCATCATTGTCGAGGTTTTGCCGCTTTTCCTGTGCTTTAAATGTGATTCGAATCTGCCTCCTGAAATCTGTTTCCTGCAATTCTACCTTGCTTTCAAATCCTCTTGGTTGCCTTCCCTCAATATATTTGTAGACGAGAGTTATCATTTATAAGTCTGCAGGTTTGTGAATTGCAGTGCCCCTGAGCTCCATTTTTCAACTCGCTCTCTTGGGAGCTGGCCGCAAAAGCGCAGGATTGCTTTAGGCCCTATTCTGCTTCCGGGCGGCAGACTGAGCCTGTGGTTAATTCTTCTTCCTGATGGGAAAATAGAGTGACCTGTGCCTGTCCCAACACCTAGAGCTAGTCTCTCATTGGTTCCCCGTCTTCCCGTTCATCCTCAGTTCAAATTGCCACCTGTATGGAACAGGAGGTTAAAGGTGCTGATTCTCCAAGGAGGGAGATTGCTAGTAAAGCGGCTGGAATGGCGAACCCGAGCACAAGGAGATGAGAAATGAGGTGCGTTTTAGAAACCTTTCCCGATCACTCGGTGGACCGTCTTCTGGGTTTCTCATGCATGTTTTCGATGTAGGAAGATGCCCTTGAACCTGGAGATTTGGGACCCATGGGATGGGTACCACGCAGTATTACTTTAAAGCGTCTGCGTTTGCTCACCCAACCTCACCAAACCTCTCAGCCCCAAGAGTGTCCACCCTTATGTCTCAATCAGCTGCGGGTCTAGATATGGTCAATCCAGGTGGCATCACAGCGCCTGAACGAATTTTGTAAGAATTTCTCTCCCTTTCACTGTCTTTGTTTCACGGGTTTTTAAAATTAATTGAGTTTTATAATGGGGTTTAGCTGCTTTTCACTGCTGTGTTTATGCAGCTTTACACCCACTTGACTCACTTACAGAGAGATATCTATACATAGGTTTTAAGATTCTTACTAGTCAGATATATTCTTGGGCGGTGAATAGGGGGTGTTGAGTCCAGTTCCCTGAGCAAGGAGTAGGTCTTGTCTATTACGTATTGGGTTTATGGAATGGTATCTGAGCTAATTTGAAACCCTTGTTTTATGCATCACCCCACCTCACCTTTCCCGTTAGGCAGCCATAGTGTGTTTTCTAACCGTGTGACTCTGTTCTGTTTTGTAATTCAGTTCAAGGGTAGCGGTTTTTACATTCCCTCTATAAGTGATATCTTATGATAAGTGTCTTTTTCTGTGTGACTTATTTGACTTAGAATCGTCGTACCTAAATCCACTCATCATGCTGCTAGTAGCCTTATGACGTTGATTTCATGGCTGAGTGATATTCCATTGTACATAAGGACCACAACTTCTTTATCCATTTTTCTCTTTCCTGGGATATTTAAGGTGTAACGAAGTGGAGGTTCTTGTCAACAGAGCAGCCCTAAACTTTGGGGTGCTTGTGTCTTGCTGATTTTTAGTTTTCCCAATTTATACGCCCATGAGTGGAAGTGCCCTATGCTCTCTAAGCTGAGTTTTGTAAATGTTTCAGGACACACCGTACACTTCTCCAGAGTGGCTGTTGGCAATTTACATCCCGCCCATCAGCGTAGCAAGGCTCCCGTTTCTCCGTGGCCTGTCCTGCATTTCTGGTTTTGACACTTTATTCAGCATGGCCCTTTTGACCGATGGGAAGCGAGACTTCTTTGTAGCGCTGATTTGCCTTTCCAGGTTGCTTGGTTGGCCAAAAAGGGCGTATGCGTTTTTTCCTGAATATATTCAGGAAAAAACGCATACGCCCTTTTTGGCCAAGGGCATCATTGTCGAGGTTTTGCCGCTTTTCCTGTGCTTTAAAGGCGATTCGAATCTGCCTCCTGAAATCTGTTTCCTGCAATTCTGCCTTGCTTTCAAATCCTCTTGGTTGCCTTCCCTCAATATATTTGTAGACGAGAGTTATCATTTATAAGTCTGCAGGTTTGTGAATTGCAGTGCCCCTGAGCTCCATTTTTCAACTCGCTCTCTTGGGAGCTGGCCGCAAAAGCGCAGGATTGCTTTAGGCCCTATTCTGCTTCCGGGCGGCAGACTGAGCCTGTGGTTAATTCTTCTTCCTGATGGGAAAATAGAGTGACCTGTGCCTGTCCCAACACCTAGAGCTAGTCTCTCATTGGTTCCCCGTCTTCCCGTTCATCCTCAGTTCAAATTGCCACCTGTATGGAACAGGAGGTTGAAGGTGCTGATTCTCCAAGGAGGGAGATTGCTAGTAAAGCGGCTGGAATGGCGAACCCGAGCACAAGGAGATGAGAAATGAGGTGCGTTTTAGAAACCTTTCCCGATCACTCGGTGGACCGTCTTCTGGGTTTCTCATGCATGTTTTCGATGTAGGAAGATGCCCTTGAACCTGGAGATTTGGGACCCATGCGATGGGTACCACGCAGTATTACTTTAAAGCGTCTGCGTTTGCTCAGCCAACCTCACCAAACCTCTCAGCCCCAAGAGTGTCCACCCTTATGTCTCAATCAGCTGCGGGTCTAGATATGGTCAATCCAGGTGGCATCACAGCGCCTGAACGAAGTTTGTAAGAATTTCTCTCCCTTTCACTGTCTTTGTTTCACGGGTTTTTAAAATTAATTGAGTTTTATAATGGGGTTTATCTGCTTTTCACTGCTGTGTTTATGCAGCTTTACACCCACTTGACTCACTTACAGAGAGATATCAATACATAGGTTTTAAGATTCTTACTAGTCAGATATATTCTTGGGCGGTGAATAGGGGGTGTTGAGTCCAGTTCCCTGAGCAAGGAGTAGGTCTTGTCTATTACGTATTGGGTTTATGGAACGGTATCTGAGCTAATTTGAAACCCTTGTTTTATGCATCACCCCACCTCACCTTTCCCGTTAGGCAGCCATAGTGTGTTTTCTAACCGTGTGACTCTGTTCTGTTTTGTAATTCAGTTCAAGGGTAGCGGTTTTTACATTCCCTCTATAAGTGATATCTTATGATAAGTGTCTTTTTCTGTGTGACTTATTTCACTTAGAATCGTCGTACCTAAATCCACTCATCATGCTGCTACTAGCCTTATGACGTTGATTTCATGGCTGAGTGATATTCCATTGTACATAAGGACCACAACTTCTTTATCCATTTTTCTCTTTCCTGGGATATTTAAGGTGTAACGAAGTGGAGGTTCTTGTCAACAGAGCAGCCCTAAACTTTGGGGGGCTTGTGTCTTGCTGATTTTTAGTTTTCCCAATTTATACGCCCATGAGTGGAAGTGCCCTATGCTCTCTAAGCTGAGTTTTGTAAATGTTTCAGGACACACCGTACACTTCTCCAGAGTGGCTGTTGGCAATTTACATCCCGCCCATCAGCGTAGCAAGGCTCCCGTTTCTCCGTGGCCTGTCCTGCATTTCTGGTTTTGACACTTTATTCAGCATGGCCCTTTTGACCGATGGGAAGCGAGACTTCTTTGTAGCGCTGATTTGCCTTTCCAGGTTGCTTGGTTGGCCAAAAAGGGCGTATGCGTTTTTTCCTGAATATATTCAGGAAAAAACGCATACGCCCTTTTTGGCCAAGGGCATCATTGTCGAGGTTTTGCCGCTTTTCCTGTGCTTTAAATGTGATTCGAATCTGCCTCCTGAAATCTGTTTCCTGCAATTCTACCTTGCTTTCAAATCCTCTTGGTTGCCTTCCCTCAATATATTTGTAGACGAGAGTTATCATTTATAAGTCTGCAGGTTTGTGAATTGCAGTGCCCCTGAGCTCCATTTTTCAACTCGCTCTCTTGGGAGCTGGCCGCAAAAGCGCAGGATTGCTTTAGGCCCTATTCTGCTTCCGGGCGGCAGACTGAGCCTGTGGTTAATTCTTCTTCCTGATGGGAAAATAGAGTGACCTGTGCCTGTCCCAACACCTAGAGCTAGTCTCTCATTGGTTCCCCGTCTTCCCGTTCATCCTCAGTTCAAATTGCCACCTGTATGGAACAGGAGGTTAAAGGTGCTGATTCTCCAAGGAGGGAGATTGCTAGTAAAGCGGCTGGAATGGCGAACCCGAGCACAAGGAGATGAGAAATGAGGTGCGTTTTAGAAACCTTTCCCGATCACTCGGTGGACCGTCTTCTGGGTTTCTCATGCATGTTTTCGATGTAGGAAGATGCCCTTGAACCTGGAGATTTGGGACCCATGGGATGGGTACCACGCAGTATTACTTTAAAGCGTCTGCGTTTGCTCACCCAACCTCACCAAACCTCTCAGCCCCAAGAGTGTCCACCCTTATGTCTCAATCAGCTGCGGGTCTAGATATGGTCAATCCAGGTGGCATCACAGCGCCTGAACGAATTTTGTAAGAATTTCTCTCCCTTTCACTGTCTTTGTTTCACGGGTTTTTAAAATTAATTGAGTTTTATAATGGGGTTTAGCTGCTTTTCACTGCTGTGTTTATGCAGCTTTACACCCACTTGACTCACTTACAGAGAGATATCTATACATAGGTTTTAAGATTCTTACTAGTCAGATATATTCTTGGGCGGTGAATAGGGGGTGTTGAGTCCAGTTCCCTGAGCAAGGAGTAGGTCTTGTCTATTACGTATTGGGTTTATGGAATGGTATCTGAGCTAATTTGAAACCCTTGTTTTATGCATCACCCCACCTCACCTTTCCCGTTAGGCAGCCATAGTGTGTTTTCTAACCGTGTGACTCTGTTCTGTTTTGTAATTCAGTTCAAGGGTAGCGGTTTTTACATTCCCTCTATAAGTGATATCTTATGATAAGTGTCTTTTTCTGTGTGACTTATTTGACTTAGAATCGTCGTACCTAAATCCACTCATCATGCTGCTAGTAGCCTTATGACGTTGATTTCATGGCTGAGTGATATTCCATTGTACATAAGGACCACAACTTCTTTATCCATTTTTCTCTTTCCTGGGATATTTAAGGTGTAACGAAGTGGAGGTTCTTGTCAACAGAGCAGCCCTAAACTTTGGGGTGCTTGTGTCTTGCTGATTTTTAGTTTTCCCAATTTATACGCCCATGAGTGGAAGTGCCCTATGCTCTCTAAGCTGAGTTTTGTAAATGTTTCAGGACACACCGTACACTTCTCCAGAGTGGCTGTTGGCAATTTACATCCCGCCCATCAGCGTAGCAAGGCTCCCGTTTCTCCGTGGCCTGTCCTGCATTTCTGGTTTTGACACTTTATTCAGCATGGCCCTTTTGACCGATGGGAAGCGAGACTTCTTTGTAGCGCTGATTTGCCTTTCCAGGTTGCTTGGTTGGCCAAAAAGGGCGTATGCGTTTTTTCCTGAATATATTCAGGCAAAAACGCATACGCCCTTTTTGGCCAAGGGCATCATTGTCGAGGTTTTGCCGCTTTTCCTGTGCTTTAAAGGCGATTCGAATCTGCCTCCTGAAATCTGTTTCCTGCAATTCTGCCTTGCTTTCAAATCCTCTTGGTTGCCTTCCCTCAATATATTTGTAGACGAGAGTTATCATTTATAAGTCTGCAGGTTTGTGAATTGCAGTGCCCCTGAGCTCCATTTTTCAACTCGCTCTCTTGGGAGCTGGCCGCAAAAGCGCAGGATTGCTTTAGGCCCTATTCTGCTTCCGGGCGGCAGACTGAGCCTGTGGTTAATTCTTCTTCCTGATGGGAAAATAGAGTGACCTGTGCCTGTCCCAACACCTAGAGCTAGTCTCTCATTGGTTCCCCGTCTTCCCGTTCATCCTCAGTTCAAATTGCCACCTGTATGGAACAGGAGGTTGAAGGTGCTGATTCTCCAAGGAGGGAGATTGCTAGTAAAGCGGCTGGAATGGCGAACCCGAGCACAAGGAGATGAGAAATGAGGTGCGTTTTAGAAACCTTTCCCGATCACTCGGTGGACCGTCTTCTGGGTTTCTCATGCATGTTTTCGATGTAGGAAGATGCCCTTGAACCTGGAGATTTGGGAACCATGCGATGGGTACCACGCAGTATTACTTTAAAGTGTCTGCGTTTGCTCACCCAACCTCACCAAACCTCTCAGCCCCCAGAGTGTCCACCCTTATGTCTCAATCAGCTGCGGGTCTAGATATGGTCAATCCAGGTGGCATCACAGCGCCTGAACGAATTTTGTAAGAATTTCTCTCCCTTTCACTGTCTTTGTTTCACGGGTTTTTAAAATTAATTGAGTTTTATAATGGGGTTTATCTGCTTTTCACTGCTGTGTTTATGCAGCTTTACACCCACTTGACTCACTTACAGAGAGATATCAATACATAGGTTTTAAGATTCTTACTAGTCAGATATATTCTTGGGCGGTGAATAGGGGGTGTTGAGTCCAGTTCCCTGAGCAAGGAGTAGGTCTTGTCTATTACGTATTGGGTTTATGGAACGGTATCTGAGCTAATTTGAAACCCTTGTTTTATGCATCACCCCACCTCACCTTTCCCGTTAGGCAGCCATAGTGTGTTTTCTAACCGTGTGACTCTGTTCTGTTTTGTAATTCAGTTCAAGGGTAGCGGTTTTTACATTCCCTCTATAAGTGATATCTTATGATAAGTGTCTTTTTCTGTGTGACTTATTTCACTTAGAATCGTCGTACCTAAATCCACTCATCATGCTGCTACTAGCCTTATGACGTTGATTTCATGGCTGAGTGATATTCCATTGTACATAAGGACCACAACTTCTTTATCCATTTTTCTCTTTCCTGGGATATTTAAGGTGTAACGAAGTGGAGGGTCTTGTCAACAGAGCAGCCCTAAACTTTGGGGGGCTTGTGTCTTGCTGATTTTTAGTTTTCCCAATTTATACGCCCATGAGTGGAAGTGCCCTATGCTCTCTAAGCTGAGTTTTGTAAATGTTTCAGGACACACCGTACACTTCTCCAGAGTGGCTCTTGGCAATTTACATCCCGCCCATCAGCGTAGCAAGGCTCCCGTTTCTCCGTGGCCTGTCCTGCATTTCTGGTTTTGACACTTTATTCAGCATGGCCCTTTTGACCGATGGGAAGCGAGACTTCTTTGTAGCGCTGATTTGCCTTTCCAGGTTGCTTGGTTGGCCAAAAAGGGCGTATGCGTTTTTTCCTGAATATATTCAGGAAAAAACGCATACGCCCTTTTTGGCCAAGGGCATCATTGTCGAGGTTTTGCCGCTTTTCCTGTGCTTTAAATGTGATTCGAATCTGCCTCCTGAAATCTGTTTCCTGCAATTCTACCTTGCTTTCAAATCCTCTTGGTTGCCTTCCCTCAATATATTTGTAGACGAGAGTTATCATTTATAAGTCTGCAGGTTTGTGAATTGCAGTGCCCCTGAGCTCCATTTTTCAACTCGCTCTCTTGGGAGCTGGCCGCAAAAGCGCAGGATTGCTTTAGGCCCTATTCTGCTTCCGGGCGGCAGACTGAGCCTGTGGTTAATTCTTCTTCCTGATGGGAAAATAGAGTGACCTGTGCCTGTCCCAACACCTAGAGCTAGTCTCTCATTGGTTCCCCGTCTTCCCGTTCATCCTCAGTTCAAATTGCCACCTGTATGGAACAGGAGGTTGAAGGTGCTGATTCTCCAAGGAGGGAGATTGCTAGTAAAGCGGCTGGAATGGCGAACCCGAGCACAAGGAGATGAGAAATGAGGTGCGTTTTAGAAACCTTTCCCGATCACTCGGTGGACCGTCTTCTGGGTTTCTCATGCATGTTTTCGATGTAGGAAGATGCCCTTGAACCTGGAGATTTGGGAACCATGCGATGGGTACCACGCAGTATTACTTTAAAGTGTCTGCGTTTGCTCACCCAACCTCACCAAACCTCTCAGCCCCCAGAGTGTCCACCCTTATGTCTCAATCAGCTGCGGGTCTAGATATGGTCAATCCAGGTGGCATCACAGCGCCTGAACGAATTTTGTAAGAATTTCTCTCCCTTTCACTGTCTTTGTTTCACGGGTTTTTAAAATTAATTGAGTTTTATAATGGGGTTTATCTGCTTTTCACTGCTGTGTTTATGCAGCTTTACACCCACTTGACTCACTTACAGAGAGATATCAATACATAGGTTTTAAGATTCTTACTAGTCAGATATATTCTTGGGCGGTGAATAGGGGGTGTTGAGTCCAGTTCCCTGAGCAAGGAGTAGGTCTTGTCTATTACGTATTGGGTTTATGGAACGGTATCTGAGCTAATTTGAAACCCTTGTTTTATGCATCACCCCACCTCACCTTTCCCGTTAGGCAGCCATAGTGTGTTTTCTAACCGTGTGACTCTGTTCTGTTTTGTAATTCAGTTCAAGGGTAGCGGTTTTTACATTCCCTCTATAAGTGATATCTTATGATAAGTGTCTTTTTCTGTGTGACTTATTTCACTTAGAATCGTCGTACCTAAATCCACTCATCATGCTGCTACTAGCCTTATGACGTTGATTTCATGGCTGAGTGATATTCCATTGTACATAAGGACCACAACTTCTTTATCCATTTTTCTCTTTCCTGGGATATTTAAGGTGTAACGAAGTGGAGGTTCTTGTCAACAGAGCAGCCCTAAACTTTGGGGGGCTTGTGTCTTGCTGATTTTTAGTTTTCCCAATTTATACGCCCATGAGTGGAAGTGCCCTATGCTCTCTAAGCTGAGTTTTGTAAATGTTTCAGGACACACCGTACACTTCTCCAGAGTGGCTCTTGGCAATTTACATCCCGCCCATCAGCGTAGCAAGGCTCCCGTTTCTCCGTGGCCTGTCCTGCATTTCTGGTTTTGACACTTTATTCAGCATGGCCCTTTTGACCGATGGGAAGCGAGACTTCTTTGTAGCGCTGATTTGCCTTTCCAGGTTGCTTGGTTGGCCAAAAAGGGCGTATGCGTTTTTTCCTGAATATATTCAGGAAAAAACGCATACGCCCTTTTTGGCCAAGGGCATCATTGTCGAGGTTTTGCCGCTTTTCCTGTGCTTTAAAGGCGATTCGAATCTGCCTCCTGAAATCTGTTTCCTGCAATTCTGCCTTGCTTTCAAATCCTCTTGGTTGCCTTCCCTCAATATATTTGTAGACGAGAGTTATCATTTATAAGTCTGCAGGTTTGTGAATTGCAGTGCCCCTGAGCTCCATTTTTCAACTCGCTCTCTTGGGAGCTGGCCGCAAAAGCGCAGGATTGCTTTAGGCCCTATTCTGCTTCCGGGCGGCAGACTGAGCCTGTGGTTAATTCTTCTTCCTGATGGGAAAATAGAGTGACCTGTGCCTGTCCCAACACCTAGAGCTAGTCTCTCATTGGTTCCCCGTCTTCCCGTTCATCCTCAGTTCAAATTGCCACCTGTATGGAACAGGAGGTTAAAGGTGCTGATTCTCCAAGGAGGGAGATTGCTAGTAAAGCGGCTGGAATGGCGAACCCGAGCACAAGGAGATGAGAAATGAGGTGCGTTTTAGAAACCTTTCCCGATCACTCGGTGGACCATCTTCTGGGTTTCTCATGCATGTTTTCGATGTAGGAAGATGCCCTTGAACCTGGAGATTTGGGACCCATGCGATGGGTACCACGCAGTATTACTTTAAAGCGTCTGCGTTTGCTCAGCCAACCTCACCAAACCTCTCAGCCCCAAGAGTGTCCACCCTTATGTCTCAATCAGCTGCGGGTCTAGATATGGTCAATCCAGGTGGCATCACAGCGCCTGAACGAATTTTGTAAGAATTTCTCTCCCTTTCACTGTCTTTGTTTCACGGGTTTTTAAAATTAATTGAGTTTTATAATGGGGTTTATCTGCTTTTCACTGCTGTGTTTATGCAGCTTTACACCCACTTGACTCACTTACAGAGAGATATCAATACATAGGTTTTAAGATTCTTACTAGTCAGATATATTCTTGGGCGGTGAATAGGGGGTGTTGAGTCCAGTTCCCTGAGCAAGGAGTAGGTCTTGTCTATTACGTATTGGGTTTATGGAACGGTATCTGAGCTAATTTGAAACCCTTGTTTTATGCATCACCCCACCTCACCTTTCCCGTTAGGCAGCCATAGTGTGTTTTCTAACCGTGTGACTCTGTTCTGTTTTGTAATTCAGTTCAAGGGTAGCGGTTTTTACATTCCCTCTATAAGTGATATCTTATGATAAGTGTCTTTTTCTGTGTGACTTATTTCACTTAGAATCGTCGTACCTAAATCCACTCATCATGCTGCTACTAGCCTTATGACGTTGATTTCATGGCTGAGTGATATTCCATTGTACATAAGGACCACAACTTCTTTATCCATTTTTCTCTTTCCTGGGATATTTAAGGTGTAACGAAGTGGAGGTTCTTGTCAACAGAGCAGCCCTAAACTTTGGGGGGCTTGTGTCTTGCTGATTTTTAGTTTTCCCAATTTATACGCCCATGAGTGGAAGTGCCCTATGCTCTCTAAGCTGAGTTTTGTAAATGTTTCAGGACACACCGTACACTTCTCCAGAGTGGCTCTTGGCAATTTACATCCCGCCCATCAGCGTAGCAAGGCTCCCGTTTCTCCGTGGCCTGTCCTGCATTTCTGGTTTTGACACTTTATTCAGCATGGCCCTTTTGACCGATGGGAAGCGAGACTTCTTTGTAGCGCTGATTTGCCTTTCCAGGTTGCTTGGTTGGCCAAAAAGGGCGTATGCGTTTTTTCCTGAATATATTCAGGAAAAAACGCATACGCCCTTTTTGGCCAAGGGCATCATTGTCGAGGTTTTGCCGCTTTTCCTGTGCTTTAAAGGCGATTCGAATCTGCCTCCTGAAATCTGTTTCCTGCAATTCTGCCTTGCTTTCAAATCCTCTTGGTTGCCTTCCCTCAATATATTTGTAGACGAGAGTTATCATTTATAAGTCTGCAGGTTTGTGAATTGCAGTGCCCCTGAGCTCCATTTTTCAACTCGCTCTCTTGGGAGCTGGCCGCAAAAGCGCAGGATTGCTTTAGGCCCTATTCTGCTTCCGGGCGGCAGACTGAGCCTGTGGTTAATTCTTCTTCCTGATGGGAAAATAGAGTGACCTGTGCCTGTCCCAACACCTAGAGCTAGTCTCTCATTGGTTCCCCGTCTTCCCGTTCATCCTCAGTTCAAATTGCCACCTGTATGGAACAGGAGGTTAAAGGTGCTGATTCTCCAAGGAGGGAGATTGCTAGTAAAGCGGCTGGAATGGCGAACCCGAGCACAAGGAGATGAGAAATGAGGTGCGTTTTAGAAACCTTTCCCGATCACTCGGTGGACCGTCTTCTGGGTTTCTCATGCATGTTTTCGATGTAGGAAGATGCCCTTGAACCTGGAGATTTGGGACCCATGCGATGGGTACCACGCAGTATTACTTTAAAGCGTCTGCGTTTGCTCAGCCAACCTCACCAAACCTCTCAGCCCCAAGAGTGTCCACCCTTATGTCTCAATCAGCTGCGGGTCTAGATATGGTCAATCCAGGTGGCATCACAGCGCCTGAACGAATTTTGTAAGAATTTCTCTCCCTTTCACTGTCTTTGTTTCACGGGTTTTTAAAATTAATTGAGTTTTATAATGGGGTTTATCTGCTTTTCACTGCTGTGTTTATGCAGCTTTACACCCACTTGACTCACTTACAGAGAGATATCAATACATAGGTTTTAAGATTCTTACTAGTCAGATATATTCTTGGGCGGTGAATAGGGGGTGTTGAGTCCAGTTCCCTGAGCAAGGAGTAGGTCTTGTCTATTACGTATTGGGTTTATGGAACGGTATCTGAGCTAATTTGAAACCCTTGTTTTATGCATCACCCCACCTCACCTTTCCCGTTAGGCAGCCATAGTGTGTTTTCTAACCGTGTGACTCTGTTCTGTTTTGTAATTCAGTTCAAGGGTAGCGGTTTTTACATTCCCTCTATAAGTGATATCTTATGATAAGTGTCTTTTTCTGTGTGACTTATTTCACTTAGAATCGTCGTACCTAAATCCACTCATCATGCTGCTACTAGCCTTATGACGTTGATTTCATGGCTGAGTGATATTCCATTGTACATAAGGACCACAACTTCTTTATCCATTTTTCTCTTTCCTGGGATATTTAAGGTGTAACGAAGTGGAGGTTCTTGTCAACAGAGCAGCCCTAAACTTTGGGGGGCTTGTGTCTTGCTGATTTTTAGTTTTCCCAATTTATACGCCCATGAGTGGAAGTGCCCTATGCTCTCTAAGCTGAGTTTTGTAAATGTTTCAGGACACACCGTACACTTCTCCAGAGTGGCTCTTGGCAATTTACATCCCGCCCATCAGCGTAGCAAGGCTCCCGTTTCTCCGTGGCCTGTCCTGCATTTCTGGTTTTGACACTTTATTCAGCATGGCCCTTTTGACCGATGGGAAGCGAGACTTCTTTGTAGCGCTGATTTGCCTTTCCAGGTTGCTTGGTTGGCCAAAAAGGGCGTATGCGTTTTTTCCTGAATATATTCAGGAAAAAACGCATACGCCCTTTTTGGCCAAGGGCATCATTGTCGAGGTTTTGCCGCTTTTCCTGTGCTTTAAAGGCGATTCGAATCTGCCTCCTGAAATCTGTTTCCTGCAATTCTGCCTTGCTTTCAAATCCTCTTGGTTGCCTTCCCTCAATATATTTGTAGACGAGAGTTATCATTTATAAGTCTGCAGGTTTGTGAATTGCAGTGCCCCTGAGCTCCATTTTTCAACTCGCTCTCTTGGGAGCTGGCCGCAAAAGCGCAGGATTGCTTTAGGCCCTATTCTGCTTCCGGGCGGCAGACTGAGCCTGTGGTTAATTCTTCTTCCTGATGGGAAAATAGAGTGACCTGTGCCTGTCCCAACACCTAGAGCTAGTCTCTCATTGGTTCCCCGTCTTCCCGTTCATCCTCAGTTCAAATTGCCACCTGTATGGAACAGGAGGTTAAAGGTGCTGATTCTCCAAGGAGGGAGATTGCTAGTAAAGCGGCTGGAATGGCGAACCCGAGCACAAGGAGATGAGAAATGAGGTGCGTTTTAGAAACCTTTCCCGATCACTCGGTGGACCGTCTTCTGGGTTTCTCATGCATGTTTTCGATGTAGGAAGATGCCCTTGAACCTGGAGATTTGGGACCCATGGGATGGGTACCACGCAGTATTACTTTAAAGCGTCTGCGTTTGCTCACCCAACCTCACCAAACCTCTCAGCCCCAAGAGTGTCCACCCTTATGTCTCAATCAGCTGCGGGTCTAGATATGGTCAATCCAGGTGGCATCACAGCGCCTGAACGAATTTTGTAAGAATTTCTCTCCCTTTCACTGTCTTTGTTTCACGGGTTTTTAAAATTAATTGAGTTTTATAATGGGGTTTAGCTGCTTTTCACTGCTGTGTTTATGCAGCTTTACACCCACTTGACTCACTTACAGAGAGATATCTATACATAGGTTTTAAGATTCTTACTAGTCAGATATATTCTTGGGCGGTGAATAGGGGGTGTTGAGTCCAGTTCCCTGAGCAAGGAGTAGGTCTTGTCTATTACGTATTGGGTTTATGGAATGGTATCTGAGCTAATTTGAAACCCTTGTTTTATGCATCACCCCTCCTCACCTTTCCCGTTAGGCAGCCATAGTGTGTTTTCTAACCGTGTGACTCTGTTCTGTTTTGTAATTCAGTTCAAGGGTAGCGGTTTTTACATTCCCTCTATAAGTGATATCTTATGATAAGTGTCTTTTTCTGTGTGACTTATTTGACTTAGAATCGTCGTACCTAAATCCATTCATCATGCTTCTACTAGCCTTATGACGTTGATTTCATGGCCGAGTGATATTCCATTGTACATAAGGACCACAACTTCTTTATCCATTTTTCTCTTTCCTGGGATATTTAAGGTGTAACGAAGTGGAGGTTCTTGTCAACAGAGCAGCCCTAAACTTTGGGGTGCTTGTGTCTTGCTGATTTTTAGTTTTCCCAATTTATACGCCCATGAGTGGAAGTGCCCTATGCTCTCTAAGCTGAGTTTTGTAAATGTTTCAGGACACACCGTACACTTCTCCAGAGTGGCTGTTGGCAATTTACATCCCGCCCATCAGCGTAGCAAGGCTCCCGTTTCTCCGTGGCCTGTCCTGCATTTCTGGTTTTGACACTTTATTCAGCATGGCCCTTTTGACCGATGGGAAGCGAGACTTCTTTGTAGCGCTGATTTGCCTTTCCAGGTTGCTTGGTTGGCCAAAAAGGGCGTATGCGTTTTTTCCTGAATATATTCAGGAAAAAACGCATACGCCCTTTTTGGCCAAGGGCATCATTGTCGAGGTTTTGCCGCTTTTCCTGTGCTTTAAAGGCGATTCGAATCTGCCTCCTGAAATCTGTTTCCTGCAATTCTGCCTTGCTTTCAAATCCTCTTGGTTGCCTTCCCTCAATATATTTGTAGACGAGAGTTATCATTTATAAGTCTGCAGGTTTGTGAATTGCAGTGCCCCTGAGCTCCATTTTTCAACTCGCTCTCTTGGGAGCTGGCCGCAAAAGCGCAGGATTGCTTTAGGCCCTATTCTGCTTCCGGGCGGCAGACTGAGCCTGTGGTTAATTCTTCTTCCTGATGGGAAAATAGAGTGACCTGTGCCTGTCCCAACACCTAGAGCTAGTCTCTCATTGGTTCCCCGTCTTCCCGTTCATCCTCAGTTCAAATTGCCACCTGTATGGAACAGGAGGTTGAAGGTGCTGATTCTCCAAGGAGGGAGATTGCTAGTAAAGCGGCTGGAATGGCGAACCCGAGCACAAGGAGATGAGAAATGAGGTGCGTTTTAGAAACCTTTCCCGATCACTCGGTGGACCGTCTTCTGGGTTTCTCATGCATGTTTTCGATGTAGGAAGATGCCCTTGAACCTGGAGATTTGGGACCCATGGGATGGGTACCACGCAGTATTACTTTAAAGCGTCTGCGTTTGCTCACCCAACCTCACCAAACCTCTCAGCCCCAAGAGTGTCCACCCTTATGTCTCAATCAGCTGCGGGTCTAGATATGGTCAATCCAGGTGGCATCACAGCGCCTGAACGAATTTTGTAAGAATTTCTCTCCCTTTCACTGTCTTTGTTTCACGGGTTTTTAAAATTAATTGAGTTTTATAATGGGGTTTAGCTGCTTTTCACTGCTGTGTTTATGCAGCTTTACACCCACTTGACTCACTTACAGAGAGATATCTATACATAGGTTTTAAGATTCTTACTAGTCAGATATATTCTTGGGCGGTGAATAGGGGGTGTTGAGTCCAGTTCCCTGAGCAAGGAGTAGGTCTTGTCTATTACGTATTGGGTTTATGGAATGGTATCTGAGCTAATTTGAAACCCTTGTTTTATGCATCACCCCTCCTCACCTTTCCCGTTAGGCAGCCATAGTGTGTTTTCTAACCGTGTGACTCTGTTCTGTTTTGTAATTCAGTTCAAGGGTAGCGGTTTTTACATTTCCTCTATAAGTGATATCTTATGATAAGTGTCTTTTTCTGTGTGACTTATTTGACTTAGAATCGTCGTACCTAAATCCACTCATCATGCTTCTACTAGCCTTATGACGTTGATTTCATGGCCGAGTGATATTCCATTGTACATAAGGACCACAACTTCTTTATCCATTTTTCTCTTTCCTGGGATATTTAAGGTGTAACGAAGTGGAGGTTCTTGTCAACAGAGCAGCCCTAAACTTTGGGGTGCTTGTGTCTTGCTGATTTTTAGTTTTCCCAATTTATACGCCCATGAGTGGAAGTGCCCTATGCTCTCTAAGCTGAGTTTTGTAAATGTTTCAGGACACACCGTACACTTCTCCAGAGTGGCTGTTGGCAATTTACATCCCGCCCATCAGCGTAGCAAGGCTCCCGTTTCTCCGTGGCCTGTCCTGCATTTCTGGTTTTGACACTTTATTCAGCATGGCCCTTTTGACCGATGGGAAGCGAGACTTCTTTGTAGCGCTGATTTGCCTTTCCAGGTTGCTTGGTTGGCCAAAAAGGGCGTATGCGTTTTTTCCTGAATATATTCAGGAAAAAACGCATACGCCCTTTTTGGCCAAGGGCATCATTGTCGAGGTTTTGCCGCTTTTCCTGTGCTTTAAAGGCGATTCGAATCTGCCTCCTGAAATCTGTTTCCTGCAATTCTGCCTTGCTTTCAAATCCTCTTGGTTGCCTTCCCTCAATATATTTGTAGACGAGAGTTATCATTTATAAGTCTGCAGGTTTGTGAATTGCAGTGCCCCTGAGCTCCATTTTTCAACTCGCTCTCTTGGGAGCTGGCCGCAAAAGCGCAGGATTGCTTTAGGCCCTATTCTGCTTCCGGGCGGCAGACTGAGCCTGTGGTTAATTCTTCTTCCTGATGGGAAAATAGAGTGACCTGTGCCTGTCCCAACACCTAGAGCTAGTCTCTCATTGGTTCCCCGTCTTCCCGTTCATCCTCAGTTCAAATTGCCACCTGTATGGAACAGGAGGTTGAAGGTGCTGATTCTCCAAGGAGGGAGATTGCTAGTAAAGCGGCTGGAATGGCGAACCCGAGCACAAGGAGATGAGAAATGAGGTGCGTTTTAGAAACCTTTCCCGATCACTCGGTGGACCGTCTTCTGGGTTTCTCATGCATGTTTTCGATGTAGGAAGATGCCCTTGAACCTGGAGATTTGGGAACCATGCGATGGGTACCACGCAGTATTACTTTAAAGTGTCTGCGTTTGCTCACCCAACCTCACCAAACCTCTCAGCCCCCAGAGTGTCCACCCTTATGTCTCAATCAGCTGCGGGTCTAGATATGGTCAATCCAGGTGGCATCACAGCGCCTGAACGAATTTTGTAAGAATTTCTCTCCCTTTCACTGTCTTTGTTTCACGGGTTTTTAAAATTAATTGAGTTTTATAATGGGGTTTATCTGCTTTTCACTGCTGTGTTTATGCAGCTTTACACCCACTTGACTCACTTACAGAGAGATATCAATACATAGGTTTTAAGATTCTTACTAGTCAGATATATTCTTGGGCGGTGAATAGGGGGTGTTGAGTCCAGTTCCCTGAGCAAGGAGTAGGTCTTGTCTATTACGTATTGGGTTTATGGAACGGTATCTGAGCTAATTTGAAACCCTTGTTTTATGCATCACCCCACCTCACCTTTCCCGTTAGGCAGCCATAGTGTGTTTTCTAACCGTGTGACTCTGTTCTGTTTTGTAATTCAGTTCAAGGGTAGCGGTTTTTACATTCCCTCTATAAGTGATATCTTATGATAAGTGTCTTTTTCTGTGTGACTTATTTCACTTAGAATCGTCGTACCTAAATCCACTCATCATGCTGCTACTAGCCTTATGACGTTGATTTCATGGCTGAGTGATATTCCATTGTACATAAGGACCACAACTTCTTTATCCATTTTTCTCTTTCCTGGGATATTTAAGGTGTAACGAAGTGGAGGTTCTTGTCAACAGAGCAGCCCTAAACTTTGGGGTGCTTGTGTCTTGCTGATTTTTAGTTTTCCCAATTTATACGCCCATGAGTGGAAGTGCCCTATGCTCTCTAAGCTGAGTTTTGTAAATGTTTCAGGACACACCGTACACTTCTCCAGAGTGGCTGTTGGCAATTTACATCCCGCCCATCAGCGTAGCAAGGCTCCCGTTTCTCCGTGGCCTGTCCTGCATTTCTGGTTTTGACACTTTATTCAGCATGGCCCTTTTGACCGATGGGAAGCGAGACTTCTTTGTAGCGCTGATTTGCCTTTCCAGGTTGCTTGGTTGGCCAAAAAGGGCGTATGCGTTTTTTCCTGAATATATTCAGGAAAAAACGCATACGCCCTTTTTGGCCAAGGGCATCATTGTCGAGGTTTTGCCGCTTTTCCTGTGCTTTAAAGGCGATTCGAATCTGCCTCCTGAAATCTGTTTCCTGCAATTCTGCCTTGCTTTCAAATCCTCTTGGTTGCCTTCCCTCAATATATTTGTAGACGAGAGTTATCATTTATAAGTCTGCAGGTTTGTGAATTGCAGTGCCCCTGAGCTCCATTTTTCAACTCGCTCTCTTGGGAGCTGGCCGCAAAAGCGCAGGATTGCTTTAGGCCCTATTCTGCTTCCGGGCGGCAGACTGAGCCTGTGGTTAATTCTTCTTCCTGATGGGAAAATAGAGTGACCTGTGCCTGTCCCAACACCTAGAGCTAGTCTCTCATTGGTTCCCCGTCTTCCCGTTCATCCTCAGTTCAAATTGCCACCTGTATGGAACAGGAGGTTGAAGGTGCTGATTCTCCAAGGAGGGAGATTGCTAGTAAAGCGGCTGGAATGGCGAACCCGAGCACAAGGAGATGAGAAATGAGGTGCGTTTTAGAAACCTTTCCCGATCACTCGGTGGACCGTCTTCTGGGTTTCTCATGCATGTTTTCGATGTAGGAAGATGCCCTTGAACCTGGAGATTTGGGACCCATACGATGGGTACCACGCAGTATTACTTTAAAGCGTCTGCGTTTGCTCAGCCAACCTCACCAAACCTCTCAGCCCCAAGAGTGTCCACCCTTATGTCTCAATCAGCTGCGGGTCTAGATATGGTCAATCCAGGTGGCATCACAGCGCCTGAACGAAGTTTGTAAGAATTTCTCTCCCTTTCACTGTCTTTGTTTCACGGGTTTTTAAAATTAATTGAGTTTTATAATGGGGTTTATCTGCTTTTCACTGCTGTGTTTATGCAGCTTTACACCCACTTGACTCACTTACAGAGAGATATCAATACATAGGTTTTAAGATTCTTACTAGTCAGATATATTCTTGGGCGGTGAATAGGGGGTGTTGAGTCCAGTTCCCTGAGCAAGGAGTAGGTCTTGTCTATTACGTATTGGGTTTATGGAACGGTATCTGAGCTAATTTGAAACCCTTGTTTTATGCATCACCCCACCTCACCTTTCCCGTTAGGCAGCCATAGTGTGTTTTCTAACCGTGTGACTCTGTTCTGTTTTGTAATTCAGGTCAAGGGTAGCGGTTTTTACATTCCCTCTATAAGTGATATCTTATGATAAGTGTCTTTTTCTGTGTGACTTATTTCACTTAGAATCGTCGTACCTAAATCCACTCATCATGCTGCTACTAGCCTTATGACGTTGATTTCATGGCTGAGTGATATTCCATTGTACATAAGGACCACAACTTCTTTATCCATTTTTCTCTTTCCTGGGATATTTAAGGTGTAACGAAGTGGAGGTTCTTGTCAACAGAGCAGCCCTAAACTTTGGGGGGCTTGTGTCTTGCTGATTTTTAGTTTTCCCAATTTATACGCCCATGAGTGGAAGTGCCCTATGCTCTCTAAGCTGAGTTTTGTAAATGTTTCAGGACACACCGTACACTTCTCCAGAGTGGCTGTTGGCAATTTACATCCCGCCCATCAGCGTAGCAAGGCTCCCGTTTCTCCGTGGCCTGTCCTGCATTTCTGGTTTTGACACTTTATTCAGCATGGCCCTTTTGACCGATGGGAAGCGAGACTTCTTTGTAGCGCTGATTTGCCTTTCCAGGTTGCTTGGTTGGCCAAAAAGGGCGTATGCGTTTTTTCCTGAATATATTCAGGAAAAAACGCATACGCCCTTTTTGGCCAAGGGCATCATTGTCGAGGTTTTGCCGCTTTTCCTGTGCTTTAAATGTGATTCGAATCTGCCTCCTGAAATCTGTTTCCTGCAATTCTACCTTGCTTTCAAATCCTCTTGGTTGCCTTCCCTCAATATATTTGTAGACGAGAGTTATCATTTATAAGTCTGCAGGTTTGTGAATTGCAGTGCCCCTGAGCTCCATTTTTCAACTCGCTCTCTTGGGAGCTGGCCGCAAAAGCGCAGGATTGCTTTAGGCCCTATTCTGCTTCCGGGCGGCAGACTGAGCCTGTGGTTAATTCTTCTTCCTGATGGGAAAATAGAGTGACCTGTGCCTGTCCCAACACCTAGAGCTAGTCTCTCATTGGTTCCCCGTCTTCCCGTTCATCCTCAGTTCAAATTGCCACCTGTATGGAACAGGAGGTTAAAGGTGCTGATTCTCCAAGGAGGGAGATTGCTAGTAAAGCGGCTGGAATGGCGAACCCGAGCACAAGGAGATGAGAAATGAGGTGCGTTTTAGAAACCTTTCCCGATCACTCGGTGGACCGTCTTCTGGGTTTCTCATGCATGTTTTCGATGTAGGAAGATGCCCTTGAACCTGGAGATTTGGGACCCATGGGATGGGTACCACGCAGTATTACTTTAAAGCGTCTGCGTTTGCTCACCCAACCTCACCAAACCTCTCAGCCCCAAGAGTGTCCACCCTTATGTCTCAATCAGCTGCGGGTCTAGATATGGTCAATCCAGGTGGCATCACAGCGCCTGAACGAATTTTGTAAGAATTTCTCTCCCTTTCACTGTCTTTGTTTCACGGGTTTTTAAAATTAATTGAGTTTTATAATGGGGTTTAGCTGCTTTTCACTGCTGTGTTTATGCAGCTTTACACCCACTTGACTCACTTACAGAGAGATATCTATACATAGGTTTTAAGATTCTTACTAGTCAGATATATTCTTGGGCGGTGAATAGGGGGTGTTGAGTCCAGTTCCCTGAGCAAGGAGTAGGTCTTGTCTATTACGTATTGGGTTTATGGAATGGTATCTGAGCTAATTTGAAACCCTTGTTTTATGCATCACCCCACCTCACCTTTCCCGTTAGGCAGCCATAGTGTGTTTTCTAACCGTGTGACTCTGTTCTGTTTTGTAATTCAGTTCAAGGGTAGCGGTTTTTACATTCCCTCTATAAGTGATATCTTATGATAAGTGTCTTTTTCTGTGTGACTTATTTGACTTAGAATCGTCGTACCTAAATCCACTCATCATGCTGCTAGTAGCCTTATGACGTTGATTTCATGGCTGAGTGATATTCCATTGTACATAAGGACCACAACTTCTTTATCCATTTTTCTCTTTCCTGGGATATTTAAGGTGTAACGAAGTGGAGGTTCTTGTCAACAGAGCAGCCCTAAACTTTGGGGTGCTTGTGTCTTGCTGATTTTTAGTTTTCCCAATTTATACGCCCATGAGTGGAAGTGCCCTATGCTCTCTAAGCTGAGTTTTGTAAATGTTTCAGGACACACCGTACACTTCTCCAGAGTGGCTGTTGGCAATTTACATCCCGCCCATCAGCGTAGCAAGGCTCCCGTTTCTCCGTGGCCTGTCCTGCATTTCTGGTTTTGACACTTTATTCAGCATGGCCCTTTTGACCGATGGGAAGCGAGACTTCTTTGTAGCGCTGATTTGCCTTTCCAGGTTGCTTGGTTGGCCAAAAAGGGCGTATGCGTTTTTTCCTGAATATATTCAGGAAAAAACGCATACGCCCTTTTTGGCCAAGGGCATCATTGTCGAGGTTTTGCCGCTTTTCCTGTGCTTTAAAGGCGATTCGAATCTGCCTCCTGAAATCTGTTTCCTGCAATTCTGCCTTGCTTTCAAATCCTCTTTGTTGCCTTCCCTCAATATATTTGTAGACGAGAGTTATCATTTATAAGTCTGCAGGTTTGTGAATTGCAGTGCCCCTGAGCTCCATTTTTCAACTCGCTCTCTTGGGAGCTGGCCGCAAAAGCGCAGGATTGCTTTAGGCCCTATTCTGCTTCCGGGCGGCAGACTGAGCCTGTGGTTAATTCTTCTTCCTGATGGGAAAATAGAGTGACCTGTGCCTGTCCCAACACCTAGAGCTAGTCTCTCATTGGTTCCCCGTCTTCCCGTTCATCCTCAGTTCAAATTGCCACCTGTATGGAACAGGAGGTTGAAGGTGCTGATTCTCCAAGGAGGGAGATTGCTAGTAAAGCGGCTGGAATGGCGAACCCGAGCACAAGGAGATGAGAAATGAGGTGCGTTTTAGAAACCTTTCCCGATCACTCGGTGGACCGTCTTCTGGGTTTCTCATGCATGTTTTCGATGTAGGAAGATGCCCTTGAACCTGGAGATTTGGGAACCATGCGATGGGTACCACGCAGTATTACTTTAAAGTGTCTGCGTTTGCTCACCCAACCTCACCAAACCTCTCAGCCCCCAGAGTGTCCACCCTTATGTCTCAATCAGCTGCGGGTCTAGATATGGTCAATCCAGGTGGCATCACAGCGCCTGAACGAATTTTGTAAGAATTTCTCTCCCTTTCACTGTCTTTGTTTCACGGGTTTTTAAAATTAATTGAGTTTTATAATGGGGTTTATCTGCTTTTCACTGCTGTGTTTATGCAGCTTTACACCCACTTGACTCACTTACAGAGAGATATCAATACATAGGTTTTAAGATTCTTACTAGTCAGATATATTCTTGGGCGGTGAATAGGGGGTGTTGAGTCCAGTTCCCTGAGCAAGGAGTAGGTCTTGTCTATTACGTATTGGGTTTATGGAATGGTATCTGAGCTAATTTGAAACCCTTGTTTTATGCATCACCCCACCTCACCTTTCCCGTTAGGCAGCCATAGTGTGTTTTCTAACCGTGTGACTCTGTTCTGTTTTGTAATTCAGTTCAAGGGTAGCGGTTTTTACATTCCCTCTATAAGTGATATCTTATGATAAGTGTCTTTTTCTGTGTGACTTATTTGACTTAGAATCGTCGTACCTAAATCCACTCATCATGCTGCTAGTAGCCTTATGACGTTGATTTCATGGCTGAGTGATATTCCATTGTACATAAGGACCACAACTTCTTTATCCATTTTTCTCTTTCCTGGGATATTTAAGGTGTAACGAAGTGGAGGTTCTTGTCAACAGAGCAGCCCTAAACTTTGGGGTGCTTGTGTCTTGCTGATTTTTAGTTTTCCCAATTTATACGCCCATGAGTGGAAGTGCCCTATGCTCTCTAAGCTGAGTTTTGTAAATGTTTCAGGACACACCGTACACTTCTCCAGAGTGGCTGTTGGCAATTTACATCCCGCCCATCAGCGTAGCAAGGCTCCCGTTTCTCCGTGGCCTGTCCTGCATTTCTGGTTTTGACACTTTATTCAGCATGGCCCTTTTGACCGATGGGAAGCGAGACTTCTTTGTAGCGCTGATTTGCCTTTCCAGGTTGCTTGGTTGGCCAAAAAGGGCGTATGCGTTTTTTCCTGAATATATTCAGGAAAAAACGCATACGCCCTTTTTGGCCAAGGGCATCATTGTCGAGGTTTTGCCGCTTTTCCTGTGCTTTAAAGGCGATTCGAATCTGCCTCCTGAAATCTGTTTCCTGCAATTCTGCCTTGCTTTCAAATCCTCTTGGTTGCCTTCCCTCAATATATTTGTAGACGAGAGTTATCATTTATAAGTCTGCAGGTTTGTGAATTGCAGTGCCCCTGAGCTCCATTTTTCAACTCGCTCTCTTGGGAGCTGGCCGCAAAAGCGCAGGATTGCTTTAGGCCCTATTCTGCTTCCGGGCGGCAGACTGAGCCTGTGGTTAATTCTTCTTCCTGATGGGAAAATAGAGTGACCTGTGCCTGTCCCAACACCTAGAGCTAGTCTCTCATTGGTTCCCCGTCTTCCCGTTCATCCTCAGTTCAAATTGCCACCTGTATGGAACAGGAGGTTGAAGGTGCTGATTCTCCAAGGAGGGAGATTGCTAGTAAAGCGGCTGGAATGGCGAACCCGAGCACAAGGAGATGAGAAATGAGGTGCGTTTTAGAAACCTTTCCCGATCACTCGGTGGACCGTCTTCTGGGTTTCTCATGCATGTTTTCGATGTAGGAAGATGCCCTTGAACCTGGAGATTTGGGAACCATGCGATGGGTACCACGCAGTATTACTTTAAAGTGTCTGCGTTTGCTCACCCAACCTCACCAAACCTCTCAGCCCCCAGAGTGTCCACCCTTATGTCTCAATCAGCTGCGGGTCTAGATATGGTCAATCCAGGTGGCATCACAGCGCCTGAACGAATTTTGTAAGAATTTCTCTCCCTTTCACTGTCTTTGTTTCACGGGTTTTTAAAATTAATTGAGTTTTATAATGGGGTTTATCTGCTTTTCACTGCTGTGTTTATGCAGCTTTACACCCACTTGACTCACTTACAGAGAGATATCAATACATAGGTTTTAAGATTCTTACTAGTCAGATATATTCTTGGGCGGTGAATAGGGGGTGTTGAGTCCAGTTCCCTGAGCAAGGAGTAGGTCTTGTCTATTACGTATTGGGTTTATGGAACGGTATCTGAGCTAATTTGAAACCCTTGTTTTATGCATCACCCCACCTCACCTTTCCCGTTAGGCAGCCATAGTGTGTTTTCTAACCGTGTGACTCTGTTCTGTTTTGTAATTCAGTTCAAGGGTAGCGGTTTTTACATTCCCTCTATAAGTGATATCTTATGATAAGTGTCTTTTTCTGTGTGACTTATTTCACTTAGAATCGTCGTACCTAAATCCACTCATCATGCTGCTACTAGCCTTATGACGTTGATTTCATGGCTGAGTGATATTCCATTGTACATAAGGACCACAACTTCTTTATCCATTTTTCTCTTTCCTGGGATATTTAAGGTGTAACGAAGTGGAGGTTCTTGTCAACAGAGCAGCCCTAAACTTTGGGGGGCTTGTGTCTTGCTGATTTTTAGTTTTCCCAATTTATACGCCCATGAGTGGAAGTGCCCTATGCTCTCTAAGCTGAGTTTTGTAAATGTTTCAGGACACACCGTACACTTCTCCAGAGTGGCTCTTGGCAATTTACATCCCGCCCATCAGCGTAGCAAGGCTCCCGTTTCTCCGTGGCCTGTCCTGCATTTCTGGTTTTGACACTTTATTCAGCATGGCCCTTTTGACCGATGGGAAGCGAGACTTCTTTGTAGCGCTGATTTGCCTTTCCAGGTTGCTTGGTTGGCCAAAAAGGGCGTATGCGTTTTTTCCTGAATATATTCAGGAAAAAACGCATACGCCCTTTTTGGCCAAGGGCATCATTGTCGAGGTTTTGCCGCTTTTCCTGTGCTTTAAAGGCGATTCGAATCTGCCTCCTGAAATCTGTTTCCTGCAATTCTGCCTTGCTTTCAAATCCTCTTGGTTGCCTTCCCTCAATATATTTGTAGACGAGAGTTATCATTTATAAGTCTGCAGGTTTGTGAATTGCAGTGCCCCTGAGCTCCATTTTTCAACTCGCTCTCTTGGGAGCTGGCCGCAAAAGCGCAGGATTGCTTTAGGCCCTATTCTGCTTCCGGGCGGCAGACTGAGCCTGTGGTTAATTCTTCTTCCTGATGGGAAAATAGAGTGACCTGTGCCTGTCCCAACACCTAGAGCTAGTCTCTCATTGGTTCCCCGTCTTCCCGTTCATCCTCAGTTCAAATTGCCACCTGTATGGAACAGGAGGTTGAAGGTGCTGATTCTCCAAGGAGGGAGATTGCTAGTAAAGCGGCTGGAATGGCGAACCCGAGCACAAGGAGATGAGAAATGAGGTGCGTTTTAGAAACCTTTCCCGATCACTCGGTGGACCGTCTTCTGGGTTTCTCATGCATGTTTTCGATGTAGGAAGATGCCCTTGAACCTGGAGATTTGGGAACCATGCGATGGGTACCACGCAGTATTACTTTAAAGTGTCTGCGTTTGCTCACCCAACCTCACCAAACCTCTCAGCCCCCAGAGTGTCCACCCTTATGTCTCAATCAGCTGCGGGTCTAGATATGGTCAATCCAGGTGGCATCACAGCGCCTGAACGAATTTTGTAAGAATTTCTCTCCCTTTCACTGTCTTTGTTTCACGGGTTTTTAAAATTAATTGAGTTTTATAATGGGGTTTATCTGCTTTTCACTGCTGTGTTTATGCAGCTTTACACCCACTTGACTCACTTACAGAGAGATATCAATACATAGGTTTTAAGATTCTTACTAGTCAGATATATTCTTGGGCGGTGAATAGGGGGTGTTGAGTCCAGTTCCCTGAGCAAGGAGTAGGTCTTGTCTATTACGTATTGGGTTTATGGAACGGTATCTGAGCTAATTTGAAACCCTTGTTTTATGCATCACCCCACCTCACCTTTCCCGTTAGGCAGCCATAGTGTGTTTTCTAACCGTGTGACTCTGTTCTGTTTTGTAATTCAGTTCAAGGGTAGCGGTTTTTACATTCCCTCTATAAGTGATATCTTATGATAAGTGTCTTTTTCTGTGTGACTTATTTCACTTAGAATCGTCGTACCTAAATCCACTCATCATGCTGCTACTAGCCTTATGACGTTGATTTCATGGCTGAGTGATATTCCATTGTACATAAGGACCACAACTTCTTTATCCATTTTTCTCTTTCCTGGGATATTTAAGGTGTAACGAAGTGGAGGTTCTTGTCAACAGAGCAGCCCTAAACTTTGGGGGGCTTGTGTCTTGCTGATTTTTAGTTTTCCCAATTTATACGCCCATGAGTGGAAGTGCCCTATGCTCTCTAAGCTGAGTTTTGTAAATGTTTCAGGACACACCGTACACTTCTCCAGAGTGGCTCTTGGCAATTTACATCCCGCCCATCAGCGTAGCAAGGCTCCCGTTTCTCCGTGGCCTGTCCTGCATTTCTGGTTTTGACACTTTATTCAGCATGGCCCTTTTGACCGATGGGAAGCGAGACTTCTTTGTAGCGCTGATTTGCCTTTCCAGGTTGCTTGGTTGGCCAAAAAGGGCGTATGCGTTTTTTCCTGAATATATTCAGGAAAAAACGCATACGCCCTTTTTGGCCAAGGGCATCATTGTCGAGGTTTTGCCGCTTTTCCTGTGCTTTAAAGGCGATTCGAATCTGCCTCCTGAAATCTGTTTCCTGCAATTCTGCCTTGCTTTCAAATCCTCTTGGTTGCCTTCCCTCAATATATTTGTAGACGAGAGTTATCATTTATAAGTCTGCAGGTTTGTGAATTGCAGTGCCCCTGAGCTCCATTTTTCAACTCGCTCTCTTGGGAGCTGGCCGCAAAAGCGCAGGATTGCTTTAGGCCCTATTCTGCTTCCGGGCGGCAGACTGAGCCTGTGGTTAATTCTTCTTCCTGATGGGAAAATAGAGTGACCTGTGCCTGTCCCAACACCTAGAGCTAGTCTCTCATTGGTTCCCCGTCTTCCCGTTCATCCTCAGTTCAAATTGCCACCTGTATGGAACAGGAGGTTAAAGGTGCTGATTCTCCAAGGAGGGAGATTGCTAGTAAAGCGGCTGGAATGGCGAACCCGAGCACAAGGAGATGAGAAATGAGGTGCGTTTTAGAAACCTTTCCCGATCACTCGGTGGACCGTCTTCTGGGTTTCTCATGCATGTTTTCGATGTAGGAAGATGCCCTTGAACCTGGAGATTTGGGACCCATGGGATGGGTACCACGCAGTATTACTTTAAAGCGTCTGCGTTTGCTCACCCAACCTCACCAAACCTCTCAGCCCCAAGAGTGTCCACCCTTATGTCTCAATCAGCTGCGGGTCTAGATATGGTCAATCCAGGTGGCATCACAGCGCCTGAACGAATTTTGTAAGAATTTCTCTCCCTTTCACTGTCTTTGTTTCACGGGTTTTTAAAATTAATTGAGTTTTATAATGGGGTTTAGCTGCTTTTCACTGCTGTGTTTATGCAGCTTTACACCCACTTGACTCACTTACAGAGAGATATCTATACATAGGTTTTAAGATTCTTACTAGTCAGATATATTCTTGGGCGGTGAATAGGGGGTGTTGAGTCCAGTTCCCTGAGCAAGGAGTAGGTCTTGTCTATTACGTATTGGGTTTATGGAATGGTATCTGAGCTAATTTGAAACCCTTGTTTTATGCATCACCCCTCCTCACCTTTCCCGTTAGGCAGCCATAGTGTGTTTTCTAACCGTGTGACTCTGTTCTGTTTTGTAATTCAGTTCAAGGGTAGCGGTTTTTACATTCCCTCTATAAGTGATATCTTATGATAAGTGTCTTTTTCTGTGTGACTTATTTGACTTAGAATCGTCGTACCTAAATCCACTCATCATGCTTCTACTAGCCTTATGACGTTGATTTCATGGCCGAGTGATATTCCATTGTACATAAGGACCACAACTTCTTTATCCATTTTTCTCTTTCCTGGGATATTTAAGGTGTAACGAAGTGGAGGTTCTTGTCAACAGAGCAGCCCTAAACTTTGGGGTGCTTGTGTCTTGCTGATTTTTAGTTTTCCCAATTTATACGCCCATGAGTGGAAGTGCCCTATGCTCTCTAAGCTGAGTTTTGTAAATGTTTCAGGACACACCGTACACTTCTCCAGAGTGGCTGTTGGCAATTTACATCCCGCCCATCAGCGTAGCAAGGCTCCCGTTTCTCCGTGGCCTGTCCTGCATTTCTGGTTTTGACACTTTATTCAGCATGGCCCTTTTGACCGATGGGAAGCGAGACTTCTTTGTAGCGCTGATTTGCCTTTCCAGGTTGCTTGGTTGGCCAAAAAGGGCGTATGCGTTTTTTCCTGAATATATTCAGGAAAAAACGCATACGCCCTTTTTGGCCAAGGGCATCATTGTCGAGGTTTTGCCGCTTTTCCTGTGCTTTAAAGGCGATTCGAATCTGCCTCCTGAAATCTGTTTCCTGCAATTCTGCCTTGCTTTCAAATCCTCTTGGTTGCCTTCCCTCAATATATTTGTAGACGAGAGTTATCATTTATAAGTCTGCAGGTTTGTGAATTGCAGTGCCCCTGAGCTCCATTTTTCAACTCGCTCTCTTGGGAGCTGGCCGCAAAAGCGCAGGATTGCTTTAGGCCCTATTCTGCTTCCGGGCGGCAGACTGAGCCTGTGGTTAATTCTTCTTCCTGATGGGAAAATAGAGTGACCTGTGCCTGTCCCAACACCTAGAGCTAGTCTCTCATTGGTTCCCCGTCTTCCCGTTCATCCTCAGTTCAAATTGCCACCTGTATGGAACAGGAGGTTGAAGGTGCTGATTCTCCAAGGAGGGAGATTGCTAGTAAAGCGGCTGGAATGGCGAACCCGAGCACAAGGAGATGAGAAATGAGGTGCGTTTTAGAAACCTTTCCCGATCACTCGGTGGACCGTCTTCTGGGTTTCTCATGCATGTTTTCGATGTAGGAAGATGCCCTTGAACCTGGAGATTTGGGAACCATGCGATGGGTACCACGCAGTATTACTTTAAAGTGTCTGCGTTTGCTCACCCAACCTCACCAAACCTCTCAGCCCCCAGAGTGTCCACCCTTATGTCTCAATCAGCTGCGGGTCTAGATATGGTCAATCCAGGTGGCATCACAGCGCCTGAACGAATTTTGTAAGAATTTCTCTCCCTTTCACTGTCTTTGTTTCACGGGTTTTTAAAATTAATTGAGTTTTATAATGGGGTTTATCTGCTTTTCACTGCTGTGTTTATGCAGCTTTACACCCACTTGACTCACTTACAGAGAGATATCAATACATAGGTTTTAAGATTCTTACTAGTCAGATATATTCTTGGGCGGTGAATAGGGGGTGTTGAGTCCAGTTCCCTGAGCAAGGAGTAGGTCTTGTCTATTACGTATTGGGTTTATGGAACGGTATCTGAGCTAATTTGAAACCCTTGTTTTATGCATCACCCCACCTCACCTTTCCCGTTAGGCAGCCATAGTGTGTTTTCTAACCGTGTGACTCTGTTCTGTTTTGTAATTCAGTTCAAGGGTAGCGGTTTTTACATTCCCTCTATAAGTGATATCTTATGATAAGTGTCTTTTTCTGTGTGACTTATTTCACTTAGAATCGTCGTACCTAAATCCACTCATCATGCTGCTACTAGCCTTATGACGTTGATTTCATGGCTGAGTGATATTCCATTGTACATAAGGACCACAACTTCTTTATCCATTTTTCTCTTTCCTGGGATATTTAAGGTGTAACGAAGTGGAGGTTCTTGTCAACAGAGCAGCCCTAAACTTTGGGGTGCTTGTGTCTTGCTGATTTTTAGTTTTCCCAATTTATACGCCCATGAGTGGAAGTGCCCTATGCTCTCTAAGCTGAGTTTTGTAAATGTTTCAGGACACACCGTACACTTCTCCAGAGTGGCTGTTGGCAATTTACATCCCGCCCATCAGCGTAGCAAGGCTCCCGTTTCTCCGTGGCCTGTCCTGCATTTCTGGTTTTGACACTTTATTCAGCATGGCCCTTTTGACCGATGGGAAGCGAGACTTCTTTGTAGCGCTGATTTGCCTTTCCAGGTTGCTTGGTTGGCCAAAAAGGGCGTATGTGTTTTTTCCTGAATATATTCAGGAAAAAACGCATACGCCCTTTTTGGCCAAGGGCATCATTGTCGAGGTTTTGCCGCTTTTCCTGTGCTTTAAAGGCGATTCGAATCTGCCTCCTGAAATCTGTTTCCTGCAATTCTGCCTTGCTTTCAAATCCTCTTGGTTGCCTTCCCTCAATATATTTGTAGACGAGAGTTATCATTTATAAGTCTGCAGGTTTGTGAATTGCAGTGCCCCTGAGCTCCATTTTTCAACTCGCTCTCTTGGGAGCTGGCCGCAAAAGCGCAGGATTGCTTTAGGCCCTATTCTGCTTCCGGGCGGCAGACTGAGCCTGTGGTTAATTCTTCTTCCTGATGGGAAAATAGAGTGACCTGTGCCTGTCCCAACACCTAGAGCTAGTCTCTCATTGGTTCCCCGTCTTCCCGTTCATCCTCAGTTCAAATTGCCACCTGTATGGAACAGGAGGTTGAAGGTGCTGATTCTCCAAGGAGGGAGATTGCTAGTAAAGCGGCTGGAATGGCGAACCCGAGCACAAGGAGATGAGAAATGAGGTGCGTTTTAGAAACCTTTCCTGATCACTCGGTGGACCGTCTTCTGGGTTTCTCATGCATGTTTTCGATGTAGGAAGATGCCCTTGAACCTGGAGATTTGGGAACCATGCGATGGGTACCACGCAGTATTACTTTAAAGTGTCTGCGTTTGCTCACCCAACCTCACCAAACCTCTCAGCCCCCAGAGTGTCCACCCTTATGTCTCAATCAGCTGCGGGTCTAGATATGGTCAATCCAGGTGGCATCACAGCGCCTGAACGAATTTTGTAAGAATTTCTCTCCCTTTCACTGTCTTTGTTTCACGGGTTTTTAAAATTAATTGAGTTTTATAATGGGGTTTATCTGCTTTTCACTGCTGTGTTTATGCAGCTTTACACCCACTTGACTCACTTACAGAGAGATATCAATACATAGGTTTTAAGATTCTTACTAGTCAGATATATTCTTGGGCGGTGAATAGGGGGTGTTGAGTCCAGTTCCCTGAGCAAGGAGTAGGTCTTGTCTATTACGTATTGGGTTTATGGAACGGTATCTGAGCTAATTTGAAACCCTTGTTTTATGCATCACCCCACCTCACCTTTCCCGTTAGGCAGCCATAGTGTGTTTTCTAACCGTGTGACTCTGTTCTGTTTTGTAATTCAGTTCAAGGGTAGCGGTTTTTACATTCCCTCTATAAGTGATATCTTATGATAAGTGTCTTTTTCTGTGTGACTTATTTCACTTAGAATCGTCGTACCTAAATCCACTCATCATGCTGCTACTAGCCTTATGACGTTGATTTCATGGCTGAGTGATATTCCATTGTACATAAGGACCACAACTTCTTTATCCATTTTTCTCTTTCCTGGGATATTTAAGGTGTAACGAAGTGGAGGTTCTTGTCAACAGAGCAGCCCTAAACTTTGGGGGGCTTGTGTCTTGCTGATTTTTAGTTTTCCCAATTTATACGCCCATGAGTGGAAGTGCCCTATGCTCTCTAAGCTGAGTTTTGTAAATGTTTCAGGACACACCGTACACTTCTCCAGAGTGGCTCTTGGCAATTTACATCCCGCCCATCAGCGTAGCAAGGCTCCCGTTTCTCCGTGGCCTGTCCTGCATTTCTGGTTTTGACACTTTATTCAGCATGGCCCTTTTGACCAATGGGAAGCGAGACTTCTTTGTAGCGCTGATTTGCCTTTCCAGGTTGCTTGGTTGGCCAAAAAGGGCGTATGCGTTTTTTCCTGAATATATTCAGGAAAAAACGCATACGCCCTTTTTGGCCAAGGGCATCATTGTCGAGGTTTTGCCGCTTTTCCTGTGCTTTAAAGGCGATTCGAATCTGCCTCCTGAAATCTGTTTCCTGCAATTCTGCCTTGCTTTCAAATCCTCTTGGTTGCCTTCCCTCAATATATTTGTAGACGAGAGTTATCATTTATAAGTCTGCAGGTTTGTGAATTGCAGTGCCCCTGAGCTCCATTTTTCAACTCGCTCTCTTGGGAGCTGGCCGCAAAAGCGCAGGATTGCTTTAGGCCCTATTCTGCTTCCGGGCGGCAGACTGAGCCTGTGGTTAATTCTTCTTCCTGATGGGAAAATAGAGTGACCTGTGCCTGTCCCAACACCTAGAGCTAGTCTCTCATTGGTTCCCCGTCTTCCCGTTCATCCTCAGTTCAAATTGCCACCTGTATGGAACAGGAGGTTAAAGGTGCTGATTCTCCAAGGAGGGTGATTGCTAGTAAAGCGGCTGGAATGGCGAACCCGAGCACAAGGAGATGAGAAATGAGGTGCGTTTTAGAAACCTTTCCCGATCACTCGGTGGACCGTCTTCTGGGTTTCTCATGCATGTTTTCGATGTAGGAAGATGCCCTTGAACCTGGAGATTTGGGACCCATGGGATGGGTACCACGCAGTATTACTTTAAAGCGTCTGCGTTTGCTCACCCAACCTCACCAAACCTCTCAGCCCCAAGAGTGTCCACCCTTATGTCTCAATCAGCTGCGGGTCTAGATATGGTCAATCCAGGTGGCATCACAGCGCCTGAACGAATTTTGTAAGAATTTCTCTCCCTTTCACTGTCTTTGTTTCACGGGTTTTTAAAATTAATTGAGTTTTATAATGGGGTTTAGCTGCTTTTCACTGCTGTGTTTATGCAGCTTTACACCCACTTGACTCACTTACAGAGAGATATCTATACATAGGTTTTAAGATTCTTACTAGTCAGATATATTCTTGGGCGGTGAATAGGGGGTGTTGAGTCCAGTTCCCTGAGCAAGGAGTAGGTCTTGTCTATTACGTATTGGGTTTATGGAATGGTATCTGAGCTAATTTGAAACCCTTGTTTTATGCATCACCCCACCTCACCTTTCCCGTTAGGCAGCCATAGTGTGTTTTCTAACCGTGTGACTCTGTTCTGTTTTGTAATTCAGTTCAAGGGTAGCGGTTTTTACATTCCCTCTATAAGTGATATCTTATGATAAGTGTCTTTTTCTGTGTGACTTATTTGACTTAGAATCGTCGTACCTAAATCCACTCATCATGCTGCTACTAGCCTTATGACGTTGATTTCATGGCCGAGTGATATTCCATTGTACATAAGGACCACAACTACTTTATCCATTTTTCTCTTTCCTGGGATATTTAAGGTGTAACGAAGTGGAGGTTCTTGTCAACAGAGCAGCCCTAAACTTTGGGGTGCTTGTGTCTTGCTGATTTTTAGTTTTCCCAATTTATACGCCCATGAGTGGAAGTGCCCTATGCTCTCTAAGCTGAGTTTTGTAAATGTTTCAGGACACACCGTACACTTCTCCAGAGTGGCTGTTGGCAATTTACATCCCGCCCATCAGCGTAGCAAGGCTCCCGTTTCTCCGTGGCCTGTCCTGCATTTCTGGTTTTGACACTTTATTCAGCATGGCCCTTTTGACCGATGGGAAGCGAGACTTCTTTGTAGCGCTGATTTGCCTTTCCAGGTTGCTTGGTTGGCCAAAAAGGGCGTATGCGTTTTTTCCTGAATATATTCAGGAAAAAACGCATACGCCCTTTTTGGCCAAGGGCATCATTGTCGAGGTTTTGCCGCTTTTCCTGTGCTTTAAAGGCGATTCGAATCTGCCTCCTGAAATCTGTTTCCTGCAATTCTGCCTTGCTTTCAAATCCTCTTGGTTGCCTTCCCTCAATATATTTGTAGACGAGAGTTATCATTTATAAGTCTGCAGGTTTGTGAATTGCAGTGCCCCTGAGCTCCATTTTTCAACTCGCTCTCTTGGGAGCTGGCCGCAAAAGCGCAGGATTGCTTTAGGCCCTATTCTGCTTCCGGGCGGCAGACTGAGCCTGTGGTTAATTCTTCTTCCTGATGGGAAAATAGAGTGACCTGTGCCTGTCCCAACACCTAGAGCTAGTCTCTCATTGGTTCCCCGTCTTCCCGTTCATCCTCAGTTCAAATTGCCACCTGTATGGAACAGGAGGTTGAAGGTGCTGATTCTCCAAGGAGGGAGATTGCTAGTAAAGCGGCTGGAATGGCGAACCCGAGCACAAGGAGATGAGAAATGAGGTGCGTTTTAGAAACCTTTCCCGATCACTCGGTGGACCGTCTTCTGGGTTTCTCATGCATGTTTTCGATGTAGGAAGATGCCCTTGAACCTGGAGATTTGGGAACCATGCGATGGGTACCACGCAGTATTACTTTAAAGTGTCTGCGTTTGCTCACCCAACCTCACCAAACCTCTCAGCCCCCAGAGTGTCCACCCTTATGTCTCAATCAGCTGCGGGTCTAGATATGGTCAATCCAGGTGGCATCACAGCGCCTGAACGAATTTTGTAAGAATTTCTCTCCCTTTCACTGTCTTTGTTTCACGGGTTTTTAAAATTAATTGAGTTTTATAATGGGGTTTATCTGCTTTTCACTGCTGTGTTTATGCAGCTTTACACCCACTTGACTCACTTACAGAGAGATATCAATACATAGGTTTTAAGATTCTTACTAGTCAGATATATTCTTGGGCGGTGAATAGGGGGTGTTGAGTCCAGTTCCCTGAGCAAGGAGTAGGTCTTGTCTATTACGTATTGGGTTTATGGAACGGTATCTGAGCTAATTTGAAACCCTTGTTTTATGCATCACCCCACCTCACCTTTCCCGTTAGGCAGCCATAGTGTGTTTTCTAACCGTGTGACTCTGTTCTGTTTTGTAATTCAGTTCAAGGGTAGCGGTTTTTACATTCCCTCTATAAGTGATATCTTATGATAAGTGTCTTTTTCTGTGTGACTTATTTGACTTAGAATCGTCGTACCTAAATCCACTCATCATGCTGCTACTAGCCTTATGACGTTGATTTCATGGCCGAGTGATATTCCATTGTACATAAGGACCACAACTTCTTTATCCATTTTTCTCTTTCCTGGGATATTTAAGGTGTAACGAAGTGGAGGTTCTTGTCAACAGAGCAGCCCTAAACTTTGGGGTGCTTGTGTCTTGCTGATTTTTAGTTTTCCCAATTTATACGCCCATGAGTGGAAGTGCCCTATGCTCTCTAAGCTGAGTTTTGTAAATGTTTCAGGACACACCGTACACTTCTCCAGAGTGGCTGTTGGCAATTTACATCCCGCCCATCAGCGTAGCAAGGCTCCCGTTTCTCCGTGGCCTGTCCTGCATTTCTGGTTTTGACACTTTATTCAGCATGGCCCTTTTGACCGATGGGAAGCGAGACTTCTTTGTAGCGCTGATTTGCCTTTCCAGGTTGCTTGGTTGGCCAAAAAGGGCGTATGCGTTTTTTCCTGAATATATTCAGGAAAAAACGCATACGCCCTTTTTGGCCAAGGGCATCATTGTCGAGGTTTTGCCGCTTTTCCTGTGCTTTAAAGGCGATTCGAATCTGCCTCCTGAAATCTGTTTCCTGCAATTCTGCCTTGCTTTCAAATCCTCTTGGTTGCCTTCCCTCAATATATTTGTAGACGAGAGTTATCATTTATAAGTCTGCAGGTTTGTGAATTGCAGTGCCCCTGAGCTCCATTTTTCAACTCGCTCTCTTGGGAGCTGGCCGCAAAAGCGCAGGATTGCTTTAGGCCCTATTCTGCTTCCGGGCGGCAGACTGAGCCTGTGGTTAATTCTTCTTCCTGATGGGAAAATAGAGTGACCTGTGCCTGTCCCAACACCTAGAGCTAGTCTCTCATTGGTTCCCCGTCTTCCCGTTCATCCTCAGTTCAAATTGCCACCTGTATGGAACAGGAGGTTGAAGGTGCTGATTCTCCAAGGAGGGAGATTGCTAGTAAAGCGGCTGGAATGGCGAACCCGAGCACAAGGAGATGAGAAATGAGGTGCGTTTTAGAAACCTTTCCCGATCACTCGGTGGACCGTCTTCTGGGTTTCTCATGCATGTTTTCGATGTAGGAAGATGCCCTTGAACCTGGAGATTTGGGAACCATGCGATGGGTACCACGCAGTATTACTTTAAAGTGTCTGCGTTTGCTCACCCAACCTCACCAAACCTCTCAGCCCCCAGAGTGTCCACCCTTATGTCTCAATCAGCTGCGGGTCTAGATATGGTCAATCCAGGTGGCATCACAGCGCCTGAACGAATTTTGTAAGAATTTCTCTCCCTTTCACTGTCTTTGTTTCACGGGTTTTTAAAATTAATTGAGTTTTATAATGGGGTTTATCTGCTTTTCACTGCTGTGTTTATGCAGCTTTACACCCACTTGACTCACTTACAGAGAGATATCAATACATAGGTTTTAAGATTCTTACTAGTCAGATATATTCTTGGGCGGTGAATAGGGGGTGTTGAGTCCAGTTCCCTGAGCAAGGAGTAGGTCTTGTCTATTACGTATTGGGTTTATGGAACGGTATCTGAGCTAATTTGAAACCCTTGTTTTATGCATCACCCCACCTCACCTTTCCCGTTAGGCAGCCATAGTGTGTTTTCTAACCGTGTGACTCTGTTCTGTTTTGTAATTCAGTTCAAGGGTAGCGGTTTTTACATTCCCTCTATAAGTGATATCTTATGATAAGTGTCTTTTTCTGTGTGACTTATTTCACTTAGAATCGTCGTACCTAAATCCACTCATCATGCTGCTACTAGCCTTATGACGTTGATTTCATGGCTGAGTGATATTCCATTGTACATAAGGACCACAACTTCTTTATCCATTTTTCTCTTTCCTGGGATATTTAAGGTGTAACGAAGTGGAGGTTCTTGTCAACAGAGCAGCCCTAAACTTTGGGGGGCTTGTGTCTTGCTGATTTTTAGTTTTCCCAATTTATACGCCCATGAGTGGAAGTGCCCTATGCTCTCTAAGCTGAGTTTTGTAAATGTTTCAGGACACACCGTACACTTCTCCAGAGTGGCTCTTGGCAATTTACATCCCGCCCATCAGCGTAGCAAGGCTCCCGTTTCTCCGTGGCCTGTCCTGCATTTCTGGTTTTGACACTTTATTCAGCATGGCCCTTTTGACCGATGGGAAGCGAGACTTCTTTGTAGCGCTGATTTGCCTTTCCAGGTTGCTTGGTTGGCCAAAAAGGGCGTATGCGTTTTTTCCTGAATATATTCAGGAAAAAACGCATACGCCCTTTTTGGCCAAGGGCATCATTGTCGAGGTTTTGCCGCTTTTCCTGTGCTTTAAATGTGATTCGAATCTGCCTCCTGAAATCTGTTTCCTGCAATTCTACCTTGCTTTCAAATCCTCTTGGTTGCCTTCCCTCAATATATTTGTAGACGAGAGTTATCATTTATAAGTCTGCAGGTTTGTGAATTGCAGTGCCCCTGAGCTCCATTTTTCAACTCGCTCTCTTGGGAGCTGGCCGCAAAAGCGCAGGATTGCTTTAGGCCCTATTCTGCTTCCGGGCGGCAGACTGAGCCTGTGGTTAATTCTTCTTCCTGATGGGAAAATAGAGTGACCTGTGCCTGTCCCAACACCTAGAGCTAGTCTCTCATTGGTTCCCCGTCTTCCCGTTCATCCTCAGTTCAAATTGCCACCTGTATGGAACAGGAGGTTAAAGGTGCTGATTCTCCAAGGAGGGAGATTGCTAGTAAAGCGGCTGGAATGGCGAACCCGAGCACAAGGAGATGAGAAATGAGGTGCGTTTTAGAAACCTTTCCCGATCACTCGGTGGACCGTCTTCTGGGTTTCTCATGCATGTTTTCGATGTAGGAAGATGCCCTTGAACCTGGAGATTTGGGACCCATGGGATGGGTACCACGCAGTATTACTTTAAAGCGTCTGCGTTTGCTCACCCAACCTCACCAAACCTCTCAGCCCCAAGAGTGTCCACCCTTATGTCTCAATCAGCTGCGTGTCTAGATATGGTCAATCCAGGTGGCATCACAGCGCCTGAACGAATTTTGTAAGAATTTCTCTCCCTTTCACTGTCTTTGTTTCACGGGTTTTTAAAATTAATTGAGTTTTATAATGGGGTTTAGCTGCTTTTCACTGCTGTGTTTATGCAGCTTTACACCCACTTGACTCACTTACAGAGAGATATCTATACATAGGTTTTATGATTCTTACTAGTCAGATATATTCTTGGGCGGTGAATAGGGGGTGTTGAGTCCAGTTCCCTGAGCAAGGAGTAGGTCTTGTCTATTACGTATTGGGTTTATGGAATGGTATCTGAGCTAATTTGAAACCCTTGTTTTATGCATCACCCCACCTCACCTTTCCCGTTAGGCAGCCATAGTGTGTTTTCTAACCGTGTGACTCTGTTCTGTTTTGTAATTCAGTTCAAGGGTAGCGGTTTTTACATTCCCTCTATAAGTGATATCTTATGATAAGTGTCTTTTTCTGTGTGACTTATTTGACTTAGAATCGTCGTACCTAAATCCACTCATCATGCTGCTACTAGCCTTATGACGTTGATTTCATGGCTGAGTGATATTCCATTGTACATAAGGACCACAACTTCTTTATCCATTTTTCTCTTTCCTGGGATATTTAAGGTGTAACGAAGTGGAGGTTCTTGTCAACAGAGCAGCCCTAAACTTTGGGGTGCTTGTGTCTTGCTGATTTTTAGTTTTCCCAATTTATACGCCCATGAGTGGAAGTGCCCTATGCTCTCTAAGCTGAGTTTTGTAAATGTTTCAGGACACACCGTACACTTCTCCAGAGTGGCTGTTGGCAATTTACATCCCGCCCATCAGCGTAGCAAGGCTCCCGTTTCTCCGTGGCCTGTCCTGCATTTCTGGTTTTGACACTTTATTCAGCATGGCCCTTTTGACCGATGGGAAGCGAGACTTCTTTGTAGCGCTGATTTGCCTTTCCAGGTTGCTTGGTTGGCCAAAAAGGGCGTATGTGTTTTTTCCTGAATATATTCAGGAAAAAACGCATACGCCCTTTTTGGCCAAGGGCATCATTGTCGAGGTTTTGCCGCTTTTCCTGTGCTTTAAAGGCGATTCGAATCTGCCTCCTGAAATCTGTTTCCTGCAATTCTGCCTCGCTTTCAATTCCTCTTGGTTGCCTTCCCTCAATATATTTGTAGACGAGAGTTATCATTTATAAGTCTGCAGGTTTGTGAATTGCAGTGCCCCTGAGCTCCATTTTTCAACTCGCTCTCTTGGGAGCTGGCCGCAAAAGCGCAGGATTGCTTTAGGCCCTATTCTGCTTCCGGGCGGCAGACTGAGCCTGTGGTTAATTCTTCTTCCTGATGGGAAAATAGAGTGACCTGTGCCTGTCCCAACACCTAGAGCTAGTCTCTCATTGGTTCCCCGTCTTCCCGTTCATCCTCAGTTCAAATTGCCACCTGTATGGAACAGGAGGTTGAAGGTGCTGATTCTCCAAGGAGGGAGATTGCTAGTAAAGCGGCTGGAATGGCGAACCCGAGCACAAGGAGATGAGAAATGAGGTGCGTTTTAGAAACCTTTCCCGATCACTCGGTGGACCGTCTTCTGGGTTTCTCATGCATGTTTTCGATGTAGGAAGATGCCCTTGAACCTGGAGATTTGGGAACCATGCGATGGGTACCACGCAGTATTACTTTAAAGTGTCTGCGTTTGCTCACCCAACCTCACCAAACCTCTCAGCCCCCAGAGTGTCCACCCTTATGTCTCAATCAGCTGCGGGTCTAGATATGGTCAATCCAGGTGGCATCACAGCGCCTGAACGAATTTTGTAAGAATTTCTCTCCCTTTCACTGTCTTTGTTTCACGGGTTTTTAAAATTAATTGAGTTTTATAATGGGGTTTATCTGCTTTTCACTGCTGTGTTTATGCAGCTTTACACCCACTTGACTCACTTACAGAGAGATATCAATACATAGGTTTTAAGATTCTTACTAGTCAGATATATTCTTGGGCGGTGAATAGGGGGTGTTGAGTCCAGTTCCCTGAGCAAGGAGTAGGTCTTGTCTATTACGTATTGGGTTTATGGAACGGTATCTGAGCTAATTTGAAACCCTTGTTTTATGCATCACCCCACCTCACCTTTCCCGTTAGGCAGCCATAGTGTGTTTTCTAACCGTGTGACTCTGTTCTGTTTTGTAATTCAGTTCAAGGGTAGCGGTTTTTACATTCCCTCTATAAGTGATATCTTATGATAAGTGTCTTTTTCTGTGTGACTTATTTCACTTAGAATCGTCGTACCTAAATCCACTCATCATGCTGCTACTAGCCTTATGACGTTGATTTCATGGCTGAGTGATATTCCATTGTACATAAGGACCACAACTTCTTTATCCATTTTTCTCTTTCCTGGGATATTTAAGGTGTAACGAAGTGGAGGTTCTTGTCAACAGAGCAGCCCTAAACTTTGGGGGGCTTGTGTCTTGCTGATTTTTAGTTTTCCCAATTTATACGCCCATGAGTGGAAGTGCCCTATGCTCTCTAAGCTGAGTTTTGTAAATGTTTCAGGACACACCGTACACTTCTCCAGAGTGGCTGTTGGCAATTTACATCCCGCCCATCAGCGTAGCAAGGCTCCCGTTTCTCCGTGGCCTGTCCTGCATTTCTGGTTTTGACACTTTATTCAGCATGGCCCTTTTGACCGATGGGAAGCGAGACTTCTTTGTAGCGCTGATTTGCCTTTCCAGGTTGCTTGGTTGGCCAAAAAGGGCGTATGCGTTTTTTCCTGAATATATTCAGGAAAAAACGCATACGCCCTTTTTGGCCAAGGGCATCATTGTCGAGGTTTTGCCGCTTTTCCTGTGCTTTAAAGGCGATTCGAATCTGCCTCCTGAAATCTGTTTCCTGCAATTCTGCCTTGCTTTCAAATCCTCTTGGTTGCCTTCCCTCAATATATTTGTAGACGAGAGTTATCATTTATAAGTCTGCAGGTTTGTGAATTGCAGTGCCCCTGAGCTCCATTTTTCAACTCGCTCTCTTGGGAGCTGGCCGCAAAAGCGCAGGATTGCTTTAGGCCCTATTCTGCTTCCGGGCGGCAGACTGAGCCTGTGGTTAATTCTTCTTCCTGATGGGAAAATAGAGTGACCTGTGCCTGTCCCAACACCTAGAGCTAGTCTCTCATTGGTTCCCCGTCTTCCCGTTCATCCTCAGTTCAAATTGCCACCTGTATGGAACAGGAGGTTAAAGGTGCTGATTCTCCAAGGAGGGAGATTGCTAGTAAAGCGGCTGGAATGGCGAACCCGAGCACAAGGAGATGAGAAATGAGGTGCGTTTTAGAAACCTTTCCCGATCACTCGGTGGACCGTCTTCTGGGTTTCTCATGCATGTTTTCGATGTAGGAAGATGCCCTTGAACCTGGAGATTTGGGACCCATGGGATGGGTACCACGCAGTATTACTTTAAAGCGTCTGCGTTTGCTCACCCAACCTCACCAAACCTCTCAGCCCCAAGAGTGTCCACCCTTATGTCTCAATCAGCTGCGGGTCTAGATATGGTCAATCCAGGTGGCATCACAGCGCCTGAACGAAGTTTGTAAGAATTTCTCTCCCTTTCACTGTCTTTGTTTCACGGGTTTTTAAAATTAATTGAGTTTTATAATGGGGTTTAGCTGCTTTCCACTGCTGTGTTTATGCAGCTTTACACCCACTTGACTCACTTACAGAGAGATATCTATACATAGGTTTTAAGATTCTTACTAGTCAGATATATTCTTGGGCGGTGAATAGGGGGTGTTGAGTCCAGTTCCCTGAGCAAGGAGTAGGTCTTGTCTATTACGTATTGGGTTTATGGAATGGTATCTGAGCTAATTTGAAACCCTTGTTTTATGCATCACCCCACCTCACCTTTCCCGTTAGGCAGCCATAGTGTGTTTTCTAACCGTGTGACTCTGTTCTGTTTTGTAATTCAGTTCAAGGGTAGCGGTTTTTACATTCCCTCTATAAGTGATATCTTATGATAAGTGTCTTTTTCTGTGTGACTTATTTGACTTAGAATCGTCGTACCTAAATCCACTCATCATGCTGCTACTAGCCTTATGACGTTGATTTCATGGCCGAGTGATATTCCATTGTACATAAGGACCACAACTTCTTTATCCATTTTTCTCTTTCCTGGGATATTTAAGGTGTAACGAAGTGGAGGTTCTTGTCAACAGAGCAGCCCTATACTTTGGGGTGCTTGTGTCTTGCTGATTTTTAGTTTTCCCAATTTATACGCCCATGAGTGGAAGTGCCCTATGCTCTCTAAGCTGAGTTTTGTAAATGTTTCAGGACACACCGTACACTTCTCCAGAGTGGCTGTTGGCAATTTACATCCCGCCCATCAGCGTAGCAAGGCTCCCGTTTCTCCGTGGCCTGTCCTGCATTTCTGGTTTTGACACTTTATTCAGCATGGCCCTTTTGACCGATGGGAAGCGAGACTTCTTTGTAGCGCTGATTTGCCTTTCCAGGTTGCTTGGTTGGCCAAAAAGGGCGTATGCGTTTTTTCCTGAATATATTCAGGAAAAAACGCATACGCCCTTTTTGGCCAAGGGCATCATTGTCGAGGTTTTGCCGCTTTTCCTGTGCTTTAAAGGCGATTCGAATCTGCCTCCTGAAATCTGTTTCCTGCAATTCTGCCTTGCTTTCAAATCCTCTTGGTTGCCTTCCCTCAATATATTTGTAGACGAGAGTTATCATTTATAAGTCTGCAGGTTTGTGAATTGCAGTGCCCCTGAGCTCCATTTTTCAACTCGCTCTCTTGGGAGCTGGCCGCAAAAGCACAGGATTGCTTTAGGCCCTATTCTGCTTCCGGGCGGCAGACTGAGCCTGTGGTTAATTCTTCTTCCTGATGGGAAAATAGAGTGACCTGTGCCTGTCCCAACACCTAGAGCTAGTCTCTCATTGGTTCCCCGTCTTCCCGTTCATCCTCAGTTCAAATTGCCACCTGTATGGAACAGGAGGTTGAAGGTGCTGATTCTCCAAGGAGGGAGATTGCTAGTAAAGCGGCTGGAATGGCGAACCCGAGCACAAGGAGATGAGAAATGAGGTGCGTTTTAGAAACCTTTCCCGATCACTCGGTGGACCGTCTTCTGGGTTTCTCATGCATGTTTTCGATGTAGGAAGATGCCCTTGAACCTGGAGATTTGGGAACCATGCGATGGGTACCACGCAGTATTACTTTAAAGTGTCTGCGTTTGCTCACCCAACCTCACCAAACCTCTCAGCCCCCAGAGTGTCCACCCTTATGTCTCAATCAGCTGCGGGTCTAGATATGGTCAATCCAGGTGGCATCACAGCGCCTGAACGAATTTTGTAAGAATTTCTCTCCCTTTCACTGTCTTTGTTTCACGGGTTTTTAAAATTAATTGAGTTTTATAATGGGGTTTATCTGCTTTTCACTGCTGTGTTTATGCAGCTTTACACCCACTTGACTCACTTACAGAGAGATATCAATACATAGGTTTTAAGATTCTTACTAGTCAGATATATTCTTGGGCGGTGAATAGGGGGTGTTGAGTCCAGTTCCCTGAGCAAGGAGTAGGTCTTGTCTATTACGTATTGGGTTTATGGAACGGTATCTGAGCTAATTTGAAACCCTTGTTTTATGCATCACCCCACCTCACCTTTCCCGTTAGGCAGCCATAGTGTGTTTTCTAACCGTGTGACTCTGTTCTGTTTTGTAATTCAGTTCAAGGGTAGCGGTTTTTACATTCCCTCTATAAGTGATATCTTATGATAAGTGTCTTTTTCTGTGTGACTTATTTGACTTAGAATCGTCGTACCTAAATCCACTCATCATGCTGCTACTAGCCTTATGACGTTGATTTCATGGCTGAGTGATATTCCATTGTACATAAGGACCACAACTTCTTTATCCATTTTTCTCTTTCCTGGGATATTTAAGGTGTAACGAAGTGGAGGTTCTTGTCAACAGAGCAGCCCTAAACTTTGGGGTGCTTGTGTCTTGCTGATTTTTAGTTTTCCCAATTTATACGCCCATGAGTGGAAGTGCCCTATGCTCTCTAAGCTGAGTTTTGTAAATGTTTCAGGACACACCGTACACTTCTCCAGAGTGGCTCTTGGCAATTTACATCCCGCCCATCAGCGTAGCAAGGCTCCCGTTTCTCCGTGGCCTGTCCTGCATTTCTGGTTTTGACACTTTATTCAGCATGGCCCTTTTGACCGATGGGAAGCGAGACTTCTTTGTAGCGCTGATTTGCCTTTCCAGGTTGCTTGGTTGGCCAAAAAGGGCGTATGCGTTTTTTCCTGAATATATTCAGGAAAAAACGCATACGCCCTTTTTGGCCAAGGGCATCATTGTCGAGGTTTTGCCGCTTTTCCTGTGCTTTAAAGGTGATTCGAATCTGCCTCCTGAAATCTGTTTCCTGCAATTCTACCTTGCTTTCAAATCCTCTTGGTTGCCTTCCCTCAATATATTTGTAGACGAGAGTTATCATTTATAAGTCTGCAGGTTTGTGAATTGCAGTGCCCCTGAGCTCCATTTTTCAACTCGCTCTCTTGGGAGCTGGCCGCAAAAGCGCAGGATTGCTTTAGGCCCTATTCTGCTTCCGGGCGGCAGACTGAGCCTGTGGTTAATTCTTCTTCCTGATGGGAAAATAGAGTGACCTGTGCCTGTCCCAACACCTAGAGCTAGTCTCTCATTGGTTCCCCGTCTTCCCGTTCATCCTCAGTTCAAATTGCCACCTGTATGGAACAGGAGGTTAAAGGTGCTGATTCTCCAAGGAGGGAGATTGCTAGTAAAGCGGCTGGAATGGCGAACCCGAGCACAAGGAGATGAGAAATGAGGTGCGTTTTAGAAACCTTTCCCGATCACTCGGTGGACCGTCTTCTGGGTTTCTCATGCATGTTTTCTATGTAGGAAGATGCCCTTGAACCTGGAGATTTGGGACCCATGCGATGGGTACCACGCAGTATTACTTTAAAGCGTCTGCGTTTGCTCACCCAACCTCACCAAACCTCTCAGCCCCAAGAGTGTCCACCCTTATGTCTCAATCAGCTGCGGGTCTAGATATGGTCAATCCAGGTGGCATCACAGCGCCTGAGCGAAGTTTGTAAGAATTTCTCTCCCTTTCACTGTCTTTGTTTCACGGGTTTTTAAAATTAATTGAGTTTTATAATGGGGTTTATCTGCTTTTCACTGCTGTGTTTATGCAGCTTTACACCCACTTGACTCACTTACAGAGAGATATCAATACATAGGTTTTAAGATTCTTACTAGTCAGATATATTCTTGGGCGGTGAATAGGGGGTGTTGAGTCCAGTTCCCTGAGCAAGGAGTAGGTCTTGTCTATTACGTATTGGGTTTATGGAACGGTATCTGAGCTAATTTGAAACCCTTGTTTTATGCATCACCCCACCTCACCTTTCCCGTTAGGCAGCCATAGTGTGTTTTCTAACCGTGTGACTCTGTTCTGTTTTGTAATTCAGTTCAAGGGTAGCGGTTTTTACATTCCCTCTATAAGTGATATTTTATGATAAGTGTCTTTTTCTGTGTGACTTATTTGACTTAGAATCGTCGTACCTAAATCCACTCATCATGCTGCTACTAGCCTTATGACGTTGATTTCATGGCTGAGTGATATTCCATTGTACATAAGGACCACAACTTCTTTATCCATTTTTCTCTTTCCTGGGATATTTAAGGTGTAACGAAGTGGAGGTTCTTGTCAACAGAGCAGCCCTAAACTTTGGGCTGCTTGTGTCTTGCTGATTTTTAGTTTTCCCAATTTATACGCCCATGAGTGGAAGTGCCCTATGCTCTCTAAGCTGAGTTTTGTAAATGTTTCAGGACACACCGTACACTTCTCCAGAGTGGCTGTTGGCAATTTACATCCCGCCCATCAGCGTAGCAAGGCTCCCGTTTCTCCGTGGCCTGTCCTGCATTTCTGGTTTTGACACTTTATTCAGCATGGCCCTTTTGACCGATGGGAAGCGAGACTTCTTTGTAGCGCTGATTTGCCTTTCCAGGTTGCTTGGTTGGCCAAAAAGGGCGTATGCGTTTTTTCCTGAATATATTCAGGAAAAAACGCATACGCCCTTTTTGGCCAAGGGCATCATTGTCGAGGTTTTGCCGCTTTTCCTGTGCTTTAAAGGCGATTCGAATCTGCCTCCTGAAATCTGTTTCCTGCAATTCTGCCTTGCTTTCAAATCCTCTTGGTTGCCTTCCCTCAATATATTTGTAGACGAGAGTTATCATTTATAAGTCTGCAGGTTTGTGAATTGCAGTGCCCCTGAGCTCCATTTTTCAACTCGCTCTCTTGGGAGCTGGCCGCAAAAGCGCAGGATTGCTTTAGGCCCTATTCTGCTTCCGGGCGGCAGACTGAGCCTGTGGTTAATTCTTCTTCCTGATGGGAAAATAGAGTGACCTGTGCCTGTCCCAACACCTAGAGCTAGTCTCTCATTGGTTCCCCGTCTTCCCGTTCATCCTCAGTTCAAATTGCCACCTGTATGGAACAGGAGGTTAAAGGTGCTGATTCTCCAAGGAGGGAGATTGCTAGTAAAGCGGCTGGAATGGCGAACCCGAGCACAAGGAGATGAGAAATGAGGTGCGTTTTAGAAACCTTTCCCGATCACTCGGTGGACCGTCTTCTGGGTTTCTCATGCATGTTTTCGATGTAGGAAGATGCCCTTGAACCTGGAGATTTGGGACCCATGGGATGGGTACCACGCAGTATTACTTTAAAGCGTCTGCGTTTGCTCAGCCAACCTCACCAAACCTCTCAGCCCCAAGAGTGTCCACCCTTATGTCTCAATCAGCTGCGGGTCTAGATATGGTCAATCCAGGTGGCATCACAGCGCCTGAACGAATTTTGTAAGAATTTCTCTCCCTTTCACTGTCTTTGTTTCACGGGTTTTTAAAATTAATTGAGTTTTATAATGGGGTTTAGCTGCTTTTCACTGCTGTGTTTATGCAGCTTTACACCCACTTGACTCACTTACAGAGAGATATCTATACATAGGTTTTAAGATTCTTACTAGTCAGATATATTCTTGGGCGGTGAATAGGGGGTGTTGAGTCCAGTTCCCTGAGCAAGGAGTAGGTCTTGTCTATTACGTATTGGGTTTATGGAACGGTATCTGAGCTAATTTGAAACCCTTGTTTTATGCATCACCCCACCTCACCTTTCCCGTTAGGCAGCCATAGTGTGTTTTCTAACCGTGTGACTCTGTTCTGTTTTGTAATTCAGTTCAAGGGTAGCGGTTTTTACATTCCCTCTATAAGTGATATCTTATGATAAGTGTCTTTTTCTGTGTGACTTATTTGACTTAGAATCGTCGTACCTAAATCCACTCATCATGCTGCTACTAGCCTTATGACGTTGATTTCATGGCTGAGTGATATTCCATTGTACATAAGGACCACAACTTCTTTATCCATTTTTCTCTTTCCTGGGATATTTAAGGTGTAACGAAGTGGAGGTTCTTGTCAACAGAGCAGCCCTAAACTTTGGGCTGCTTGTGTCTTGCTGATTTTTAGTTTTCCCAATTTATACGCCCATGAGTGGAAGTGCCCTATGCTCTCTAAGCTGAGTTTTGTAAATGTTTCAGGACACACCGTACACTTCTCCAGAGTGGCTGTTGGCAATTTACATCCCGCCCATCAGCGTAGCAAGGCTCCCGTTTCTCCGTGGCCTGTCCTGCATTTCTGGTTTTGACACTTTATTCAGCATGGCCCTTTTGACCGATGGGAAGCGAGACTTCTTTGTAGCGCTGATTTGCCTTTCCAGGTTGCTTGGTTGGCCAAAAAGGGCGTATGCGTTTTTTCCTGAATATATTCAGGAAAAAACGCATACGCCCTTTTTGGCCAAGGGCATCATTGTCGAGGTTTTGCCGCTTTTCCTGTGCTTTAAAGGCGATTCGAATCTGCCTCCTGAAATCTGTTTCCTGCAATTCTGCCTTGCTTTCAAATCCTCTTGGTTGCCTTCCCTCAATATATTTGTAGACGAGAGTTATCATTTATAAGTCTGCAGGTTTGTGAATTGCAGTGCCCCTGAGCTCCATTTTTCAACTCGCTCTCTTGGGAGCTGGCCGCAAAAGCGCAGGATTGCTTTAGGCCCTATTCTGCTTCCGGGCGGCAGACTGAGCCTGCGGTTAATTCTTCTTCCTGATGGGAAAATAGAGTGACCTGTGCCTGTCCCAACACCTAGAGCTAGTCTCTCATTGGTTCCCCGTCTTCCCGTTCATCCTCAGTTCAAATTGCCACCTGTATGGAACAGGAGGTTAAAGGTGCTGATTCTCCAAGGAGGGAGATTGCTAGTAAAGCGGCTGGAATGGCGAACCCGAGCACAAGGAGATGAGAAATGAGGTGCGTTTTAGAAACCTTTCCCGATCACTCGGTGGACCGTCTTCTGGGTTTCTCATGCATGTTTTCGATGTAGGAAGATGCCCTTGAACCTGGAGATTTGGGACCCATGGGATGGGTACCACGCAGTATTACTTTAAAGCGTCTGCGTTTGCTCAGCCAACCTCACCAAACCTCTCAGCCCCAAGAGTGTCCACCCTTATGTCTCAATCAGCTGCGGGTCTAGATATGGTCAATCCAGGTGGCATCACAGCGCCTGAACGAATTTTGTAAGAATTTCTCTCCCTTTCACTGTCTTTGTTTCACGGGTTTTTAAAATTAATTGAGTTTTATAATGGGGTTTAGCTGCTTTTCACTGCTGTGTTTATGCAGCTTTACACCCACTTGACTCACTTACAGAGAGATATCTATACATAGGTTTTAAGATTCTTACTAGTCAGATATATTCTTGGGCGGTGAATAGGGGGTGTTGAGTCCAGTTCCCTGAGCAAGGAGTAGGTCTTGTCTATTACGTATTGGGTTTATGGAACGGTATCTGAGCTAATTTGAAACCCTTGTTTTATGCATCACCCCACCTCACCTTTCCCGTTAGGCAGCCATAGTGTGTTTTCTAACCGTGTGACTCTGTTCTGTTTTGTAATTCAGTTCAAGGGTAGCGGTTTTTACATTCCCTCTATAAGTGATATCTTATGATAAGTGTCTTTTTCTGTGTGACTTATTTGACTTAGAATCGTCGTACCTAAATCCACTCATCATGCTGCTACTAGCCTTATGACGTTGATTTCATGGCTGAGTGATATTCCATTGTACATAAGGACCACAACTTCTTTATCCATTTTTCTCTTTCCTGGGATATTTAAGGTGTAACGAAGTGGAGGTTCTTGTCAACAGAGCAGCCCTAAACTTTGGGCTGCTTGTGTCTTGCTGATTTTTAGTTTTCCCAATTTATACGCCCATGAGTGGAAGTGCCCTATGCTCTCTAAGCTGAGTTTTGTAAATGTTTCAGGACACACCGTACACTTCTCCAGAGTGGCTGTTGGCAATTTACATCCCGCCCATCAGCGTAGCAAGGCTCCCGTTTCTCCGTGGCCTGTCCTGCATTTCTGGTTTTGACACTTTATTCAGCATGGCCCTTTTGACCGATGGGAAGCGAGACTTCTTTGTAGCGCTGATTTGCCTTTCCAGGTTGCTTGGTTGGCCAAAAAGGGCGTATGCGTTTTTTCCTGAATATATTCAGGAAAAAACGCATACGCCCTTTTTGGCCAAGGGCATCATTGTCGAGGTTTTGCCGCTTTTCCTGTGCTTTAAAGGCGATTCGAATCTGCCTCCTGAAATCTGTTTCCTGCAATTCTGCCTTGCTTTCAAATCCTCTTGGTTGCCTTCCCTCAATATATTTGTAGACGAGAGTTATCATTTATAAGTCTGCAGGTTTGTGAATTGCAGTGCCCCTGAGCTCCATTTTTCAACTCGCTCTCTTGGGAGCTGGCCGCAAAAGCGCAGGATTGCTTTAGGCCCTATTCTGCTTCCGGGCGGCAGACTGAGCCTGCGGTTAATTCTTCTTCCTGATGGGAAAATAGAGTGACCTGTGCCTGTCCCAACACCTAGAGCTAGTCTCTCATTGGTTCCCCGTCTTCCCGTTCATCCTCAGTTCAAATTGCCACCTGTATGGAACAGGAGGTTAAAGGTGCTGATTCTCCAAGGAGGGAGATTGCTAGTAAAGCGGCTGGAATGGCGAACCCGAGCACAAGGAGATGAGAAATGAGGTGCGTTTTAGAAACCTTTCCCGATCACTCGGTGGACCGTCTTCTGGGTTTCTCATGCATGTTTTCGATGTAGGAAGATGCCCTTGAACCTGGAGATTTGGGACCCATGGGATGGGTACCACGCAGTATTACTTTAAAGCGTCTGCGTTTGCTCAGCCAACCTCACCAAACCTCTCAGCCCCAAGAGTGTCCACCCTTATGTCTCAATCAGCTGCGGGTCTAGATATGGTCAATCCAGGTGGCATCACAGCGCCTGAACGAAGTTTGTAAGAATTTCTCTCCCTTTCACTGTCTTTGTTTCACGGGTTTTTAAAATTAATTGAGTTTTATAATGGGGTTTATCTGCTTTTCACTGCTGTGTTTATGCAGCTTTACACCCACTTGACTCACTTACAGAGAGATATCAATACATAGGTTTTAAGATTCTTACTAGTCAGATATATTCTTGGGCGGTGAATAGGGGGTGTTGAGTCCAGTTCCCTGAGCAAGGAGTAGGTCTTGTCTATTACGTATTGGGTTTATGGAACGGTATCTGAGCTAATTTGAAACCCTTGTTTTATGCATCACCCCACCTCACCTTTCCCGTTAGGCAGCCATAGTGTGTTTTCTAACCGTGTGACTCTGTTCTGTTTTGTAATTCAGTTCAAGGGTAGCGGTTTTTACATTCCCTCTATAAGTGATATCTTATGATAAGTGTCTTTTTCTGTGTGACTTATTTGACTTAGAATCGTCGTACCTAAATCCACTCATCATGCTGCTACTAGCCTTATGACGTTGATTTCATGGCTGAGTGATATTCCATTGTACATAAGGACCACAACTTCTTTATCCATTTTTCTCTTTCCTGGGATATTTAAGGTGTAACGAAGTGGAGGTTCTTGTCAACAGAGCAGCCCTAAACTTTGGGGGGCTTGTGTCTTGCTGATTTTTAGTTTTCCCAATTTATACGCCCATGAGTGGAAGTGCCCTATGCTCTCTAAGCTGAGTTTTGTAAATGTTTCAGGACACACCGTACACTTCTCCAGAGTGGCTGTTGGCAATTTACATCCCGCCCATCAGCGTAGCAAGGCTCCCGTTTCTCCGTGGCCTGTCCTGCATTTCTGGTTTTGACACTTTATTCAGCATGGCCCTTTTGACCGATGGGAAGCGAGACTTCTTTGTAGCGCTGATTTGCCTTTCCAGGTTGCTTGGTTGGCCAAAAAGGGCGTATGCGTTTTTTCCTGAATATATTCAGGAAAAAACGCATACGCCCTTTTTGGCCAAGGGCATCATTGTCGAGGTTTTGCCACTTTTCCTGTGCTTTAAAGGCGATTCGAATCTGCCTCCTGAAATCTGTTTCCTGCAATTCTGCCTTGCTTTCAAATCCTCTTGGTTGCCTTCCCTCAATATATTTGTAGACGAGAGTTATCATTTATAAGTCTGCAGGTTTGTGAATTGCAGTGCCCCTGAGCTCCATTTTTCAACTCGCTCTCTTGGGAGCTGGCCGCAAAAGCGCAGGATTGCTTTAGGCCCTATTCTGCTTCCGGGCGGCAGACTGAGCCTGCGGTTAATTCTTCTTCCTGATGGGAAAATAGAGTGACCTGTGCCTGTCCCAACACCTAGAGCTAGTCTCTCATTGGTTCCCCGTCTTCCCGTTCATCCTCAGTTCAAATTGCCACCTGTATGGAACAGGAGGTTAAAGGTGCTGATTCTCCAAGGAGGGAGATTGCTAGTAAAGCGGCTGGAATGGCGAACCCGAGCACAAGGAGATGAGAAATGAGGTGCGTTTTAGAAACCTTTCCCGATCACTCGGTGGACCGTCTTCTGGGTTTCTCATGCATGTTTTCGATGTAGGAAGATGCCCTTGAACCTGGAGATTTGGGACCCATGCGATGGGTACCACGCAGTATTACTTTAAAGCGTCTGCGTTTGCTCAGCCAACCTCACCAAACCTCTCAGCCCCAAGAGTGTCCACCCTTATGTCTCAATCAGCTGCGGGTCTAGATATGGTCAATCCAGGTGGCATCACAGCGCCTGAACGAATTTTGTAAGAATTTCTCTCCCTTTCACTGTCTTTGTTTCACGGGTTTTTAAAATTAAGTGAGTTTTATAATGGGGTTTAGCTGCTTTTCACTGCTGTGTTTATGCAGCTTTACACACACTTGACTCACTTACAGAGAGATATCTATACATAGGTTTTAAAATTCTTACTAGTCAGATATATTCTTGGGCGGTGAATAGGGGGTGTTGAGTCCAGTTCCCTGAGCAAGGAGTAGGTCTTGTCTATTACGTATTGGGTTTATGGAACGGTATCTGAGCTAATTTGAAACCCTTGTTTTATGCATCACCCCACCTCACCTTTCCCGTTAGGCAGCCATAGTGTGTTTTCTAACCGTGTGACTCTGTTCTGTTTTGTAATTCAGTTCAAGGGTAGCGGTTTTTACATTCCCTCTATAAGTGATATCTTATGATAAGTGTCTTTTTCTGTGTGACTTATTTGACTTAGAATCGTCGTACCTAAATCCACTCATCATGCTGCTACTAGCCTTATGACGTTGATTTCATGGCTGAGTGATATTCCATTGTACATAAGGACCACAACTTCTTTATCCATTTTTCTCTTTCCTGGGATATTTAAGGTGTAACGAAGTGGAGGTTCTTGTCAACAGAGCAGCCCTAAACTTTGGGCTGCTTGTGTCTTGCTGATTTTTAGTTTTCCCAATTTATACGCCCATGAGTGGAAGTGCCCTATGCTCTCTAAGCTGAGTTTTGTAAATGTTTCAGGACACACCGTACACTTCTCCAGAGTGGCTGTTGGCAATTTACATCCCGCCCATCAGCGTAGCAAGGCTCCCGTTTCTCCGTGGCCTGTCCTGCATTTCTGGTTTTGACACTTTATTCAGCATGGCCCTTTTGACCGATGGGAAGCGAGACTTCTTTGTAGCGCTGATTTGCCTTTCCAGGTTGCTTGGTTGGCCAAAAAGGGCGTATGCGTTTTTTCCTGAATATATTCAGGAAAAAACGCATACGCCCTTTTTGGCCAAGGGCATCATTGTCGAGGTTTTGCCGCTTTTCCTGTGCTTTAAAGGCGATTCGAATCTGCCTCCTGAAATCTGTTTCCTGCAATTCTGCCTTGCTTTCAAATCCTCTTGGTTGCCTTCCCTCAATATATTTGTAGACGAGAGTTATCATTTATAAGTCTGCAGGTTTGTGAATTGCAGTGCCCCTGAGCTCCATTTTTCAACTCGCTCTCTTGGGAGCTGGCCGCAAAAGCGCAGGATTGCTTTAGGCCCTATTCTGCTTCCGGGCGGCAGACTGAGCCTGCGGTTAATTCTTCTTCCTGATGGGAAAATAGAGTGACCTGTGCCTGTCCCAACACCTAGAGCTAGTCTCTCATTGGTTCCCCGTCTTCCCGTTCATCCTCAGTTCAAATTGCCACCTGTATGGAACAGGAGGTTAAAGGTGCTGATTCTCCAAGGAGGGAGATTGCTAGTAAAGCGGCTGGAATGGCGAACCCGAGCACAAGGAGATGAGAAATGAGGTGCGTTTTAGAAACCTTTCCCGATCACTCGGTGGACCGTCTTCTGGGTTTCTCATGCATGTTTTCGATGTAGGAAGATGCCCTTGAACCTGGAGATTTGGGACCCATGCGATGGGTACCACGCAGTATTACTTTAAAGCGTCTGCGTTTGCTCAGCCAACCTCACCAAACCTCTCAGCCCCAAGAGTGTCCACCCTTATGTCTCAATCAGCTGCGGGTCTAGATATGGTCAATCCAGGTGGCATCACAGCGCCTGAACGAAGTTTGTAAGAATTTCTCTCCCTTTCACTGTCTTTGTTTCACGGGTTTTTAAAATTAATTGAGTTTTATAATGGGGTTTATCTGCTTTTCACTGCTGTGTTTATGCAGCTTTACACCCACTTGACTCACTTACAGAGAGATATCAATACATAGGTTTTAAGATTCTTACTAGTCAGATATATTCTTGGGCGGTGAATAGGGGGTGTTGAGTCCAGTTCCCTGAGCAAGGAGTAGGTCTTGTCTATTACGTATTGGGTTTATGGAACGGTATCTGAGCTAATTTGAAACCCTTGTTTTATGCATCACCCCACCTCACCTTTCCCGTTAGGCAGCCATAGTGTGTTTTCTAACCGTGTGACTCTGTTCTGTTTTGTAATTCAGTTCAAGGGTAGCGGTTTTTACATTCCCTCTATAAGTGATATCTTATGATAAGTGTCTTTTTCTGTGTGACTTATTTGACTTAGAATCGTCGTACCTAAATCCACTCATCATGCTGCTACTAGCCTTATGACGTTGATTTCATGGCTGAGTGATATTCCATTGTACATAAGGACCACAACTTCTTTATCCATTTTTCTCTTTCCTGGGATATTTAAGGTGTAACGAAGTGGAGGTTCTTGTCAACAGAGCAGCCCTAAACTTTGGGGGGCTTGTGTCTTGCTGATTTTTAGTTTTCCCAATTTATACGCCCATGAGTGGAAGTGCCCTATGCTCTCTAAGCTGAGTTTTGTAAATGTTTCAGGACACACCGTACACTTCTCCAGAGTGGCTCTTGGCAATTTACATCCCGCCCATCAGCGTAGCAAGGCTCCCGTTTCTCCGTGGCCTGTCCTGCATTTCTGGTTTTGACACTTTATTCAGCATGGCCCTTTTGACCGATGGGAAGCGAGACTTCTTTGTAGCGCTGATTTGCCTTTCCAGGTTGCTTGGTTGGCCAAAAAGGGCGTATGCGTTTTTTCCTGAATATATTCAGGAAAAAACGCATACGCCCTTTTTGGCCAAGGGCATCATTGTCGAGGTTTTGCCACTTTTCCTGTGCTTTAAAGGCGATTCGAATCTGCCTCCTGAAATCTGTTTCCTGCAATTCTGCCTTGCTTTCAAATCCTCTTGGTTGCCTTCCCTCAATATATTTGTAGACGAGAGTTATCATTTATAAGTCTGCAGGTTTGTGAATTGCAGTGCCCCTGAGCTCCATTTTTCAACTCGCTCTCTTGGGAGCTGGCCGCAAAAGCGCAGGATTGCTTTAGGCCCTATTCTGCTTCCGGGCGGCAGACTGAGCCTGCGGTTAATTCTTCTTCCTGATGGGAAAATAGAGTGACCTGTGCCTGTCCCAACACCTAGAGCTAGTCTCTCATTGGTTCCCCGTCTTCCCGTTCATCCTCAGTTCAAATTGCCACCTGTATGGAACAGGAGGTTAAAGGTGCTGATTCTCCAAGGAGGGAGATTGCTAGTAAAGCGGCTGGAATGGCGAACCCGAGCACAAGGAGATGAGAAATGAGGTGCGTTTTAGAAACCTTTCCCGATCACTCGGTGGACCGTCTTCTGGGTTTCTCATGCATGTTTTCGATGTAGGAAGATGCCCTTGAACCTGGAGATTTGGGACCCATGCGATGGGTACCACGCAGTATTACTTTAAAGCGTCTGCGTTTGCTCAGCCAACCTCACCAAACCTCTCAGCCCCAAGAGTGTCCACCCTTATGTCTCAATCAGCTGCGGGTCTAGATATGGTCAATCCAGGTGGCATCACAGCGCCTGAACGAATTTTGTAAGAATTTCTCTCCCTTTCACTGTCTTTGTTTCACGGGTTTTTAAAATTAAGTGAGTTTTATAATGGGGTTTAGCTGCTTTTCACTGCTGTGTTTATGCAGCTTTACACACACTTGACTCACTTACAGAGAGATATCTATACATAGGTTTTAAAATTCTTACTAGTCAGATATATTCTTGGGCGGTGAATAGGGGGTGTTGAGTCCAGTTCCCTGAGCAAGGAGTAGGTCTTGTCTATTACGTATTGGGTTTATGGAATGGTATCTGAGCTAATTTGAAACCCTTGTTTTATGCATCACCCCACCTCACCTTTCCCGTTAGGCAGCCATAGTGTGTTTTCTAACCGTGTGACTCTGTTCTGTTTTGTAATTCAGTTCAAGGGTAGCGGTTTTTACATTCCCTCTATAAGTGATATCTTATGATAAGTGTCTTTTTCTGTGTGACTTATTTGACTTAGAATCGTCGTACCTAAATCCACTCATCATGCTGCTACTAGCCTTATGACGTTGATTTCATGGCTGAGTGATATTCCATTGTACATAAGGACCACAACTTCTTTATCCATTTTTCTCTTTCCTGGGATATTTAAGGTGTAACGAAGTGGAGGTTCTTGTCAACAGAGCAGCCCTAAACTTTGGGCTGCTTGTGTCTTGCTGATTTTTAGTTTTCCCAATTTATACGCCCATGAGTGGAAGTGCCCTATGCTCTCTAAGCTGAGTTTTGTAAATGTTTCAGGACACACCGTACACTTCTCCAGAGTGGCTGTTGGCAATTTACATCCCGCCCATCAGCGTAGCAAGGCTCCCGTTTCTCCGTGGCCTGTCCTGCATTTCTGGTTTTGACACTTTATTCAGCATGGCCCTTTTGACCGATGGGAAGCGAGACTTCTTTGTAGCGCTGATTTGCCTTTCCAGGTTGCTTGGTTGGCCAAAAAGGGCGTATGCGTTTTTTCCTGAATATATTCAGGAAAAAACGCATACGCCCTTTTTGGCCAAGGGCATCATTGTCGAGGTTTTGCCGCTTTTCCTGTGCTTTAAAGGCGATTCGAATCTGCCTCCTGAAATCTGTTTCCTGCAATTCTGCCTTGCTTTCAAATCCTCTTGGTTGCCTTCCCTCAATATATTTGTAGACGAGAGTTATCATTTATAAGTCTGCAGGTTTGTGAATTGCAGTGCCCCTGAGCTCCATTTTTCAACTCGCTCTCTTGGGAGCTGGCCGCAAAAGCGCAGGATTGCTTTAGGCCCTATTCTGCTTCCGGGCGGCAGACTGAGCCTGTGGTTAATTCTTCTTCCTGATGGGAAAATAGAGTGACCTGTGCCTGTCCCAACACCTAGAGCTAGTCTCTCATTGGTTCCCCGTCTTCCCGTTCATCCTCAGTTCAAATTGCCACCTGTATGGAACAGGAGGTTAAAGGTGCTGATTCTCCAAGGAGGGAGATTGCTAGTAAAGCGGCTGGAATGGCGAACCCGAGCACAAGGAGATGAGAAATGAGGTGCGTTTTAGAAACCTTTCCCGATCACTCGGTGGACCGTCTTCTGGGTTTCTCATGCATGTTTTCGATGTAGGAAGATGCCCTTGAACCTGGAGATTTGGGACCCATGCGATGGGTACCACGCAGTATTACTTTAAAGCGTCTGCGTTTGCTCAGCCAACCTCACCAAACCTCTCAGCCCCAAGAGTGTCCACCCTTATGTCTCAATCAGCTGCGGGTCTAGATATGGTCAATCCAGGTGGCATCACAGCGCCTGAACGAAGTTTGTAAGAATTTCTCTCCCTTTCACTGTCTTTGTTTCACGGGTTTTTAAAATTAATTGAGTTTTATAATGGGGTTTATCTGCTTTTCACTGCTGTGTTTATGCAGCTTTACACCCACTTGACTCACTTACAGAGAGATATCAATACATAGGTTTTAAGATTCTTACTAGTCAGATATATTCTTGGGCGGTGAATAGGGGGTGTTGAGTCCAGTTCCCTGAGCAAGGAGTAGGTCTTGTCTATTACGTATTGGGTTTATGGAACGGTATCTGAGCTAATTTGAAACCCTTGTTTTATGCATCACCCCACCTCACCTTTCCCGTTAGGCAGCCATAGTGTGTTTTCTAACCGTGTGACTCTGTTCTGTTTTGTAATTCAGTTCAAGGGTAGCGGTTTTTACATTCCCTCTATAAGTGATATCTTATGATAAGTGTCTTTTTCTGTGTGACTTATTTGACTTAGAATCGTCGTACCTAAATCCACTCATCATGCTGCTACTAGCCTTATGACGTTGATTTCATGGCTGAGTGATATTCCATTGTACATAAGGACCACAACTTCTTTATCCATTTTTCTCTTTCCTGGGATATTTAAGGTGTAACGAAGTGGAGGTTCTTGTCAACAGAGCAGCCCTAAACTTTGGGGGGCTTGTGTCTTGCTGATTTTTAGTTTTCCCAATTTATACGCCCATGAGTGGAAGTGCCCTATGCTCTCTAAGCTGAGTTTTGTAAATGTTTCAGGACACACCGTACACTTCTCCAGAGTGGCTCTTGGCAATTTACATCCCGCCCATCAGCGTAGCAAGGCTCCCGTTTCTCCGTGGCCTGTCCTGCATTTCTGGTTTTGACACTTTATTCAGCATGGCCCTTTTGACCGATGGGAAGCGAGACTTCTTTGTAGCGCTGATTTGCCTTTCCAGGTTGCTTGGTTGGCCAAAAAGGGCGTATGCGTTTTTTCCTGAATATATTCAGGAAAAAACGCATACGCCCTTTTTGGCCAAGGGCATCATTGTCGAGGTTTTGCCGCTTTTCCTGTGCTTTAAAGGCGATTCGAATCTGCCTCCTGAAATCTGTTTCCTGCAATTCTACCTTGCTTTCAAATCCTCTTGGTTGCCTTCCCTCAATATATTTGTAGACGAGAGTTATCATTTATAAGTCTGCAGGTTTGTGAATTGCAGTGCCCCTGAGCTCCATTTTTCAACTCGCTCTCTTGGGAGCTGGCCGCAAAAGCGCAGGATTGCTTTAGGCCCTATTCTGCTTCCGGGCGGCAGACTGAGCCTGTGGTTAATTCTTCTTCCTGATGGGAAAATAGAGTGACCTGTGCCTGTCCCAACACCTAGAGCTAGTCTCTCATTGGTTCCCCGTCTTCCCGTTCATCCTCAGTTCAAATTGCCACCTGTATGGAACAGGAGGTTAAAGGTGCTGATTCTCCAAGGAGGGAGATTGCTAGTAAAGCGGCTGGAATGGCGAACCCGAGCACAAGGAGATGAGAAATGAGGTGCGTTTTAGAAACCTTTCCCGATCACTCGGTGGACCGTCTTCTGGGTTTCTCATGCATGTTTTCGATGTAGGAAGATGCCCTTGAACCTGGAGATTTGGGACCCATGGGATGGGTACCACGCAGTATTACTTTAAAGCGTCTGCGTTTGCTCACCCAACCTCACCAAACCTCTCAGCCCCAAGAGTGTCCACCCTTATGTCTCAATCAGCTGCGGGACTAGATATGGTCAATCCAGGTGGCATCACAGCGCCTGAACGAATTTTGTAAGAATTTCTCTCCCTTTCACTGTCTTTGTTTCACGGGTTTTTAAAATTAATTGAGTTTTATAATGGGGTTTAGCTGCTTTTCACTGCTGTGTTTATGCAGCTTTACACCCACTTGACTCACTTACAGAGAGATATCTATACATAGGTTTTAAGATTCTTACTAGTCAGATATATTCTTGGGCGGTGAATAGGGGGTGTTGAGTCCAGTTCCCTGAGCAAGGAGTAGGTCTTGTCTATTACGTATTGGGTTTATGGAATGGTATCTGAGCTAATTTGAAACCCTTGTTTTATGCATCACCCCACCTCACCTTTCCCGTTAGGCAGCCATAGTGTGTTTTCTAACCGTGTGACTCTGTTCTGTTTTGTAATTCAGTTCAAGGGTAGCGGTTTTTACATTCCCTCTATAAGTGATATCTTATGATAAGTGTCTTTTTCTGTGTGACTTATTTGACTTAGAATCGTCGTACCTAAATCCACTCATCATGCTGCTACTAGCCTTATGACGTTGATTTCATGGCTGAGTGATATTCCATTGTACATAAGGACCACAACTTCTTTATCCATTTTTCTCTTTCCTGGGATATTTAAGGTGTAACGAAGTGGAGGTTCTTGTCAACAGAGCAGCCCTAAACTTTGGGGGGCTTGTGTCTTGCTGATTTTTAGTTTTCCCAATTTATACGCCCATGAGTGGAAGTGCCCTATGCTCTCGAAGCTGAGTTTTGTAAATGTTTCAGGACACACCGTACACTTCTCCAGAGTGGCTGTTGGCAATTTACATCCCGCCCATCAGCGTAGCAAGGCTCCCGTTTCTCCGTGGCCTGTCCTGCATTTCTGGTTTTGACACTTTATTCAGCATGGCCCTTTTGACCGATGGGAAGCGAGACTTCTTTGTAGCGCTGATTTGCCTTTACAGGTTGCTTGGTTGGCCAAAAAGGGCGTATGCGTTTTTTCCTGAATATATTCAGGAAAAAACGCATACGCCCTTTTTGGCCAAGGGCATCATTGTCGAGGTTTTGCCGCTTTTCCTGTGCTTTAAAGGCGATTCGAATCTGCCTCCTGAAATCTGTTTCCTGCAATTCTGCCTTGCTTTCAAATCCTCTTGGTTGCCTTCCCTCAATATATTTGTAGACGAGAGTTATCATTTATAAGTCTGCAGGTTTGTGAATTGCAGTGCCCCTGAGCTCCATTTTTCAACTCGCTCTCTTGGGAGCTGGCCGCAAAAGCGCAGGATTGCTTTAGGCCCTATTCTGCTTCCGGGCGGCAGACTGAGCCTGTGGTTAATTCTTCTTCCTGATGGGAAAATAGAGTGACCTGTGCCTGTCCCAACACCTAGAGCTAGTCTCTCATTGGTTCCCCCTCTTCCCGTTCATCCTCAGTTCAAATTGCCACCTGTATGGAACAGGAGGTTAAAGGTGCTGATTCTCCAAGGAGGGAGATTGCTAGTAAAGCGGCTGGAATGGCGAACCCGAGCACAAGGAGATGAGAAATGAGGTGCGTTTTAGAAACCTTTCCCGATCACTCGGTGGACCGTCTTCTGGGTTTCTCATGCATGTTTTCGATGTAGGAAGATGCCCTTGAACCTGGAGATTTGGGACCCATGCGATGGGTACCACGCAGTATTACTTTAAAGCGTCTGCGTTTGCTCAGCCAACCTCACCAAACCTCTCAGCCCCAAGAGTGTCCACCCTTATGTCTCAATCAGCTGCGGGTCTAGATATGGTCAATCCAGGTGGCATCACAGCGCCTGAACGAAGTTTGTAAGAATTTCTCTCCCTTTCACTGTCTTTGTTTCACGGGTTTTTAAAATTAATTGAGTTTTATAATGGGGTTTATCTGCTTTTCACTGCTGTGTTTATGCAGCTTTACACCCACTTGACTCACTTACAGAGAGATATCAATACATAGGTTTTAAGATTCTTACTAGTCAGATATATTCTTGGGCGGTGAATAGGGGGTGTTGAGTCCAGTTCCCTGAGCAAGGAGTAGGTCTTGTCTATTACGTATTGGGTTTATGGAACGGTATCTGAGCTAATTTGAAACCCTTGTTTTATGCATCACCCCACCTCACCTTTCCCGTTAGGCAGCCATAGTGTGTTTTCTAACCGTGTGACTCTGTTCTGTTTTGTAATTCAGTTCAAGGGTAGCGGTTTTTACATTCCCTCTATAAGTGATATCTTATGATAAGTGTCTTTTTCTGTGTGACTTATTTGACTTAGAATCGTCGTACCTAAATCCACTCATCATGCTGCTACTAGCCTTATGACGTTGATTTCATGGCTGAGTGATATTCCATTGTACATAAGGACCACAACTTCTTTATCCATTTTTCTCTTTCCTGGGATATTTAAGGTGTAACGAAGTGGAGGTTCTTGTCAACAGAGCAGCCCTAAACTTTGGGGGGCTTGTGTCTTGCTGATTTTTAGTTTTCCCAATTTATACGCCCATGAGTGGAAGTGCCCTATGCTCTCTAAGCTGAGTTTTGTAAATGTTTCAGGACACACCGTACACTTCTCCAGAGTGGCTCTTGGCAATTTACATCCCGCCCATCAGCGTAGCAAGGCTCCCGTTTCTCCGTGGCCTGTCCTGCATTTCTGGTTTTGACACTTTATTCAGCATGGCCCTTTTGACCGATGGGAAGCGAGACTTCTTTGTAGCGCTGATTTGCCTTTCCAGGTTGCTTGGTTGGCCAAAAAGGGCGTATGCGTTTTTTCCTGAATATATTCAGGAAAAAACGCATACGCCCTTTTTGGCCAAGGGCATCATTGTCGAGGTTTTGCCGCTTTTCCTGTGCTTTAAAGGCGATTTGAATCTGCCTCCTGAAATCTGTTTCCTGCAATTCTACCTTGCTTTCAAATCCTCTTGGTTGCCTTCCCTCAATATATTTGTAGACGAGAGTTATCATTTATAAGTCTGCAGGTTTGTGAATTGCAGTGCCCCTGAGCTCCATTTTTCAACTCGCTCTCTTGGGAGCTGGCCGCAAAAGCGCAGGATTGCTTTAGGCCCTATTCTGCTTCCGGGCGGCAGACTGAGCCTGTGGTTAATTCTTCTTCCTGATGGGAAAATAGAGTGACCTGTGCCTGTCCCAACACCTAGAGCTAGTCTCTCATTGGTTCCCCGTCTTCCCGTTCATCCTCAGTTCAAATTGCCACCTGTATGGAACAGGAGGTTAAAGGTGCTGATTCTCCAAGGAGGGAGATTGCTAGTAAAGCGGCTGGAATGGCGAACCCGAGCACAAGGAGATGAGAAATGAGGTGCGTTTTAGAAACCTTTCCCGATCACTCGGTGGACCGTCTTCTGGGTTTCTCATGCATGTTTTCGATGTAGGAAGATGCCCTTGAACCTGGAGATTTGGGACCCATGGGATGGGTACCACGCAGTATTACTTTAAAGCGTCTGCGTTTGCTCACCCAACCTCACCAAAACTCTCAGCCCCAAGAGTGTCCACCCTTATGTCTCAATCAGCTGCGGGTCTAGATATGGTCAATCCAGGTGGCATCACAGCGCCTGAACGAATTTTGTAAGAATTTCTCTCCCTTTCACTGTCTTTGTTTCACGGGTTTTTAAAATTAATTGAGTTTTATAATGGGGTTTAGCTGCTTTTCACTGCTGTGTTTATGCAGCTTTACACCCACTTGACTCACTTACAGAGAGATATCTATACATAGGTTTTAACATTCTTACTAGTCAGATATATTCTTGGGCGGTGAATAGGGGGTGTTGAGTCCAGTTCCCTGAGCAAGGAGTAGGTCTTGTCTATTACGTACTGGGTTTATGGAATGGTATCTGAGCTAATTTGAAACCCTTGTTTTATGCATCACCCCACCTCACCTTTCCCGTTAGGCAGCCATAGTGTGTTTTCTAACCGTGTGACTCTGTTCTGTTTTGTAATTCAGTTCAAGGGTAGCGGTTTTTACATTCCCTCTATAAGTGATATCTTATGATAAGTGTCTTTTTCTGTGTGACTTATTTGACTTAGAATCGTCGTACCTAAATCCACTCATCATGCTGCTACTAGCCTTATGACGTTGATTTCATGGCTGAGTGATATTCCTTTGTACATAAGGACCACAACTTCTTTATCCATTTTTCTCTTTCCTGGGATATTTAAGGTGTAACGAAGTGGAGGTTCTTGTCAACAGAGCAGCCCTAAACATTGGATTGCCTGTGACTTGCTAATTTTTAGTTTTCCCAATGTATACGCCCATGAGTGGAAGTGCCCTATGCTCTCTAAGCTGTGTTTTTTAGATGTTTCAGGACACACCGTACACTTCTCCAGAGTGGCTGTTGGCAATTTACATCCCGCCCATCAGCGTAGCAAGGCTCCCGTTTCTCCGTGGCCTGTCCTGCATTTCTGGTTTTGACCCTTTATTCAGCATGGCCCTTTTGACCGATGCGAAGCGAGACTTCTTTGTAGCGCTGATTTGCCTTTCCAGGTTGCTTGGTTGGCCAAAAAGGGCGTATGCGTTTTTTCCTGAATATATTCAGGAAAAAACGCATACGCCCTTTTTGGCCAAGGGCATCATTGTCGAGGTTTTGCCGCTTTTCCTGTGCTTTAAATGCGATTCGAATCTACCTCCTGAAATCTGTTTCCTGCAATTCTGCCTTGCTTTCAAATCCTCTTCGTTGCCTTCCCTGAATATATTTGTGGACGAGAGTTATCATTTATAACTCTGCAGGTTTGTGAATTGCAGTGCCCCTGAGCTCCATTTTTCAACTCGCTTTCTTGGGAGCTGGCCGCAAAAGCGCAGGATTGCTTCAGGCCCTATTCGGGTTCCTGGCGGCAGGATGAGCCTGTGGTTAATTCTTCTTCCTGATGGGAAAATAGAGTGACCTGTGCCTGTCCCAACACCTAGAGCTAGTCTCCCATTGGTTCCCCCTCTTCCCGTTCACCCTCAGGACAAATTGCAACCTGTACGGAACAGGAGGTTAAAGCTGCTGATTCTCCAAGGAGGAAGATTGCTAGTAAAGCGGCTAGAATGGCGAACCCGAGCACCATCAGACGAGAAATGAGGTGCGTTTTAGCAACCATTCCCGATCACACGGTGTACCATCTTCTGGGTTTCTCAGGCATGTTTTCGATGTAGGAAGATGCCCTTGAACCTGGAGATTTGGGACCCATGGGATGGGTACCAAGCAGTATGACTTTAAAGGGTCTGCGTTTGCTCACCCAACCTCACCAAACCTCTCAGCCCCAAGAGTGTCCACCCTTATGTCGCAATCAACTGTGGGTCTAGATATGGTCAATCCAGGTGGCATCACAGCCCCTGAACGAATTTTGTAAGAATTTCTCTCTCTTTCACTGTCTTTGTTTCACGGGTTTTTAAAAGTTATTGATTTTTATAATGGGGTTTAGCTGCTTTTCACTGCTGTCTTTATGCCGCTTTACACGCACTTGACTCACTTACAGAGAGATATCAATACATAGGTTTTAAGTTTCTTACTAGTCAGATATATTCTTGGGTGGTGAATAGGGGGTGTTAAGTCCAGTTCCCTGAGCAAGGAGTAGGTCTTGTCTATTACGTATTGGGTTTATGGAACGGTATCTGAGCTAATTTGAAACCCTTGTTTTAGGCATCACCCCAGCTCACCTTTCCCGTTAAGCAGCTATAGTGTGTTTTCTAAACGTGTGACTCTGTTCTGTTTTGTAATTCAGTTCCAGTGTAGCGGTTTTTCCATTCCCTCTATAAGTGATATCTTATGGCAATTGTCTTTTTCTGTGTGACTTATTTCACTTAGAATCGTCGTACCTAAATCCACTCATCATGCTGCTACTAGCCTTATGACGTTGATTTCATGGCTGAGTGATATTCCTTTGTACATAAGGACCACGACTTCTTTATCCATTTTTCTCTTTCCTGGGATATTTAAGGTGTAACGAAGTGGAGGTTCTTGTCAACAGAGCAGCCCTAAACTTTGGGGTGCCTGTGTCTTGCTGATTTTTAGTTTTCCCAATGTATATACCCATGAGTGGAAGTGCCCTATGCTCTCTAAGCTGTGTTTTTTAGATGTTTCAGGACACACCGTACACTTCTCCAGAGTGGCTGTTGGCAATTTACATCCCGCCCATCAGCGTAGCAAGGCTCCCGTTTCTCCATGGCCTGTCCTGCATTTCTGGTTTTGACCCTTTATTCAGCATGGCCCTTTTGACCGATGCGAAGCGAGACTTCTTTGTAGCGCTGATTTGCCTTTCCAGGTTGCTTGGTTGGCCAAAAAGGGCGTATGCGTTTTTTCCTGAATATATTCAGGAAAAAACGCATACGCCCTTTTTGGCCAAGGGCATCATTGTCGAGGTTTTGCCGCTTTTCCTGTGCTTTAAATGCGATTCGAATCTACCTCCTGAAATCTGTTTCCTGCAATTCTGCCTTGCTTTCAAATCCTCTTCGTTGCCTTCCCTGAATATATTTGTGGACGAGAGTTATCATTTATAACTCTGCAGGTTTGTGAATTGCAGTGCCCCTGAGCTCCATTTTTCAACTCGCTTTCTTGGGAGCTGGCCGCAAAAGCGCAGGATTGCTTCAGGCCCTATTCGGGTTCCGGGCGGCAGGATGAGCCTGTGGTTAACTCTTCTTCCTGATGGGAAAATAGAGTGACCTGTGCCTGTCCCAACACCTAGAGCTAGTCTCCCATTGGTTCCCCCTCTTCCCGTTCATCCTCAGGACAAATTGCAACCTGTACGGAACAGGAGGTTAAAGCTGCTGATTCTCCAAGGAGGGAGATTGCTAGTAAAGCGGCTGGAATGGCGAACCCCAGCACCATCAGACGAGAAATGAGGTGCGTTTTAGCAACCTTTCCCGATCACACGGTGTACCATCTTCTAGGTTTCTCATGCATGTTTTCGATGTAGGAAGATGCCCTTGAACCTGGAGATTTGGGACCCATGGGATGGGTACCACGCAGTATGACTTTAAAGGGTCTGCGTTTGCTCACCCAACCTCACCAAACCTCTCAGCCCCAAGAGTGTCCACCCTTATGTCGCAATCAGCTGTGGGTCTAGATATGGTCAATCCAGGTGGCATCACAGCCCCTGAACGAATTTTGTAAGAATTTCTCTCTCTTTCACTGTCTTTGTTTCACGGGTTTTTAAAAGTTATTGATTTTTATAATGGGGTTTAGCTGCTTTTCACTGCTGTCTTTATGCCGCTTTACACGCACTTGACTCACTTACAGAGAGATATCAATACATAGGTTTTTAGATTCTTACTAGTCAGATATATTCTTGGGTGGTGAATAGGGGGTGTTGAGTCCAGTTCACTGAGCAAGGAGTAGGTCTTGTCTATTACATATTGGGTTTATGGAACGGTATCTGAGCTAATTTGAAACCCTTGTTTTAGGCATCACCTCACCTCACCTTTCCCGTTAAGCAGCTATAGTGTGTTTTCTAAACGTGTGACTCTGTTCTGTTTTGTAATTCAGTTCCAGTGTAGCGGTTTTTCCATTCCCTCTATAAGTGATATCTTATGGCAAGTGTCTTTTTCTGTGTGACTTATTTCACTTAGAATCGTCGTACCTAAATCCACTCATCATGCTGCTACTAGCCTTATGAGGTTGATTTCATGGCTGAGTGATATTCCTTTGTACATAAGGACCACAACTTCTTTAACCATTTTTCTCTTTCCTGGGATATTTAAGGTGTAACGAAGTGGAGGTTCTTGTCAACAGAGCAGCCCTAAACTTTGGGGTGCCTGTGTCTTGCTGATTTTTAGTTTTCCCAATGTATACGCCCATGAGTGGAAGTGCCCTATGCTCTCTAAGCTGTGTTTTTTAGATGTTTCAGGACACACCGTACACTTCTCCAGAGTGGCTGTTGGCAATTTACATCCCGCCCATCAGCGTAGCAAGGCTCCCGTTTCTCCATGGCCTGTCCTGCATTTCTGGTTTTGACCCTTTATTCAGCATGGCACTTTTGACCGATGCGAAGCGAGACTTCTTTGTAGCGCTGATTTGCCTTTCCAGGTTGCTTGGTTGGCCAAAAAGGGCGTATGCGTTTTTTCCTGAATATATTCAGGAAAAAACGCATACGCCCTTTTTGGCCAAGGGCATCATTGTCGAGGTTTTGCCGCTTTTCCTGTGCTTTAAAGGCGATTCGAATCTACCTCCTGAAATCTGTTTCCTGCAATTCTGCCTTGCTTTCACATCCTCTTCGTTGCCTTCCCTGAATATATTTGTGGACGACAGTTATCATTTATAACTCTGCAGATTTGTGAATTGCAGTGCCCCTGAGCTCCATTTTTCAACTCGCTTTCTTGGGAGCTGGCCGCAAAAGCGCAGGATTGCTTCAGGCCCTATTCGGGTTCCGGGCGGCAGGCTGAGCCTGTGGTTAATTCTTCTTCCTGATGGGAAAATAGAGTGACCTGTGCCTGTCCCAACACCTAGAGCTAGTCTCCCATTGGTTCCCCCTCTTCCCGTTCATCCTCAGGACAAATTGCAACCTGTACGGAACAGGAGGTTAAAGCTGCTGATTCTCCAAGGAGGAAGATTGCTAGTAAAGCGGCTAGAATGGCGAACCCGAGCACCATCAGACGAGAAATGAGGTGCGTTTTAGCAACCATTCCCCATCACACGGTGTACCATCTTCTGGGTTTCTCATGCATGTTTTCGATGTAGGAAGATGCCCTTGAACCTGGAGATTTGGGACCCATGGAATGGGTACCAAGCAGTATGACTTTAAAGGGTCTGCGTTTGCTCACCCAACCTCACCAAACCTCTCAGCCCCAAGAGTGTCCACCCTTATGTCGCAATCAGCTGTGGGTCTAGATATGGTCAATCCAGGTGGCATCACAGCCCCTGAACGAATTTTGTAAGAATTTCTCTCTCTTTCACTGTCTTTGTTTCACGGGTTTTTAAAAGTTATTGATTTTTATAATGGGGTTTAGCTGCTTTTCACTGCTGTCTTTATGCCGCTTTACACGCACTTGACTCACTTACAGAGAGATATCAATATATAGGTTTTAAGATTCTTACTAGTCAGATATATTCTTGGGCGGTGAATAGGGGGTGTTGAGTCCAGTTCACTGAGCAAGGAGTAGGTCTTGTCTATTACATATTGGGTTTATGGAACGGTATCTGAGCTAATTTGAAACCCTTGTTTTAGGCATCACCCCACCTCACCTTTCCCGTTAAGCAGCTATAGTGTGTTTTCTAAACGTGTGACTCTGTTCTGTTTTGTAATTCAGTTCCAGTGTAGCGGTTTTTCCATTCCCTCTATAAGTGATATCTTATGGCAAGTGTCTTTTTCTGTGTGACTTATTTCACTTAGAATCGTCGTACCTAAATCCACTCATCATGCTGCTACTAGCCTTATGACGTTGATTTCATGGCTGAGTGATATTCCTTTGTACATAAGGACCACTACTTCTTTATCCATTTTTCTCTTTCCTGGGATATTTAAGGTGTAACGAAGTGGAGGTTCTTGTCAACAGAGCAGCCCTAAACTTTGGGGTGCCTGTGTCTTGCTGATTTTTAGTTTTCCCAATGTATACGCCCATGAGTGGAAGTGCCCTATGCTCTCTAAGCTGTGTTTTTTAGATGTATCAGGACACACCGTACACTTCTCCAGAGTGGCTGTTGGCAATTTACATCCCGCCCATCAGCGTAGCAAGGCTCCCGTTTCTCCATGGCCTGTCCTGCATTTCTGGTTTTGACCCTTTATTCAGCATGGCCCTTTTGACCGATGCGAAGCGAGACTTCTTTGTAGCGCTGATTTGCCTTTCCAGGTTGCTTGGTTGGCCAAAAAGGGCGTATGCGTTTTTTCCTGAATATATTCAGGAAAAAACGCATACGCCCTTTTTGGCCAAGGGCATCATTGTCGAGGTTTTGCCGCTTTTCCTGTGCTTTAAATGCGATTCGAATCTACCTCCTGAAATCTGTTTCCTGCAATTCTGCCTTGCTTTCACATCCTCTTCGTTGCCTTCCCTGAATATATTTGTGGACGACAGTTATCATTTATAACTCTGCAGATTTGTGAATTGCAGTGCCCCTGAGCTCCATTTTTCAACTCGCTTTCTTGGGAGCTGGCCGCAAAAGCGCAGGATTGCTTCAGGCCCTATTCGGGTTCCGGGCGGCAGGCTGAGCCTGTGGTTAATTCTTCTTCCTGATGGGAAAATAGAGTGACCTGTGCCTGTCCCAACACCTAGAGCTAGTCTCCCATTGGTTCCCCCTCTTCCCGTTCATCCTCAGGACAAATTGCAACCTGTACGGAACAGGAGGTTAAAGCTGCTGATTCTCCAAGGAGGAAGATTGCTAGTAAAGCGGCTAGAATGGCGAACCCGAGCACCATCAGACGAGAAATGAGGTGCGTTTTAGCAACCATTCCCCATCACACGGTGTACCATCTTCTGGGTTTCTCATGCATGTTTTCGATGTAGGAAGATGCCCTTGAACCTGGAGATTTGGGACCCATGGAATGGGTACCAAGCAGTATGACTTTAAAGGGTCTGCGTTTGCTCACCCAACCTCACCAAACCTCTCAGCCCCAAGAGTGTCCACCCTTATGTCGCAATCAGCTGTGGGTCTAGATATGGTCAATCCAGGTGGCATCACAGCCCCTGAACGAATTTTGTAAGAATTTCTCTCTCTTTCACTGTCTTTGTTTCACGGGTTTTTAAAAGTTATTGATTTTTATAATGGGGTTTAGCTGCTTTTCACTGCTGTCTTTATGCCGCTTTACACGCACTTGACTCACTTACAGAGAGATATCAATATATAGGTTTTAAGATTCTTACTAGTCAGATATATTCTTGGGCGGTGAATAGGGGGTGTTGAGTCCAGTTCACTGAGCAAGGAGTAGGTCTTGTCTATTACATATTGGGTTTATGGAACGGTATCTGAGCTAATTTGAAACCCTTGTTTTAGGCATCACCCCACCTCACCTTTCCCGTTAAGCAGCTATAGTGTGTTTTCTAAACGTGTGACTCTGTTCTGTTTTGTAATTCAGTTCCAGTGTAGCGGTTTTTCCATTCCCTCTATAAGTGATATCTTATGGCAAGTGTCTTTTTCTGTGTGACTTATTTCACTTAGAATCGTCGTACCTAAATCCACTCATCATGCTGCTACTAGCCTTATGACGTTGATTTCATGGCTGAGTGATATTCCTTTGTACATAAGGACCACTACTTCTTTATCCATTTTTCTCTTTCCTGGGATATTTAAGGTGTAACGAAGTGGAGGTTCTTGTCAACAGAGCAGCCCTAAACTTTGGGGTGCCTGTGTCTTGCTGATTTTTAGTTTTCCCAATGTATACGCCCATGAGTGGAAGTGCCCTATGCTCTCTAAGCTGTGTTTTTTAGATGTTTCAGGACACACCGTACACTTCTCCAGAGTGGCTGTTGGCAATTTACATCCCGCCCATCAGCGTAGCAAGGCTCCCGTTTCTCCATGGCCTGTCCTGCATTTCTGGTTTTGACCCTTTATTCAGCATGGCCCTTTTGACCGATGCGAAGCGAGACTTCTTTGTAGCGCTGATTTGCCTTTCCAGGTTGCTTGGTTGGCCAAAAAGGGCGTATGCGTTTTTTCCTGAATATATTCAGGAAAAAACGCATACGCCCTTTTTGGCCAAGGGCATCATTGTCGAGGTTTTGCCGCTTTTCCTGTGCTTTAAAGGCGATTCGAATCTACCTCCTGAAATCTGTTTCCTGCAATTCTGCCTTGCTTTCACATCCTCTTCGTTGCCTTCCCTGAATATATTTGTGGACGAGAGTTATCATTTATAACTCTCCAGGTTTGTGAATTGCAGTGCCCCTGAGCTCCATTTTTCAACTCGCTTTCTTGGGAGCTGGCCGCAAAAGCGCAGGATTGCTTCAGGCCCTATTCGGGTTCCGGGCGGCAGGATGAGCCTGTGGTTAATTCTTCTTCCTGATGGGAAAATAGAGTGACCTGTGCCTGTCCCAACACCTAGAGCTAGTCTCCCATTGGTTCCCCCTCTTCCCGTTCATCCTCAGGACAAATTGCAACCTGTACGGAACAGGAGGTTAAAGCTGCTGATTCTCCAAGGAGGGAGATTGCTAGTAAAGCGGCTGGAATGGCGAACCCGAGCACCATCAGACGAGAAATGAGGTGCGTTTTAGCAACCTTTCCCGATCACACGGTGTACCATCTTCTGGGTTTCTCATGCATGTTTTCGATGTAGGAAGATGCCCTTGAACCTGGAGATTTGGGACCCATGGGATGGGTACCACGCAGTATGACTTTAAAGGGTCTGCGTTTGCTCACCCAACCTCACCAAACCTCTCAGCCCCAAGAGTGTCCACCCTTATGTCGCAATCAGCTGTGGGTCTAGATATGGTCAATCCAGGTGGCATCACAGCCCCTGAACGAATTTTGTAAGAATTTCTCTCTCTTTCACTGTCTTTGTTTCTCGGGTTTTTAAAAGTTATTGATTTTTATAATGGGGTTTAGCTGCTTTTCACTGCTGTCTTTATGCCGCTTTACACGCACTTGACTCACTTACAGAGAGATATCAATACATAGGTTTTAAGATTCTTACTACTCAGATATATTCTTGGGCGGTGAATAGGGGGTGTTGAGTCCAGTTCACTGAGCAAGGAGTAGGTCTTGTCTATTAAATATTGGGTTTATGGAACGGTATCTGAGCTAATTTGAAACCCTTGTTTTAGGCATCACCTCACCTCACCTTTCCCGTTAAGCAGCTATAGTGTGTTTTCTAAACGTGTGACTCTGTTCTGTTTTGTAATTCAGTTCCAGTGTAGCGGTTTTTCCATTCCCTCTATAAGTGATATCTTATGGCAAGTGTCTTTTTCTGTGTGACTTATTTCAATTAGAATCGTCGTACCTAAATCCACTCATCATGCTGCTACTAGCCTTATGACGTTGATTTCATGGCTGAGTGATATTCCTTTGTACATAAGGACCACAACTTCTTTATCCATTTTTCTCTTTCCTGGGATATTTAAGGTGTAACGAAGTGGAGGTTCTTGTCAACAGAGCAGCCCTCAACTTTGGGGTGCCTGTGAGTTGCTGATTTTTAGTTTTCCCAATGTATACGCCCATGAGTGGTAGTGCCCTATGCTCTCTAAGCTGTGTTTTTTAGATGTATCAGGACACACCGTACACTTCTCCAGAGTGGCTGTTGGCAATTTACATCCCGCCCATCAGCGTAGCAAGGCTCCCGTTTCTCCATGGCCTGTCCTGCATTTCTGGTTTTGACCCTTTATTCAGCATGGCCCTTTTGACCGATGCGAAGCGAGACTTCTTTGTAGCGCTGATTTGCCTTTCCAGGTTGCTTGGTTGGCCAAAAAGGGCGTATGCGTTTTTTCCTGAATATATTCAGGAAAAAACGCATACGCCCTTTTTGGCCAAGGGCATCATTGTCGAGGTTTTGCCGCTTTTCCTGTGCTTTAAATGCGATTCGAATCTACCTCCTGAAATCTGTTTCCTGCAATTCTGCCTTGCTTTCAAATCCTCTTCGTTGCCTTCCCTGAATATATTTGTGGACGAGAGTTATCATTTATAACTCTGCAGGTTTGTGAATTGCAGTGCCCCTGAGCTCCATTTTTCAACTCGCTTTCTTGGGAGCTGGCCGCAAAAGCGCAGGATTGCTTCAGGCCCTATTCGGGTTCCGGGCGGCAGGATGAGCCTGTGGTTAATTCTTCTTCCTGATGGGAAAATAGAGTGACCTGTGCCTGTCCCAACACCTAGAGCTAGTCTCCCATTGGTTCCCCCTCTTCCCGTTCATCCTCAGGACAAATTGCAACCTGTACGGAACAGGAGGTTAAAGCTGCTGATTCTCCAAGGAGGGAGATTGCTAGTAAAGCGGCTGGAATGGCGAACCCCAGCACCATCAGACGAGAAATGAGGTGCGTTTTAGCAACCTTTCCCGATCACACGGTGTACCATCTTCTGGGTTTCTCATGCATGTTTTCGATGTAGGAAGATGCCCTTGAACCTGGAGATTTGGGACCCATGGGATGGGTACCACGCAGTATGACTTTAAAGGGTCTGCGTTTGCTCACCCAACCTCACCAAACCTCTCAGCCCCAAGAGTGTCCACCCTTATGTCGCAATCAGCTGTGGGTCTAGATATGGTCAATCCAGGTGGCATCACAGCCCCTGAACGAATTTTGTAAGAATTTCTCTCTCTTTCACTGTCTTTGTTTCACGGGTTTTTAAAAGTTATTGATTTTTATAATGGGGTTTAGCTGCTTTTCACTGCTGTCTTTATGCCGCTTTTCACGCACTTGACTCACTTACAGAGAGATATCAATACATAGGTTTTAAGATTCTTACTAGTCAGATATATTCTTGGGTGGTGAATAGGGGGTGTTGAGTCCAGTTCACTGAGCAAGGAGTAGGTCTTGTCTATTACATATTGGGTTTATGGAACGGTATCTGAGCTAATTTGAAACCCTTGTTTTAGGCATCACCTCACCTCACCTTTCCCGTTAAGCAGCTATAGTGTGTTTTCTAAACGTGTGACTCTGTTCTGTTTTGTAATTCAGTTCCAGTGTAGCGGTTTTTCCATTCCCTCTATAAGTGATATCTTATGGCAAGTGTCTTTTTCTGTGTGACTTATTTCACTTAGAATCGTCGTACCTAAATCCACTCATCATGCTGCTACTAGCCTTATGACGTTGATTTCATGGCTGAGTGATATTCCTTTGTACATAAGGACCACAACTTCTTTATCCATTTTTCTCTTTCCTGGGATATTTAAGGTGTAACGAAGTGGAGGTTCTTGTCAACAGAGCAGCCCTAAACTTTGGGGTGCCTGTGTCTTGCTGATTTTTAGTTTTCCCAATGTATACGCCCATGAGTGGAAGTGCCCTATGCTCTCTAAGCTGTGTTTTTTAGATGTTTCAGGACACACCGTACACTTCTCCAGAGTGGCTGTTGGCAATTTACATCCCGCCCATCAGCGTAGCAAGGCTCCCGTTTCTCCATGGCCTGTCCTGCATTTCTGGTTTTGACCCTTTATTCAGCATGGCCCTTTTGACCGATGCGAAGCGAGACTTCTTTGTAGCGCTGATTTGCCTTTCCAGGTTGCTTGGTTGGCCAAAAAGGGCGTATGCGTTTTTTCCTGAATATATTCAGGAAAAAACGCATACGCCCTTTTTGGCCAAGGGCATCATTGTCGAGGTTTTGCCGCTTTTCCTGTGCTTTAAAGGCGATTCGAATCTACCTCCTGAAATCTGTTTCCTGCAATTCTGCCTTGCTTTCAAATCCTCTTCGTTGCCTTCCCTGAATATATTTGTGGACGACAGTTATCATTTATAACTCTGCAGATTTGTGAATTGCAGTGCCCCTGAGCTCCATTTTTCAACTCGCTTTCTTGGGAGCTGGCCGCAAAAGCGCAGGATTGCTTCAGGCCCTATTCGGGTTCCGGGCGGCAGGATGAGCCTGTGGTTAATTCTTCTTCCTGATGGGAAAATAGAGTGACCTGTGCCTGTCCCAACACCTAGAGCTAGTCTCCCATTGGTTCCCCCTCTTCCCGTTCATCCTCAGGACAAATTGCAACCTGTACGGAACAGGAGGTTAAAGCTGCTGATTCTCCAAGGAGGAAGATTGCTAGTAAAGCGGCTAGAATGGCGAACCCGAGCACCATCAGACGAGAAATGAGGTGCGTTTTAGCAACCATTCCCCATCACACGGTGTACCATCTTCTGGGTTTCTCATGCATGTTTTCGATGTAGGAAGATGCCCTTGAACCTGGAGATTTGGGACCCATGGAATGGGTACCAAGCAGTATGACTTTAAAGGGTCTGCGTTTGCTCACCCAACCTCACCAAACCTCTCAGCCCCAAGAGTGTCCACCCTTATGTCGCAATCAGCTGTGGGTCTAGATATGGTCAATCCAGGTGGCATCACAGCCCCTGAACGAATTTTGTAAGAATTTCTCTCTCTTTCACTGTCTTTGTTTCACGGGTTTTTAAAAGTTATTGATTTTTATAATGGGGTTTAGCTGCTTTTCACTGCTGTCTTTATGCCGCTTTTCACGCACTTGACTCACTTACAGAGAGATATCAATACATAGGTTTTAAGATTCTTACTAGTCAGATATATTCTTGGGTGGTGAATAGGGGGTGTTGAGTCCAGTTCACTGAGCAAGGAGTAGGTCTTGTCTATTACATATTGGGTTTATGGAACGGTATCTGAGCTAATTTGAAACCCTTGTTTTAGGCATCACCTCACCTCACCTTTCCCGTTAAGCAGCTATAGTGTGTTTTCTAAACGTGTGACTCTGTTCTGTTTTGTAATTCAGTTCCAGTGTAGCGGTTTTTCCATTCCCTCTATAAGTGATATCTTATGGCAAGTGTCTTTTTCTGTGTGACTTATTTCACTTAGAATCGTCGTACCTAAATCCACTCATCATGCTGCTACTAGCCTTATGACGTTGATTTCATGGCTGAGTGATATTCCTTTGTACATAAGGACCACAACTTCTTTATCCATTTTTCTCTTTCCTGGGATATTTAAGGTGTAACGAAGTGGAGGTTCTTGTCAACAGAGCAGCCCTAAACTTTGGGGTGCCTGTGTCTTGCTGATTTTTAGTTTTCCCAATGTATACGCCCATGAGTGGAAGTGCCCTATGCTCTCTAAGCTGTGTTTTTTAGATGTTTCAGGACACACCGTACACTTCTCCAGAGTGGCTGTTGGCAATTTACATCCCGCCCATCAGCGTAGCAAGGCTCCCGTTTCTCCATGGCCTGTCCTGCATTTCTGGTTTTGACCCTTTATTCAGCATGGCCCTTTTGACCGATGCGAAGCGAGACTTCTTTGTAGCGCTGATTTGCCTTTCCAGGTTGCTTGGTTGGCCAAAAAGGGCGTATGCGTTTTTTCCTGAATATATTCAGGAAAAAACGCATACGCCCTTTTTGGCCAAGGGCATCATTGTCGAGGTTTTGCCGCTTTTCCTGTGCTTTAAAGGCGATTCGAATCTACCTCCTGAAATCTGTTTCCTGCAATTCTGCCTTGCTTTCACATCCTCTTCGTTGCCTTCCCTGAATATATTTGTGGACGAGAGTTATCATTTATAACTCTCCAGGTTTGTGAATTGCAGTGCCCCTGAGCTCCATTTTTCAACTCGCTTTCTTGGGAGCTGGCCGCAAAAGCGCAGGATTGCTTCAGGCCCTATTCGGGTTCCGGGCGGCAGGATGAGCCTGTGGTTAATTCTTCTTCCTGATGGGAAAATAGAGTGACCTGTGCCTGTCCCAACACCTAGAGCTAGTCTCCCATTGGTTCCCCCTCTTCCCGTTCATCCTCAGGACAAATTGCAACCTGTACGGAACAGGAGGTTAAAGCTGCTGATTCTCCAAGGAGGAAGATTGCTAGTAAAGCGGCTAGAATGGCGAACCCGAGCACCATCAGACGAGAAATGAGGTGCGTTTTAGCAACCATTCCCCATCACACGGTGTACCATCTTCTGGGTTTCTCATGCATGTTTTCGATGTAGGAAGATGCCCTTGAACCTGGAGATTTGGGACCCATGGAATGGGTACCAAGCAGTATGACTTTAAAGGGTCTGCGTTTGCTCACCCAACCTCACCAAACCTCTCAGCCCCAAGAGTGTCCACCCTTATGTCGCAATCAGCTGTGGGTCTAGATATGGTCAATCCAGGTGGCATCACAGCCCCTGAACGAATTTTGTAAGAATTTCTCTCTCTTTCACTGTCTTTGTTTCACGGGTTTTTAAAAGTTATTGATTTTTATAATGGGGTTTAGCTGCTTTTCACTGCTGTCTTTATGCCGCTTTACACGCACTTGACTCACTTACAGAGAGATATCAATATATAGGTTTTAAGATTCTTACTAGTCAGATATATTCTTGGGCGGTGAATAGGGGGTGTTGAGTCCAGTTCACTGAGCAAGGAGTAGGTCTTGTCTATTACATATTGGGTTTATGGAACGGTATCTGAGCTAATTTGAAACCCTTGTTTTAGGCATCACCCCACCTCACCTTTCCCGTTAAGCAGCTATAGTGTGTTTTCTAAACGTGTGACTCTGTTCTGTTTTGTAATTCAGTTCCAGTGTAGCGGTTTTTCCATTCCCTCTATAAGTGATATCTTATGGCAAGTGTCTTTTTCTGTGTGACTTATTTCACTTAGAATCGTCGTACCTAAATCCACTCATCATGCTGCTACTAGCCTTATGACGTTGATTTCATGGCTGAGTGATATTCCTTTGTACATAAGGACCACAACTTCTTTATCCATTTTTCTCTTTCCTGGGATATTTAAGGTGTAACGAAGTGGAGGTTCTTGTCAACAGAGCAGCCCTAAACTTTGGGGTGCCTGTGTCTTGCTGATTTTTAGTTTTCCCAATGTATACGCCCATGAGTGGAAGTGCCCTATGCTCTCTAAGCTGTGTTTTTTAGATGTTTCAGGACACACCGTACACTTCTCCAGAGTGGCTGTTGGCAATTTACATCCCGCCCATCAGCGTAGCAAGGCTCCCGTTTCTCCATGGCCTGTCCTGCATTTCTGGTTTTGACCCTTTATTCAGCATGGCCCTTTTGACCGATGCGAAGCGAGACTTCTTTGTAGCGCTGATTTGCCTTTCCAGGTTGCTTGGTTGGCCAAAAAGGGCGTATGCGTTTTTTCCTGAATATATTCAGGAAAAAACGCATACGCCCTTTTTGGCCAAGGGCATCATTGTCGAGGTTTTGCCGCTTTTCCTGTGCTTTAAAGGCGATTCGAATCTACCTCCTGAAATCTGTTTCCTGCAATTCTGCCTTGCTTTCACATCCTCTTCGTTGCCTTCCCTGAATATATTTGTGGACGAGAGTTATCATTTATAACTCTCCAGGTTTGTGAATTGCAGTGCCCCTGAGCTCCATTTTTCAACTCGCTTTCTTGGGAGCTGGCCGCAAAAGCGCAGGATTGCTTCAGGCCCTATTCGGGTTCCGGGCGGCAGGATGAGCCTGTGGTTAATTCTTCTTCCTGATGGGAAAATAGAGTGACCTGTGCCTGTCCCAACACCTAGAGCTAGTCTCCCATTGGTTCCCCCTCTTCCCGTTCATCCTCAGGACAAATTGCAACCTGTACGGAACAGGAGGTTAAAGCTGCTGATTCTCCAAGGAGGGAGATTGCTAGTAAAGCGGCTGGAATGGCGAACCCGAGCACCATCAGACGAGAAATGAGGTGCGTTTTAGCAACCTTTCCCGATCACACGGTGTACCATCTTCTGGGTTTCTCATGCATGTTTTCGATGTAGGAAGATGCCCTTGAACCTGGAGATTTGGGACCCATGGGATGGGTACCACGCAGTATGACTTTAAAGGGTCTGCGTTTGCTCACCCAACCTCACCAAACCTCTCAGCCCCAAGAGTGTCCACCCTTATGTCGCAATCAGCTGTGGGTCTAGATATGGTCAATCCAGGTGGCATCACAGCCCCTGAACGAATTTTGTAAGAATTTCTCTCTCTTTCACTGTCTTTGTTTCTCGGGTTTTTAAAAGTTATTGATTTTTATAATGGGGTTTAGCTGCTTTTCACTGCTGTCTTTATGCCGCTTTACACGCACTTGACTCACTTACAGAGAGATATCAATACATAGGTTTTAAGATTCTTACTACTCAGATATATTCTTGGGCGGTGAATAGGGGGTGTTGAGTCCAGTTCACTGAGCAAGGAGTAGGTCTTGTCTATTAAATATTGGGTTTATGGAACGGTATCTGAGCTAATTTGAAACCCTTGTTTTAGGCATCACCTCACCTCACCTTTCCCGTTAAGCAGCTATAGTGTGTTTTCTAAACGTGTGACTCTGTTCTGTTTTGTAATTCAGTTCCAGTGTAGCGGTTTTTCCATTCCCTCTATAAGTGATATCTTATGGCAAGTGTCTTTTTCTGTGTGACTTATTTCAATTAGAATCGTCGTACCTAAATCCACTCATCATGCTGCTACTAGCCTTATGACGTTGATTTCATGGCTGAGTGATATTCCTTTGTACATAAGGACCACAACTTCTTTATCCATTTTTCTCTTTCCTGGGATATTTAAGGTGTAACGAAGTGGAGGTTCTTGTCAACAGAGCAGCCCTCAACTTTGGGGTGCCTGTGAGTTGCTGATTTTTAGTTTTCCCAATGTATACGCCCATGAGTGGAAGTGCCCTATGCTCTCTAAGCTGTGTTTTTTAGATGTATCAGGACACACCGTACACTTCTCCAGAGTGGCTGTTGGCAATTTACATCCCGCCCATCAGCGTAGCAAGGCTCCCGTTTCTCCATGGCCTGTCCTGCATTTCTGGTTTTGACCCTTTATTCAGCATGGCCCTTTTGACCGATGCGAAGCGAGACTTCTTTGTAGCGCTGATTTGCCTTTCCAGGTTGCTTGGTTGGCCAAAAAGGGCGTATGCGTTTTTTCCTGAATATATTCAGGAAAAAACGCATACGCCCTTTTTGGCCAAGGGCATCATTGTCGAGGTTTTGCCGCTTTTCCTGTGCTTTAAATGCGATTCGAATCTACCTCCTGAAATCTGTTTCCTGCAATTCTGCCTTGCTTTCAAATCCTCTTCGTTGCCTTCCCTGAATATATTTGTGGACGAGAGTTATCATTTATAACTCTGCAGGTTTGTGAATTGCAGTGCCCCTGAGCTCCATTTTTCAACTCGCTTTCTTGGGAGCTGGCCACAAAAGCGCAGGATTGCTTCAGGCCCTATTCGGGTTCCGGGCGGCAGGATGAGCCTGTGGTTAATTCTTCTTCCTGATGGGAAAATAGAGTGACCTGTGCCTGTCCCAACACCTAGAGCTAGTCTCCCATTGGTTCCCCCTCTTCCCGTTCATCCTCAGGACAAATTGCAACCTGTACGGAACAGGAGGTTAAAGCTGCTGATTCTCCAAGGAGGGAGATTGCTAGTAAAGCGGCTGGAATGGCGAACCCCAGCACCATCAGACGAGAAATGAGGTGCGTTTTAGCAACCTTTCCCGATCACACGGTGTACCATCTTCTGGGTTTCTCATGCATGTTTTCGATGTAGGAAGATGCCCTTGAACCTGGAGATTTGGGACCCATGGGATGGGTACCACGCAGTATGACTTTAAAGGGTCTGCGTTTGCTCACCCAACCTCACCAAACCTCTCAGCCCCAAGAGTGTCCACCCTTATGTCGCAATCAGCTGTGGGTCTAGATATGGTCAATCCAGGTGGCATCACAGCCCCTGAACGAATTTTGTAAGAATTTCTCTCTCTTTCACTGTCTTTGTTTCACGGGTTTTTAAAAGTTATTGATTTTTATAATGGGGTTTAGCTGCTTTTCACTGCTGTCTTTATGCCGCTTTTCACGCACTTGACTCACTTACAGAGAGATATCAATACATAGGTTTTAAGATTCTTACTAGTCAGATATATTCTTGGGTGGTGAATAGGGGGTGTTGAGTCCAGTTCACTGAGCAAGGAGTAGGTCTTGTCTATTACATATTGGGTTTATGGAACGGTATCTGAGCTAATTTGAAACCCTTGTTTTAGGCATCACCTCACCTCACCTTTCCCGTTAAGCAGCTATAGTGTGTTTTCTAAACGTGTGACTCTGTTCTGTTTTGTAATTCAGTTCCAGTGTAGCGGTTTTTCCATTCCCTCTATAAGTGATATCTTATGGCAAGTGTCTTTTTCTGTGTGACTTATTTCACTTAGAATCGTCGTACCTAAATCCACTCATCATGCTGCTACTAGCCTTATGACGTTGATTTCATGGCTGAGTGATATTCCTTTGTACATAAGGACCACAACTTCTTTATCCATTTTTCTCTTTCCTGGGATATTTAAGGTGTAACGAAGTGGAGGTTCTTGTCAACAGAGCAGCCCTAAACTTTGGGGTGCCTGTGTCTTGCTGATTTTTAGTTTTCCCAATGTATACGCCCATGAGTGGAAGTGCCCTATGCTCTCTAAGCTGTGTTTTTTAGATGTTTCAGGACACACCGTACACTTCTCCAGAGTGGCTGTTGGCAATTTACATCCCGCCCATCAGCGTAGCAAGGCTCCCGTTTCTCCATGGCCTGTCCTGCATTTCTGGTTTTGACCCTTTATTCAGCATGGCCCTTTTGACCGATGCGAAGCGAGACTTCTTTGTAGCGCTGATTTGCCTTTCCAGGTTGCTTGGTTGGCCAAAAAGGGCGTATGCGTTTTTTCCTGAATATATTCAGGAAAAAACGCATACGCCCTTTTTGGCCAAGGGCATCATTGTCGAGGTTTTGCCGCTTTTCCTGTGCTTTAAAGGCGATTCGAATCTACCTCCTGAAATCTGTTTCCTGCAATTCTGCCTTGCTTTCACATCCTCTTCGTTGCCTTCCCTGAATATATTTGTGGACGAGAGTTATCATTTATAACTCTCCAGGTTTGTGAATTGCAGTGCCCCTGAGCTCCATTTTTCAACTCGCTTTCTTGGGAGCTGGCCGCAAAAGCGCAGGATTGCTTCAGGCCCTATTCGGGTTCCGGGCGGCAGGATGAGCCTGTGGTTAATTCTTCTTCCTGATGGGAAAATAGAGTGACCTGTGCCTGTCCCAACACCTAGAGCTAGTCTCCCATTGGTTCCCCCTCTTCCCGTTCATCCTCAGGACAAATTGCAACCTGTACGGAACAGGAGGTTAAAGCTGCTGATTCTCCAAGGAGGGAGATTGCTAGTAAAGCGGCTGGAATGGCGAACCCGAGCACCATCAGACGAGAAATGAGGTGCGTTTTAGCAACCTTTCCCGATCACACGGTGTACCATCTTCTGGGTTTCTCATGCATGTTTTCGATGTAGGAAGATGCCCTTGAACCTGGAGATTTGGGACCCATGGGATGGGTACCACGCAGTATGACTTTAAAGGGTCTGCGTTTGCTCACCCAACCTCACCAAACCTCTCAGCCCCAAGAGTGTCCACCCTTATGTCGCAATCAGCTGTGGGTCTAGATATGGTCAATCCAGGTGGCATCACAGCCCCTGAACGAATTTTGTAAGAATTTCTCTCTCTTTCACTGTCTTTGTTTCTCGGGTTTTTAAAAGTTATTGATTTTTATAATGGGGTTTAGCTGCTTTTCACTGCTGTCTTTATGCCGCTTTACACGCACTTGACTCACTTACAGAGAGATATCAATACATAGGTTTTAAGATTCTTACTACTCAGATATATTCTTGGGCGGTGAATAGGGGGTGTTGAGTCCAGTTCACTGAGCAAGGAGTAGGTCTTGTCTATTAAATATTGGGTTTATGGAACGGTATCTGAGCTAATTTGAAACCCTTGTTTTAGGCATCACCTCACCTCACCTTTCCCGTTAAGCAGCTATAGTGTGTTTTCTAAACGTGTGACTCTGTTCTGTTTTGTAATTCAGTTCCAGTGTAGCGGTTTTTCCATTCCCTCTATAAGTGATATCTTATGGCAAGTGTCTTTTTCTGTGTGACTTATTTCAATTAGAATCGTCGTACCTAAATCCACTCATCATGCTGCTACTAGCCTTATGACGTTGATTTCATGGCTGAGTGATATTCCTTTGTACATAAGGACCACAACTTCTTTATCCATTTTTCTCTTTCCTGGGATATTTAAGGTGTAACGAAGTGGAGGTTCTTGTCAACAGAGCAGCCCTCAACTTTGGGGTGCCTGTGAGTTGCTGATTTTTAGTTTTCCCAATGTATACGCCCATGAGTGGAAGTGCCCTATGCTCTCTAAGCTGTGTTTTTTAGATGTATCAGGACACACCGTACACTTCTCCAGAGTGGCTGTTGGCAATTTACATCCCGCCCATCAGCGTAGCAAGGCTCCCGTTTCTCCATGGCCTGTCCTGCATTTCTGGTTTTGACCCTTTATTCAGCATGGCCCTTTTGACCGATGCGAAGCGAGACTTCTTTGTAGCGCTGATTTGCCTTTCCAGGTTGCTTGGTTGGCCAAAAAGGGCGTATGCGTTTTTTCCTGAATATATTCAGGAAAAAACGCATACGCCCTTTTTGGCCAAGGGCATCATTGTCGAGGTTTTGCCGCTTTTCCTGTGCTTTAAATGCGATTCGAATCTACCTCCTGAAATCTGTTTCCTGCAATTCTGCCTTGCTTTCAAATCCTCTTCGTTGCCTTCCCTGAATATATTTGTGGACGAGAGTTATCATTTATAACTCTGCAGGTTTGTGAATTGCAGTGCCCCTGAGCTCCATTTTTCAACTCGCTTTCTTGGGAGCTGGCCGCAAAAGCGCAGGATTGCTTCAGGCCCTATTCGGGTTCCGGGCGGCAGGATGAGCCTGTGGTTAATTCTTCTTCCTGATGGGAAAATAGAGTGACCTGTGCCTGTCCCAACACCTAGAGCTAGTCTCCCATTGGTTCCCCCTCTTCCCGTTCATCCTCAGGACAAATTGCAACCTGTACGGAACAGGAGGTTAAAGCTGCTGATTCTCCAAGGAGGGAGATTGCTAGTAAAGCGGCTGGAATGGCGAACCCGAGCACCATCAGACGAGAAATGAGGTGCGTTTTAGCAACCTTTCCCGATCACACGGTGTACCATCTTCTGGGTTTCTCATGCATGTTTTCGATGTAGGAAGATGCCCTTGAACCTGGAGATTTGGGACCCATGGGATGGGTACCACGCAGTATGACTTTAAAGGGTCTGCGTTTGCTCACCCAACCTCACCAAACCTCTCAGCCCCAAGAGTGTCCACCCTTATGTCGCAATCAGCTGTGGGTCTAGATATGGTCAATCCAGGTGGCATCACAGCCCCTGAACGAATTTTGTAAGAATTTCTCTCTCTTTCACTGTCTTTGTTTCACGGGTTTTTAAAAGTTATTGATTTTTATAATGGGGTTTAGCTGCTTTTCACTGCTGTCTTTATGCCGCTTTTCACGCACTTGACTCACTTACAGAGAGATATCAATACATAGGTTTTTAGATTCTTACTAGTCAGATATATTCTTGGGTGGTGAATAGGGGGTGTTGAGTCCAGTTCACTGAGCAAGGAGTAGGTCTTGTCTATTACATATTGGGTTTATGGAACGGTATCTGAGCTAATTTGAAACCCTTGTTTTAGGCATCACCTCACCTCACCTTTCCCGTTAAGCAGCTATAGTGTGTTTTCTAAACGTGTGACTCTGTTCTGTTTTGTAATTCAGTTCCAGTGTAGCGGTTTTTCCATTCCCTCTATAAGTGATATCTTATGGCAAGTGTCTTTTTCTGTGTGACTTATTTCACTTAGAATCGTCGTACCTAAATCCACTCATCATGCTGCTACTAGCCTTATGACGTTGATTTCATGGCTGAGTGATATTCCTTTGTACATAAGGACCACAACTTCTTTATCCATTTTTCTCTTTCCTGGGATATTTAAGGTGTAACGAAGTGGAGGTTCTTGTCAACAGAGCAGCCCTAAACTTTGGGGTGCCTGTGTCTTGCTGATTTTTAGTTTTCCCAATGTATACGCCCATGAGTGGAAGTGCCCTATGCTCTCTAAGCTGTGTTTTTTAGATGTTTCAGGACACACCGTACACTTCTCCAGAGTGGCTGTTGGCAATTTACATCCCGCCCATCAGCGTAGCAAGGCTCCCGTTTCTCCATGGCCTGTCCTGCATTTCTGGTTTTGACCCTTTATTCAGCATGGCCCTTTTGACCGATGCGAAGCGAGACTTCTTTGTAGCGCTGATTTGCCTTTCCAGGTTGCTTGGTTGGCCAAAAAGGGCGTATGCGTTTTTTCCTGAATATATTCAGGAAAAAACGCATACGCCCTTTTTGGCCAAGGGCATCATTGTCGAGGTTTTGCCGCTTTTCCTGTGCTTTAAAGGCGATTCGAATCTACCTCCTGAAATCTGTTTCCTGCAATTCTGCCTTGCTTTCACATCCTCTTCGTTGCCTTCCCTGAATATATTTGTGGACGAGAGTTATCATTTATAACTCTCCAGGTTTGTGAATTGCAGTGCCCCTGAGCTCCATTTTTCAACTCGCTTTCTTGGGAGCTGGCCGCAAAAGCGCAGGATTGCTTCAGGCCCTATTCGGGTTCCAGGCGGCAGGATGAGCCTGTGGTTAATTCTTCTTCCTGATGGGAAAATAGAGTGACCTGTGCCTGTCCCAACACCTAGAGCTAGTCTCCCATTGGTTCCCCTTCTTCCCGTTCATCCTCAGGACAAATTGCAACCTGTACGGAACAGGAGGTTAAAGCTGCTGATTCTCCAAGGAGGGAGATTGCTAGTAAAGCGGCTGGAATGGCGAACCCCAGCACCATCAGACGAGAAATGAGGTGCGTTTTAGCAACCTTTCCCGATCACACGGTGTACCATCTTCTGGGTTTCTCATGCATGTTTTCGATGTAGGAAGATGCCCTTGAACCTGGAGATTTGGGACCCATGGGATGGGTACCACGCAGTATGACTTTAAAGGGTCTGCGTTTGCTCACCCAACCTCACCAAACCTCTCAGCCCCAAGAGTGTCCACCCTTATGTCGCAATCAGCTGTGGGTCTAGATATGGTCAATCCAGGTGGCATCACAGCCCCTGAACGAATTTTGTAAGAATTTCTCTCTCTTTCACTGTCTTTGTTTCACGGGTTTTTAAAAGTTATTGATTTTTATAATGGGGTTTAGCTGCTTTTCACTGCTGTCTTTATGCCGCTTTACACGCACTTGACTCACTTACAGAGAGATATCAATACATAGGTTTTTAGATTCTTACTAGTCAGATATATTCTTGGGTGGTGAATAGGGGGTGTTGAGTCCAGTTCACTGAGCAAGGAGTAGGTCTTGTCTATTACATATTGGGTTTATGGAACGGTATCTGAGCTAATTTGAAACCCTTGTTTTAGGCATCACCTCACCTCACCTTTCCCGTTAAGCAGCTATAGTGTGTTTTCTAAACGTGTGACTCTGTTCTGTTTTGTAATTCAGTTCCAGTGTAGCGGTTTTTCCATTCCCTCTATAAGTGATATCTTATGGCAAGTGTCTTTTTCTGTGTGACTTATTTCACTTAGAATCGTCGTACCTAAATCCACTCATCATGCTGCTACTAGCCTTATGACGTTGATTTCATGGCTGAGTGATATTCCATTGTACATAAGGACCACAACTTCTTTATCCATTTTTCTCTTTCCTGGGATATTTAAGGTGTAACGAAGTGGAGGTTCTTGTCAACAGAGCAGCCCTAAACTTTGGGGTGCCTGTGTCTTGCTGATTTTTAGTTTTCCCAATGTATACGCCCATGAGTGGAAGTGCCCTATGCTCTCTAAGCTGTGTTTTTTAGATGTTTCAGGACACACCGTACACTTCTCCAGAGTGCCTGTTGGCAATTTACATCCCGCCCATCAGCGTAGCAAGGCTCCCGTTTCTCCATGGCCTGTCCTGCATTTCTGGTTTTGACCCTTTATTCAGCATGGCCCTTTTGACCGATGCGAAGCGAGACTTCTTTGTAGCGCTGATTTGCCTTTCCAGGTTGCTTGGTTGGCCAAAAAGGGCGTATGCGTTTTTTCCTGAATATATTCAGGAAAAAACGCATACGCCCTTTTTGGCCAAGGGCATCATTGTCGAGGTTTTGCCGCTTTTCCTGTGCTTTAAAGGCGATTCGAATCTACCTCCTGAAATCTGTTTCCTGCAATTCTGCCTTGCTTTCAAATCCTCTTCGTTGCCTTCCCTGAATATATTTGTGGACGACAGTTATCATTTATAACTCTGCAGATTTGTGAATTGCAGTGCCCATGAGCTCCATTTTTCAACTCGCTTTCTTGGGAGCTGGCCGCAAAAGCGCAGGATTGCTTCAGGCCCTATTCGGGTTCCGGGCGGCAGGATGAGCCTGTGGTTAATTCTTCTTCCTGATGGGAAAATAGAGTGACCTGTGCCTGTCCCAACACCTAGAGCTAGTCTCCCATTGGTTCCCCCTCTTCCCGTTCATCCTCAGGACAAATTGCAACCTGTACGGAACAGGAGGTTAAAGCTGCTGATTCTCCAAGGAGGAAGATTGCTAGTAAAGCGGCTAGAATGGCGAACCCGAGCACCATCAGACGAGAAATGAGGTGCGTTTTAGCAACCTTTCCCGATCACACGGTGTACCATCTTCTGGGTTTCTCATGCATGTTTTCGATGTAGGAAGATGCCCTTGAACCTGGAGATTTGGGACCCATGGAATGGGTACCAAGCAGTATGACTTTAAAGGGTCTGCGTTTGCTCACCCAACCTCACCAAACCTCTCAGCCCCAAGAGTGTCCACCCTTATGTCGCAATCAGCTGTGGGTCTAGATATGGTCAATCCAGGTGGCATCACAGCCCCTGAACGAATTTTGTAAGAATTTCTCTCTCTTTCACTGTCTTTGTTTCACGGGTTTTTAAAAGTTATTGATTTTTATAATGGGGTTTAGCTGCTTTTCACTGCTGTCTTTATGCCGCTTTACACGCACTTGACTCACTTACAGAGAGATATCAATACATAGGTTTTAAGATTCTTACTAGTCAGATATATTCTTGGGCGGTGAATAGGGGGTGTTGAGTCCAGTTCACTGAGCAAGGAGTAGGTCTTGTCTATTAAATATTGGGTTTATGGAACGGTATCTGAGCTAATTTGAAACCCTTGTTTTAGGCATCACCTCACCTCACCTTTCCCGTTAAGCAGCTATAGTGTGTTTTCTAAACGTGTGACTCTGTTCTGTTTTGTAATTCAGTTCCAGTGTAGCGGTTTTTCCATTCCCTCTATAAGTGATATCTTATGGCAAGTGTCTTTTTCTGTGTGACTTATTTCACTTAGAATCGTCGTACCTAAATCCACTCATCATGCTGCTACTAGCCTTATGACGTTGATTTCATGGCTGAGTGATATTCCTTTGTACATAAGGACCACAACTTCTTTATCCATTTTTCTCTTTCCTGGGATATTTAAGGTGTAACGAAGTGGAGGTTCTTGTCAACAGAGCAGCCCTCAACTTTGGGGTGCCTGTGTCTTGCTGATTTTTAGTTTTCCCAAAGTATACGCCCATGAGTGGAAGTGCCCTATGCTCTCTAAGCTGTGTTTTTTAGATGTATCAGGACACACCGTACACTTCTCCAGAGTGGCTGTTGGCAATTTACATCCCGCCCATCAGCGTAGCAAGGCTCCCGTTTCTCCATGGCCTGTCCTGCATTTCTGGTTTTGACCCTTTATTCAGCATGGCCCTTTTGACCGATGCGAAGCGAGACTTCTTTGTAGCGCTGATTTGCCTTTCCAGGTTGCTTGGTTGGCCAAAAAGGGCGTATGCGTTTTTTCCTGAATATATTCAGGAAAAAACGCATACGCCCTTTTTGGCCAAGGGCATCATTGTCGAGGTTTTGCCGCTTTTCCTGTGCTTTAAATGCGATTCGAATCTACCTCCTGAAATCTGTTTCCTGCAATTCTGCCTTGCTTTCAAATCCTCTTCGTTGCCTTCCCTGAATATATTTGTGGACGAGAGTTATCATTTATAACTCTGCAGGTTTGTGAATTGCAGTGCCCCTGAGCTCCATTTTTCAACTCGCTTTCTTGGGAGCTGGCCGCAAAAGCGCAGGATTGCTTCAGGCCCTATTCGGGTTCCGGGCGGCAGGATGAGCCTGTGGTTAATTCTTCTTCCTGATGGGAAAATAGAGTGACCTGTGCCTGTCCCAACACCTAGAGCTAGTCTCCCATTGGTTCCCCCTCATCCCGTTCATCCTCAGGACAAATTGCAACCTGTACGGAACAGGAGGTTAAAGCTGCTGATTCTCCAAGGAGGGAGATTGCTAGTAAAGCGGCTGGAATGGCGAACCCCAGCACCATCAGACGAGAAATGAGGTGCGTTTTAGCAACCTTTCCCGATCACACGGTGTACCATCTTCTGGGTTTCTCATGCATGTTTTCGATGTAGGAAGATGCCCTTGAACCTGGAGATTTGGGACCCATGGGATGGGTACCACGCAGTATGACTTTAAAGGGTCTGCGTTTGCTCACCCAACCTCACCAAACCTCTCAGCCCCAAGAGTGTCCACCCTTATGTCGCAATCAGCTGTGGGTCTAGATATGGTCAATCCAGGTGGCATCACAGCCCCTGAACGAATTTTGTAAGAATTTCTCTCTCTTTCACTGTCTTTGTTTCACGGGTTTTTAAAAGTTATTGATTTTTATAATGGGGTTTAGCTGCTTTTCACTGCTGTCTTTATGCCGCTTTTCACGCACTTGACTCACTTACAGAGAGATATCAATACATAGGTTTTTAGATTCTTACTAGTCAGATATATTCTTGGGTGGTGAATAGGGGGTGTTGAGTCCAGTTCACTGAGCAAGGAGTAGGTCTTGTCTATTACATATTGGGTTTATGGAACGGTATCTGAGCTAATTTGAAACCCTTGTTTTAGGCATCACCTCACCTCACCTTTCCCGTTAAGCAGCTATAGTGTGTTTTCTAAACGTGTGACTCTGTTCTGTTTTGTAATTCAGTTCCAGTGTAGCGGTTTTTCCATTCCCTCTATAAGTGATATCTTATGGCAAGTGTCTTTTTCTGTGTGACTTATTTCACTTAGAATCGTCGTACCTAAATCCACTCATCATGCTGCTACGAGCCTTATGACGTTGATTTCATGGCTGAGTGATATTCCTTTGTACATAAGGACCACAACTTCTTTATCCATTTTTCTCTTTCCTGGGATATTTAAGGTGTAACGAAGTGGAGGTTCTTGTCAACAGAGCAGCCCTAAACTTTGGGGTGCCTGTGTCTTGCTGATTTTTAGTTTTCCCAATGTATACGCCCATGAGTGGAAGTGCCCTATGCTCTCTAAGCTGTGTTTTTTAGATGTTTCAGGACACACCGTACACTTCTCCAGAGTGGCTGTTGGCAATTTACATCCCGCCCATCAGCGTAGCAAGGCTCCCGTTTCTCCATGGCCTGTCCTGCATTTCTGGTTTTGACCCTTTATTCAGCATGGCCCTTTTGACCGATGCGAAGCGAGACTTCTTTGTAGCGCTGATTTGCCTTTCCAGGTTGCTTGGTTGGCCAAAAAGGGCGTATGCGTTTTTTCCTGAATATATTCAGGAAAAAACGCATACGCCCTTTTTGGCCAAGGGCATCATTGTCGAGGTTTTGCCGCTTTTCCTGTGCTTTAAAGGCGATTCGAATCTACCTCCTGAAATCTGTTTCCTGCAATTCTGCCTTGCTTTCAAATCCTCTTCGTTGCCTTCCCTGAATATATTTGTGGACGACAGTTATCATTTATAACTCTGCAGATTTGTGAATTGCAGTGCCCCTGAGCTCCATTTTTCAACTCGCTTTCTTGGGAGCTGGCCGCAAAAGCGCAGGATTGCTTCAGGCCCTATTCGGGTTCCGGGCGGCAGGATGAGCCTGTGGTTAATTCTTCTTCCTGATGGGAAAATAGAGTGACCTGTGCCTGTCCCAACACCTAGAGCTAGTCTCCCATTGGTTCCCCCTCTTCCCGTTCATCCTCAGGACAAATTGCAACCTGTACGGAACAGGAGGTTAAAGCTGCTGATTCTCCAAGGAGGAAGATTGCTAGTAAAGCGGCTAGAATGGCGAACCCGAGCACCATCAGACGAGAAATGAGGTGCGTTTTAGCAACCTTTCCCGATCACACGGTGTACCATCTTCTGGGTTTCTCATGCATGTTTTCGATGTAGGAAGATGCCCTTGAACCTGGAGATTTGGGACCCATGGAATGGGTACCAAGCAGTATGACTTTAAAGGGTCTGCGTTTGCTCACCCAACCTCACCAAACCTCTCAGCCCCAAGAGTGTCCACCCTTATGTCGCAATCAGCTGTGGGTCTAGATATGGTCAATCCAGGTGGCATCACAGCCCCTGAACGAATTTTGAAAGAATTTCTCTCTCTTTCACTGTCTTTGTTTCACGGGTTTTTAAAAGTTATTGATTTTTATAATGGGGTTTAGCTGCTTTTCACTGCTTTCTTTATGCCGCTTTACACGCACTTGACTCACTTACAGAGAGATATCAATACATAGGTTTTAAGATTCTTACTAGTCAGATATATTCTTGGGCGGTGAATAGGGGGTGTTGAGTCCAGTTCACTGAGCAAGGAGTATGTCTTGTCTATTACATATTGGGTTTATGGAACGGTATCTGAGCTAATTTGAAACCCTTGTTTTAGGCATCACCCCACCTCACCTTTCCCGTTAAGCAGCTATAGTGTGTTTTCTAAACGTGTGACTCTGTTCTGTTTTGTAATTCAGTTCCAGTGTAGCGGTTTTTCCATTCCCTCTATAAGTGATATCTTATGGCAAGTGTCTTTTTCTGTGTGACTTATTTCACTTAGAATCGTCGTACCTAAATCCACTCATCATGCTGCTACTAGCCTTATGACGTTGATTTCATGGCTGAGTGATATTCCTTTGTACATAAGGACCACAACTTCTTTATCCATTTTTCTCTTTCCTGGGATATTTAAGGTGTAACGAAGTGGAGGTTCTTGTCAACAGAGCAGCCCTAAACTTTGGGGTGCCTGTGTCTTGCTGATTTTTAGTTTTCCCAATGTATACGCCCATGAGTGGAAGTGCCCTATGCTCTCTAAGCTGTGTTTTTTAGATGTTTCAGGACACACCGTACACTTCTCCAGAGTGGCTGTTGGCAATTTACATCCCGCCCATCAGCGTAGCAAGGCTCCCGTTTCTCCATGGCCTGTCCTGCATTTCTGGTTTTGACCCTTTATTCAGCATGGCCCTTTTGACCGATGCGAAGCGAGACTTCTTTGTAGCGCTGATTTGCCTTTCCAGGTTGCTTGGTTGGCCAAAAAGGGCGTATGCGTTTTTTCCTGAATATATTCAGGAAAAAACGCATACGCCCTTTTTGGCCAAGGGCATCATTGTCGAGGTTTTGCCGCTTTTCCTGTGCTTTAAAGGCGATTCGAATCTACCTCCTGAAATCTGTTTCCTGCAATTCTGCCTTGCTTTCACATCCTCTTCGTTGCCTTCCCTGAATATATTTGTGGACGAGAGTTATCATTTATAACTCTCCAGGTTTGTGAATTGCAGTGCCCCTGAGCTCCATTTTTCAACTCGCTTTCTTGGGAGCTGGCCGCAAAAGCGCAGGATTGCTTCAGGCCCTATTCGGGTTCCGGGCGGCAGGATGAGCCTGTGGTTAATTCTTCTTCCTGATGGGAAAATAGAGTGACCTGTGCCTGTCCCAACACCTAGAGCTAGTCTCCCATTGGTTCCCCCTCTTCCCGTTCATCCTCAGGACAAATTGCAACCTGTACGGAACAGGAGGTTAAAGCTGCTGATTCTCCAAGGAGGGAGATTGCTAGTAAAGCGGCTGGAATGGCGAACCCGAGCACCATCAGACGAGAAATGAGGTGCGTTTTAGCAACCTTTCCCGATCACACGGTGTACCATCTTCTGGGTTTCTCATGCATGTTTTCGATGTAGGAAGATGCCCTTGAACCTGGAGATTTGGGACCCATGGGATGGGTACCACGCAGTATGACTTTAAAGGGTCTGCGTTTGCTCACCCAACCTCACCAAACCTCTCAGCCCCAAGAGTGTCCACCCTTATGTCGCAATCAGCTGTGGGTCTAGATATGGTCAATCCAGGTGGCATCACAGCCCCTGAACGAATTTTGTAAGAATTTCTCTCTCTTTCACTGTCTTTGTTTCTCGGGTTTTTAAAAGTTATTGATTTTTATAATGGGGTTTAGCTGCTTTTCACTGCTGTCTTTATGCCGCTTTACACGCACTTGACTCACTTACAGAGAGATATCAATACATAGGTTTTAAGATTCTTACTACTCAGATATATTCTTGGGCGGTGAATAGGGGGTGTTGAGTCCAGTTCACTGAGCAAGGAGTAGGTCTTGTCTATTAAATATTGGGTTTATGGAACGGTATCTGAGCTAATTTGAAACCCTTGTTTTAGGCATCACCTCACCTCACCTTTCCCGTTAAGCAGCTATAGTGTGTTTTCTAAACGTGTGACTCTGTTCTGTTTTGTAATTCAGTTCCAGTGTAGCGGTTTTTCCATTCCCTCTATAAGTGATATCTTATGGCAAGTGTCTTTTTCTGTGTGACTTATTTCAATTAGAATCGTCGTACCTAAATCCACTCATCATGCTGCTACTAGCCTTATGACGTTGATTTCATGGCTGAGTGATATTCCTTTGTACATAAGGACCACAACTTCTTTATCCATTTTTCTCTTTCCTGGGATATTTAAGGTGTAACGAAGTGGAGGTTCTTGTCAACAGAGCAGCCCTCAACTTTGGGGTGCCTGTGAGTTGCTGATTTTTAGTTTTCCCAATGTATACGCCCATGAGTGGAAGTGCCCTATGCTCTCTAAGCTGTGTTTTTTAGATGTATCAGGACACACCGTACACTTCTCCAGAGTGGCTGTTGGCAATTTACATCCCGCCCATCAGCGTAGCAAGGCTCCCGTTTCTCCATGGCCTGTCCTGCATTTCTGGTTTTGACCCTTTATTCAGCATGGCCCTTTTGACCGATGCGAAGCGAGACTTCTTTGTAGCGCTGATTTGCCTTTCCAGGTTGCTTGGTTGGCCAAAAAGGGCGTATGCGTTTTTTCCTGAATATATTCAGGAAAAAACGCTTACGCCCTTTTTGGCCAAGGGCATCATTGTCGAGGTTTTGCCGCTTTTCCTGTGCTTTAAATGCGATTCGAATCTACCTCCTGAAATCTGTTTCCTGCAATTCTGCCTTGCTTTCAAATCCTCTTCGTTGCCTTCCCTGAATATATTTGTGGACGAGAGTTATCATTTATAACTCTGCAGGTTTGTGAATTGCAGTGCCCCTGAGCTCCATTTTTCAACTCGCTTTCTTGGGAGCTGGCCGCAAAAGCGCAGGATTGCTTCAGGCCCTATTCGGGTTCCGGGCGGCAGGATGAGCCTGTGGTTAATTCTTCTTCCTGATGGGAAAATAGAGTGACCTGTGCCTGTCCCAACACCTAGAGCTAGTCTCCCATTGGTTCCCCCTCTTCCCGTTCATCCTCAGGACAAATTGCAACCTGTACGGAACAGGAGGTTAAAGCTGCTGATTCTCCAAGGAGGGAGATTGCTAGTAAAGCGGCTGGAATGGCGAACCCCAGCACCATCAGACGAGAAATGAGGTGCGTTTTAGCAACCTTTCCCGATCACACGGTGTACCATCTTCTGGGTTTCTCATGCATGTTTTCGATGTAGGAAGATGCCCTTGAACCTGGAGATTTGGGACCCATGGGATGGGTACCACGCAGTATGACTTTAAAGGGTCTGCGTTTGCTCACCCAACCTCACCAAACCTCTCAGCCCCAAGAGTGTCCACCCTTATGTCGCAATCAGCTGTGGGTCTAGATATGGTCAATCCAGGTGGCATCACAGCCCCTGAACGAATTTTGTAAGAATTTCTCTCTCTTTCACTGTCTTTGTTTCACGGGTTTTTAAATGTTATTGATTTTTATAATGGGGTTTAGCTGCTTTTCACTGCTGTCTTTATGCCGCTTTTCACGCACTTGACTCACTTACAGAGAGATATCAATACATAGGTTTTTAGATTCTTACTAGTCAGATATATTCTTGGGTGGTGAATAGGGGGTGTTGAGTCCAGTTCACTGAGCAAGGAGTAGGTCTTGTCTATTACATATTGGGTTTATGGAACGGTATCTGAGCTAATTTGAAACCCTTGTTTTAGGCATCACCTCACCTCACCTTTCCCGTTAAGCAGCTATAGTGTGTTTTCTAAACGTGTGACTCTGTTCTGTTTTGTAATTCAGTTCCAGTGTAGCGGTTTTTCCATTCCCTCTATAAGTGATATCTTATGGCAAGTGTCTTTTTCTGTGTGACTTATTTCACTTAGAATCGTCGTACCTAAATCCACTCATCATGCTGCTACTAGCCTTATGACGTTGATTTCATGGCTGAGTGATATTCCTTTGTACATAAGGACCACAACTTCTTTATCCATTTTTCTCTTTCCTGGGATATTTAAGGTGTAACGAAGTGGAGGTTCTTGTCAACAGAGCAGCCCTAAACTTTGGGGTGCCTGTGTCTTGCTGATTTTTAGTTTTCCCAATGTATACGCCCATGAGTGGAAGTGCCCTATGCTCTCTAAGCTGTGTTTTTTAGATGTTTCAGGACACACCGTACACTTCTCCAGAGTGGCTGTTGGCAATTTACATCCCGCCCATCAGCGTAGCAAGGCTCCCGTTTCTCCATGGCCTGTCCTGCATTTCTGGTTTTGACCCTTTATTCAGCATGGCCCTTTTGACCGATGCGAAGCGAGACTTCTTTGTAGCGCTGATTTGCCTTTCCAGGTTGCTTGGTTGGCCAAAAAGGGCGTATGCGTTTTTTCCTGAATATATTCAGGAAAAAACGCATACGCCCTTTTTGGCCAAGGGCATCATTGTCGAGGTTTTGCCGCTTTTCCTGTGCTTTAAAGGCGATTCGAATCTACCTCCTGAAATCTGTTTCCTGCAATTCTGCCTTGCTTTCAAATCCTCTTCGTTGCCTTCCCTGAATATATTTGTGGACGACAGTTATCATTTATAACTCTGCAGATTTGTGAATTGCAGTGCCCCTGAGCTCCATTTTTCAACTCGCTTTCTTGGGAGCTGGCCGCAAAAGCGCAGGATTGCTTCAGGCCCTATTCGGGTTCCGGGCGGCAGGATGAGCCTGTGGTTAATTCTTCTTCCTGATGGGAAAATAGAGTGACCTGTGCCTGTCCCAACACCTAGAGCTAGTCTCCCATTGGTTCCCCCTCTTCCCGTTCATCCTCAGGACAAATTGCAACCTGTACGGAACAGGAGGTTAAAGCTGCTGATTCTCCAATGAGGAAGATTGCTAGTAAAGCGGCTAGAATGGCGAACCCGAGCACCATCAGACGAGAAATGAGGTGCGTTTTAGCAACCTTTCCCGATCACACGGTGTACCATCTTCTGGGTTTCTCATGCATGTTTTCGATGTAGGAAGATGCCCTTGAACCTGGAGATTTGGGACCCATGGAATGGGTACCAAGCAGTATGACTTTAAAGGGTCTGCGTTTGCTCACCCAACCTCACCAAACCTCTCAGCCCCAAGAGTGTCCACCCTTATGTCGCAATCAGCTGTGGGTCTAGATATGGTCAATCCAGGTGGCATCACAGCCCCTGAACGAATTTTGTAAGAATTTCTCTCTCTTTCACTGTCTTTGTTTCTCGGGTTTTTAAAAGTTATTGATTTTTATAATGGGGTTTAGCTGCTTTTCACTGCTGTCTTTATGCCGCTTTACACGCACTTGACTCACTTACAGAGAGATATCAATACATAGGTTTTAAGATTCTTACTACTCAGATATATTCTTGGGCGGTGAATAGGGGGTGTTGAGTCCAGTTCACTGAGCAAGGAGTAGGTCTTGTCTATTAAATATTGGGTTTATGGAACGGTATCTGAGCTAATTTGAAACCCTTGTTTTAGGCATCACCTCACCTCACCTTTCCCGTTAAGCAGCTATAGTGTGTTTTCTAAACGTGTGACTCTGTTCTGTTTTGTAATTCAGTTCCAGTGTAGCGGTTTTTCCATTCCCTCTATAAGTGATATCTTATGGCAAGTGTCTTTTTCTGTGTGACTTATTTCACTTAGAATCGTCGTACCTAAATCCACTCATCATGCTGCTACTAGCCTTATGACGTTGATTTCATGGCTGAGTGATATTCCTTTGTACATAAGGACCACAACTTCTTTATCCATTTTTCTCTTTCCTGGGATATTTAAGGTGTAACGAAGTGGAGGTTCTTGTCAACAGAGCAGCCCTAAACTTTGGGGTGCCTGTGTCTTGCTGATTTTTAGTTTTCCCAATGTATACGCCCATGAGTGGAAGTGCCCTATGCTCTCTAAGCTGTGTTTTTTAGATGTATCAGGACACACCGTACACTTCTCCAGAGTGGCTGTTGGCAATTTACATCCCGCCCATCAGCGTAGCAAGGCTCCCGTTTCTCCATGGCCTGTCCTGCATTTCTGGTTTTGACCCTTTATTCAGCATGGCCCTTTTGACCGATGCGAAGCGAGACTTCTTTGTAGCGCTGATTTGCCTTTCCAGGTTGCTTGGTTGGCCAAAAAGGGCGTATGCGTTTTTTCCTGAATATATTCAGGAAAAAACGCATACGCCCTTTTTGGCCAAGGGCATCATTGTCGAGGTTTTGCCGCTTTTCCTGTGCTTTAAAGGCGATTCGAATCTACCTCCTGAAATCTGTTTCCTGCAATTCTGCCTTGCTTTCAAATCCTCTTCGTTGCCTTCCCTGAATATATTTGTGGACGAGAGTTATCATTTATAACTCTGCAGGTTTGTGAATTGCAGTGCCCCTGAGCTCCATTTTTCAACTCGCTTTCTTGGGAGCTGGCCGCAAAAGCGCAGGATTGCTTCAGGCCCTATTCGGGTTCCGGGCGGCAGGATGAGCCTGTGGTTAATTCTTCTTCCTGATGGGAAAATAGAGTGACCTGTGCCTGTCCCAACACCTAGAGCTAGTCTCCCATTGGTTCCCCCTCTTCCCGTTCATCCTCAGGACAAATTGCAACCTGTACGGAACAGGAGGTTAAAGCTGCTGATTCTCCAAGGAGGGAGATTGCTAGTAAAGCGGCTGGAATGGCGAACCCCAGCACCATCAGACGAGAAATGAGGTGCGTTTTAGCAACCTTTCCCGATCACACGGTGTACCATCTTCTGGGTTTCTCATGCATGTTTTCGATGTAGGAAGATGCCCTTGAACCTGGAGATTTGGGACCCATGGGATGGGTACCACGCAGTATGACTTTAAAGGGTCTGCGTTTGCTCACCCAACCTCACCAAACCTCTCAGCCCCAAGAGTGTCCACCCTTATGTCGCAATCAGCTGTGGGTCTAGATATGGTCAATCCAGGTGGCATCACAGCCCCTGAACGAATTTTGTAAGAATTTCTCTCTCTTTCACTGTCTTTGTTTCACGGGTTTTTAAAAGTTATTGATTTTTATAATGGGGTTTAGCTGCTTTTCACTGCTGTCTTTATGCCGCTTTTCACGCACTTGACTCACTTACAGAGAGATATCAATACATAGGTTTTTAGATTCTTACTAGTCAGATATATTCTTGGGTGGTGAATAGTGGGTGTTGAGTCCAGTTCACTGAGCAAGGAGTAGGTCTTGTCTATTACATATTGGGTTTATGGAACGGTATCTGAGCTAATTTGAAACCCTTGTTTTAGGCATCACCTCACCTCACCTTTCCCGTTAAGCAGCTATAGTGTGTTTTCTAAACGTGTGACTCTGTTCTGTTTTGTAATTCAGTTCCAGTGTAGCGGTTTTTCCATTCCCTCTATAAGTGATATCTTATGGCAAGTGTCTTTTTCTGTGTGACTTATTTCACTTAGAATCGTCGTACCTAAATCCACTCATCATGCTGCTACTAGCCTTATGACGTTGATTTCATGGCTGAGTGATATTCCTTTGTACATAAGGACCACAACTTCTTTATCCATTTTTCTCTTTCCTGGGATATTTAAGGTGTAACGAAGTGGAGGTTCTTGTCAACAGAGCAGCCCTAAACTTTGGGGTGCCTGTGTCTTGCTGATTTTTAGTTTTCCCAATGTATACGCCCATGAGTGGAAGTGCCCTATGCTCTCTAAGCTGTGTTTTTTAGATGTTTCAGGACACACCGTACACTTCTCCAGAGTGGCTGTTGGCAATTTACATCCCGCCCATCAGCGTAGCAAGGCTCCCGTTTCTCCATGGCCTGTCCTGCATTTCTGGTTTTGACCCTTTATTCAGCATGGCCCTTTTGACCGATGCGAAGCGAGACTTCTTTGTAGCGCTGATTTGCCTTTCCAGGTTGCTTGGTTGGCCAAAAAGGGCGTATGCGTTTTTTCCTGAATATATTCAGGAAAAAACGCATACGCCCTTTTTGGCCAAGGGCATCATTGTCGAGGTTTTGCCGCTTTTCCTGTGCTTTAAAGGCGATTCGAATCTACCTCCTGAAATCTGTTTCCTGCAATTCTGCCTTGCTTTCAAATCCTCTTCGTTGCCTTCCCTGAATATATTTGTGGACGACAGTTATCATTTATAACTCTGCAGATTTGTGAATTGCAGTGCCCCTGAGCTCCATTTTTCAACTCGCTTTCTTGGGAGCTGGCCGCAAAAGCGCAGGATTGCTTCAGGCCCTATTCGGGTTCCGGGCGGCAGGATGAGCCTGTGGTTAATTCTTCTTCCTGATGGGAAAATAGAGTGACCTGTGCCTGTCCCAACACCTAGAGCTAGTCTCCCATTGGTTCCCCCTCTTCCCGTTCATCCTCAGGACAAATTGCAACCTGTACGGAACAGGAGGTTAAAGCTGCTGATTCTCCAAGGAGGAAGATTGCTAGTAAAGCGGCTAGAATGGCGAACCCGAGCACCATCAGACGAGAAATGAGGTGCGTTTTAGCAACCTTTCCCGATCACACGGTGTACCATCTTCTGGGTTTCTCATGCATGTTTTCGATGTAGGAAGATGCCCTTGAACCTGGAGATTTGGGACCCATGGAATGGGTACCAAGCAGTATGACTTTAAAGGGTCTGCGTTTGCTCACCCAACCTCACCAAACCTCTCAGCCCCAAGAGTGTCCACCCTTATGTCGCAATCAGCTGTGGGTCTAGATATGGTCAATCCAGGTGGCATCACAGCCCCTGAACGAATTTTGAAAGAATTTCTCTCTCTTTCACTGTCTTTGTTTCACGGGTTTTTAAAAGTTATTGATTTTTATAATGGGGTTTAGCTGCTTTTCACTGCTGTCTTTATGCCGCTTTACACGCACTTGACTCACTTACATTGAGATATCAATACATAGGTTTTAAGATTCTTACTAGTCAGATATATTCTTGGGCGGTGAATAGGGGGTGTTGAGTCCAGTTCACTGAGCAAGGAGTAGGTCTTGTCTATTACATATTGGGTTTATGGAACGGTATCTGAGCTAATTTGAAACCCTTGTTTTAGGCATCACCCCACCTCACCTTTCCCGTTAAGCAGCTATAGTGTGTTTTCTAAACGTGTGACTCTGTTCTGTTTTGTAATTCAGTTCCAGTGTAGCGGTTTTTCCATTCCCTCTATAAGTGATATCTTATGGCAAGTGTCTTTTTCTGTGTGACTTATTTCACTTAGAATCGTCGTACCTAAATCCACTCATCATGCTGCTACTAGCCTTATGACGTTGATTTCATGGCTGAGTGATATTCCTTTGTACATAAGGACCACAACTTCTTTATCCATTTTTCTCTTTCCTGGGATATTTAAGGTGTAACGAAGTGGAGGTTCTTGTCAGCAGAGCAGCCCTAAACTTTGGGGTGCCTGTGTCTTGCTGATTTTTAGTTTTCCCAATGTATACGCCCATGAGTGGAAGTGCCCTATGCTCTCTAAGCTGTGTTTTTTAGATGTTTCAGGACACACCGTACACTTCTCCAGAGTGGCTGTTGGCAATTTACATCCCGCCCATCAGCGTAGCAAGGCTCCCGTTTCTCCATGGCCTGTCCTGCATTTCTGGTTTTGACCCTTTATTCAGCATGGCCCTTTTGACCGATGCGAAGCGAGACTTCTTTGTAGCGCTGATTTGCCTTTCCAGGTTGCTTGGTTGGCCAAAAAGGGCGTATGCGTTTTTTCCTGAATATATTCAGGAAAAAACGCATACGCCCTTTTTGGCCAAGGGCATCATTGTCGAGGTTTTGCCGCTTTTCCTGTGCTTTAAAGGCGATTCGAATCTACCTCCTGAAATCTGTTTCCTGCAATTCTGCCTTGCTTTCAAATCCTCTTCGTTGCCTTCCCTGAATATATTTGTGGACGAGAGTTATCATTTATAACTCTGCAGATTTGTGAATTGCAGTGCCCCTGAGCTCCATTTTTCAACTCGCTTTCTTGGGAGCTGGCCGCAAAAGCGCAGGATTGCTTCAGGCCCTATTCGGGTTCCGGGCGGCAGGATGAGCCTGTGGTTAATTCTTCTTCCTGATGGGAAAATAGAGTGACCTGTGCCTGTCCCAACACCTAGAGCTAGTCTCCCATTGGTTCCCCCTCTTCCCGTTCATCCTCAGGACAAATTGCAACCTGTACGGAACAGGAGGTTAAAGCTGCTGATTCTCCAAGGAGGAAGATTGCTAGTAAAGCGGCTAGAATGGCGAACCCGAGCACCATCAGACGAGAAATGAGGTGCGTTTTAGCAACCTTTCCCGATCACACGGTGTACCATCTTCTGGGTTTCTCATGCATGTTTTCGATGTAGGAAGATGCCCTTGAACCTGGAGATTTGGGACCCATGGAATGGGTACCAAGCAGTATGACTTTAAAGGGTCTGCGTTTGCTCACCCAACCTCACCAAACTTCTCAGCCCCAAGAGTGTCCACCCTTATGTCGCAATCAGCTGTGGGTCTAGATATGGTCAATCCAGGGTGCATCACAGCCCCTGAACGAATTTTGTAAGAATTTCTCTCTCTTTCACTGTCTTTGTTTCACGGGTTTTTAAAAGTTATTGATTTTTATAATGGGGTTTAGCTGCTTTTCACTGCTGTCTTTATGCCGCTTTACACGCACCTGACTCACTTACAGAGAGATATCAATACATAGGTTTTAAGATTCTTACTAGTCAGATATATTCTTGGGCGGTGAATAGGGGGTGTTGAGTCCAGTTCACTGAGCAAGGAGTAGGTCTTGTCTATTACATATTGGGTTTATTGAACGGTATCTGAGCTAATTTGAAACCCTTGTTTTAGGCATCACCCCACCTCACCTTTCCCGTTAAGCAGCTATAGTGTGTTTTCTAAACGTGTGACTCTGTTCTGTTTTGTAATTCAGTTCCAGTGTAGCGGTTTTTCCATTCCCTCTATAAGTGATATCTTATGGCAAGTGTCTTTTTCTGTGTGACTTATTTCACTTAGAATCGTCGTACCTAAATCCACTCATCATGCTGCTACTAGCCTTATGACGTTGATTTCATGGCTGAGTGATATTCCTTTGTACATAAGGACCACAACTTCTTTATCCATTTTTCTCTTTCCTGGGATATTTAAGGTGTAACGAAGTGGAGGTTCTTGTCAACAGAGCAGCCCTAAACTTTGGGGTGCCTGTGTCTTGCTGATTTTTAGTTTTCCCAATGTATACGCCCATGAGTGGAAGTGCCCTATGCTCTCTAAGCTGTGTTTTTTAGATGTTTCAGGACACACCGTACACTTCTCCAGAGTGGCTGTTGGCAATTTACATCCCGCCCATCAGCGTAGCAAGGCTCCCGTTTCTCCATGGCCTGTCCTGCATTTCTGGTTTTGACCCTTTATTCAGCATGGCCCTTTTGACCGATGCGAAGCGAGACTTCTTTGTAGCGCTGATTTGCCTTTCCAGGTTGCTTGGTTGGCCAAAAAGGGCGTATGCGTTTTTTCCTGAATATATTCAGGAAAAAACGCATACGCCCTTTTTGGCCAAGGGCATCATTGTCGAGGTTTTGCCGCTTTTCCTGTGCTTTAAAGGCGATTCGAATCTACCTCCTGAAATCTGTTTCCTGCAATTCTGCCTTGCTTTCACATCCTCTTCGTTGCCTTCCCTGAATATATTTGTGGACGAGAGTTATCATTTATAACTCTCCAGGTTTGTGAATTGCAGTGCCCCTGAGCTCCATTTTTCAACTCGCTTTCTTGGGAGCTGGCCGCAAAAGCGCAGGATTGCTTCAGGCCCTATTCGGGTTCCGGGCGGCAGGATGAGCCTGTGGTTAATTCTTCTTCCTGATGGGAAAATAGAGTGACCTGTGCCTGTCCCAACACCTAGAGCTAGTCTCCCATTGGTTCCCCCTCTTCCCGTTCATCCTCAGGACAAATTGCAACCTGTACGGAACAGGAGGTTAAAGCTGCTGATTCTCCAAGGAGGAAGATTGCTAGTAAAGCGGCTAGAATGGCGAACCCGAGCACCATCAGACGAGAAATGAGGTGCGTTTTAGCAACCTTTCCCGATCACACGGTGTACCATCTTCTGGGTTTCTCATGCATGTTTTCGATGTAGGAAGATGCCCTTGAACCTGGAGATTTGGGACCCATGGGATGGGTACCAAGCAGTATGACTTTAAAGGGTCTGCGTTTGCTCACCCAACCTCACCAAACCTCTCAGCCCCAAGAGTGTCCACCCTTATGTCGCAATCAGCTGTGGGTCTAGATATGGTCAATCCAGGTGGCATCACAGCCCCTGAACGAATTTTGTAAGAATTTCTCTCTCTTTCACTGTCTTTGTTTCACGGGTTTTTAAAAGTTATTGATTTTTATAATGGGGTTTAGCTGCTTTTCACTGCTGTCTTTATGCCGCTTTACACGCACTTGACTCACTTACAGAGAGATATCAATACATAGGTTTTAAGATTCTTACTACTCAGATATATTCTTGGGCGGTGAATAGGGGGTGTTGAGTCCAGTTCACTGAGCAAGGAGTAGGTCTTGTCTATTACATATTGGGTTTATGGAACGGTATCTGAGCTAATTTGAAACCCTTGTTTTAGGCATCACCCCAGCTCACCTTTCCCGTTAAGCAGCTATAGTGTGTTTTCTAAACGTGTGACTCTGTTCTGTTTTGTAATTCAGTTCAAGTGTAGCGGTTTTTACATTCCCTCTATAAGTGATAACTTATGGCAAGTGTCTTTTTCTGTGTGACTTATTTCACTTAGAATTGTCGTACCTAAATCCATTCATCATGCTGCTACGAGCCTTATGACGTTGATTTCATGGCTGAGTGATATTCCTTTGTACATAAGGACCACAACTTCTTTATCCATTTTTCTCTTTCCTGGGATATTTAAGGTGTAACGAAGTGGAGGTTCTTGTCAACAGAGCAGCCCTAAACTTTGGGGTGCCTGTGTCTTGCTGATTTTTAGTTTTCCCAATGTATACGCCCATGAGTGGAAGTGCCCTATGCTCTCTAAGCTGTGTTTTTTAGATGTTTCAGGACACACCGTACACTTCTCCAGAGTGGCTGTTGGCAATTTACATCCCGCCCATCAGCGTAGCAAGGCTCCCGTTTCTCCATGGCCTGTCCTGCATTTCTGGTTTTGACCCTTTATTCAGCATGGCCCTTTTGACCGATGCGAAGCGAGACTAATTTGTAGCGCTGATTTGCCTTTCCAGGTTGCATGGTTGGCCAAAAAGGGCGTATGCGTTTTTTCCTGAATATATTCAGGAAAAAACGCATACGCCCTTTTTGGCCAAGGGCGTAATTGTCGAGGTTTTGCCGTTTTTCCTGTGCTTTAAAGGCGATTCGAATCTACCTCCTGAAATCTGTTTCCTGCAATTCTGCCTTGCTTTCAAATCCTCTTTGTTGCCTTCCCTGAATATATTTGTGGACGAGAGTTATCATTTATAACTCTGCAGGTTTGTGAATTGCAGTGCCCCTGAGCTCCATTTTTCAACTCGCTTTCTTGGGAGCTGGCCGCAAAAGCGCAGGATTGCTTCAGGCCCTATTCGGGTTCCGGGCGGCAGGATGAGCCTGTGGTTAATTCTTCTTCCTGATGGGAAAATAGAGTGACCTGTGCCTGTCCCAACACCTAGAGCTAGTCTCCCATTGGTTCCCCCTCTTCCCGTTCATCCTCAGGACAAATTGCAACCTGTACGGAACAGGAGGTTAAAGCTGCTGATTCTCCAAGGAGGAAGATTGCTAGTAAAGCGGCTAGAATGGCGAACCCGAGCACCATCAGACGAGAAATGAGGTGCGTTTTAGCAACCTTTCCCGATCACACGGTGTACCATCTTCTGGGTTTCTCATGCATGTTTTCGATGTAGGAAGATGCCCTTGAACCTGGAGATTTGGGACCCATGGGATGGGTACCAAGCAGTATGACTTTAAAGGGTCTGCGTTTGCTCACCCAACCTCACCAAACCTCTCAGCCCCAAGAGTGTCCACCCTTATGTCGCAATCAACTGTGGGTCTAGATATGGTCAATCCAGGTGTCATCACAGCCCCTGAACGAATTTTGTAAGAATTTCTCTCTCTTTCACTGTCTTTGTTTCACGGGTTTTTAAAAGTTATTGATTTTTATAATGGGGTTTAGCTGCTTTTCACTGCTGTCTTTATGCCGCTTTACACGCACTTGACTCACTTACAGAGAGATATCAATACATAGGTTTTAAGATTCTTACTAGTCAGATATATTCTTGGGTGGTGAATAGGGGGTGTTGAGTCCAGTTCACTGAGCAAGGAGTAGGTCTTGTCTATTACATATTGGGTTTATGGAACGGTATCTGAGCTAATTTGAAACCCTTGTTTTAGGTATCACCCCAGCTCACCTTTCCCGTTAAGCAGCTATAGTGTGTTTTCTAAACGTGTGACTCTGTTCTGTTTTGTAATTCAGTTCCAGTGTAGCGCTTTTTCCATTCCCTCTATAAGTGATATCTTATGGCAAGTGTCTTTTTCTGTGTGACTTATTTCAATTAGAATCGGCGTACCTAAATCCACTCATCATGCTGCTACTAGCCTTATGACGTTGATTTCATGGCTGAGTGATATTCCTTTGTACATAAGGACCACAACTTCTTTATCCATTTTTCTCTTTCCTGGGATATTTAAGGTGTAACGAAGTGGAGGTTCTTGTCAACAGAGCAGCCCTAAACTTTGGGGTGCCTGTGAGTTGCTGATTTTTAGTTTTCCCAATGTATACGCCCATGAGTGGAAGTGCCCTATGCTCTCTAAGCTGTGTTTTTTAGATGTTTCAGGACACACCGTACACTTCTCCAGAGTGGCTGTTGGCAATTTACATCCCGCCCATCAGCGTAGCAAGGCTCCCGTTTCTCCATGGCCTGTCCTGCATTTCTGGTTTTGACCCTTTATTCAGCATGGCCCTTTTGACCGATGCGAAGCGAGACTTCTTTGTAGCGCTGATTTGCCTTTCCAGGTTGCTTGGTTGGCCAAAAAGGGCGTATGCGTTTTTTCCTGAATATATTCAGGAAAAAACGCATACGCCCTTTTTGGCCAAGGGCATCATTGTCGAGGTTTTGCCGCTTTTCCTGTGCTTTAAATGCGATTCGAATCTACCTCCTGAAATCTGTTTCCTGCAATTCTGCCTTGCTTTCAAATCCTCTTCGTTGCCTTCCCTGAATATATTTGTGGACGAGAGTTATCATTTATAACTCTGCAGGTTTGTGAATTGCAGTGCCCCTGAGCTCCATTTTTCAACTCGCTTTCTTGGGAGCTGGCCGCAAAAGCGCAGGATTGCTTCAGGCCCTATTCGGGTTCCGGGCGGCAGGATGAGCCTGTGGTTAATTCTTCTTCCTGATGGGAAAATAGAGTGACCTGTGCCTGTCCCAACACCTAGAGCTAGTCTCCCATTGGTTCCCCCTCTTCCCGTTCATCCTCAGGACAAATTGCAACCTGTACGGAACAGGAGGTTAAAGCTGCTGATTCTCCAAGGAGGGAGATTGCTAGTAAAGCGGCTGGAATGGCGAACCCGAGCACCATCAGACGAGAAATGAGGTGCGTTTTAGCAACCTTTCCCGATCACACGGTGTACCATCTTCTGGGTTTCTCATGCATGTTTTCGATGTAGGAAGATGCCCTTGAACCTGGAGATTTGGGACCCATGGGATGGGTACCACGCAGTATGACTTTAAAGGGTCTGCGTTTGCTCACCCAACCTCACCAAACCTCTCAGCCCCAAGAGTGTCCACCCTTATGTCGCAATCAGCTGTGGGTCTAGATATGGTCAATCCAGGTGGCATCACAGCCCCTGAACGAATTTTGTAAGAATTTCTCTCTCTTTCACTGTCTTTGTTTCACGGGTTTTTAAAAGTTATTGATTTTTATAATGGGGTTTAGCTGCTTTTCACTGCTGTCTTTATGCCGCTTTACACGCACTTGACTCACTTACAGAGAGATATCAATACATAGGTTTTTAGATTCTTACTAGTCAGATATATTCTTGGGCGGTGAATAGGGGGTGTTGAGTCCAGTTCACTGAGCAAGGAGTAGGTCTTGTCTATTACATATTGGGTTTATGGAACGGTATCTGAGCTAATTTGAAACCCTTGTTTTAGGCATCACCTCACCTCACCTTTCCCGTTAAGCAGCTATAGTGTGTTTTCTAAACGTGTGACTCTGTTCTGTTTTGTAATTCAGTTCCAGTGTAGCGGTTTTTCCATTCCCTCTATAAGTGATATCTTATGGCAAGTGTCTTTTTCTGTGTGACTTATTTCACTTAGAATCGTCGTACCTAAATCCACTCATCATGCTGCTACTAGCCTTATGACGTTGATTTCATGGCTGAGTGATATTCCATTGTACATAAGGACCACAACTTCTTTATCCATTTTTCTCTTTCCTGGGATATTTAAGGTGTAACGAAGTGGAGGTTCTTGTCAACAGAGCAGCCCTAAACTTTGGGGTGCCTGTGTCTTGCTGATTTTTAGTTTTCCCAATGTATACGCCCATGAGTGGAAGTGCCCTATGCTCTCTAAGCTGTGTTTTTTAGATGTTTCAGGACACACCGTACACTTCTCCAGAGTGGCTGTTGGCAATTTACATCCCGCCCATCAGCGTAGCAAGGCTCCCGTTTCTCCATGGCCTGTCCTGCATTTCTGGTTTTGACCCTTTATTCAGCATGGCCCTTTTGACCGATGCGAAGCGAGACTTCTTTGTAGCGCTGATTTGCCTTTCCAGGTTGCTTGGTTGGCCAAAAAGGGCGTATGCGTTTTTTCCTGAATATATTCAGGAAAAAACGCATACGCCCTTTTTGGCCAAGGGCATCATTGTCGAGGTTTTGCCGCTTTTCCTGTGCTTTAAAGGCGATTCGAATCTACCTCCTGAAATCTGTTTCCTGCAATTCTGCCTTGCTTTCAAATCCTCTTCGTTGCCTTCCCTGAATATATTTGTGGACGAGAGTTATCATTTATAACTCTGCAGATTTGTGAATTGCAGTGCCCCTGAGCTCCATTTTTCAACTCGCTTTCTTGGGAGCTGGCCGCAAAAGCGCAGGATTGCTTCAGGCCCTATTCGGGTTCCGGGCGGCAGGATGAGCCTGTGGTTAATTCTTCTTCCTGATGGGAAAATAGAGTGACCTGTGCCTGTCCCAACACCTAGAGCTAGTCTCCCATTGGTTCCCCCTCTTCCCGTTCATCCTCAGGACAAATTGCAACCTGTACGGAACAGGAGGTTAAAGCTGCTGATTCTCCAAGGAGGAAGATTGCTAGTAAAGCGGCTAGAATGGCGAACCCGAGCACCATCAGACGAGAAATGAGGTGCGTTTTAGCAACCTTTCCCGATCACACGGTGTACCATCTTCTGGGTTTCTCATGCATGTTTTCGATGTAGGAAGATGCCCTTGAACCTGGAGATTTGGGACCCATGGAATGGGTACCAAGCAGTATGACTTTAAAGGGTCTGCGTTTGCTCACCCAACCTCACCAAACTTCTCAGCCCCAAGAGTGTCCACCCTTATGTCGCAATCAGCTGTGGGTCTAGATATGGTCAATCCAGGGTGCATCACAGCCCCTGAACGAATTTTGTAAGAATTTCTCTCTCTTTCACTGTCTTTGTTTCACGGGTTTTTAAAAGTTATTGATTTTTATAATGGGGTTTAGCTGCTTTTCACTGCTGTCTTTATGCCGCTTTACACGCACCTGACTCACTTACAGAGAGATATCAATACATAGGTTTTAAGATTCTTACTAGTCAGATATATTCTTGGGCGGTGAATAGGGGGTGTTGAGTCCAGTTCACTGAGCAAGGAGTAGGTCTTGTCTATTACATATTGGGTTTATTGAACGGTATCTGAGCTAATTTGAAACCCTTGTTTTAGGCATCACCCCACCTCACCTTTCCCGTTAAGCAGCTATAGTGTGTTTTCTAAACGTGTGACTCTGTTCTGTTTTGTAATTCAGTTCCAGTGTAGCGGTTTTTCCATTCCCTCTATAAGTGATATCTTATGGCAAGTGTCTTTTTCTGTGTGACTTATTTCACTTAGAATCGTCGTACCTAAATCCACTCATCATGCTGCTACTAGCCTTATGACGTTGATTTCATGGCTGAGTGATATTCCTTTGTACATAAGGACCACAACTTCTTTATCCATTTTTCTCTTTCCTGGGATATTTAAGGTGTAACGAAGTGGAGGTTCTTGTCAACAGAGCAGCCCTAAACTTTGGGGTGCCTGTGTCTTGCTGATTTTTAGTTTTCCCAATGTATACGCCCATGAGTGGAAGTGCCCTATGCTCTCTAAGCTGTGTTTTTTAGATGTTTCAGGACACACCGTACACTTCTCCAGAGTGGCTGTTGGCAATTTACATCCCGCCCATCAGCGTAGCAAGGCTCCCGTTTCTCCATGGCCTGTCCTGCATTTCTGGTTTTGACCCTTTATTCAGCATGGCCCTTTTGACCGATGCGAAGCGAGACTTCTTTGTAGCGCTGATTTGCCTTTCCAGGTTGCTTGGTTGGCCAAAAAGGGCGTATGCGTTTTTTCCTGAATATATTCAGGAAAAAACGCATACGCCCTTTTTGGCCAAGGGCATCATTGTCGAGGTTTTGCCGCTTTTCCTGTGCTTTAAAGGCGATTCGAATCTACCTCCTGAAATCTGTTTCCTGCAATTCTGCCTTGCTTTCACATCCTCTTCGTTGCCTTCCCTGAATATATTTGTGGACGAGAGTTATCATTTATAACTCTCCAGGTTTGTGAATTGCAGTGCCCCTGAGCTCCATTTTTCAACTCGCTTTCTTGGGAGCTGGCCGCAAAAGCGCAGGATTGCTTCAGGCCCTATTCGGGTTCCGGGCGGCAGGATGAGCCTGTGGTTAATTCTTCTTCCTGATGGGAAAATAGAGTGACCTGTGCCTGTCCCAACACCTAGAGCTAGTCTCCCATTGGTTCCCCCTCTTCCCGTTCATCCTCAGGACAAATTGCAACCTGTACGGAACAGGAGGTTAAAGCTGCTGATTCTCCAAGGAGGAAGATTGCTAGTAAAGCGGCTAGAATGGCGAACCCGAGCACCATCAGACGAGAAATGAGGTGCGTTTTAGCAACCTTTCCCGATCACACGGTGTACCATCTTCTGGGTTTCTCATGCATGTTTTCGATGTAGGAAGATGCCCTTGAACCTGGAGATTTGGGACCCATGGGATGGGTACCAAGCAGTATGACTTTAAAGGGTCTGCGTTTGCTCACCCAACCTCACCAAACCTCTCAGCCCCAAGAGTGTCCACCCTTATGTCGCAATCAGCTGTGGGTCTAGATATGGTCAATCCAGGTGGCATCACAGCCCCTGAACGAATTTTGTAAGAATTTCTCTCTCTTTCACTGTCTTTGTTTCACGGGTTTTTAAAAGTTATTGATTTTTATAATGGGGTTTAGCTGCTTTTCACTGCTGTCTTTATGCCGCTTTACACGCACTTGACTCACTTACAGAGAGATATCAATACATAGGTTTTAAGATTCTTACTACTCAGATATATTCTTGGGCGGTGAATAGGGGGTGTTGAGTCCAGTTCACTGAGCAAGGAGTAGGTCTTGTCTATTACATATTGGGTTTATGGAACGGTATCTGAGCTAATTTGAAACCCTTGTTTTAGGCATCACCCCAGCTCACCTTTCCCGTTAAGCAGCTATAGTGTGTTTTCTAAACGTGTGACTCTGTTCTGTTTTGTAATTCAGTTCAAGTGTAGCGGTTTTTACATTCCCTCTATAAGTGATAACTTATGGCAAGTGTCTTTTTCTGTGTGACTTATTTCACTTAGAATTGTCGTACCTAAATCCATTCATCATGCTGCTACGAGCCTTATGACGTTGATTTCATGGCTGAGTGATATTCCTTTGTACATAAGGACCACAACTTCTTTATCCATTTTTCTCTTTCCTGGGATATTTAAGGTGTAACGAAGTGGAGGTTCTTGTCAACAGAGCAGCCCTAAACTTTGGGGTGCCTGTGTCTTGCTGATTTTTAGTTTTCCCAATGTATACGCCCATGAGTGGAAGTGCCCTATGCTCTCTAAGCTGTGTTTTTTAGATGTTTCAGGACACACCGTACACTTCTCCAGAGTGGCTGTTGGCAATTTACATCCCGCCCATCAGCGTAGCAAGGCTCCCGTTTCTCCATGGCCTGTCCTGCATTTCTGGTTTTGACCCTTTATTCAGCATGGCCCTTTTGACCGATGCGAAGCGAGACTAATTTGTAGCGCTGATTTGCCTTTCCAGGTTGCATGGTTGGCCAAAAAGGGCGTATGCGTTTTTTCCTGAATATATTCAGGAAAAAACGCATACGCCCTTTTTGGCCAAGGGCGTAATTGTCGAGGTTTTGCCGTTTTTCCTGTGCTTTAAAGGCGATTCGAATCTACCTCCTGAAATCTGTTTCCTGCAATTCTGCCTTGCTTTCAAATCCTCTTTGTTGCCTTCCCTGAATATATTTGTGGACGAGAGTTATCATTTATAACTCTGCAGGTTTGTGAATTGCAGTGCCCCTGAGCTCCATTTTTCAACTCGCTTTCTTGGGAGCTGGCCGCAAAAGCGCAGGATTGCTTCAGGCCCTATTCGGGTTCCGGGCGGCAGGATGAGCCTGTGGTTAATTCTTCTTCCTGATGGGAAAATAGAGTGACCTGTGCCTGTCCCAACACCTAGAGCTAGTCTCCCATTGGTTCCCCCTCTTCCCGTTCATCCTCAGGACAAATTGCAACCTGTACGGAACAGGAGGTTAAAGCTGCTGATTCTCCAAGGAGGAAGATTGCTAGTAAAGCGGCTAGAATGGCGAACCCGAGCACCATCAGACGAGAAATGAGGTGCGTTTTAGCAACCTTTCCCGATCACACGGTGTACCATCTTCTGGGTTTCTCATGCATGTTTTCGATGTAGGAAGATGCCCTTGAACCTGGAGATTTGGGACCCATGGGATGGGTACCAAGCAGTATGACTTTAAAGGGTCTGCGTTTGCTCACCCAACCTCACCAAACCTCTCAGCCCCAAGAGTGTCCACCCTTATGTCGCAATCAACTGTGGGTCTAGATATGGTCAATCCAGGTGTCATCACAGCCCCTGAACGAATTTTGTAAGAATTTCTCTCTCTTTCACTGTCTTTGTTTCACGGGTTTTTAAAAGTTATTGATTTTTATAATGGGGTTTAGCTGCTTTTCACTGCTGTCTTTATGCCGCTTTACACGCACTTGACTCACTTACAGAGAGATATCAATACATAGGTTTTAAGATTCTTACTAGTCAGATATATTCTTGGGTGGTGAATAGGGGGTGTTGAGTCCAGTTCACTGAGCAAGGAGTAGGTCTTGTCTATTACATATTGGGTTTATGGAACGGTATCTGAGCTAATTTGAAACCCTTGTTTTAGGTATCACCCCAGCTCACCTTTCCCGTTAAGCAGCTATAGTGTGTTTTCTAAACGTGTGACTCTGTTCTGTTTTGTAATTCAGTTCCAGTGTAGCGCTTTTTCCATTCCCTCTATAAGTGATATCTTATGGCAAGTGTCTTTTTCTGTGTGACTTATTTCACTTAGAATCGTCGTACCTAAATCCACTCATCATGCTGCTACTAGCCTTATGACGTTGATTTCATGGCTGAGTGATATTCCTTTGTACATAAGGACCACAACTTCTTTATCCATTTTTCTCTTTCCTGGGATATTTAAGGTGTAACGAAGTGGAGGTTCTTGTCAACAGAGCAGCCCTAAACTTTGGGGTGCCTGTGTCTTGCTGATTTTTAGTTTTCCCAATGTATATGCCCATGAGTGGAAGTGCCCTATGCTCTCTAAGCTGTGTTTTTTAGATGTTTCAGGACACACCGTACACTTCTCCAGAGTGGCTGTTGGCAATTTACATCCCGCCCATCAGCGTAGCAAGGCTCCCGTTTCTCCATGGCCTGTCCTGCATTTCTGGTTTTGACCCTTTATTCAGCATGGCCCTTTTGACCGATGCGAAGCGAGACTTCTTTGTAGCGCTGATTTGCCTTTCCAGGTTGCTTGGTTGGCCAAAATGGCGTATGCGTTTTTTCCTGAATATATTCAGGAAAAAACGCATACGCCCTTTTTGGCCAAGGGCATCATTGTCGAGGTTTTGCCGCTTTTCCTGTGCTTTAAAGGCGATTCGAATCTACCTCCTGAAATCTGTTTCCTGCAATTCTGCCTTGCTTTCAAATCCTCTTCGTTGCCTTCCCTGAATATATTTGTGGACGAGAGTTATCATTTATAACTCTCCAGGTTTGTGAATTGCAGTTCCCCTGAGCTCCATTTTTCAACTCGCTTTCTTGGGAGCTGGCCGCAAAAGCGCAGGATTGCTTCAGGCCCTATTCGTGTTCCGGGCGGCAGGATGAGCCTGTGGTTAATTCTTCTTCCTGATGGGAAAATAGAGTGACCTGTGCCTGTCCCAACACCTAGAGCTAGTCTCCCATTGGTTCCCCCTCTTCCCGTTCATCCTCAGGACAAATTGCAACCTGTACGGAACAGGAGGTTAAAGCTGCTGATTCTCCAAGGAGGGAGATTGCTAGTAAAGCGGCTGGAATGGCGAACCCGAGCACCATCAGACGAGAAATGAGGTGCGTTTTAGCAACCTTTCCCGATCACACGGTGTACCATCTTCTGGGTTTCTCATGCATGTTTTCGATGTAGGAAGATGCCCTTGAACCTGGAGATTTGGGACCCATGGGATGGGTACCACGCAGTATGACTTTAAAGGGGCTGCGTTTGCTCACCCAACCTCACCAAACCTCTCAGCCCCAAGAGTGTCCACCCTTATGTCGCAATCAGCTGTGGGTCTAGATATGGTCAATCCAGGTGGCATCACAGCCCCTGAACGAATTTTGTAAGAATTTCTCTCTCTTTCACTGTCTTTGTTTCTCGGGTTTTTAAAAGTTATTGATTTTTATAATGGGGTTTAGCTGCTTTTCACTGCTGTCTTTATGCCGCTTTACACGCACTTGACTCACTTACAGAGAGATATCAATACATAGGTTTTAAGATTCTTACTACTCAGATATATTCTTGGGCGGTGAATAGGGGGTGTTGAGTCCAGTTCACTGAGCAAGGAGTAGGACTTGTCTATTAAATATTGGGTTTATGGAACGGTATCTGAGCTAATTTGAAACCCTTGTTTTAGGCATCACCCTACCTCACCTTTCCCGTTAAGCAGCTATAGTGTGTTTTCTAAACGTGTGACTCTGTTCTGTTTTGTAATTCAGTTCCAGTGTAGCGGTTTTTCCATTCCCTCTATAAGTGATATCTTATGGCAAGTGTCTTTTTCTGTGTGACTTATTTCAATTAGAATCGGCGTACCTAAATCCACTCATCATGCTGCTACTAGCCTTATGACGTTGATTTCATGGCTGAGTGATATTCCTTTGTACATAAGGACCACAACTTCTTTATCCATTTTTCTCTTTCCTGGGATATTTAAGGTGTAACGAAGTGGAGGTTCTTGTCAACAGAGCAGCCCTAAACTTTGGGGTGCCTGTGAGTTGCTGATTTTTAGTTTTCCCAATGTATACGCCCATGAGTGGAAGTGCCCTATGCTCTCTAAGCTGTGTTTTTTAGATGTTTCAGGACACACCGTACACTTCTCCAGAGTGGCTGTTGGCAATTTACATCCCGCCCATCAGCGTAGCAAGGCTCCCGTTTCTCCATGGCCTGTCCTGCATTTCTGGTTTTGACCCTTTATTCAGCATGGCCCTTTTGACCGATGCGAAGCGAGACTTCTTTGTAGCGCTGATTTGCCTTTCCAGGTTGCTTGGTTGGCCAAAAAGGGCGTATGCGTTTTTTCCTGAATATATTCAGGAAAAAACGCATACGCCCTTTTTGGCCAAGGGCATCATTGTCGAGGTTTTGCCGCTTTTCCTGTGCTTTAAATGCGATTCGAATCTACCTCCTGAAATCTGTTTCCTGCAATTCTGCCTTGCTTTCAAATCCTCTTCGTTGCCTTCCCTGAATATATTTGTGGACGACAGTTATCATTTATAACTCTGCAGATTTGTGAATTGCAGTGCCCCTGAGCTCCATTTTTCAACTCGCTTTCTTGGGAGCTGGCCGCAAAAGCGCAGGATTGCTTCAGGCCCTATTCGGGTTCCGGGCGGCAGGATGAGCCTGTGGTTAATTCTTCTTCCTGATGGGAAAATAGAGTGACCTGTGCCTGTCCCAACACCTAGAGCTAGTCTCCCATTGGTTCCCCCTCTTCCCGTTCATCCTCAGGACAAATTGCAACCTGTACGGAACAGGAGGTTAAAGCTGCTGATTCTCCAAGGAGGAAGATTGCTAGTAAAGCGGCTAGAATGGCGAACCCGAGCACCATCAGACGAGAAATGAGGTGCGTTTTAGCAACCTTTCCCGATCACACGGTGTACCATCTTCTGGGTTTCTCATGCATGTTTTCGATGTAGGAAGATGCCCTTGAACCTGGAGATTTGGGACCCATGGAATGGGTACCAAGCAGTATGACTTTAAAGGGTCTGCGTTTGCTCACCCAACCTCACCAAACCTCTCAGCCCCAAGAGTGTCCACCCTTATGTCGCAATCAGCTGTGGGTCTAGATATGGTCAATCCAGGTGGCATCACAGCCCCTGAACGAATTTTGTAAGAATTTCTCTCTCTTTCACTGTCTTTGTTTCACGGGTTTTTAAAAGTTATTGATTTTTATAATGGGGTTTAGCTGCTTTTCACTGCTGTCTTTATGCCGCTTTACACGCACTTGACTCACTTACAGAGAGATATCAATACATAGGTTTTAAGATTCTTACTAGTCAGATATATTCTTGGGCGGTGAATAGGGGGTGTTGAGTCCAGTTCACTGAGCAAGGAGTAGGTCTTGTCTATTACATATTGGGTTTATGGAACGGTATCTGAGCTAATTTGAAACCCTTGTTTTAGGCATCACCCCACCTCACCTTTCCCGTTAAGCAGCTATAGTGTGTTTTCTAAACGTGTGACTCTGTTCTGTTTTGTAATTCAGTTCAAGTGTAGCGGTTTTTACATTCCCTCTATAAGTGATAACTTATGGCAAGTGTCTTTTTCTGTGTGACTTATTTCACTTAGAATTGTCGTACCTAAAACCACTCATCATGCTGCTACGAGCCTTATGACGTTGATTTCATGGCTGAGTGATATTCCTTTGTACATAAGGACCACAACTTCTTTATCCATTTTTCTCTTTCCTGGGATATTTAAGGTGTAACGAAGTGGAGGTTCTTGTCAACAGAGCAGCCCTAAACTTTGGGGTGCCTGTGTCTTGCTGATTTTTAGTTTTCCCAATGTATACGCCCATGAGTGGAAGTGCCCTATGCTCTCTAAGCTGTGTTTTTTAGATGTTTCAGGACACACCGTACACTTCTCCAGAGTGGCTGTTGGCAATTTACATCCCGCCCATCAGCGTAGCAAGGCTCCCGTTTCTCCATGGCCTGTCCTGCATTTCTGGTTTTGACCCTTTATTCAGCATGGCCCTTTTGACCGATGCGAAGCGAGACTACTTTGTAGCGCTGATTTGCCTTTCCATGTTGCATGGTTGGCCAAAAAGGGCGTATGCGTTTTTTCCTGAATATATTCAGGAAAAAACGCATACGCCCTTTTTGGCCAAGGGCGTAATTGTCGAGGTTTTGCCGCTTTTCCTGTGCTTTAAAGGCGATTCGAATCTACCTCCTGAAATCTGTTTCCTGCAATTCTGCCTTGCTTTCAAATCCTCTTCGTTGCCTTCCCTGAATATATTTGTGGACGAGAGTTATCATTTATAACTCTGCAGGTTTGTGAATTGCAGTGCCCCTGAGCTCCATTTTTCAACTCGCTTTCTTGGGAGCTGGCCGCAAAAGCGCAGGATTGCTTCAGGCCCTATTCGGGTTCCGGGCGGCAGGATGAGCCTGTGGTTAATTCTTCTTCCTGATGGGAAAATAGAGTGACCTGTGCCTGTCCCAACACCTAGAGCTAGTCTCCCATTGGTTCCCCCTCTTCCCGTTCATCCTCAGGACAAATTGCAACCTGTACGGAACAGGAGGTTAAAGCTGCTGATTCTCCAAGGAGGAAGATTGCTAGTAAAGCGGCTAGAATGGCGAACCCGAGCACCATCAGACGAGAAATGAGGTGCGTTTTAGCACCCTTTCCCGATCACACGGTGTACCATCTTCTGGGTTTCTCATGCATGTTTTCGTGGAGGAAGATGCCCTTGAACCTGGAGATTTGGGACCCATGGGATGGGTACCACGCAGTATGACTTTAAAGGGTCTGCGTTTGCTCACCCAACCTCACCAAACCTCTCAGCCCCAAGAGTGTCCACCCTTATGTCGCAATCAGCTGTGGGTCTAGATATGGTCAATCCAGGTGGCATCACAGCCCCTGAACGAATTTTGTAAGAATTTCTCTCTCTTTCACTGTCTTTGTTTCACGGGTTTTTAAAAGTTATTGATTTTTATAATGGGGTTTAGCTGCTTTTCACTGCTGTCTTTATGCCGCTTTACACGCACTTGACTCACTTACAGAGAGATATCAATACTTAGGTTTTAAGATTCTTACTAGTCAGATATATTCTTGGGTGGTGAATAGGGGGTGTTGAGTCCAGTTCACTGAGCAAGGAGTAGGTCTTGTCTATTACATATTGGGTTTATGGAACGGTATCTGAGCTAATTTGAAACCCTTGTTTTAGGCATCACCTCACCTCACCTTTCCCGTTAAGCAGCTATAGTGTGTTTTCTAAACGTGTGACTCTGTTCTGTTTTGTAATTCAGTTCCAGTGTAGCGGTTTTTCCATTCCCTCTATAAGTGATATCTTATGGCAAGTGTCTTTTTCTGTGTGACTTATTTCACTTAGAATCGTCGTACCTAAATCCACTCATCATGCTGCTACTAGCCTTATGACGTTGATTTCATGGCTGAGTGATATTCCTTTGTACATAAGGACCACAACTTCTTTATCCATTTTTCTCTTTCCTGGGATATTTAAGGTGTAACGAAGTGGAGGTTCTTGTCAACAGAGCAGCCCTAAACTTTGGGGTGCCTGTGTCTTGCTGATTTTTAGTTTTCCCAATGTATACGCCCATGAGTGGAAGTGCCCTATGCTCTCTAAGCTGTGTTTTTTAGATGTTTCAGGACACACCGTACACTTCTCCAGAGTGGCTGTTGGCAATTTACATCCCGCCCATCAGCGTAGCAAGGCTCCCGTTTCTCCATGGCCTGTCCTGCATTTCTGGTTTTGACCCTTTATTCAGCATGGCCCTTTTGACCGATGCGAAGCGAGACTTCTTTGTAGCGCTGATTTGCCTTTCCAGGTTGCTTGGTTGGCCAAAAAGGGCGTATGCGTTTTTTCCTGAATATATTCAGGAAAAAACGCATACGCCCTTTTTGGCCAAGGGCATCATTGTCGAGGTTTTGCCGCTTTTCCTGTGCTTTAAAGGCGATTCGAATCTACCTCCTGAAATCTGTTTCCTGCAATTCTGCCTTGCTTTCAAATCCTCTTCGTTGCCTTCCCTGAATATATTTGTGGACGACAGTTATCATTTATAACTCTGCAGATTTGTGAATTGCAGTGCCCCTGAGCTCCATTTTTCAACTCGCTTTCTTGGGAGCTGGCCGCAAAAGCGCAGGATTGCTTCAGGCCCTATTCGGGTTCCGGGCGGCAGGATGAGCCTGTGGTTAATTCTTCTTCCTGATGGGAAAATAGAGTGACCTGTGCCTGTCCCAACACCTAGAGCTAGTCTCCCATTGGTTCCCCCTCTTCCCGTTCATCCTCAGGACAAATTGCAACCTGTACGGAACAGGAGGTTAAAGCTGCTGATTCTCCAAGGAGGAAGATTGCTAGTAAAGCGGCTAGAATGGCGAACCCGAGCACCATCAGACGAGAAATGAGGTGCGTTTTAGCAACCTTTCCCGATCACACGGTGTACCATCTTCTGGGTTTCTCATGCATGTTTTCGATGTAGGAAGATGCCCTTGAACCTGGAGATTTGGGACCCTTGGAATGGGTACCAAGCAGTATGACTTTAAAGGGTCTGCGTTTGCTCACCCAACCTCACCAAACCTCTCAGCCCCAAGAGTGTCCACCCTTATGTCGCAATCAGCTGTGGGTCTAGATATGGTCAATCCAGGTGGCATCACAGCCCCTGAACGAATTTTGTAAGAATTTCTCTCTCTTTCACTGTCTTTGTTTCACGGGTTTTTAAAAGTTATTGATTTTTATAATGGGGTTTAGCTGCTTTTCACTGCTGTCTTTATGCCGCTTTACACGCACTTGACTCACTTACAGAGAGATATCAATACATAGGTTTTAAGATTCTTACTAGTCAGATATATTCTTGGGCGGTGAATAGGGGGTGTTGAGTCCAGTTCACTGAGCAAGGAGTAGGTCTTGTCTATTACATATTGGGTTTATGGAACGGTATCTGAGCTAATTTGAAACCCTTGTTTTAGGCATCACCCCACCTCACCTTTCCCGTTAAGCAGCTATAGTGTGTTTTCTAAACGTGTGACTCTGTTCTGTTTTGTAATTCAGTTCCAGTGTAGCGGTTTTTCCATTCCCTCTATAAGTGATATCTTATGGCAAGTGTCTTTTTCTGTGTGACTTATTTCACTTAGAATCGTCGTACCTAAATCCACTCATCATGCTGCTACGAGCCTTATGACGTTGATTTCATGGCTGAGTGATATTCCTTTGTACATAAGGACCACAACTTCTTTATCCATTTTTCTCTTTCCTGGGATATTTAAGGTGTAACGAAGTGGAGGTTCTTGTCAACAGAGCAGCCCTAAACTTTGGGGTGCCTGTGTCTTGCTGATTTTTAGTTTTCCCAATGTATACGCCCATGAGTGGAAGTGCCCTATGCTCTCTAAGCTGTGTTTTTTAGATGTTTCAGGACACACCGTACACTTCTCCAGAGTGGCTGTTGGCAATTTACATCCCGCCCATCAGCGTAGCAAGGCTCCCGTTTCTCCATGGCCTGTCCTGCATTTCTGGTTTTGACCCTTTATTCAGCATGGCCCTTTTGACCGATGCGAAGCGAGACTTCTTTGTAGCGCTGATTTGCCTTTCCAGGTTGCTTGGTTGGCCAAAAAGGGCGTATGCGTTTTTTCCTGAATATATTCAGGAAAAAACGCATACGCCCTTTCTGGCCAAGGGCATCATTGTCGAGGTTTTGCCGCTTTTCCTGTGCTTTAAATGCGATTCGAATCTACCTCCTGCAATCTGTTTCCTGCAATTCTGCCTTGCTTTCAAATCCTCTTCGTTGCCTTCCCTGAATATATTTGTGGACGAGAGTTATCATTTATAACTCTGCAGGTTTGTGAATTGCAGTGCCCCTGAGCTCCATTTTTCAACTCGCTTTCTTGGGAGCTGGCCGCAAAAGCGCAGGATTGCTTCAGGCCCTATTCGGGTTCCGGGCGGCAGGATGAGCCTGTGGTTAATTCTTCTTCCTGATGGGAAAATAGAGTGACCTGTGCCTGTCCCAACACCTAGAGCTAGTCTCCCATTGGTTCCCCCTCTTCCCGTTCATCCTCAGGACAAATTGCAACCTGTACGGAACAGGAGGTTAAAGCTGCTGATTCTCCACGGAGGAAGATTGCTAGTAAAGCGGCTAGAATGGCGAACCCGAGCACCATCAGACGAGAAATGAGGTGCGTTTTAGCACCCTTTCCCGATCACACGGTGTACCATCTTCTGGGTTTCTCATGCATGTTTTCGATGTAGGAAGATGCCCTTGAACCTGGAGATTTGGGACCCATGGGATGGGTACCACGCAGTATTACTTTAAAGGGTCTGCGTTTGCTCACCCAACCTCACCAAACCTCTCAGCCCCAAGAGTGTCCACCCTTATGTTGCAATCAGCTGTGGGTCTAGATATGGTCAATCCAGGTGGCATCACAGCCCCTGAACGAATTTTGTAAGAATTTCTCTCTCTTTCACTGTCTTTGTTTCACGGGTTTTTAAAAGTTATTGATTTTTATAATGGGGTTTAGCTGCTTTTCACTGCTGTCTTTATGCCGCTTTACACGCACTTGACTCACTTACAGAGAGATATCAATACATAGGTTTTAAGATTCTTACTAGTCAGATATATTCTTGGGTGGTGAATAGGGGGTGTTGAGTCCTTTTCACTGAGCAAGGAGTAGGTCTTGTCTATTACATATTGGGTTTATGGAACGGTATCTGAGCTAATTTGAAACCCTTGTTTTAGGCATCACCTCACCTCACCTTTCCCGTTAAGCAGCTATAGTGTGTTTTCTAAACGTGTGACTCTGTTCTGTTTTGTAATTCAGTTCCAGTGTAGCGGTTTTTCCATTCCCTCTATAAGTGATATCTTATGGCAAGTGTCTTTTTCTGTGTGACTTATTTCACTTAGAATCGTCGTACCTAAATCCACTCATCATGCTGCTACTAGCCTTATGACGTTGATTTCATGGCTGAGTGATATTCCTTTGTACATAAGGACCACAACTTCTTTATCCATTTTTCTCTTTCCTGGGATATTTAAGGTGTAACGAAGTGGAGGTTCTTGTCAACAGAGCAGCCCTAAACTTTGGGGTGCCTGTGTCTTGCTGATTTTTAGTTTTCCCAATGTATACGCCCATGAGTGGAAGTGCCCTATGCTCTCTAAGCTGTGTTTTTTAGATGTTTCAGGACACACCGTACACTTCTCCAGAGTGGCTGTTGGCAATTTACATCCCGCCCATCAGCGTAGCAAGGCTCCCGTTTCTCCATGGCCTGTCCTGCATTTCTGGTTTTGACCCTTTATTCAGCATGGCCCTTTTGACCGATGCGAAGCGAGACTTCTTTGTAGCGCTGATTTGCCTTTCCAGGTTGCTTGGTTGGCCAAAAAGGGCGTATGCGTTTTTTCCTGAATATATTCAGGAAAAAACGCATACGCCCTTTTTGGCCAAGGGCATCATTGTCGAGGTTTTGCCGCTTTTCCTGTGCTTTAAAGGCGATTCGAATCTACCTCCTGAAATCTGTTTCCTGCAATTCTGCCTTGCTTTCAAATCCTCTTCGTTGCCTTCCCTGAATATATTTGTGGACGAGAGTTATCATTTATAACTCTGCAGGTTTGTGAATTGCAGTGCCCCTGAGCTCCATTTTTCAACTCGCTTTCTTGGGAGCTGGCCGCAAAAGCGCAGGATTGCTTCAGGCCCTATTCGGGTTCTGGGCGGCAGGATGAGCCTGTGGTTAATTCTTCTTCCTGATGGGAAAATAGAGTGACCTGTGCCTGTCCCAACACCTAGAGCTAGTCTCCCATTGGTTCCCCCTCTTCCCGTTCATCCTCAGGACAAATTGCAACCTGTACGGAACAGGAGGTTAAAGCTGCTGATTCTCCAATGAGGAAGATTGCTAGTAAAGCGGCTAGAATGGCGAACCCGAGCACCATCAGACGAGAAATGAGGTGCGTTTTAGCACCCTTTCCCGATCACACGGTGTACCATCTTCTGGGTTTCTCATGCATGTTTTCGATGTAGGAAGATGCCCTTGAACCTGGAGATTTGGGACCCATGGGATGGGTACCAAGCAGTATGACTTTAAAGGGTCTGCGTTTGCTCACCCAACCTCACCAAACCTCTCAGCCCCAAGAGTGTCCACCCTTATGTCGCAATCAGCTGTGGGTCTAGATATGGTCAATCCAGGTGGCATCACAGCCCCTGAACGAATTTTGTAAGAATTTCTCTCTCTTTCACTGTCTTTGTTTCACGGGTTTTTAAAAGTTATTGATTTTTATAATGGGGTTTAGCTGCTTTTCACTGCTGTCTTTATGCCGCTTTACACGCACTTGACTCACTTACAGAGAGATATCAATACATAGGTTTTAAGATTCTTACTAGTCAGATATATTCTTGGGCGGTGAATAGGGGGTGTTGAGTCCAGTTCACTGAGCAAGCAGTAGGTCTTGTCTATTACATATTGGGTTTATGGAACGGTATCTGAGCTAATTTGAAACCCTTGTTTTAGGCATCACCCCACCTCACCTTTCCCGTTAAGCAGCTATAGTGTGTTTTCTAAACGTGTGACTCTGTTCTGTTTTGTAATTCAGTTCCAGTGTAGCGGTTTTTCCATTCCCTCTATAAGTGATATCTTATGGCAAGTGTCTTTTTCTGTGTGACTTATTTCACTTAGAATCGTCGTACCTAAATCCACTCATCATGCTGCTACGAGCCTTATGACGTTGATTTCATGGCTGAGTGATATTCCTTTGTACATAAGGACCACAACTTCTTTATCCATTTTTCTCTTTCCTGGGATATTTAAGGTGTAACGAAGTGGAGGTTCTTGTCAACAGAGCAGCCCTAAACTTTGGGGTGCCTGTGTCTTGCTGATTTTTAGTTTTCCCAATGTATACGCCCATGAGTGGAAGTGCCCTATGCTCTCTAAGCTGTGTTTTTTAGATGTTTCAGGACACACCGTACACTTCTCCAGAGTGGCTGTTGGCAATTTACATCCCGCCCATCAGCGTAGCAAGGCTCCCGTTTCTCCATGGCCTGTCCTGCATTTCTGGTTTTGACCCTTTATTCAGCATGGCCCTTTTGACCGATGCGAAGCGAGACTACTTTGTAGCGCTGATTTGCCTTTCCAGGTTGCATGGTTGGCCAAAAAGGGCGTATGCGTTTTTTCCTGAATATATTCAGGAAAAAACGCATACGCCCTTTTTGGCCAAGGGCGTAATTGTCGAGGTTTTGCCGCTTTTCCTGTGCTTTAAAGGCGATTCGAATCTACCTCCTGAAATCTGTTTCCTGCAATTCTGCCTTGCTTTCAAATCCTCTTCGTTGCCTTCCCTGAATATATTTGTGGACGAGAGTTATCATTTATAACTCTGCAGGTTTGTGAATTGCAGTGCCCCTGAGCTCCATTTTTCAACTCGCTTTCTTGGGAGCTGGCCGCAAAAGCGCAGGATTGCTTCAGGCCCTATTCGGGTTCCGGGCGGCAGGATGAGCCTGAGGTTAATTCTTCTTCCTGATGGGAAAATAGAGTGACCTGTGCCTGTCCCAACACCTAGAGCTAGTCTCCCATTGGTTCCCCCTCTTCCCGTTCATCCTCAGGACAAATTGCAACCTGTATGGAACAGGAGGTTGAAGGTGCTGATTCTCCAAGGAGGGAGATTGCTAGTAAAGCGGCTGGAATGGCGAACCCGAGCACCATCAGACGAGAAATGAGGTGCGTTTTAGCAACCTTTCCCGATCACACGGTGTACCATCTTCTGGGTTTCTCATGCATGTTTTCGATGTAGGAAGATGCCCTTGAACCTGGAGATTTGGGACCCATGGGATGGGTACCAAGCAGTATGACTTTAAAGGGTCTGCGTTTGCTCACCCAACCTCACCAAACCTCTCAGCCCCAAGAGTGTCCACCCTTATGTCGCAATCAACTCTGGGTCTAGATATGGTCAATCCAGGTGGCATCACAGCCCCTGAACGAATTTTGTAAGAATTTCTCTCTCTTTCACTGTCTTTGTTTCACGGGTTTTTAAAAGTTATTGATTTTTATAATGGGGTTTAGCTGCTTTTCACTGCTGTCTTTATGCCGCTTTACACGCACTTGACTCACTTACAGAGAGATATCAATACATAGGTTTTAAGATTCTTACTAGTCAGATATATTCTTGGGTGGTGAATAGGGGGTGTTGAGTCCAGTTCACTGAGCAAGGAGTAGGTCTTGTCTATTACATATTGGGTTTATGGAACGGTATCTGAGCTAATTTGAAACCCTTGTTTTAGGCATCACCCCAGCTCACCTTTCCCGTTAAGCAGCTATAGTGTGTTTTCTAAACGTGTGACTCTGTTCTGTTTTGTAATTCAGTTCCAGTGTAGCGGTTTTTCCATTCCCTCTATAAGTGATATCTTATGGCAAGTGTCTTTTTCTGTGTGACTTATTTCACTTAGAATCGTCGTACCTAAATCCACTCATCATGCTGCTACTAGCCTTATGACGTTGATTTCATGGCTGAGTGATATTCCTTTGTACATAAGGACCACAACTTCTTTATCCATTTTTCTCTTTCCTGGGATATTTAAGGTGTAACGAAGTGGAGGTTCTTGTCAACAGAGCAGCCCTAAACTTTGGGGTGCCTGTGTCTTGCTGATTTTTAGTTTTCCCAATGTATATGCCCATGAGTGGAAGTGCCCTATGCTCTCTAAGCTGTGTTTTTTAGATGTTTCAGGACACACCGTACACTTCTCCAGAGTGGCTGTTGGCAATTTACATCCCGCCCATCAGCGTAGCAAGGCTCCCGTTTCTCCATGGCCTGTCCTGCATTTCTGGTTTTGACCCTTTATTCAGCATGGCCCTTTTGACCGATGCGAAGCGAGACTTCTTTGTAGCGCTGATTTGCCTTTCCAGGTTGCTTGGTTGGCCAAAAAGGGCGTATGCGTTTTTTCCTGAATATATTCAGGAAAAAACGCATACGCCCTTTTTGGCCAAGGGCATCATTGTCGAGGTTTTGCCGCTTTTCCTGTGCTTTAAAGGCGATTCGAATCTACCTCCTGAAATCTGTTTCCTGCAATTCTGCCTTGCTTTCAAATCCTCTTCGTTGCCTTCCCTGAATATATTTGTGGACGAGAGTTATCATTTATAACTCTCCAGGTTTGTGAATTGCAGTTCCCCTGAGCTCCATTTTTCAACTCGCTTTCTTGGGAGCTGGCCGCAAAAGCGCAGGATTGCTTCAGGCTCTATTCGGGTTCCGGGCGGCAGGATGAGCCTGTGGTTAATTCTTCTTCCTGATGGGAAAATAGAGTGACCTGTGCCTGTCCCAACACCTAGAGCTAGTCTCCCATTGGTTCCCCCTCTTCCCGTTCATCCTCAGGACAAATTGCAACCTGTACGGAACAGGAGGTTAAAGCTGCTGATTCTCCAAGGAGGGAGATTGCTAGTAAAGCGGCTGGAATGGCGAACCCGAGCACCATCAGACGAGAAATGAGGTGCGTTTTAGCAACCTTTCCCGATCACACGGTGTACCATCTTCTGGGTTTCTCATGCATGTTTTCGATGTAGGAAGATGCCCTTGAACCTGGAGATTTGGGACCCATGGGATGGGTACCACGCAGTATGACTTTAAAGGGTCTGCGTTTGCTCACCCAACCTCACCAAACCTCTCAGCCCCAAGAGTGTCCACCCTTATGTCGCAATCAGCTGTGGGTCTAGATATGGTCAATCCAGGTGGCATCACAGCCCCTGAACGAATTTTGTAAGAATTTCTCTCTCTTTCACTGTCTTTGTTTCACGGGTTTTTAAAAGTTATTGATTTTTATAATGGGGTTTAGCTGCTTTTCACTGCTGTCTTTATGCCGCTTTACACGCACTTGACTCACTTACAGAGAGATATCAATACTTAGGTTTTAAGATTCTTACTAGTCAGATATATTCTTGGGTGGTGAATAGGGGGTGTTGAGTCCAGTTCACTGAGCAAGGAGTAGGTCTTGTCTATTACATATTGGATTTATGGAACGGTATCTGAGCTAATTTGAAACCCTTGTTTTAGGCATCACCTCACCTCACCTTTCCCGTTAAGCAGCTATAGTGTGTTTTCTAAACGTGTGACTCTGTTCTGTTTTGTAATTCAGTTCCAGTGTAGCGGTTTTTCCATTCCCTCTATAAGTGATATCTTATGGCAAGTGTCTTTTTCTGTGTGACTTATTTCACTTAGAATCGTCGTACCTAAATCCACTCATCATGCTGCTACTAGCCTTATGACGTTGATTTCATGGCTGAGTGATATTCCTTTGTACATAAGGACCACAACTTCTTTATCCATTTTTCTCTTTCCTGGGATATTTAAGGTGTAACGAAGTGGAGGTTCTTGTCAACAGAGCAGCCCTCAACTTTGGGGTGCCTGTGAGTTGCTGATTTTTAGTTTTCCCAATGTATACGCCCATGAGTGGAAGTGCCCTATGCTCTCTAAGCTGTGTTTTTTAGATGTTTCAGGACACACCGTACACTTCTCCAGAGTGGCTGTTGGCAATTTACATCCCGCCCATCAGCGTAGCAAGGCTCCCGTTTCTCCATGGCCTGTCCTGCATTTCTGGTTTTGACCCTTTATTCAGCATGGCCCTTTTGACCGATGCGAAGCGAGACTTCTTTGTAGCGCTGATTTGCCTTTCCAGGTTGCTTGGTTGGCCAAAAAGGGCGTATGCGTTTTTTCCTGAATATATTCAGGAAAAAACGCATACGCCCTTTTTGGCCAAGGGCATCATTGTCGAGGTTTTGCCGCTTTTCCTGTGCTTTAAATGCGATTCGAATCTACCTCCTGAAATCTGTTTCCTGCAATTCTGCCTTGCTTTCAAATCCTCTTCGTTGCCTTCCCTGAATATATTTGTGGACGACAGTTATCATTTATAACTCTGCAGATTTGTGAATTGCAGTGCCCCTGAGCTCCATTTTTCAACTCGCTTTCTTGGGAGCTGGCCGCAAAAGCGCAGGATTGCTTCAGGCCCTATTCGGGTTCCGGGCGGCAGGATGAGCCTGTGGTTAATTCTTCTTCCTGATGGGAAAATAGAGTGACCTGTGCCTGTCCCAACACCTAGAGCTAGTCTCCCATTGGTTCCCCCTCTTCCCGTTCATCCTCAGGACAAATTGCAACCTGTACGGAACAGGAGGTTAAAGCTGCTGATTCTCCAAGGAGGAAGATTGCTAGTAAAGCGGCTAGAATGGCGAACCCGAGCACCATCAGACGAGAAATGAGGTGCGTTTTAGCAACCTTTCCCGATCACACGGTGTACCATCTTCTGGGTTTCTCATGCATGTTTTCGATGTAGGAAGATGCCCTTGAACCTGGAGATTTGGGACCCATGGAATGGGTACCAAGCAGTATGACTTTAAAGGGTCTGCGTTTGCTCACCCAACCTCACCAAACCTCTCAGCCCCAAGAGTGTCCACCCTTATGTCGCAATCAGCTGTGGGTCTAGATATGGTCAATCCAGGTGGCATCACAGCCCCTGAACGAATTTTGTAAGAATTTCTCTCTCTTTCACTGTCTTTGTTTCACGGGTTTTTAAAAGTTATTGATTTTTATAATGGGGTTTAGCTGCTTTTCACTGCTGTCTTTATGCCGCTTTACACGCACTTGACTCACTTACAGAGAGATATCAATACATAGGTTTTAAGATTCTTACTAGTCAGCTATATTCTTGGGCGGTGAATAGGGGGTGTTGAGTCCAGTTCACTGAGCAAGGAGTAGGTCTTGTCTATTACATATTGGGTTTATGGAACGGTATCTGAGCTAATTTGAAACCCTTGTTTTAGGCATCACCCCACCTCACCTTTCCCGTTAAGCAGCTATAGTGTGTTTTCTAAACGTGTGACTCTGTTCTGTTTTGTAATTCAGTTCCAGTGTAGCGGTTTTTCCATTCCCTCTATGAGTGATATCTTATGGCAAGTGTCTTTTTCTGTGTGACTTATTTCACTTAGAATCGTCGTACCTAAATCCACTCATCATGCTGCTACGAGCCTTATGACGTTGATTTCATGGCTGAGTGATATTCCTTTGTACATAAGGACCACAACTTCTTTTTCCATTTTTCTCTTTCCTGGGATATTTAAGGTGTAACGAAGTGGAGGTTCTTGTCAACAGAGCAGCCCTAAACTTTGGGGTGCCTGTGAGTTGCTGATTTTTAGTTTTCCCAATGTATACGCCCATGAGTGGAAGTGCCCTATGCTCTCTAAGCTGTGTTTTTTAGATGTTTCAGGACACACCGTACACTTCTCCAGAGTGGCTGTTGGCAATTTACATCCCGCCCATCAGCGTAGCAAGGCTCCCGTTTCTCCATGGCCTGTCCTGCATTTCTGGTTTTGACCCTTTATTCAGCATGGCCCTTTTGACCGATGCGAAGCGAGACTTCTTTGTAGCACTGATTTGCCTTTCCAGGTTGCTTGGTTGGCCAAAAAGGGCGTATGCGTTTTTTCCTGAATATATTCAGGAAAAAACGCATACGCCCTTTCTGGCCAAGGGCATCATTGTCGAGGTTTTGCCGCTTTTCCTGTGCTTTAAATGCGATTCGAATCTACCTCCTGAAATCTGTTTCCTGCAATTCTGCCTTGCTTTCAAATCCTCTTCGTTGCCTTCCCTGAATATATTTGTGGACGAGAGTTATCATTTATAACTCTGCAGGTTTGTGAATTGCAGTGCCCCTGAGCTCCATTTTTCAACTCGCTTTCTTGGGAGCTGGCCGCAAAAGCGCAGGATTGCTTCAGGCCCTATTCGGGTTCCGGGCGGCAGGATGAGCCTGTGGTTAATTCTTCTTCCTGATGGGAAAATAGAGTGACCTGTGCCTGTCCCAACACCTAGAGCTAGTCTCCCATTGGTTCCCCCTCTTCCCGTTCATCCTCAGGACAAATTGCAACCTGTACGGAACAGGAGGTTAAAGCTGCTGATTCTCCACGGAGGAAGATTGCTAGTAAAGCGGCTAGAATGGCGAACCCGAGCACCATCAGACGAGAAATGAGGTGCGTTTTAGCACCCTTTCCCGATCACACGGTGTACCATCTTCTGGGTTTCTCATGCATGTTTTCGATGTAGGAAGATGCCCTTGAACCTGGAGATTTGGGACCCATGGGATGGGTACCACGCAGTATTACTTTAAAGGGTCTGCGTTTGCTCACCCAACCTCACCAAACCTCTCAGCCCCAAGAGTGTCCACCCTTATGTTGCAATCAGCTGTGGGTCTAGATATGGTCAATCCAGGTGGCATCACAGCCCCTGAACGAATTTTGTAAGAATTTCTCTCTCTTTCACTGTCTTTGTTTCACGGGTTTTTAAAAGTTATTGATTTTTATAATGGGGTTTAGCTGCTTTTCACTGCTGTCTTTATGCCGCTTTACACGCACTTGACTCACTTACAGAGAGATATCAATACATAGGTTTTAAGATTCTTACTAGTCAGATATATTCTTGGGCGGTGAATAGAGGGTGTTGAGTCCAGTTCACTGAGCAAGGAGTAGGTCTTGTCTATTACATATTGGGTTTATGGAACGGTATCTGAGCTAATTTGAAACCCTTGTTTTAGGCATCACCCCACCTCACCTTTCCCGTTAAGCAGCTATAGTGTGTTTTCTAAACGTGTGACTCTGTTCTGTTTTGTAATTCAGTTCCAGTGTAGCGGTTTTTCCATTCCCTCTATAAGTGATATCTTATGGCAAGTGTCTTTTTCTGTGTGACTTATTTCACTTAGAATCGTCGTACCTAAATCCACTCATCATGCTGCTACGAGCCTTATGACGTTGATTTCATGGCTGAGTGATATTCCTTTGTACATAAGGACCACAACTTCTTTATCCATTTTTCTCTTTCCTGGGATATTTAAGGTGTAACGAAGTGGAGGTTCTTTTCAACAGAGCAGCCCTAAACTTTGGGGTGCCTGTGTCTTGCTGATTTTTAGTTTTCCCAATGTATACGCCCATGAGTGGAAGTGCCCTATGCTCTCTAAGCTGTGTTTTTTAGATGTTTCAGGACACACCGTACACTTCTCCAGAGTGGCTGTTGGCAATTTACATCCCGCCCATCAGCGTAGCAAGGCTCCCGTTTCTCCATGGCCTGTCCTGCATTTCTGGTTTTGACCCTTTATTCAGCATGGCCCTTTTGACCGATGCGAAGCGAGACTTCTTTGTAGCGCTGATTTGCCTTTCCAGGTTGCTTGGTTGGCCAAAAAGGGCGTATGCGTTTTTTCCTGAATATATTCAGGAAAAAACGCATACGCCCTTTCTGGCCAAGGGCATCATTGTCGAGGTTTTGCCGCTTTTCCTGTGCTTTAAATGCGATTCGAATCTACCTCCTGAAATCTGTTTCCTGCAATTCTGCCTTGCTTTCAAATCCTCTTCGTTGCCTTCCCTGAATATATTTGTGGATGACAGTTATCATTTATAACTCTGCAGATTTGTGAATTGCAGTGCCCCTGAGCTCCATTTTTCAACTCGCTTTCTTGGGAGCTGGCCGCAAAAGCGCAGGATTGCTTCAGGCCCTATTCGGGTTCCGGGCGGCAGGATGAGCCTGTGGTTAATTCTTCTTCCTGATGGGAAAATAGAGTGACCTGTGCCTGTCCCAACACCTAGAGCTAGTCTCCCATTGGTTCCCCCTCTTCCCGTTCATCCTCAGGACAAATTGCAACCTGTACGGAACAGGAGGTTAAAGCTGCTGATTCTCCAAGGAGGAAGATTGCTAGTAAAGCGGCTAGAATGGCGAACCCGAGCACCATCAGACGAGAAATGAGGTGCGTTTTAGCAACCTTTCCCGATCACACGGTGTACCATCTTCTGGGTTTCTCATGCATGTTTTCGATGTAGGAAGATGCCCTTGAACCTGGAGATTTGGGACCCATGGAATGGGTACCAAGCAGTATGACTTTAAAGGGTCTGCGTTTGCTCACCCAACCTCACCAAACCTCTCAGCCCCAAGAGTGTCCACCCTTATGTCGCAATCAGCTGTGGGTCTAGATATGGTCAATCCAGGTGGCATCACAGCCCCTGAACGAATTTTGTAAGAATTTCTCTCTCTTTCACTGTCTTTGTTTCACGGGTTTTTAAAAGTTATTGATTTTTATAATGGGGTTTAGCTGCTTTTCACTGCTGTCTTTATGCCGCTTTACACGCACTTGACTCACTTACAGAGAGATATCAATACATAGGTTTTAAGATTCTTACTAGTCAGCTATATTCTTGGGCGGTGAATAGGGGGTGTTGAGTCCAGTTCACTGAGCAAGGAGTAGGTCTTGTCTATTACATATTGGGTTTATGGAACGGTATCTGAGCTAATTTGAAACCCTTGTTTTAGGCATCACCCCACCTCACCTTTCCCGTTAAGCAGCTATAGTGTGTTTTCTAAACGTGTGACTCTGTTCTGTTTTGTAATTCAGTTCCAGTGTAGCGGTTTTTCCATTCCCTCTATGAGTGATATCTTATGGCAAGTGTCTTTTTCTGTGTGACTTATTTCACTTAGAATCGTCGTACCTAAATCCACTCATCATGCTGCTACGAGCCTTATGACGTTGATTTCATGGCTGAGTGATATTCCTTTGTACATAAGGACCACAACTTCTTTATCCATTTTTCTCTTTCCTGGGATATTTAAGGTGTAACGAAGTGGAGGTTCTTGTCAACAGAGCAGCCCTAAACTTTGGGGTGCCTGTGAGTTGCTGATTTTTAGTTTTCCCAATGTATACGCCCATGAGTGGAAGTGCCCTATGCTCTCTAAGCTGTGTTTTTTAGATGTTTCAGGACACACCGTACACTTCTCCAGAGTGGCTGTTGGCAATTTACATCCCGCCCATCAGCGTAGCAAGGCTCCCGTTTCTCCATGGCCTGTCCTGCATTTCTGGTTTTGACCCTTTATTCAGCATGGCCCTTTTGACCGATGCGAAGCGAGACTTCTTTGTAGCACTGATTTGCCTTTCCAGGTTGCTTGGTTGGCCAAAAAGGGCGTATGCGTTTTTTCCTGAATATATTCAGGAAAAAACGCATACGCCCTTTCTGGCCAAGGGCATCATTGTCGAGGTTTTGCCGCTTTTCCTGTGCTTTAAATGCGATTCGAATCTACCTCCTGAAATCTGTTTCCTGCAATTCTGCCTTGCTTTCAAATCCTCTTCGTTGCCTTCCCTGAATATATTTGTGGACGAGAGTTATCATTTATAACTCTGCAGGTTTGTGAATTGCAGTGCCCCTGAGCTCCATTTTTCAACTCGCTTTCTTGGGAGCTGGCCGCAAAAGCGCAGGATTGCTTCAGGCCCTATTCGGGTTCCGGGCGGCAGGATGAGCCTGTGGTTAATTCTTCTTCCTGATGGGAAAATAGAGTGACCTGTGCCTGTCCCAACACCTAGAGCTAGTCTCCCATTGGTTCCCCCTCTTCCCGTTCATCCTCAGGACAAATTGCAACCTGTACGGAACAGGAGGTTAAAGCTGCTGATTCTCCACGGAGGAAGATTGCTAGTAAAGCGGCTAGAATGGCGAACCCGAGCACCATCAGACGAGAAATGAGGTGCGTTTTAGCACCCTTTCCCGATCACACGGTGTACCATCTTCTGGGTTTCTCATGCATGTTTTCGATGTAGGAAGATGCCCTTGAACCTGGAGATTTGGGACCCATGGGATGGGTACCACGCAGTATTACTTTAAAGGGTCTGCGTTTGCTCACCCAACCTCACCAAACCTCTCAGCCCCAAGAGTGTCCACCCTTATGTTGCAATCAGCTGTGGGTCTAGATATGGTCAATCCAGGTGGCATCACAGCCCCTGAACGAATTTTGTAAGAATTTCTCTCTCTTTCACTGTCTTTGTTTCACGGGTTTTTAAAAGTTATTGATTTTTATAATGGGGTTTAGCTGCTTTTCACTGCTGTCTTTATGCCGCTTTACACGCACTTGACTCACTTACAGAGAGATATCAATACATAGGTTTTAAGATTCTTACTAGTCAGATATATTCTTGGGCGGTGAATAGAGGGTGTTGAGTCCAGTTCACTGAGCAAGGAGTAGGTCTTGTCTATTACATATTGGGTTTATGGAACGGTATCTGAGCTAATTTGAAACCCTTGTTTTAGGCATCACCCCACCTCACCTTTCCCGTTAAGCAGCTATAGTGTGTTTTCTAAACGTGTGACTCTGTTCTGTTTTGTAATTCAGTTCCAGTGTAGCGGTTTTTCCATTCCCTCTATAAGTGATATCTTATGGCAAGTGTCTTTTTCTGTGTGACTTATTTCACTTAGAATCGTCGTACCTAAATCCACTCATCATGCTGCTACGAGCCTTATGACGTTGATTTCATGGCTGAGTGATATTCCTTTGTACATAAGGACCACAACTTCTTTATCCATTTTTCTCTTTCCTGGGATATTTAAGGTGTAACGAAGTGGAGGTTCTTTTCAACAGAGCAGCCCTAAACTTTGGGGTGCCTGTGTCTTGCTGATTTTTAGTTTTCCCAATGTATACGCCCATGAGTGGAAGTGCCCTATGCTCTCTAAGCTGTGTTTTTTAGATGTTTCAGGACACACCGTACACTTCTCCAGAGTGGCTGTTGGCAATTTACATCCCGCCCATCAGCGTAGCAAGGCTCCCGTTTCTCCATGGCCTGTCCTGCATTTCTGGTTTTGACCCTTTATTCAGCATGGCCCTTTTGACCGATGCGAAGCGAGACTTCTTTGTAGCGCTGATTTGCCTTTCCAGGTTGCTTGGTTGGCCAAAAAGGGCGTATGCGTTTTTTCCTGAATATATTCAGGAAAAAACGCATACGCCCTTTCTGGCCAAGGGCATCATTGTCGAGGTTTTGCCGCTTTTCCTGTGCTTTAAATGCGATTCGAATCTACCTCCTGAAATCTGTTTCCTGCAATTCTGCCTTGCTTTCAAATCCTCTTCGTTGCCTTCCCTGAATATATTTGTGGACGAGAGTTATCATTTATAACTCTGCAGGTTTGTGAATTGCAGTGCCCCTGAGCTCCATTTTTCAACTCGCTTTCTTGGGAGCTGGCCGCAAAAGCGCAGGATTGCTTCAGGCCCTATTCGGGTTCCGGGCGGCAGGATGAGCCTGTGGTTAATTCTTCTTCCTGATGGGAAAATAGAGTGACCTGTGCCTGTCCCAACACCTAGAGCTAGTCTCCCATTGGTTCCCCCTCTTCCCGTTCATCCTCAGGACAAATTGCAACCTGTACGGAACAGGAGGTTAAAGCTGCTGATTCTCCACGGAGGAAGATTGCTAGTAAAGCGGCTAGAATGGCGAACCCGAGCACCATCAGACGAGAAATGAGGTGCGTTTTAGCACCCTTTCCCGATCACACGGTGTACCATCTTCTGGGTTTCTCATGCATGTTTTCGATGTAGGAAGATGCCCTTGAACCTGGAGATTTGGGACCCATGGGATGGGTACCACGCAGTATTACTTTAAAGGGTCTGCGTTTGCTCACCCAACCTCACCAAACCTCTCAGCCCCAAGAGTGTCCACCCTTATGTTGCAATCAGCTGTGGGTCTAGATATGGTCAATCCAGGTGGCATCACAGCCCCTGAACGAATTTTGTAAGAATTTCTCTCTCTTTCACTGTCTTTGTTTCACGGGTTTTTAAAAGTTATTGATTTTTATAATGGGGTTTAGCTGCTTTTCACTGCTGTCTTTATGCCGCTTTACACGCACTTGACTCACTTACAGAGAGATATCAATACATAGGTTTTAAGATTCTTACTAGTCAGATATATTCTTGGGTGGTGAATAGGGGGTGTTGAGTCCTTTTCACTGAGCAAGGAGTAGGTCTTGTCTATTACATATTGGGTTTATGGAACGGTATCTGAGCTAATTTGAAACCCTTGTTTTAGGCATCACCTCACCTCACCTTTCCCGTTAAGCAGCTATAGTGTGTTTTCTAAACGTGTGACTCTGTTCTGTTTTGTAATTCAGTTCCAGTGTAGCGGTTTTTCCATTCCCTCTATAAGTGATATCTTATGGCAAGTGTCTTTTTCTGTGTGACTTATTTCACTTAGAATCGTCGTACCTAAATCCACTCATCATGCTGCTCGGAGCCTTATGACGTTGATTTCATGGCTGAGTGATATTCCTTTGTACATAAGGACCACAACTTCTTTATCCATTTTTCTCTTTCCTGGGATATTTAAGGTGTAACGAAGTGGAGGTTCTTGTCAACAGAGCAGCCCTAAACTTTGGGGTGCCTGTGTCTTGCTGATTTTTAGTTTTCCCAATGTATACGCCCATGAGTGGAAGTGCCCTATGCTCTCTAAGCTGTGTTTTTTAGATGTTTCAGGACACACCGTACACTTCTCCAGAGTGGCTGTTGGCAATTTACATCCCGCCCATCAGCGTAGCAAGGCTCCCGTTTCTCCATGGCCTGTCCTGCATTTCTGGTTTTGACCCTTTATTCAGCATGGCCCTTTTGACCGATGCGAAGCGAGACTTCTTTGTAGCGCTGATTTGCCTTTCCAGGTTGCTTGGTTGGCCAAAAAGGGCGTATGCGTTTTTTCCTGAATATATTCAGGAAAAAACGCATACGCCCTTTTTGGCCAAGGGCATCATTGTCGAGGTTTTGCCGCTTTTCCTGTGCTTTAAAGGCGATTCGAATCTACCTCCTGAAATCTGTTTCCTGCAATTCTGCCTTGCTTTCAAATCCTCTTCGTTGCCTTCCCTGAATATATTTGTGGACGAGAGTTATCATTTATAACTCTGCAGGTTTGTGAATTGCAGTGCCCCTGAGCTCCATTTTTCAACTCGCTTTCTTGGGAGCTGGCCGCAAAAGCGCAGGATTGCTTCAGGCCCTATTCGGGTTCCGGGCGGCAGGATGAGCCTGTGGTTAATTCTTCTTCCTGATGGGAAAATAGAGTGACCTGTGCCTGTCCCAACACCTAGAGCTAGTCTCCCATTGGTTCCCCCTCTTCCCGTTCATCCTCAGGACAAATTGCAACCTGTACGGAACAGGAGGTTAAAGCTGCTGATTCTCCACGGAGGAAGATTGCTAGTAAAGCGGCTAGAATGGCGAACCCGAGCACCATCAGACGAGAAATGAGGTGCGTTTTAGCACCCTTTCCCGATCACACGGTGTACCATCTTCTGGGTTTCTCATGCATGTTTTCGATGTAGGAAGATGCCCTTGAACCTGGAGATTTGGGACCCATGGGATGGGTACCAAGCAGTATGACTTTAAAGGGTCTGCGTTTGCTCACCCAACCTCACCAAACCTCTCAGCCCCAAGAGTGTCCACCCTTATGTCGCAATCAGCTGTGGGTCTAGATATGGTCAATCCAGGTGGCATCACAGCCCCTGAACGAATTTTGTAAGAATTTCTCTCTCTTTCACTGTCTTTGTTTCACGGGTTTTTAAAAGTTATTGATTTTTATAATGGGGTTTAGCTGCTTTTCACTGCTGTCTTTATGCCGCTTTACACGCACTTGACTCACTTACAGAGAGATATCAATACATAGGTTTTAAGATTCTTACTAGTCAGATATATTCTTGGGCGGTGAATAGGGGGTGTTGAGTCCAGTTCACTGAGCAAGGAGTAGGTCTTGTCTATTACATATTGGGTTTATGGAACGGTATCTGAGCTAATTTGAAACCCTTGTTTTAGGCATCACCCCACCTCACCTTTCCCGTTAAGCAGCTATAGTGTGTTTTCTAAACGTGTGACTCTGTTCTGTTTTGTAATTCAGTTCCAGTGTAGCGGTTTTTCCATTCCCTCTATAAGTGATATCTTATGGCAAGTGTCTTTTTCTGTGTGACTTATTTCACTTAGAATCGTCGTACCTAAATCCACTCATCATGCTGCTACGAGCCTTATGACGTTGATTTCATGGCTGAGTGATATTCCTTTGTACATAAGGACCACAACTTCTTTATCCATTTTTCTCTTTCCTGGGATATTTAAGGTGTAACGAAGTGGAGGTTCTTGTCAACAGAGCAGCCCTAAACTTTGGGGTGCCTGTGTCTTGCTGATTTTTAGTTTTCCCAATGTATACGCCCATGAGTGGAAGTGCCCTATGCTCTCTAAGCTGTGTTTTTTAGATGTTTCAGGACACACCGTACACTTCTCCAGAGTGGCTGTTGGCAATTTACATCCCGCCCATCAGCGTAGCAAGGCTCCCGTTTCTCCATGGCCTGTCCTGCATTTCTGGTTTTGACCCTTTATTCAGCATGGCCCTTTTGACCGATGCGAAGCGAGACTTCTTTGTAGCGCTGATTTGCCTTTCCAGGTTGCTTGGTTGGCCAAAAAGGGCGTATGCGTTTTTTCCTGAATATATTCAGGAAAAAACGCATACGCCCTTTCTGGCCAAGGGCATCATTGTCGAGGTTTTGCCGCTTTTCCTGTGCTTTAAATGCGATTCGAATCTACCTCCTGAAATCTGTTTCCTGCAATTCTGCCTTGCTTTCAAATCCTCTTCGTTGCCTTCCCTGAATATATTTGTGGACGAGAGTTATCATTTATAACTCTGCAGGTTTGTGAATTGCAGTGCCCCTGAGCTCCATTTTTCAACTCGCTTTCTTGGGAGCTGGCCGCAAAAGCGCAGGATTGCTTCAGGCCCTATTCGGGTTCCGGGCGGCAGGATGAGCCTGTGGTTAATTCTTCTTCCTGATGGGAAAATAGAGTGACCTGTGCCTGTCCCAACACCTAGAGCTAGTCTCCCATTGGTTCCCCCTCTTCCCGTTCATCCTCAGGACAAATTGCAACCTGTACGGAACAGGAGGTTAAAGCTGCTGATTCTCCACGGAGGAAGATTGCTAGTAAAGCGGCTAGAATGGCGAATCCGAGCACCATCAGACGAGAAATGAGGTGCGTTTTAGCACCCTTTCCCGATCACACGGTGTACCATCTTCTGGGTTTCTCATGCATGTTTTCGATGTAGGAAGATGCCCTTGAACCTGGAGATTTGGGACCCATGGGATGGGTACCAAGCAGTATGACTTTAAAGGGTCTGCGTTTGCTCACCCAACCTCACCAAACCTCTCTGCCCCAAGAGTGTCCACCCTTATGTCGCAATCAGCTGTGGGTCTAGATATGGTCAATCCAGGTGGCATCTCAGCCCCTGAACGAATTTTGTAAGAATTTCTCTCTCTTTCACTGTCTTTGTTTCACGGGTTTTTAAAAGTTATTGATTTTTATAATGGGGTTTAGCTGCTTTTCACTGCTGTCTTTATGCCGCTTTACACGCACTTGACTCACTTACAGAGAGATATCAATACATAGGTTTTAAGATTCTTACTAGTCAGATATATTCTTGGGCGGTGAATAGGGGGTGTTGAGTCCAGTTCACTGAGCAAGGAGTAGGTCTTGTCTATTACATATTGGGTTTATGGAACGGTATCTGAGCTAATTTGAAACCCTTGTTTTAGGCATCACCCCACCTCACCTTTCCCGTTAAGCAGCTATAGTGTGTTTTCTAAACGTGTGACTCTGTTCTGTTTTGTAATTCAGTTCCAGTGTAGCGGTTTTTCCATTCCCTCTATAAGTGATATTTTATGGCAGGTGTCTTTTTCTGTGTGACTTATTTCACTTAGAATCGTCGTACCTAAATCCACTCATCATGCTGCTACGAGCCTTATGACGTTGATTTCATGGCTGAGTGATATTCCTTTGTACATAAGGACCACAACTTCTTTATCCATTTTTCTCTTTCCTGGGATATTTAAGGTGTAACGAAGTGGAGGTTCTTGTCAACAGAGCAGCCCTAAACTTTGGGGTGCCTGTGTCTTGCTGATTTTTAGTTTTCCCAATGTATACGCCCATGAGTGGAAGTGCCCTATGCTCTCTAAGCTGTGTTTTTTAGATGTTTCAGGACACACCGTACACTTCTCCAGAGTGGCTGTTGGCAATTTACATCCCGTCCATCAGCGTAGCAAGGCTCCCGTTTCTCCATGGCCTGTCCTGCATTTCTGGTTTTGACCCTTTATTCAGCATGGCCCTTTTGACCGATGCGAAGCGAGACTTCTTTGTAGCGCTGATTTGCCTTTCCAGGTTGCTTGGTTGGCCAAAAAGGGCGTATGCGTTTTTTCCTGAATATATTCAGGAAAAAACGCATACGCCCTTTTTGGCCAAGGGCATCATTGTCGAGGTTTTGCCGCTTTTCCTGTGCTTTAAATGCGATTCGAATCTACCTCCTGAAATCTGTTTCCTGCAATTCTGCCTTGCTTTCAAATCCTCTTCGTTGCCTTCCCTGAATATATTTGTTGACGACAGTTATCATTTATAACTCTGCAGATTTGTGAATTGCAGTGCCCCTGAGCTCCATTTTTCAACTCGCTTTCTTGGGAGCTGGCCGCAAAAGCGCAGCATTGCTTCATGCCCTATTTGGGTTCCGGGCGGCAGGATGAGCCTGTGGTTAATTCTTCTTCCTGATGGGAAAATAGAGTGACCTGTGCCTGTCCCAACACCTAGAGCTAGTCTCCCATTGGTTCCCCCTCTTCCCGTTCATCCTCAGGACAAATTGCAACCTGTACGGAACAGGAGGTTAAAGCTGCTGATTCTCCAAGGAGGAAGATTGCTAGTAAAGCGGCTAGAATGGCGAACCCGAGCACCATCAGACGAGAAATGAGGTGCGTTTTAGCAACCTTTCCCGATCACACGGGGTACCATCTTCTGGGTTTCTCATGCATGTTTTCGATGTAGGAAGATGCCCTTGAACCTGGAGATTTGGGACCCATGGAATGGGTACCAAGCAGTATGACTTTAAAGGGTCTGCGTTTGCTCACCCAACCTCACCAAACCTCTCAGCCCCAAGAGTGTCCACCCTTATGTCGCAATCAGCTGTGGGTCTAGATATGGTCAATCCAGGTGGCATCACAGCCCCTGAACGAATTTTGTAAGAATTTCTCTCTCTTTCACTGTCTTTGTTTCACGGGTTTTTAAAAGTTATTGATTTTTATAATGGGGTTTAGCTGCTTTTCACTGCTGTCTTTATGCCGCTTTACACGCACTTGACTCACTTACAGAGAGATATCAATACATAGGTTTTAAGATTCTTACTAGTCAGATATATTCTTGGGCGGTGAATAGGGGGTGTTGAGTCCAGTTCACTGAGCAAGGAGTAGGTCTTGTCTATTACATATTGGGTTTATGGAACGGTATCTGAGCTAATTTGAAACCCTTTTTTTAGGCATCACCCCACCTCACCTTTCCCGTTAAGCAGCTATAGTGTGTTTTCTAAACGTGTGACTCTGTTCTGTTTTGTAATTCAGTTCCAGTGTAGCGGTTTTTCCATTCCCTCTATAAGTGATATCTTATGGCAAGTGTCTTTTTCTGTGTGACTTATTTCACTTAGAATCGTCGTACCTAAATCCACTCATCATGCTGCTACGAGCCTTATGACGTTGATTTCATGGCTGAGTGATATTCCTTTGTACATAAGGACCACAACTTCTTTATCCATTTTTCTCTTTCCTGGGATATTTAAGGTGTAACGAAGTGGAGGTTCTTGTCAACAGAGCAGCCCTAAACTTTGGGGTGCCTGTGTCTTGCTGATTTTTAATCTTCCCAATGTATACGCCCATGAGTGGAAGTGCCCTATGCTCTCTAAGCTGTGTTTTTTAGATGTTTCAGGACACACCGTACACTTCTCCAGAGTGGCTGTTGGCAATTTACATCCCGCCCATCAGCGTAGCAAGGCTCCCGTTTCTCCATGGCCTGTCCTGCATTTCTGGTTTTGACCCTTTATTCAGCATGGCCCTTTTGACCGATGCGAAGCGAGACTTCTTTGTAGCGCTGATTTGCCTTTCCAGGTTGCTTGGTTGGCCAAAAAGGGCGTATGCGTTTTTTCCTGAATATATTCAGGAAAAAACGCATACGCCCTTTTTGGCCAAGGGCATCATTGTCGAGGTTTTGCCGCTTTTCCTTTGCTTTAAAGGCGATTCGAATCTACCTCCTGAAATCTGTTTCCTGCAATTCTGCCTTGCTTTCAAATTCTCTTCGTTGCCTTCCCTGAATATATTTGTGGACGAGAGTTATCATTTATAACTCTGCAGGTTTGTGAATTGCAGTGCCCCTGAGCTCCATTTTTCAACTCGCTTTCTTGGGAGCTGGCCGCAAAAGCGCAGGATTGCTTCAGGCCCTATTCGGGTTCCGGGCGGCAGGATGAGCCTGTGGTTAATTCTTCTTCCTGATGGGAAAATAGAGTGACCTGTGACTGTCCCAACACCTAGAGCTAGTCTCCCATTGGTTCCCCCTCTTCCCGTTCATCCTCAGGACAAATTGCAACCTGTACGGAACAGGAGGTTAAAGCTGCTGATTCTCCAAGGAGGAAGATTGCTAGTAAAGCGGCTAGAATGGCGAACCCGAGCACCATCAGACGAGAAATGAGGTGCGTTTTAGCACCCTTTCCCGATCACACGGTGTACCATCTTCTGGGTTTCTCATGCATGTTTTCGATGTAGGAAGATGCCCTTGAACCTGGAGATTTGGGACCAATGGGATGGGTACCACGCAGTATTACTTTAAAGGGTCTGCGTTTGCTCACCCAACCTCACCAAACCTCTCAGCCCCAAGAGTGTCCACCCTTATGTCGCAATCAGCTGTGGGTCTAGATATGGTCAATCCAGGTGGCATCACAGCCCCTGAACGAATTTTGTAAGAATTTCTCTCTCTTTCACTGTCTTTGTTTCACGGGTTTTTAAAAGTTATTGATTTTTATAATGGGGTTTAGCTGCTTTTCACTGCTGTCTTTATGCCGCTTTACACGCACTTGACTCACTTACAGAGAGATATCAATACATAGGTTTTAAGATTCTTACTAGTCAGATATATTCTTGGGCGGTGAATAGGGGGTGTTGAGTCCAGTTCACTGAGCAAGGAGTAGGTCTTGTCTATTACATATTGGGTTTATGGAACGGTATCTGAGCTAATTTGAAACCCTTGTTTTAGGCATCACCCCACCTCACCTTTCCCGTTAAGCAGCTATAGTGTGTTTTCTAAACGTGTGACTCTGTTCTGTTTTGTAATTCAGTTCCAGTGTAGCGGTTTTTCCATTCCCTCTATAAGTGATATCTTATGGCAAGTGTCTTTTTCTGTGTGACTTATTTCACTTAGAATCGTCGTACCTAAATCCACTCATCATGCTGCTACGAGCCTTATGACGTTGATTTCATGGCTGAGTGATATTCCTTTGTACGTAAGGACCACAACTTCTTTATCCATTTTTCTCTTTCCTGGGATATTTAAGGTGTAACGAAGTGGAGGTTCTTGTCAACAGAGCAGCCCTAAACTTTGGGGTGCCTGTGTCTTGCTGATTTTTAGTTTTCCCAATGTATACGCCCATGAGTGGAAGTGCCCTATGCTCTCTAAGCTGTGTTTTTTAGATGTTTCAGGACACACCGTACACTTCTCCAGAGTGGCTGTTGGCAATTTACATCCCGCCCATCAGCGTAGCAAGGCTCCCGTTTCTCCATGGCCTGTCCTGCATTTCTGGTTTTGACCCTTTATTCAGCATGGCCCTTTTGACCGATGCGAAGCGAGACTTCTTTGTAGCGCTGATTTGCCTTTCCAGGTTGCTTGGTTGGCCAAAAAGGGCGTATGCGTTTTTTCCTGAATATATTCAGGAAAAAACGCATACGCCCTTTTTGGCCAAGGGCATCATTGTCGAGGTTTTGCCGCTTTTCCTGTGCTTTAAAGGCGATTCGAATCTACCTCCTGAAATCTGTTTCCTGCAATTCTGCCTTGCTTTCAAATCCTCTTCGTTGCCTTCCCTGAATATATTTGTGGACGAGAGTTATCATTTATAACTCTGCAGGTTTGTGAATTGCAGTGCCCCTGAGCTCCATTTTTCAACTCGCTTTCTTGGGAGCTGGCCGCAAAAGCGCAGGATTGCTTCAGGCCCTATTCGGGTTCCGGGCGGCAGGATGAGCCTGTGGTTAATTCTTCTTCCTGATGGGAAAATAGAGTGACCTGTGCCTGTCCCAACACCTAGAGCTAGTCTCCCATTGGTTCCCCCTCTTCCCGTTCATCCTCAGGACAAATTGCAACCTGTACGGAACAGGAGGTTAAAGCTGCTGATTCTCCACGGAGGAAGATTGCTAGTAAAGCGGCTAGAATGGCGAACCCGAGCACCATCAGACGAGAAATGAGGTGCGTTTTAGCACCCTTTCCCGATCACACGGTGTACCATCTTCTGGGTTTCTCATGCATGTTTTCGATGTAGGAAGATGCCCTTGAACCTGGAGATTTGGGACCCATGGGATGGGTACCACGCAGTATTACTTTAAAGGGTCTGCGTTTGCTCACCCAACCTCACCAAACCTCTCAGCCCCAAGAGTGTCCACCCTTATGTTGCAATCAGCTGTGGGTCTAGATATGGTCAATCCAGGTGGCATCACAGCCCCTGAACGAATTTTGTAAGAATTTCTCTCTCTTTCACTGTCTTTGTTTCACGGGTTTTTAAAAGTTATTGATTTTTATAATGGGGTTTAGCTGCTTTTCACTGCTGTCTTTATGCCGCTTTACACGCACTTGACTCACTTACAGAGAGATATCAATACATAGGTTTTAAGATTCTTACTAGTCAGATATATTCTTGGGCGGTGAATAGGGGGTGTTGAGTCCAGTTCACTGAGCAAGGAGTAGGTCTTGTCTATTACATATTGGGTTTATGGAACGGTATCTGAGCTAATTTGAAACCCTTGTTTTAGGCATCACCCCACCTCACCTTTCCCGTTAAGCAGCTATAGTGTGTTTTCTAAACGTGTGACTCTGTTCTGTTTTGTAATTCAGTTCCAGTGTAGCGGTTTTTCCATTCCCTCTATAAGTGATATCTTATGGCAAGTGTCTTTTTCTGTGTGACTTATTTCACTTAGAATCGTCGTACCTAAATCCACTCATCATGCTGCTACGAGCCTTATGACGTTGATTTCATGGCTGAGTGATATTCCTTTGTACATAAGGACCACAACTTCTTTATCCATTTTTCTCTTTCCTGGGATATTTAAGGTGTAACGAAGTGGAGGTTCTTGTCAACAGAGCAGCCCTAAACTTTGGGGTGCCTGTGTCTTGCTGATTTTTAGTTTTCCCAATGTATACGCCCATGAGTGGAAGTGCCCTATGCTCTCTAAGCTGTGTTTTTTAGATGTTTCAGGACACACCGTACACTTCTCCAGAGTGGCTGTTGGCAATTTACATCCCGCCCATCAGCGTAGCAAGGCTCCCGTTTCTCCATGGCCTGTCCTGCATTTCTGGTTTTGACCCTTTATTCAGCATGGCCCTTTTGACCGATGCGAAGCGAGACTTCTTTGTAGCGCTGATTTGCCTTTCCAGGTTGCTTGGTTGGCCAAAAAGGGCGTATGCGTTTTTTCCTGAATATATTCAGGAAAAAACGCATACGCCCTTTCTGGCCAAGGGCATCATTGTCGAGGTTTTGCCGCTTTTCCTGTGCTTTAAATGCGATTCGAATCTACCTCCTGAAATCTGTTTCCTGAAATTCTGCCTTGCTTTCAAATCCTCTTCGTTGCCTTCCCTGAATATATTTGTGGACGAGAGTTATCATTTATAACTCTGCAGGTTTGTGAATTGCAGTGCCCCTGAGCTCCATTTTTCAACTCGCTTTCTTGGGAGCTGGCCGCAAAAGCGCAGGATTGCTTCAGGCCCTATTCGGGTTCCGGGCGGCAGGATGAGCCTGTGGTTAATTCTTCTTCCTGATGGGAAAATAGAGTGACCTGTGCCTGTCCCAACACCTAGAGCTAGTCTCCCATTGGTTCCCCCTCTTCCCGTTCATCCTCAGGACAAATTGCAACCTGTACGGAACAGGAGGTTAAAGCTGCTGATTCTCCACGGAGGAAGATTGCTAGTAAAGCGGCTAGAATGGCGAACCCGAGCACCATCAGACGAGAAATGAGGTGCGTTTTAGCACCCTTTCCCGATCACACGGTGTACCATCTTCTGGGTTTCTCATGCATGTTTTCGATGTAGGAAGATGCCCTTGAACCTGGAGATTTGGGACCCATGGGATGGGTACCACGCAGTATTACTTTAAAGGGTCTGCGTTTGCTCACCCAACCTCACCAAACCTCTCAGCCCCAAGAGTGTCCACCCTTATGTTGCAATCAGCTGTGGGTCTAGATATGGTCAATCCAGGTGGCATCACAGCCCCTGAACGAATTTTGTAAGAATTTCTCTCTCTTTCACTGTCTTTGTTTCACGGGTTTTTAAAAGTTATTGATTTTTATAATGGGGTTTAGCTGCTTTTCACTGCTGTCTTTATGCCGCTTTACACGCACTTGACTCACTTACAGAGAGATATCAATACATAGGTTTTAAGATTCTTACTAGTCAGATATATTCTTGGGTGGTGAATAGGGGGTGTTGAGTCCTTTTCACTGAGCAAGGAGTAGGTCTTGTCTATTACATATTGGGTTTATGGAACGGTATCTGAGCTAATTTGAAACCCTTGTTTTAGGCATCACCTCACCTCACCTTTCCCGTTAAGCAGCTATAGTGTGTTTTCTAAACGTGTGACTCTGTTCTGTTTTGTAATTCAGTTCCAGTGTAGCGGTTTTTCCATTCCCTCTATAAGTGATATCTTATGGCAAGTGTCTTTTTCTGTGTGACTTATTTCACTTAGAATCGTCGTACCTAAATCCACTCATCATGCTGCTCGGAGCCTTATGACGTTGATTTCATGGCTGAGTGATATTCCTTTGTACATAAGGACCACAACTTCTTTATCCATTTTTCTCTTTCCTGGGATATTTAAGGTGTAACGAAGTGGAGGTTCTTGTCAACAGAGCAGCCCTAAACTTTGGGGTGCCTGTGTCTTGCTGATTTTTAGTTTTCCCAATGTATACGCCCATGAGTGGAAGTGCCCTATGCTCTCTAAGCTGTGTTTTTTAGATGTTTCAGGACACACCGTACACTTCTCCAGAGTGGCTGTTGGCAATTTACATCCCGCCCATCAGCGTAGCAAGGCTCCCGTTTCTCCATGGCCTGTCCTGCATTTCTGGTTTTGACCCTTTATTCAGCATGGCCCTTTTGACCGATGCGAAGCGAGACTTCTTTGTAGCGCTGATTTGCCTTTCCAGGTTGCTTGGTTGGCCAAAAAGGGCGTATGCGTTTTTTCCTGAATATATTCAGGAAAAAACGCATACGCCCTTTCTGGCCAAGGGCATCATTGTCGAGGTTTTGCCGCTTTTCCTGTGCTTTAAATGCGATTCGAATCTACCTCCTGAAATCTGTTTCCTGCAATTCTGCCTTGCTTTCAAATCCTCTTCGTTGCCTTCCCTGAATATATTTGTGGACGAGAGTTATCATTTATAACTCTGCAGGTTTGTGAATTGCAGTGCCCCTGAGCTCCATTTTTCAACTCGCTTTCTTGGGAGCTGGCCGCAAAAGCGCAGGATTGCTTCAGGCCCTATTCGGGTTCCGGGCGGCAGGATGAGCCTGTGGTTAATTCTTCTTCCTGATGGGAAAATAGAGTGACCTGTGCCTGTCCCAACACCTAGAGCTAGTCTCCCATTGGTTCCCCCTCTTCCCGTTCATCCTCAGGACAAATTGCAACCTGTACGGAACAGGAGGTTAAAGCTGCTGATTCTCCACGGAGGAAGATTGCTAGTAAAGCGGCTAGAATGGCGAACCCGAGCACCATCAGACGAGAAATGAGGTGCGTTTTAGCACCCTTTCCCGATCACACGGTGTACCATCTTCTGGGTTTCTCATGCATGTTTTCGATGTAGGAAGATGCCCTTGAACCTGGAGATTTGGGACCCATGGGATGGGTACCACGCAGTATTACTTTAAAGGGTCTGCGTTTGCTCACCCAACCTCACCAAACCTCTCAGCCCCAAGAGTGTCCACCCTTATGTTGCAATCAGCTGTGGGTCTAGATATGGTCAATCCAGGTGGCATCACAGCCCCTGAACGAATTTTGTAAGAATTTCTCTCTCTTTCACTGTCTTTGTTTCACGGGTTTTTAAAAGTTATTGATTTTTATAATGGGGTTTAGCTGCTTTTCACTGCTGTCTTTATGCCGCTTTACACGCACTTGACTCACTTACAGAGAGATATCAATACATAGGTTTTAAGATTCTTACTAGTCAGATATATTCTTGGGTGGTGAATAGGGGGTGTTGAGTCCTTTTCACTGAGCAAGGAGTAGGTCTTGTCTATTACATATTGGGTTTATGGAACGGTATCTGAGCTAATTTGAAACCCTTGTTTTAGGCATCACCTCACCTCACCTTTCCCGTTAAGCAGCTATAGTGTGTTTTCTAAACGTGTGACTCTGTTCTGTTTTGTAATTCAGTTCCAGTGTAGCGGTTTTTCCATTCCCTCTATAAGTGATATCTTATGGCAAGTGTCTTTTTCTGTGTGACTTATTTCACTTAGAATCGTCGTACCTAAATCCACTCATCATGCTGCTCGGAGCCTTATGACGTTGATTTCATGGCTGAGTGATATTCCTTTGTACATAAGGACCACAACTTCTTTATCCATTTTTCTCTTTCCTGGGATATTTAAGGTGTAACGAAGTGGAGGTTCTTGTCAACAGAGCAGCCCTAAACTTTGGGGTGCCTGTGTCTTGCTGATTTTTAGTTTTCCCAATGTATACGCCCATGAGTGGAAGTGCCCTATGCTCTCTAAGCTGTGTTTTTTAGATGTTTCAGGACACACCGTACACTTCTCCAGAGTGGCTGTTGGCAATTTACATCCCGCCCATCAGCGTAGCAAGGCTCCCGTTTCTCCATGGCCTGTCCTGCATTTCTGGTTTTGACCCTTTATTCAGCATGGCCCTTTTGACCGATGCGAAGCGAGACTTCTTTGTAGCGCTGATTTGCCTTTCCAGGTTGCTTGGTTGGCCAAAAAGGGCGTATGCGTTTTTTCCTGAATATATTCAGGAAAAAACGCATACGCCCTTTTTGGCCAAGGGCATCATTGTCGAGGTTTTGCCGCTTTTCCTGTGCTTTAAAGGCGATTCGAATCTACCTCCTGAAATCTGTTTCCTGCAATTCTGCCTTGCTTTCAAATCCTCTTCGTTGCCTTCCCTGAATATATTTGTGGACGAGAGTTATCATTTATAACTCTGCAGGTTTGTGAATTGCAGTGCCCCTGAGCTCCATTTTTCAACTCGCTTTCTTGGGAGCTGGCCGCAAAAGCGCAGGATTGCTTCAGGCCCTATTCGGGTTCCGGGCGGCAGGATGAGCCTGTGGTTAATTCTTCTTCCTGATGGGAAAATAGAGTGACCTGTGCCTGTCCCAACACCTAGAGCTAGTCTCCCATTGGTTCCCCCTCTTCCCGTTCATCCTCAGGACAAATTGCAACCTGTACGGAACAGGAGGTTAAAGCTGCTGATTCTCCACGGAGGAAGATTGCTAGTAAAGCGGCTAGAATGGCGAACCCGAGCACCATCAGACGAGAAATGAGGTGCGTTTTAGCACCCTTTCCCGATCACACGGTGTACCATCTTCTGGGTTTCTCATGCATGTTTTCGATGTAGGAAGATGCCCTTGAACCTGGAGATTTGGGACCCATGGGATGGGTACCAAGCAGTATGACTTTAAAGGGTCTGCGTTTGCTCACCCAACCTCACCAAACCTCTCAGCCCCAAGAGTGTCCACCCTTATGTCGCAATCAGCTGTGGGTCTAGATATGGTCAATCCAGGTGGCATCACAGCCCCTGAACGAATTTTGTAAGAATTTCTCTCTCTTTCACTGTCTTTGTTTCACGGGTTTTTAAAAGTTATTGATTTTTATAATGGGGTTTAGCTGCTTTTCACTGCTGTCTTTATGCCGCTTTACACGCACTTGACTCACTTACAGAGAGATATCAATACATAGGTTTTAAGATTCTTACTAGTCAGATATATTCTTGGGCGGTGAATAGGGGGTGTTGAGTCCAGTTCACTGAGCAAGGAGTAGGTCTTGTCTATTACATATTGGGTTTATGGAACGGTATCTGAGCTAATTTGAAACCCTTGTTTTAGGCATCACCCCACCTCACCTTTCCCGTTAAGCAGCTATAGTGTGTTTTCTAAACGTGTGACTCTGTTCTGTTTTGTAATTCAGTTCCAGTGTAGCGGTTTTTCCATTCCCTCTATAAGTGATATCTTATGGCAAGTGTCTTTTTCTGTGTGACTTATTTCACTTAGAATCGTCGTACCTAAATCCACTCATCATGCTGCTACGAGCCTTATGACGTTGATTTCATGGCTGAGTGATATTCCTTTGTACATAAGGACCACAACTTCTTTATCCATTTTTCTCTTTCCTGGGATATTTAAGGTGTAACGAAGTGGAGGTTCTTGTCAACAGAGCAGCCCTAAACTTTGGGGTGCCTGTGTCTTGCTGATTTTTAGTTTTCCCAATGTATACGCCCATGAGTGGAAGTGCCCTATGCTCTCTAAGCTGTGTTTTTTAGATGTTTCAGGACACACCGTACACTTCTCCAGAGTGGCTGTTGGCAATTTACATCCCGCCCATCAGCGTAGCAAGGCTCCCGTTTCTCCATGGCCTGTCCTGCATTTCTGGTTTTGACCCTTTATTCAGCATGGCCCTTTTGACCGATGCGAAGCGAGACTTCTTTGTAGCGCTGATTTGCCTTTCCAGGTTGCTTGGTTGGCCAAAAAGGGCGTATGCGTTTTTTCCTGAATATATTCAGGAAAAAACGCATACGCCCTTTTTGGCCAAGGGCATCATTGTCGAGGTTTTGCCGCTTTTCCTGTGCTTTAAAGGCGATTCGAATCTACCTCCTGAAATCTGTTTCCTGCAATTCTGCCTTGCTTTCAAATCCTCTTCGTTGCCTTCCCTGAATATATTTGTGGACGAGAGTTATCATTTATAACTCTGCAGGTTTGTGAATTGCAGTGCCCCTGAGCTCCATTTTTCAACTCGCTTTCTTGGGAGCTGGCCGCAAAAGCGCAGGATTGCTTCAGGCCCTATTCGGGTTCCGGGCGGCAGGATGAGCCTGTGGTTAATTCTTCTTCCTGATGGGAAAATAGAGTGACCTGTGCCTGTCCCAACACCTAGAGCTAGTCTCCCATTGGTTCCCCCTCTTCCCGTTCATCCTCAGGACAAATTGCAACCTGTACGGAACAGGAGGTTAAAGCTGCTGATTCTCCACGGAGGAAGATTGCTAGTAAAGCGGCTAGAATGGCGAATCCGAGCACCATCAGACGAGAAATGAGGTGCGTTTTAGCACCCTTTCCCGATCACACGGTGTACCATCTTCTGGGTTTCTCATGCATGTTTTCGATGTAGGAAGATGCCCTTGAACCTGGAGATTTGGGACCCATGGGATGGGTACCAAGCAGTATGACTTTAAAGGGTCTGCGTTTGCTCACCCAACCTCACCAAACCTCTCTGCCCCAAGAGTGTCCACCCTTATGTCGCAATCAGCTGTGGGTCTAGATATGGTCAATCCAGGTGGCATCTCAGCCCCTGAACGAATTTTGTAAGAATTTCTCTCTCTTTCACTGTCTTTGTTTCACGGGTTTTTAAAAGTTATTGATTTTTATAATGGGGTTTACCTGCTTTTCACTGCTGTCTTTATGCCGCTTTACACGCACTTGACTCACTTACAGAGAGATATCAATACATAGGTTTTAAGATTCTTACTAGTCAGATATATTCTTGGGCGGTGAATAGGGGGTGTTGAGTCCAGTTCACTGAGCAAGGAGTAGGTCTTGTCTATTACATATTGGGTTTATGGAACGGTATCTGAGCTAATTTGAAACCCTTGTTTTAGGCATCACCCCACCTCACCTTTCCCGTTAAGCAGCTATAGTGTGTTTTCTAAACGTGTGACTCTGTTCTGTTTTGTAATTCAGTTCCAGTGTAGCGGTTTTTCCATTCCCTCTATGAGTGATATTTTATGGCAGGTGTCTTTTTCTGTGTGACTTATTTCACTTAGAATCGTCGTACCTAAATCCACTCATCATGCTGCTACGAGCCTTATGACGTTGATTTCATGGCTGAGTGATATTCCTTTGTACATAAGGACCACAACTTCTTTATCCATTTTTCTCTTTCCTGGGATATTTAAGGTGTAACGAAGTGGAGGTTCTTGTCAACAGAGCAGCCCTAAACTTTGGGGTGCCTGTGTCTTGCTGATTTTTAGTTTTCCCAATGTATACGCCCATGAGTGGAAGTGCCCTATGCTCTCTAAGCTGTGTTTTTTAGATGTTTCAGGACACACCGTACACTTCTCCAGAGTGGCTGTTGGCAATTTACATCCCGTCCATCAGCGTAGCAAGGCTCCCGTTTCTCCATGGCCTGTCCTGCATTTCTGGTTTTGACCCTTTATTCAGCATGGCCCTTTTGACCGATGCGAAGCGAGACTTCTTTGTAGCGCTGATTTGCCTTTCCAGGTTGCTTGGTTGGCCAAAAAGGGCGTATGCGTTTTTTCCTGAATATATTCAGGAAAAAACGCATACGCCCTTTTTGGCCAAGGGCATCATTGTCGAGGTTTTGCCGCTTTTCCTGTGCTTTAAATGCGATTCGAATCTACCTCCTGAAATCTGTTTCCTGCAATTCTGCCTTGCTTTCAAATCCTCTTCGTTGCCTTCCCTGAATATATTTGTTGACGACAGTTATCATTTATAACTCTGCAGATTTGTGAATTGCAGTGCCCCTGAGCTCCATTTTTCAACTCGCTTTCTTGGGAGCTGGCCGCAAAAGCGCAGCATTGCTTCATGCCCTATTTGGGTTCCGGGCGGCAGGATGAGCCTGTGGTTAATTCTTCTTCCTGATGGGAAAATAGAGTGACCTGTGCCTGTCCCAACACCTAGAGCTAGTCTCCCATTGGTTCCCCCTCTTCCCGTTCATCCTCAGGACAAATTGCAACCTGTACGGAACAGGAGGTTAAAGCTGCTGATTCTCCAAGGAGGAAGATTGCTAGTAAAGCGGCTAGAATGGCGAACCCGAGCACCATCAGACGAGAAATGAGGTGCGTTTTAGCAACCTTTCCCGATCACACGGGGTACCATCTTCTGGGTTTCTCATGCATGTTTTCGATGTAGGAAGATGCCCTTGAACCTGGAGATTTGGGACCCATGGAATGGGTACCAAGCAGTATGACTTTAAAGGGTCTGCGTTTGCTCACCCAACCTCACCAAACCTCTCAGCCCCAAGAGTGTCCACCCTTATGTCGCAATCAGCTGTGGGTCTAGATATGGTCAATCCAGGTGGCATCACAGCCCCTGAACGAATTTTGTAAGAATTTCTCTCTCTTTCACTGTCTTTGTTTCACGGGTTTTTAAAAGTTATTGATTTTTATAATGGGGTTTAGCTGCTTTTCACTGCTGTCTTTATGCCGCTTTACACGCACTTGACTCACTTACAGAGAGATATCAATACATAGGTTTTAAGATTCTTACTAGTCAGATATATTCTTGGGCGGTGAATAGGGGGTGTTGAGTCCAGTTCACTGAGCAAGGAGTAGGTCTTGTCTATTACATATTGGGTTTATGGAACGGTATCTGAGCTAATTTGAAACCCTTTTTTTAGGCATCACCCCACCTCACCTTTCCCGTTAAGCAGCTATAATGTGTTTTCTAAACGTGTGACTCTGTTCTGTTTTGTAATTCAGTTCCAGTGTAGCGGTTTTTCCATTCCCTCTATAAGTGATATCTTATGGCAAGTGTCTTTTTCTGTGTGACTTATTTCACTTAGAATCGTCGTACCTAAATCCACTCATCATGCTGCTACGAGCCTTATGACGTTGATTTCATGGCTGAGTGATATTCCTTTGTACATAAGGACCACAACTTCTTTATCCATTTTTCTCTTTCCTGGGATATTTAAGGTGTAACGAAGTGGAGGTTCTTGTCAACAGAGCAGCCCTAAACTTTGGGGTGCCTGTGTCTTGCTGATTTTTAATCTTCCCAATGTATACGCCCATGAGTGGAAGTGCCCTATGCTCTCTAAGCTGTGTTTTTTAGATGTTTCAGGACACACCGTACACTTCTCCAGAGTGGCTGTTGGCAATTTACATCCCGCCCATCAGCGTAGCAAGGCTCCCGTTTCTCCATGGCCTGTCCTGCATTTCTGGTTTTGACCCTTTATTCAGCATGGCCCTTTTGACCGATGCGAAGCGAGACTTCTTTGTAGCGCTGATTTGCCTTTCCAGGTTGCTTGGTTGGCCAAAAAGGGCGTATGCGTTTTTTCCTGAATATATTCAGGAAAAAACGCATACGCCCTTTTTGGCCAAGGGCATCATTGTCGAGGTTTTGCCGCTTTTCCTGTGCTTTAAAGGCGATTCGAATCTACCTCCTGAAATCTGTTTCCTGCAATTCTGCCTTGCTTTCAAATCCTCTTCGTTGCCTTCCCTGAATATATTTGTGGACGAGAGTTATCATTTATAACTCTGCAGGTTTGTGAATTGCAGTGCCCCTGAGCTCCATTTTTCAACTCTCTTTCTTGGGAGCTGGCCGCAAAAGCGCAGGATTGCTTCAGGCCCTATTCGGGTTCCGGGCGGCAGGATGAGCCTGTGGTTAATTCTTCTTCCTGATGGGAAAATAGAGTGACCTGTGCCTGTCCCAACACCTAGAGCTAGTCTCCCATTGGTTCCCCCTCTTCCCGTTCATCCTCAGGACAAATTGCAACCTGTACGGAACAGGAGGTTAAAGCTGCTGATTCTCCACGGAGGAAGATTGCTAGTAAAGCGGCTAGAATGGCGAACCCGAGCACCATCAGACGAGAAATGAGGTGCGTTTTAGCACCCTTTCCCGATCACACGGTGTACCATCTTCTGGGTTTCTCATGCATGTTTTCGATGTAGGAAGATGCCCTTGAACCTGGAGATTTGGGACCCATGGGATGGGTACCAAGCAGTATGACTTTAAAGGGTCTGCGTTTGCTCACCCAACCTCACCAAACCTCTCTGCCCCAAGAGTGTCCACCCTTATGTCGCAATCAGCTGTGTGTCTAGATATGGTCAATCCAGGTGGCATCACAGCCCCTGAACGAATTTTGTAAGAATTTCTCTCTCTTTCACTGTCTTTGTTTCACGGGTTTTTAAAAGTTATTGATTTTTATAATGGGGTTTAGCTGCTTTTCACTGCTGTCTTTATGCCGCTTTACACGCACTTGACTCACTTACAGAGAGATATCAATACATAGGTTTTAAGATTCTTACTAGTCAGATATATTCTTGGGCGGTGAATAGGGGGTGTTGAGTCCAGTTCACTGAGCAAGGAGTAGGTCTTGTCTATTACATATTGGGTTTATGGAACGGTATCTGAGCTAATTTGAAACCCTTGTTTTAGGCATCACCCCACCTCACCTTTCCCGTTAAGCAGCTATAGTGTGTTTTCTAAACGTGTGACTCTGTTCTGTTTTGTAATTCAGTTCCAGTGTAGCGGTTTTTCCATTCCCTCTATAAGTGATATTTTATGGCAGGTGTCTTTTTCTGTGTGACTTATTTCACTTAGAATCGTCGTACCTAAATCCACTCATCATGCTGCTACTAGCCTTATGACGTTGATTTCATGGCTGAGTGATATTCCTTTGTACATAAGGACCACAACTTCTTTATCCATTTTTCTCTTTCCTGGTATATTTAAGGTGTAACGAAGTGGAGGTTCTTGTCAACAGAGTAGCCCTAAACTTTGGGGTGCCTGTGTCTTGCTGATTTTTAGTTTTCCCAATGTATACGCCCATGAGTGGAAGTGCCCTATGCTCTCTAAGCTGTGTTTTTTAGATGTTTCAGGACACACCGTACACTTCTCCAGAGTGGCTGTTGGCAATTTACATCCCGTCCATCAGCGTAGCAAGGCTCCCGTTTCTCCATGGCCTGTCCTGCATTTCTGGTTTTGACCCTTTATTCAGCATGGCCCTTTTGACCGATGCGAAGCGAGACTTCTTTGTAGCGCTGATTTGCCTTTCCAGGTTGCTTGGTTGGGCAAAAAGGGCGTATGCGTTTTTTCCTGAATATATTCAGGAAAAAACGCATACGCCCTTTTTGGCCAAGGGCATCATTGTCGAGGTTTTGCCGCTTTTCCTGTGCTTTAAAGGCGATTCGAATCTACCTCCTGAAATCTGTTTCCTGCAATTCTGCCTTGCTTTCAAATCCTCTTCGTTGCCTTCCCTGAATATATTTGTGGACGAGAGTTATCATTTATAACTCTGCAGGTTTGTGAATTGCAGTGCCCCTGAGCTCCATTTTTCAACTCGCTTTCTTGGGAGCTGGCCGCAAAAGCGCAGGATTGCTTCAGGCCCTATTCGGGTTCCGGGCGGCAGGCTGAGCCTGTGGTTAATTCTTCTTCCTGATGGGAAAATAGAGTGACCTGTTCCTGTCCCAACACCTAAAGCTAGTCTTCCATTGGTTCCCCCTCCTCCCGTTCATCCTCAGGACAAATTGCAACCTGTACGGAACAGGTGGTTAAAGCTGCTGATTCTCCAAGGATGGAGAGTGCTAGTAAAGCGGCTGGAATGGCGAACCCGAGCACCATCAGACGAGAAATGAGGTGCGTTTTAGAAACCTTTCCCGATCACACGGTGTACCATCTTCTGGGTTTCTCATGCATGTTTTCGATGTAGGAAGATGCCCTTTAACCTGGAGATTTGGGACCAATGGGATGGGTACCACGCAGTATTACTTTAAATGGTCTGCGTTTGCTCACCCAACCTCACCAAACCTCTCAGCCCCAAGAGTGTCCACCCTTATGTCGCAATCAGCTGTGGGTCTAGATATGGTCAATCCAGGTGGCATCACAGCCCCTGAACGAATTTTGTAAGAATTTCTCTCTCTTTCACTGTCTTTGTTTCACGGGTTTTTAAAAGTTTTTGATTTTTATAATGGGGTTTAGCTGCTTTTCAACTGCTGTCTTTAAGCCGCTTTACACGCACTTGACTCACTTACAGAGAGATATCAATACATAGGTTTTAAGATTCTTACTAGTCAGATATATTCTTGGGCGGTGAATAGGGGGTGTTGAGTCCAGTTCCATGAGCAAGGAGTAGGTCTTGTCTATTACATATTGGGTTTATGGAACGGTATCTGAGCTAATTTGAAACCCTTGTTTTAGGCATCACCCCACCTCACCTTTCCCGTTAAGCAGCTATAGTGTGTTTTCTAAACGTGTGACTCTGTTCTGTTTTGTAATTCAGTTCAAGTGTAGCGGTTTTTACATTCCCTCTATAAGTGATATCTTATGTCAAGTGTCTTTTTCTGTGTGACTTATTTCACTTAGAATCGTCGTACCTAAATCCACTCATCATGCTGCTACTAGCCTTATGACGTTGATTTCATGGCTGAGTGATATTCCTTTGTACATAAGGACCACAACTTCTTTATCCATTTTTCTCTTTCCTGGGATATTTAAGGTGTAACGAAGTGGAGGTTCTTGTCAACAGAGCAGCCCTAAACTTTGGGGTGCCTGTGTCTTGCTGATTTTTAGTTTTCCCAATGTATACGCCCATGAGTGGAAGTGCCCTATGCTCTCTAAGCTGTGTTTTTTAGATGTTTCAGGACACACCGTACACTTCTCCAGAGTGGCTGTTGGCAATTTACATCCCGCCCATCAGCGTAGCAAGGCTCCCGTTTCTCCATGGCCTGTCCTGCATTTCTGGTTTTGACCCTTTATTCATCATGGCCCTTTTGACCGATGCGAAGCGAGACTTCTTTGTAGCGCTGATTTGCCTTTCCAGGTTGCTTGGTTGGCCAAAAAGGGCGTATGCGTTTTTTCCTGAATATATTCAGGAAAAAACGCATACGCCCTTTTTGGCCAAGGGCATCATTGTCGAGGTTTTGCCGCTTTTCCTGTGCTTTAAAGGCGATTCGAATCTACCTCCTGAAATCTGTTTCCTGCAATTCTGCCTTGCTTTCAAATCCTCTTCGTTGCCTTCCCTGAATATATTTGTGGGCGAGAGTTATCATTTATAACTCTGCAGATTTGTGAATTGCAGTGCCCCTGAGCTCCATTTTTCAACTCGCTTTCTTGGGAGCTGGCCGCAAAAGCGCAGGATTGCTTCAGGCCCTATACGGGTTCCGGGCGGCAGGATGAGCCTGTGGTTAATTCTTCTTCCTGATGGGAAAATAGAGTGACCTGTGCCTGTCCCAACACCTAGAGCTAGTCTCCCATTGGTTCCCCCTCTTCCCGTTCATCCTCAGGACAAATTGCAACCTGTACGGAACAGGAGGTTAAAGCTGCTGATTCTCCAAGGAGGGAGATTGCTAGTAAAGCGGCTAGAATGGCGAACCCGAGCACCATCAGACGAGAAATGAGGTGCGTTTTAGCAACCTTTCCCGATCACACGGTGTACCATCTTCTGGGTTTCTCATGCATGTTTTCGATGTAGGAAGATGCCCTTGAACCTGGAGATTTGGGACCCATGGAATGGGTACCAAGCAGTATTACTTTAAAGGGTCTGCGTTTGCTCACCCAACCTCACCAAACCTCTCAGCCCCAAGAGTGTCCACCCTTATGTCGCAATCAGCTGTGGGTCTAGATATGGTCAATCCAGGTGGCATCACAGCCCCTGAACGAATTTTGTAAGAATTTCTCTCTCTTTCACTGTCTTTGTTTCACGGGTTTTTAAAAGTTATTGATTTTTATAATGGGGTTTAGCTGCTTTTCACTGCTGTCTTTATGCCGCTTTACACGCACTTGACTCACTTACAGAGAGATATCAATACATAGGTTTTAAGATTCTTACTAGTCAGATATATTTTTGGGCGGTGAATAGGGGGTGTTGAGTCCAGTTCACTGAGCAAGGAGTAGGTTTTGTCTATTACATATTGGGTTTATGGAACGGTATCTGAGCTAATTTGAAACCCTTGTTTTAGGCATCACCCCACCTCACCTTTCCCGTTAAGCAGCTATAGTGTGTTTTCTAAACGTGTGACTCTGTTCTGTTTTGTAATTCAGTTCCAGTGTAGCGGTTTTTCCATTCCCTCTATAAGTGATATCTTATGGCAAGTGTCTTTTTCTGTGTGACTTATTTCACTTAGAATCGTCGTACCTAAATCCACTCATCATGCTGCTACGAGCCTTATGACGTTGATTTCATGGCTGAGTGATATTCCTTTGTACATAAGGACCACAACTTCTTTATCCATTTTTCTCTTTCCTGGGATATTTAAGGTGTAACGAAGTGGAGGTTCTTGTCAACAGAGCAGCCCTAAACTTTGGGGTGCCTGTGTCTTGCTGATTTTTAGTTTTCCCAATGTATACGCCCATGAGTGGAAGTGCCCTATGCTCTCTAAGCTGTGTTTTTTAGATGTTTCAGGACACACCGTACACTTCTCCAGAGTGGCTGTTGGCAATTTACATCCCGCCCATCAGCGTAGCAAGGCTCCCGTTTCTCCATGGCCTGTCCTGCATTTCTGGTTTTGACCCTTTATTCAGCATGGCCCTTTTGACCGATGCGAAGCGAGACTTCTTTGTAGCGCTGATTTGCCTTTCCAGGTTGCTTGGTTGGCCAAAAAGGGCGTATGCGTTTTTTCCTGAATATATTCAGGAAAAAACGCATACGCCCTTTTTGGCCAAGGGCATCATTGTCGAGGTTTTGCCGCTTTTCCTGTGCTTTAAAGGCGATTCGAATCTACCTCCTGAAATCTGTTTCCTGCAATTCTGCCTTGCTTTCAAATCCTCTTCGTTGCCTTCCCTGAATATATTTGTGGACGAGAGTTATCATTTATAACTCTGCAGGTTTGTGAATTGCAGTGCCCCTGAGCTCCATTTTTCAACTCGCTTTCTTGGGAGCTGGCCGCAAAAGCGCAGGATTGCTTCAGGCCCTATTCGGGTTCCGGGCGGCAGGATGAGCCTGTGGTTAATTCTTCTTCCTGATGGGAAAATAGAGTGACCTGTGCCTGTCCCAACACCTAGAGCTAGTCTCCCATTGGTTCCCCCTCTTCCCGTTCATCCTCAGGACAAATTGCAACCTGTACGGAACAGGAGGTTAAAGCTGCTGATTCTCCACGGAGGGAGATTGCTAGTAAAGCGGCTAGAATGGCGAATCCGAGCACCATCAGACGAGAAATGAGGTGCGTTTTAGCACCCTTTCCCGATCACACGGTGTACCATCTTCTGGGTTTCTCATGCATGTTTTCGATGTAGGAAGATGCCCTTGAACCTGGAGATTTGGGACCCATGGGATGGGTACCAAGCAGTATGAATTTAAAGGGTCTGCGTTTGCTCACCCAACCTCACCAAACCTCTCAGCCCCAAGAGTGTCCACCCTTATGTCGCAATCAGCTGTGGGTCTAGATATGGTCAATCCAGGTGGCATCACAGCCCCTGAACGAATTTTGTAAGAATTTCTCTCTCTTTCACTGTCTTTGTTTCACGGGTTTTTAAAAGTTATTGATTTTTATAATGGGGTTTAGCTGCTTTTCACTGCTGTCTTTATGCCGCTTTACACGCATTGACTCACTTACAGAGAGATATCAATACATAGGTTTTAAGATTCTTACTAGTCAGATATATTCTTGGGCGGTGAATAGGGGGTGTTGAGTCCAGTTCACTGAGCAAGGAGTAGGTCTTGTCTATTACATATTGGGTTTATGGAACGGTATCTGAGCTAATTTGAAACCCTTGTTTTAGGCATCACCCCACCTCACCTTTCCCGTTAAGCAGCTATATTGTGTTTTCTAAACGTGTGACTCTGTTCTGTTTTGTAATTCAGTTCCAGTGTAGCGGTTTTTCCATTCCCTCTATAAGTGATATTTTATGGCAGGTGTCTTTTTCTGTGTGACTTATTTCACTTAGAATCGTCGTACCTAAATCCACTCATCATGCTGCTACTAGCCTTATGACGTTGATTTCATGGCTGAGTGATATTCCTTTGTACATAAGGACCACAACTTCTTTATCCATTTTTCTCTTTCCTGGGATATTTAAGGTGTAACGAAGTGGAGGTTCTTGTCAACAGAGCAGCCCTAAACTTTGGGGTGCCTGTGTCTTGCTGATTTTTAGTTTTCCCAATGTATACGCCCATGAGTGGAAGTGCCCTATGCTCTCTAAGCTGTGTTTTTTAGATGTTTCAGGACACACCGTACACTTCTCCAGAGTGGCTGTTGGCAATTTACATCCCGTCCATCAGCGTAGCAAGGCTCCCGTTTCTCCATGGCCTGTCCTGCATTTCTGGTTTTGACCCTTTATTCAGCATGGCCCTTTTGACCGATGCGAAGCGAGACTTCTTTGTAGCGCTGATTTGCCTTTCCAGGTTGCTTGGTTGGCCAAAAAGGGCGTATGCGTTTTTTCCTGAATATATTCAGGAAAAAACGCATACGCCCTTTTTGGCCAAGGGCATCATTGTCGAGGTTTTGCCGCTTTTCCTGTGCTTTAAAGGCGATTCGAATCTACCTCCTGAAATCTGTTTCCTGCAATTCTGCCTTGCTTTCAAATCCTCTTCGTTGCCTTCCCTGAATATATTTGTGGACGAGAGTTATCATTTATAACTCTGCAGGTTTGTGAATTGCAGTGCCCCTGAGCTCCATTTTTCAACTCGCTTTCTTGGGAGCTGGCCGCAAAAGCGCAGGATTGCTTCAGGCCCTATTCGGGTTCCGGGCGGCAGGATGAGCCTGTGGTTAATTCTTCTTCCTGATGGGAAAATAGAGTGACCTGTGCCTGTCCCAACACCTAGAGCTAGTCTCCCATTGGTTCCCCCTCTTCCCGTTCATCCTCAGGACAAATTGCAACCTGTACGGAACAGGAGGTTAAAGCTGCTGATTCTCCACGGAGGGAGATTGCTAGTAAAGCGGCTAGAATGGCGAATCCGAGCACCATCAGACGAGAAATGAGGTGCGTTTTAGCACCCTTTCCCGATCACACGGTATACCATCTTCTGGGTTTCTCATGCATGTTTTCGATGTAGGAAGATGCCCTTGAACCTGGAGATTTGGGACCCATGGGATGGGTACCAAGCAGTATGAATTTAAAGGGTCTGCGTTTGCTCACCCAACCTCACCAAACCTCTCTGCCCCAAGAGTGTCCACCCTTATGTCGCAATCAGCTGTGGGTCTAGATATGGTCAATCCAGGTGGCATCACAGCCCCTGAACGAATTTTGTAAGAATTTCTCTCTCTTTCACTGTCTTTGTTTCACGGGTTTTTAAAAGTTATTGATTTTTATAATGGGGTTTAGCTGCTTTTCACTGCTGTCTTTATGCCGCTTTACACGCACTTGACTCACTTACAGAGAGATATCAATACATAGGTTTTAAGATTCTTACTAGTCAGATATATTCTTGGGCGGTGAATAGGGGGTGTTGAGTCCAGTTCACTGAGCAAGGAGTAGGTCTTGTCTATTACATATTGGGTTTATGGAACGGTATCTGAGCTAATTTGAAACCCTTGTTTTAGGCATCACCCCACCTCACCTTTCCCGTTAAGCAGCTATAGTGTGTTTTCTAAACGTGTGACTCTGTTCTGTTTTGTAATTCAGTTCCAGTGTAGCGGTTTTTCCATTCCCTCTATAAGTGATATCTTATGGCAAGTGTCTTTTTCTGTGTGACTTATTTCACTTAGAATCGTCGTACCTAAATCCACTCATCATGCTGCTACGAGCCTTATGACGTTGATTTCATGGCTGAGTGATATTCCTTTGTACATAAGGACCACAACTTCTTTATCCATTTTTCTCTTTCCTGGGATATTTAAGGTGTAACGAAGTGGAGGTTCTTGTCAACAGAGCAGCCCTAAACTTTGGGGTGCCTGTGTCTTGCTGATTTTTAGTTTTCCCAATGTATACGCCCATGAGTGGAAGTGCCCTATGCTCTCTAAGCTGTGTTTTTTAGATGTTTCAGGACACACCGTACACTTCTCCAGAGTGGCTGTTGGCAATTTACATCCCGCCCATCAGCGTAGCAAGGCTCCCGTTTCTCCATGGCCTGTCCTGCATTTCTGGTTTTGACACTTTATTCAGCATGGCCCTTTTGACCGATGCGAAGCGAGACTACTTTGTAGCGCTGATTTGCCTTTCCAGGTTGCTTGGTTGGCCAAAAAGGGCGTATGCGTTTTTTCCTGAATATATTCAGGAAAAAACGCATACGCCCTTTTTGGCCAAGGGCATCATTGTCGAGGTTTTGCCGCTTTTCCTGTGCTTTAAAGGCGATTCGAATCTACCTCCTGAAATCTGTTTCCTGCAATTCTGCCTTGCTTTCAAATTCTCTTCGTTGCCTTCCCTGAATATATTTGTGGACGAGAGTTATCATTTATAACTCTGCAGGTTTGTGAATTGCAGTGCCCCTGAGCTCCATTTTTCAACTCTCTTTCTTGGGAGCTGGCCGCAAAAGCGCAGGATTGCTTCAGGCCCTATTCGGGTTCCGGGCGGCAGGATGAGCCTGTGGTTAATTCTTCTTCCTGATGGGAAAATAGAGTGACCTGTGACTGTCCCAAAACCTAGAGCTAGTCTCCCATTGGTTCCCCCTCTTCCCGTTCATCCTCAGGACAAATTGCAACCTGTACGGAACAGGAGGTTAAAGCTGCTGATTCTCCACGGAGGAAGATTGCTAGTAAAGCGGCTAGAATGGCGAACCCGAGCACCATCAGACGAGAAATGAGGTGCGTTTTAGCACCCTTTCCCGATCACACGGTGTACCATCTTCTGGGTTTCTCATGCATGTTTTCGATGTAGGAAGATGCCCTTGAACCTGGAGATTTGGTACCCATGGGATGGGTACCACGCAGTATTACTTTAAAGGGTCTGCGTTTGCTCACCCAACCTCACCAAACCTCTCAGCCCCAAGAGTGTCCACCCTTATGTTGCAATCAGCTGTGGGTCTAGATATGGTCAATCCAGGTGGCATCACAGCCCCTGAACGAATTTTGTAAGAATTTCTCTCTCTTTCACTGTCTTTGTTTCACGGGTTTTTAAAAGTTATTGATTTTTATAATGGGGTTTAGCTGCTTTTCACTGCTGTCTTTATGCCGCTTTACACGCACTTGACTCACTTACAGAGAGATATCAATACATAGGTTTTAAGATTCTTACTAGTCAGATATATTCTTGGGCGGTGAATAGGGGGTGTTGAGTCCAGTTCACTGAGCAAGGAGTAGGTCTTGTCTATTACATATTGGGTTTATGGAACGGTATCTGAGCTAATTTGAAACCCTTGTTTTAGGCATCACCCCACCTCACCTTTCCCGTTAAGCAGCTATAGTGTGTTTTCTAAACGTGTGACTCTGTTCTGTTTTGTAATTCAGTTCCAGTGTAGCGGTTTTTCCATTCCCTCTATAAGTGATATTTTATGGCAGGTGTCTTTTTCTGTGTGACTTATTTCACTTAGAATCGTCGTACCTAAATCCACTCATCATGCTGCTACTAGCCTTATGACGTTGATTTCATGGCTGAGTGATATTCCTTTGTACATAAGGACCACAACTTCTTTATCCATTTTTCTCTTTCCTGGTATATTTAAGGTGTAACGAAGTGGAGGTTCTTGTCAACAGAGTAGCCCTAAACTTTGGGGTGCCTGTGTCTTGCTGATTTTTAGTTTTCCCAATGTATACGCCCATGAGTGGAAGTGCCCTATGCTCTCTAAGCTGTGTTTTTTAGATGTTTCAGGACACACCGTACACTTCTCCAGAGTGGCTGTTGGCAATTTACATCCCGTCCATCAGCGTAGCAAGGCTCCCGTTTCTCCATGGCCTGTCCTGCATTTCTGGTTTTGACCCTTTATTCAGCATGGCCCTTTTGACCGATGCGAAGCGAGACTTCTTTGTAGCGCTGATTTGCCTTTCCAGGTTGCTTGGTTGGCCAAAAAGGGCGTATGCGTTTTTTCCTGAATATATTCAGGAAAAAACGCATACGCCCTTTTTGGCCAAGGGCATCATTGTCGAGGTTTTGCCGCTTTTCCTGTGCTTTAAAGGCGATTCGAATCTACCTCCTGAAATCTGTTTCCTGCAATTCTGCCTTGCTTTCAAATCCTCTTCGTTGCCTTCCCTGAATATATTTGTGGACGAGAGTTATCATTTATAACTCTGCAGGTTTGTGAATTGCAGTGCCCCTGAGCTCCATTTTTCAACTCTCTTTCTTGGGAGCTGGCCGCAAAAGCGCAGGATTGCTTCAGGCCCTATTCGGGTTCCGGGCGGCAGGCTGAGCCTGTGGTTAATTCTTCTTCCTGATGGGAAAATAGAGTGACCTGTTCCTGTCCCAACACCTAAAGCTAGTCTTCCATTGGTTCCCCCTCCTCCCGTTCATCCTCAGGACAAATTGCAACCTGTACGGAACAGGTGGTTAAAGCTGCTGATTCTCCAAGGAGGGAGAGTGCTAGTAAAGCGGCTGGAATGGCGAACCCGAGCACCATCAGTTGAGAAATGAGGTGCGTTTTAGAAACCTTTCCCGATCACACGGTGTACCATCTTCTGGGTTTCTCATGCATGTTTTCGATGTAGGAAGATGCCCTTTAACCTGGAGATTTGGGACCAATGGGATGGGTACCACGCAGTATTACTTTAAAGGGTCTGCGTTTGCTCACCCAACCTCACCAAACCTCTCAGCCCCAAGAGTGTCCACCCTTATGTCGCAATCAGCTGTGGGTCTAGATATGGTCAATCCAGGTGGCATCACAGCCCCTGAACGAATTTTGTAAGAATTTCTCTCTCTTTCACTGTCTTTGTTTCACGGGTTTTTAAAAGTTATTGATTTTTATAATGGGGTTTAGCTGCTTTTCACTGCTGTCTTTATGCCGCTTTACACGCACTTGACTCACTTACAGAGAGATATCAATACATAGGTTTTAAGATTCTTACTAGTCAGATATATTCTTGGGCGGTGAATAGGGGGTGTTGAGTCCAGTTCACTGAGCAAGGAGTAGGTCTTGTCTATTACATATTGGGTTTATGGAACGGTATCTGAGCTAATTTGAAACCCTTGTTTTAGGCATCACCCCACCTCACCTTTCCCGTTAAGCAGCTATAGTGTGTTTTCTAAACGTGTGACTCTGTTCTGTTTTGTAATTCAGTTCCAGTGTAGCGGTTTTTCCATTCCCTCTATAAGTGATATTTTATGGCAGGTGTCTTTTTCTGTGTGACTTATTTCACTTAGAATCGTCGTACCTAAATCCACTCATCATGCTGCTACTAGCCTTATGACGTTGATTTCATGGCTGAGTGATATTCCTTTGTACATAAGGACCACAACTTCTTTATCCATTTTTCTCTTTCCTGGGATATTTAAGGTGTAACGAAGTGGAGGTTCTTGTCAACAGAGCAGCCCTAAACTTTGGGGTGCCTGTGTCTTGCTGATTTTTAGTTTTCCCAATGTATACGCCCATGAGTGGAAGTGCCCTATGCTCTCTAAGCTGTGTTTTTTAGATGTTTCAGGACACACCGTACACTTCTCCAGAGTGGCTGTTGGCAATTTACATCCCGTCCATCAGCGTAGCAAGGCTCCCGTTTCTCCATGGCCTGTCCTGCATTTCTGGTTTTGACCCTTTATTCAGCATGGCCCTTTTGACCGATGCGAAGCGAGACTTCTTTGTAGCGCTGATTTGCCTTTCCAGGTTGCTTGGTTGGCCAAAAAGGGCGTATGCGTTTTTTCCTGAATATATTCAGGAAAAAACGCATACGCCCTTTTTGGCCAAGGGCATCATTGTCGAGGTTTTGCCGCTTTTCCTGTGCTTTAAAGGCGATTCGAATCTACCTCCTGAAATCTGTTTCCTGCAATTCTGCCTTGCTTTCAAATCCTCTTCGTTGCCTTCCCTGAATATATTTGTGGACGAGAGTTATCATTTATAACTCTGCAGGTTTGTGAATTGCAGTGCCCCTGAGCTCCATTTTTCAACTCGCTTTCTTGGGAGCTGGCCGCAAAAGCGCAGGATTGCTTCAGGCCCTATTCGGGTTCCGGGCGGCAGGATGAGCCTGTGGTTAATTCTTCTTCCTGATGGGAAAATAGAGTGACCTGTGCCTGTCCCAACACCTAGAGCTAGTCTCCCATTGGTTCCCCCTCTTCCCGTTCATCCTCAGGACAAATTGCAACCTGTACGGAACAGGAGGTTAAAGCTGCTGATTCTCCACGGAGGGAGATTGCTAGTAAAGCGGCTAGAATGGCGAATCCGAGCACCATCAGACGAGAAATGAGGTGCGTTTTAGCACCCTTTCCCGATCACACGGTATACCATCTTCTGGGTTTCTCATGCATGTTTTCGATGTAGGAAGATGCCCTTGAACCTGGAGATTTGGGACCCATGGGATGGGTACCAAGCAGTATGAATTTAAAGGGTCTGCGTTTGCTCACCCAACCTCACCAAACCTCTCTGCCCCAAGAGTGTCCACCCTTATGTCGCAATCAGCTGTGGGTCTAGATATGGTCAATCCAGGTGGCATCACAGCCCCTGAACGAATTTTGTAAGAATTTCTCTCTCTTTCACTGTCTTTGTTTCACGGGTTTTTAAAAGTTATTGATTTTTATAATGGGGTTTAGCTGCTTTTCACTGCTGTCTTTATGCCGCTTTACACGCACTTGACTCACTTACAGAGAGATATCAATACATAGGTTTTAAGATTCTTACTAGTCAGATATATTCTTGGGCGGTGAATAGGGGGTGTTGAGTCCAGTTCACTGAGCAAGGAGTAGGTCTTGTCTATTACATATTGGGTTTATGGAACGGTATCTGAGCTAATTTGAAACCCTTGTTTTAGGCATCACCCCACCTCACCTTTCCCGTTAAGCAGCTATAGTGTGTTTTCTAAACGTGTGACTCTGTTCTGTTTTGTAATTCAGTTCCAGTGTAGCGGTTTTTCCATTCCCTCTATAAGTGATATCTTATGGCAAGTGTCTTTTTCTGTGTGACTTATTTCACTTAGAATCGTCGTACCTAAATCCACTCATCATGCTGCTACGAGCCTTATGACGTTGATTTCATGGCTGAGTGATATTCCTTTGTACATAAGGACCACAACTTCTTTATCCATTTTTCTCTTTCCTGGGATATTTAAGGTGTAACGAAGTGGAGGTTCTTGTCAACAGAGCAGCCCTAAACTTTGGGGTGCCTGTGTCTTGCTGATTTTTAGTTTTCCCAATGTATACGCCCATGAGTGGAAGTGCCCTATGCTCTCTAAGCTGTGTTTTTTAGATGTTTCAGGACACACCGTACACTTCTCCAGAGTGGCTGTTGGCAATTTACATCCCGCCCATCAGCGTAGCAAGGCTCCCGTTTCTCCATGGCCTGTCCTGCATTTCTGGTTTTGACACTTTATTCAGCATGGCCCTTTTGACCGATGCGAAGCGAGACTACTTTGTAGCGCTGATTTGCCTTTCCAGGTTGCTTGGTTGGCCAAAAAGGGCGTATGCGTTTTTTCCTGAATATATTCAGGAAAAAACGCATACGCCCTTTTTGGCCAAGGGCATCATTGTCGAGGTTTTGCCGCTTTTCCTGTGCTTTAAAGGCGATTCGAATCTACCTCCTGAAATCTGTTTCCTGCAATTCTGCCTTGCTTTCAAATTCTCTTCGTTGCCTTCCCTGAATATATTTGTGGACGAGAGTTATCATTTATAACTCTGCAGGTTTGTGAATTGCAGTGCCCCTGAGCTCCATTTTTCAACTCTCTTTCTTGGGAGCTGGCCGCAAAAGCGCAGGATTGCTTCAGGCCCTATTCGGGTTCCGGGCGGCAGGATGAGCCTGTGGTTAATTCTTCTTCCTGATGGGAAAATAGAGTGACCTGTGACTGTCCCAAAACCTAGAGCTAGTCTCCCATTGGTTCCCCCTCTTCCCGTTCATCCTCAGGACAAATTGCAACCTGTACGGAACAGGAGGTTAAAGCTGCTGATTCTCCACGGAGGAAGATTGCTAGTAAAGCGGCTAGAATGGCGAACCCGAGCACCATCAGACGAGAAATGAGGTGCGTTTTAGCACCCTTTCCCGATCACACGGTGTACCATCTTCTGGGTTTCTCATGCATGTTTTCGATGTAGGAAGATGCCCTTGAACCTGGAGATTTGGTACCCATGGGATGGGTACCACGCAGTATTACTTTAAAGGGTCTGCGTTTGCTCACCCAACCTCACCAAACCTCTCAGCCCCAAGAGTGTCCACCCTTATGTTGCAATCAGCTGTGGGTCTAGATATGGTCAATCCAGGTGGCATCACAGCCCCTGAACGAATTTTGTAAGAATTTCTCTCTCTTTCACTGTCTTTGTTTCACGGGTTTTTAAAAGTTATTGATTTTTATAATGGGGTTTAGCTGCTTTTCACTGCTGTCTTTATGCCGCTTTACACGCACTTGACTCACTTACAGAGAGATATCAATACATAGGTTTTAAGATTCTTACTAGTCAGATATATTCTTGGGCGGTGAATAGGGGGTGTTGAGTCCAGTTCACTGAGCAAGGAGTAGGTCTTGTCTATTACATATTGGGTTTATGGAACGGTATCTGAGCTAATTTGAAACCCTTGTTTTAGGCATCACCCCACCTCACCTTTCCCGTTAAGCAGCTATAGTGTGTTTTCTAAACGTGTGACTCTGTTCTGTTTTGTAATTCAGTTCCAGTGTAGCGGTTTTTCCATTCCCTCTATAAGTGATATTTTATGGCAGGTGTCTTTTTCTGTGTGACTTATTTCACTTAGAATCGTCGTACCTAAATCCACTCATCATGCTGCTACTAGCCTTATGACGTTGATTTCATGGCTGAGTGATATTCCTTTGTACATAAGGACCACAACTTCTTTATCCATTTTTCTCTTTCCTGGTATATTTAAGGTGTAACGAAGTGGAGGTTCTTGTCAACAGAGTAGCCCTAAACTTTGGGGTGCCTGTGTCTTGCTGATTTTTAGTTTTCCCAATGTATACGCCCATGAGTGGAAGTGCCCTATGCTCTCTAAGCTGTGTTTTTTAGATGTTTCAGGACACACCGTACACTTCTCCAGAGTGGCTGTTGGCAATTTACATCCCGTCCATCAGCGTAGCAAGGCTCCCGTTTCTCCATGGCCTGTCCTGCATTTCTGGTTTTGACCCTTTATTCAGCATGGCCCTTTTGACCGATGCGAAGCGAGACTTCTTTGTAGCGCTGATTTGCCTTTCCAGGTTGCTTCTTTGGCCAAAAAGGGCGTATGCGTTTTTTCCTGAATATATTCAGGAAAAAACGCATACGCCCTTTTTGGCCAAGGGCATCATTGTCGAGGTTTTGCCGCTTTTCCTGTGCTTTAAAGGCGATTCGAATCTACCTCCTGAAATCTGTTTCCTGCAACTCTGCCTTGCTTTCAAATCCTCTTCGTTGCCTTCCCTGAATATATTTGTGGACGAGAGTTATCATTTATAACTCTGCAGGTTTGTGAATTGCAGTGCCCCTGAGCTCCATTTTTCAACTCTCTTTCTTGGGAGCTGGCCGCAAAAGCGCAGGATTGCTTCAGGCCCTATTCGGGTTCCGGGCGGCAGGCTGAGCCTGTGGTTAATTCTTCTTCCTGATGGGAAAATAGAGTGACCTGTTCCTGTCCCAACACCTAAAGCTAGTCTTCCATTGGTTCCCCCTCCTCCCGTTCATCCTCAGGACAAATTGCAACCTGTACGGAACAGGTGGTTAAAGCTGCTGATTCTCCAAGGAGGGAGAGTGCTAGTAAAGCGGCTGGAATGGCGAACCCGAGCACCATCAGTTGAGAAATGAGGTGCGTTTTAGAAACCTTTCCCGATCACACGGTGTACCATCTTCTGGGTTTCTCATGCATGTTTTCGATGTAGGAAGATGCCCTTTAACCTGGAGATTTGGGACCAATGGGATGGGTACCACGCAGTATTACTTTAAAGGGTCTGCGTTTGCTCACCCAACCTCACCAAACCTCTCAGCCCCAAGAGTGTCCACCCTTATGTCGCAATCAGCTGTGGGTCTAGATATGGTCAATCCAGGTGGCATCACAGCCCCTGAACGAATTTTGTAAGAATTTCTCTCTCTTTCACTGTCTTTGTTTCACGGGTTTTTAAAAGTTATTGATTTTTATAATGGGGTTTAGCTGCTTTTCACTGCTGTCTTTATGCCGCTTTACACGCACTTGACTCACTTACAGAGAGATATCAATACATAGGTTTTAAGATTCTTACTAGTCAGATATATTCTTGGGCGGTGAATAGGGGGTGTTGAGTCCAGTTCACTGAGCAAGGAGTAGGTCTTGTCTATTACATATTGGGTTTATGGAACGGTATCTGAGCTAATTTGAAACCCTTGTTTTAGGCATCACCCCACCTCACCTTTCCCGTTAAGCAGCTATAGTGTGTTTTCTAAACGTGTGACTCTGTTCTGTTTTGTAATTCAGTTCCAGTGTAGCGGTTTTTCCATTCCCTCTATAAGTGATATCTTATGGCAAGTGTCTTTTTCTGTGTGACTTATTTCACTTAGAATCGTCGTACCTAAATCCACTCATCATGCTGCTACTAGCCTTATGACGTTGATTTCATGGCTGAGTGATATTCCTTTGTACATAAGGACCACAACTTCTTTATCCATTTTTCTCTTTCCTGGGATATTTAAGGTGTAACGAAGTGGAGGTTCTTGTCAACAGAGCAGCCCTAAACTTTGGGGTGCCTGTGTCTTGCTGATTTTTAGTTTTCCCAATGTATACGCCCATGAGTGGAAGTGCCCTATGCTCTCTAAGCTGTGTTTTTTAGATGTTTCAGGACACACCGTACACTTCTCCAGAGTGGCTGTTGGCAATTTACATCCCGCCCATCAGCGTAGCAAGGCTCCCGTTTCTCCATGGCCTGTCCTGCATTTCTGGTTTTGACCCTTTATTCAGCATGGCCCTTTTGACCGATGCGAAGCGAGACTTCTTTGTAGCGCTGATTTGCCTTTCCAGGTTGCTTGGTTGGCCAAAAAGGGCGTATGCGTTTTTTCCTGAATATATTCAGGAAAAAACGCATACGCCCTTTTTGGCCAAGGGCATCATTGTCGAGGTTTTGCCGCTTTTCCTGTGCTTTAAAGGCGATTCGAATCTACCTCCTGAAATCTGTTTCCTGCAATTCTGCCTTGCTTTCAAATCCTCTTCGTTGCCTTCCCTGAATATATTTGTGGACGAGAGTTATCATTTATAACTCTGCAGGTTTGTGAATTGCAGTGCCCCTGAGCTCCATTTTTCAACTCGCTTTCTTGGGAGCTGGCCGCAAAAGCGCAGGATTGCTTCAGGCCCTATTCGGGTTCCGGGCGGCAGGATGAGCCTGTGGTTAATTCTTCTTCCTGATGGGAAAATAGAGTGACCTGTGCCTGTCCCAACACCTAGAGCTAGTCTCCCATTGGTTCCCCCTCTTCCCGTTCATCCTCAGGACAAATTGCAACCTGTACGGAACAGGAGGTTAAAGCTGCTGATTCTCCACGGAGGAAGATTGCTAGTAAAGCGGCTAGAATGGCGAACCCGAGCACCATCAGACGAGAAATGAGGTGCGTTTTAGCACCCTTTCCCGATCACACGGTGTACCATCTTCTGGGTTTCTCATGCATGTTTTCGATGTAGGAAGATGCCCTTGAACCTGGAGATTTGGGACCCATGGGATGGGTACCACGCAGTATTACTTTAAAGGGTCTGCGTTTGCTCACCCAACCTCACCAAACCTCTCAGCCCCAAGAGTGTCCACCCTTATGTTGCAATCAGCTGTGGGTCTAGATATGGTCAATCCAGGTGGCATCACAGCTCCTGAACGAATTTTGTAAGAATTTCTCTCTCTTTCACTGTCTTTGTTTCACGGGTTTTTAAAAGTTATTGATTTTTATAATGGGGTTTAGCTGCTTTTCACTGCTGTCTTTATGCCGCTTTACACGCACTTGACTCACTTACAGAGAGATATCAATACATAGGTTTTAAGATTCTTACTAGTCAGATATATTCTTGGGCGGTGAATAGGGGGTGTTGAGTCCAGTTCACTGAGCAAGGAGTAGGTCTTGTCTATTACATATTGGGTTTATGGAACGGTATCTGAGCTAATTTGAAACCCTTGTTTTAGGCATCACCCCACCTCACCTTTCCCGTTAAGCAGCTATAGTGTGTTTTCTAAACGTGTGACTCTGTTCTGTTTTGTAATTCAGTTCCAGTGTAGCGGTTTTTCCATTCCCTCTATAAGTGATATCTTATGGCAAGTGTCTTTTTCTGTGTGACTTATTTCACTTAGAATCGTCGTACCTAAATCCACTCATCATGCTGCTACGAGCCTTATGACGTTGATTTCATGGCTGAGTGATATTCCTTTGTACATAAGGACCACAACTTCTTTATCCATTTTTCTCTTTCCTGGGATATTTAAGGTGTAACGAAGTGGAGGTTCTTGTCAACAGAGCAGCCCTAAACTTTGGGGTGCCTGTGTCTTGCTGATTTTTAGTTTTCCCAATGTATACGCCCATGAGTGGAAGTGCCCTATGCTCTCTAAGCTGTGTTTTTTAGATGTTTCAGGACACACCGTACACTTCTCCAGAGTGGCTGTTGGCAATTTACATCCCGCCCATCAGCGTAGCAAGGCTCCCGTTTCTCCATGGCCTGTCCTGCATTTCTGGTTTTGACCCTTTATTCAGCATGGCCCTTTTGACCGATGCGAAGCGAGACTTCTTTGTAGCGCTGATTTGCCTTTCCAGGTTGCTTGGTTGGCCAAAAAGGGCGTATGCGTTTTTTCCTGAATATATTCAGGAAAAAACGCATACGCCCTTTCTGGCCAAGGGCATCATTGTCGAGGTTTTGCCGCTTTTCCTGTGCTTTAAATGCGATTCGAATCTACCTCCTGAAATCTGTTTCCTGCAATTCTGCCTTGCTTTCAAATCCTCTTCGTTGCCTTCCCTGAATATATTTGTGGACGAGAGTTATCATTTATAACTCTGCAGGTTTGTGAATTGCAGTGCCCCTGAGCTCCATTTTTCAACTCGCTTTCTTGGGAGCTGGCCGCAAAAGCGCAGGATTGCTTCAGGCCCTATTCGGGTTCCGGGCGGCAGGATGAGCCTGTGGTTAATTCTTCTTCCTGATGGGAAAATAGAGTGACCTGTGCCTGTCCCAACACCTAGAGCTAGTCTCCCATTGGTTCCCCCTCTTCCCGTTCATCCTCAGGACAAATTGCAACCTGTACGGAACAGGAGGTTAAAGCTGCTGATTCTCCACGGAGGAAGATTGCTAGTAAAGCGGCTAGAATGGCGAACCCGAGCACCATCAGACGAGAAATGAGGTGCGTTTTAGCACCCTTTCCCGATCACACGGTGTACCATCTTCTGGGTTTCTCATGCATGTTTTCGATGTAGGAAGATGCCCTTGAACCTGGAGATTTGGGACCCATGGGATGGGTACCACGCAGTATTACTTTAAAGGGTCTGCGTTTGCTCACCCAACCTCACCAAACCTCTCAGCCCCAAGAGTGTCCACCCTTATGTTGCAATCAGCTGTGGGTCTAGATATGGTCAATCCAGGTGGCATCACAGCCCCTGAACGAATTTTGTAAGAATTTCTCTCTCTTTCACTGTCTTTGTTTCACGGGTTTTTAAAAGTTATTGATTTTTATAATGGGGTTTAGCTGCTTTTCACTGCTGTCTTTATGCTGCTTTACACGCACTTGACTCACTTACAGAGAGATATCAATACATAGGTTTTAAGATTCTTACAAGTCAGATATATTCTTGGGTGGTGAATAGGGGGTGTTGAGTCCTTTTCACTGAGCAAGGAGTAGGTCTTGTCTATTACATATTGGGTTTATGGAACGGTATCTGAGCTAATTTGAAACCCTTGTTTTAGGCATCACCTCACCTCACCTTTCCCGTTAAGCAGCTATAGTGTGTTTTCTAAACGTGTGACTCTGTTCTGTTTTGTAATTCAGTTCCAGTGTAGCGGTTTTTCCATTCCCTCTATAAGTGATATCTTATGGCAAGTGTCTTTTTCTGTGTGACTTATTTCACTTAGAATCGTCGTACCTAAATCCACTCATCATGCTGCTCGGAGCCTTATGACGTTGATTTCATGGCTGAGTGATATTCCTTTGTACATAAGGACCACAACTTCTTTATCCATTTTTCTCTTTCCTGGGATATTTAAGGTGTAACGAAGTGGAGGTTCTTGTCAACAGAGCAGCCCTAAACTTTGGGGTGCCTGTGTCTTGCTGATTTTTAGTTTTCCCAATGTATACGCCCATGAGTGGAAGTGCCCTATGCTCTCTAAGCTGTGTTTTTTAGATGTTTCAGGACACACCGTACACTTCTCCAGAGTGGCTGTTGGCAATTTACATCCCGCCCATCAGCGTAGCAAGGCTCCCGTTTCTCCATGGCCTGTCCTGCATTTCTGGTTTTGACCCTTTATTCAGCATGGCCCTTTTGACCGATGCGAAGCGAGACTTCTTTGTAGCGCTGATTTGCCTTTCCAGGTTGCTTGGTTGGCCAAAAAGGGCGTATGCGTTTTTTCCTGAATATATTCAGGAAAAAACGCATACGCCCTTTTTGGCCAAGGGCATCATTGTCGAGGTTTTGCCGCTTTTCCTGTGCTTTAAAGGCGATTCGAATCTACCTCCTGAAATCTGTTTCCTGCAATTCTGCCTTGCTTTCAAATCCTCTTCGTTGCCTTCCCTGAATATATTTGTGGACGAGAGTTATCATTTATAACTCTGCAGGTTTGTGAATTGCAGTGCCCCTGAGCTCCATTTTTCAACTCGCTTTCTTGGGAGCTGGCCGCAAAAGCGCAGGATTGCTTCAGGCCCTATTCGGGTTCCGGGCGGCAGGATGAGCCTGTGGTTAATTCTTCTTCCTGATGGGAAAATAGAGTGACCTGTGCCTGTCCCAACACCTAGAGCTAGTCTCCCATTGGTTCCCCCTCTTCCCGTTCATCCTCAGGACAAATTGCAACCTGTACGGAACAGGAGGTTAAAGCTGCTGATTCTCCACGGAGGAAGATTGCTAGTAAAGCGGCTAGAATGGCGAACCCGAGCACCATCAGACGAGAAATGAGGTGCGTTTTAGCACCCTTTCCCGATCACACGGTGTACCATCTTCTGGGTTTCTCATGCATGTTTTCGATGTAGGAAGATGCCCTTGAACCTGGAGATTTGGGACCCATGGGATGGGTACCAAACAGTATGACTTTAAAGGGTATGCGTTTGCTCACCCAACCTCACCAAACCTCTCAGCCCCAAGAGTGTCCACCCTTATGTCGCAATCAGCTGTGGGTCTAGATATGGTCAATCCAGGTGGCATCACAGCCCCTGAACGAATTTTGTAAGAATTTCTCTCTCTTTCACTGTCTTTGTTTCACGGGTTTTTAAAAGTTATTGATTTTTATAATGGGGTTTAGCTGCTTTTCACTGCTGTCTTTATGCCGCTTTACACGCACTTGACTCACTTACAGAGAGATATCAATACATAGGTTTTAAGATTCTTACTAGTCAGATATATTCTTGGGCGGTGAATAGGGGGTGTTGAGTCCAGTTCACTGAGCAAGGAGTAGGTCTTGTCTATTACATATTGGGTTTATGGAACGGTATCTGAGCTAATTTGAAACCCTTGTTTTAGGCATCACCCCACCTCACCTTTCCCGTTAAGCAGCTATAGTGTGTTTTCTAAACGTGTGACTCTGTTCTGTTTTGTAATTCAGTTCCAGTGTAGCGGTTTTTCCATTCCCTCTATAAGTGATATCTTATGGCAAGTGTCTTTTTCTGTGTGACTTATTTCACTTAGAATCGTCGTACCTAAATCCACTCATCATGCTGCTACGAGCCTTATGACGTTGATTTCATGGCTGAGTGATATTCCTTTGTACATAAGGACCACAACTTCTTTATCCATTTTTCTCTTTCCTGGGATATTTAAGGTGTAACGAAGTGGAGGTTCTTGTCAACAGAGCAGCCCTAAACTTTGGGGTGCCTGTGTCTTGCTGATTTTTAGTTTTCCCAATGTATACGCCCATGAGTGGAAGTGCCCTATGCTCTCTAAGCTGTGTTTTTTAGATGTTTCAGGACACACCGTACACTTCTCCAGAGTGGCTGTTGGCAATTTACATCCCGCCCATCAGCGTAGCAAGGCTCCCGTTTCTCCATGGCCTGTCCTGCATTTCTGGTTTTGACCCTTTATTCAGCATGGCCCTTTTGACCGATGCGAAGCGAGACTTCTTTGTAGCGCTGATTTGCCTTTCCAGGTTGCTTGGTTGGCCAAAAAGGGCGTATGCGTTTTTTCCTGAATATATTCAGGAAAAAACGCATACGCCCTTTTTGGCCAAGGGCATCATTGTCGAGGTTTTGCCGCTTTTCCTGTGCTTTAAATGCGATTCGAATCTACCTCCTGAAATCTGTTTCCTGCAATTCTGCCTTGCTTTCAAATCCTCTTCGTTGCCTTCCCTGAATATATTTGTTGACGACAGTTATCATTTATAACTCTGCAGATTTGTGAATTGCAGTGCCCCTGAGCTCCATTTTTCAACTCGCTTTCTTGGGAGCTGGCCGCAAAAGCGCAGCATTGCTTCATGCCCTATTTGGGTTCTGGGCGGCAGGATGAGCCTGTGGTTAATTCTTCTTCCTGATGGGAAAATAGAGTGACCTGTGCCTGTCCCAACACCTAGAGCTAGTCTCCCATTGGTTCCCCCTCTTCCCGTTCATCCTCAGGACAAATTGCAACCTGTACGGAACAGGAGGTTAAAGCTGCTGATTCTCCAAGGAGGAAGATTGCTAGTAAAGCGGCTAGAATGGCGAACCCGAGCACCATCAGACGAGAAATGAGGTGCGTTTTAGCAACCTTTCCCGATCACACGGGGTACCATCTTCTGGGTTTCTCATGCATGTTTTCGATGTAGGAAGATGCCCTTGAACCTGGAGATTTGGGACCCATGGAATGGGTACCAAGCAGTATGACTTTAAAGGGTCTGCGTTTGCTCACCCAACCTCACCAAACCTCTCAGCCCCAAGAGTGTCCACCCTTATGTCGCAATCAGCTGTGGGTCTAGATATGGTCAATCCAGGTGGCATCACAGCCCCTGAACGAATTTTGTAAGAATTTCTCTCTCTTTCACTGTCTTTGTTTCACGGGTTTTTAAAAGTTATTGATTTTTATAATGGGGTTTAGCTGCTTTTCACTGCTGTCTTTATGCCGCTTTACACGCACTTGACTCACTTACAGAGAGATATCAATACATAGGTTTTAAGATTCTTACTAGTCAGATATATTCTTGGGCGGTGAATAGGGGGTGTTGAGTCCAGTTCACTGAGCAAGGAGTAGGTCTTGTCTATTACATATTGGGTTTATGGAACGGTATCTGAGCTAATTTGAAACCCTTTTTTTAGGCATCACCCCACCTCACCTTTCCCGTTAAGCAGCTATAGTGTGTTTTCTAAACGTGTGACTCTGTTCTGTTTTGTAATTCAGTTCCAGTGTAGCGGTTTTTCCATTCCCTCTATAAGTGATATCTTATGGCAAGTGTCTTTTTCTGTGTGACTTATTTCACTTAGAATCGTCGTACCTAAATCCACTCATCATGCTGCTACGAGCCTTATGACGTTGATTTCATGGCTGAGTGATATTCCTTTGTACATAAGGACCACAACTTCTTTATCCATTTTTCTCTTTCCTGGGATATTTAAGGTGTAACGAAGTGGAGGTTCTTGTCAACAGAGCAGCCCTAAACTTTGGGGTGCCTGTGTCTTGCTGATTTTTAATCTTCCCAATGTATACGCCCATGAGTGGAAGTGCCCTATGCTCTCTAAGCTGTGTTTTTTAGATGTTTCAGGACACACCGTACACTTCTCCAGAGTGGCTGTTGGCAATTTACATCCCGCCCATCAGCGTAGCAAGGCTCCCGTTTCTCCATGGCCTGTCCTGCATTTCTGGTTTTGACCCTTTATTCAGCATGGCCCTTTTGACCGATGCGAAGCGAGACTTCTTTGTAGCGCTGATTTGCCTTTCCAGGTTGCTTGGTTGGCCAAAAAGGGCGTATGCGTTTTTTCCTGAATATATTCAGGAAAAAACGCATACGCCCTTTTTGGCCAAGGGCATCATTGTCGAGGTTTTGCCGCTTTTCCTTTGCTTTAAAGGCGATTCGAATCTACCTCCTGAAATCTGTTTCCTGCAATTCTGCCTTGCTTTCAAATTCTCTTCGTTGCCTTCCCTGAATATATTTGTGGACGAGAGTTATCATTTATAACTCTGCAGGTTTGTGAATTGCAGTGCCCCTGAGCTCCATTTTTCAACTCGCTTTCTTGGGAGCTGGCCGCAAAAGCGCAGGATTGCTTCAGGCCCTATTCGGGTTCCGGGCGGCAGGATGAGCCTGTGGTTAATTCTTCTTCCTGATGGGAAAATAGAGTGACCTGTGACTGTCCCAACACCTAGAGCTAGTCTCCCATTGGTTCCCCCTCTTCCCGTTCATCCTCAGGACAAATTGCAACCTGTACGGAACAGGAGGTTAAAGCTGCTGATTCTCCACGGAGGAAGATTGCTAGTAAAGCGGCTAGAATGGCGAACCCGAGCACCATCAGACGAGAAATGAGGTGCGTTTTAGCACCCTTTCCCGATCACACGGTGTACCATCTTCTGAGTTTCTCATGCATGTTTTCGATGTAGGAAGATGCCCTTGAACCTGGAGATTTGGGACCCATGGAATGGGTACCAAGCAGTATGACTTTAAAGGGTCTGCGTTTGCTCACCCAACCTCACCAAACCTCTCTGCCCCAAGAGTGTCCACCCTTATGTCGCAATCAGCTGTGGGTCTAGATATGGTCAATCCAGGTGGCATCACAGCCCCTGAACGAATTTTGTAAGAATTTCTCTCTCTTTCACTGTCTTTGTTTCACGGGTTTTTAAAAGTTATTGATTTTTATAATGGGGTTTAGCTGCTTTTCACTGCTGTCTTTATGCCGCTTTACACGCACTTGACTCACTTACAGAGAGATATCAATACATAGGTTTTAAGATTCTTACTAGTCAGATATATTCTTGGGCGGTGAATAGGGGGTGTTGAGTCCAGTTCACTGAGCAAGGAGTAGGTCTTGTCTATTACATATTGGGTTTATGGAACGGTATCTGAGCTAATTTGAAACCCTTGTTTTAGGCATCACCCCACCTCACCTTTCCCGTTAAGCAGCTATAGTGTGTTTTCTAAACGTGTGACTCTGTTCTGTTTTGTAATTCAGTTCCAGTGTAGCGGTTTTTCCATTCCCTCTATAAGTGATATTTTATGGCAGGTGTCTTTTTCTGTGTGACTTATTTCACTTAGAATCGTCGTACCTAAATCCACTCATCATGCTGCTACTAGCCTTATGACGTTGATTTCATGGCTGAGTGATATTCCTTTGTACATAAGGACCACAACTTCTTTATCCATTTTTCTCTTTCCTGGTATATTTAAGGTGTATCGAAGTGGAGGTTCTTGTCAACAGAGTAGCCCTAAACTTTGGGGTGCCTGTGTCTTGCTGATTTTTAGTTTTCCCAATGTATACGCCCATGAGTGGAAGTGCCCTATGCTCTCTAAGCTGTGTTTTTTAGATGTTTCAGGACACACCGTACACTTCTCCAGAGTGGCTGTTGGCAATTTACATCCCGTCCATCAGCGTAGCAAGGCTCCCGTTTCTCCATGGCCTGTCCTGCATTTCTGGTTTTGACCCTTTATTCAGCATGGCCCTTTTGACCGATGCGAAGCGAGACTTCTTTGTAGCGCTGATTTGCCTTTCCAGGTTGCTTGGTTGGCCAAAAAGGGCGTATGCGTTTTTTCCTGAATATATTCAGGAAAAAACGCATACGCCCTTTTTGGCCAAGGGCATCATTGTCGAGGTTTTGCCGCTTTTCCTGTGCTTTAAAGGCGATTCGAATCTACCTCCTGAAATCTGTTTCCTGCAATTCTGCCTTGCTTTCAAATCCTCTTCGTTGCCTTCCCTGAATATATTTGTGGACGAGAGTTATCATTTATAACTCTGCAGGTTTGTGAATTGCAGTGCCCCTGAGCTCCATTTTTCAACTCGCTTTCTTGGGAGCTGGCCGCAAAAGCGCAGGATTGCTTCAGGCCCTATTCGGGTTCCGGGCGGCAGGCTGAGCCTGTGGTTAATTCTTCTTCCTGATGGGAAAATAGAGTGACCTGTTCCTGTCCCAACACCTAAAGCTAGTCTTCCATTGGTTCCCCCTCCTCCCGTTCATCCTCAGGACAAATTGCAACCTGTACGGAACAGGTGGTTAAAGCTGCTGATTCTCCAAGGAGGGAGAGTGCTAGTAAAGCGGCTGGAATGGCGAACCCGAGCACCATCAGTTGAGAAATGAGGTGCGTTTTAGAAACCTTTCCCGATCACACGGTGTACCATCTTCTGGGTTTCTCATGCATGTTTTCGATGTAGGAAGATGCCCTTTAACCTGGAGATTTGGGACCAATGGGATGGGTACCACGCAGTATTACTTTAAAGGGTCTGCGTTTGCTCACCCAACCTCACCAAACCTCTCAGCCCCAAGAGTGTCCACCCTTATGTCGCAATCAGCTGTGGGTCTAGATATGGTCAATCCAGGTGGCATCACAGCCCCTGAACGAATTTTGTAAGAATTTCTCTCTCTTTCACTGTCTTTGTTTCACGGGTTTTTAAAAGTTTTTGATTTTTATAATGGGGTTTAGCTGCTTTTCAACTGCTGTCTTTATGCCGCTTTACAAGCACTTGACTCACTTACAGAGAGATATCAATACATAGGTTTTAAGATTCTTACTAGTCAGATATATTCTTGGGCGGTGAATAGGGGGTGTTGAGTCCAGTTCCCTGAGCAAGGAGTAGGTCTTGTCTATTACATATTGGGTTTATGGAACGGTATCTGAGCTAATTTGAAACCCTTGTTTTAGGCATCACCCCACCTCACCTTTCCCGTTAAGCAGCTATAGTGTGTTTTCTAAACGTGTGACTCTGTTCTGTTTTGTAATTCAGTTCAAGTGTAGCGGTTTTTACATTCCCTCTATAAGTGATATCTTATGTCAAGTGTCTTTTTCTGTGTGACTTATTTCACTTAGAATCGTCGTACCTAAATCCACTCATCATGCTGCTACTAGCCTTATGACGTTGATTTCATGGCTGAGTGATATTCCTTTGTACATAAGGACCACAACTTCTTTATCCATTTTTCTCTTTCCTGGGATATTTAAGGTGTAACGAAGTGGAGGTTCTTGTCAACAGAGCAGCCCTAAACTTTGGGGTGCCTGTGTCTTGCTGATTTTTAGTTTTCCCAATGTATACGCCCATGAGTGGAAGTGCCCTATGCTCTCTAAGCTGTGTTTTTTAGATGTTTCAGGACACACCGTACACTTCTCCAGAGTGGCTGTTGGCAATTTACATCCCGCCCATCAGCGTAGCAAGGCTCCCGTTTCTCCATGGCCTGTCCTGCATTTCTGGTTTTGACCCTTTATTCATCATGGCCCTTTTGACCGATGCGAAGCGAGACTTCTTTGTAGCGCTGATTTGCCTTTCCAGGTTGCTTGGTTGGCCAAAAAGGGCGTATGCGTTTTTTCCTGAATATATTCAGGAAAAAACGCATACGCCCTTTTTGGCCAAGGGCATCATTGTCGAGGTTTTGCCGCTTTTCCTGTGCTTTAAAGGCGATTCGAATCTACCTCCTGAAATCTGTTTCCTGCAATTCTGCCTTGCTTTCAAATCCTCTTCGTTGCCTTCCCTGAATATATTTGTGGGCGAGAGTTATCATTTATAACTCTGCAGATTTGTGAATTGCAGTGCCCCTGAGCTCCATTTTTCAACTCGCTTTCTTGGGAGCTGGCCGCAAAAGCGCAGGATTGCTTCAGGCCCTATACGGGTTCCGGGCGGCAGGATGAGCCTGTGGTTAATTCTTCTTCCTGATGGGAAAATAGAGTGACCTGTGCCTGTCCCAACACCTAGAGCTAGTCTCCCATTGGTTCCCCCTCTTCCCGTTCATCCTCAGGACAAATTGCAACCTGTACGGAACAGGAGGTTAAAGCTGCTGATTCTCCAAGGAGGGAGATTGCTAGTAAAGCGGCTAGAATGGCGAACCCGAGCACCATCAGACGAGAAATGAGGTGCGTTTTAGCAACCTTTCCCGATCACACGGTGTACCATCTTCTGGGTTTCTCATGCATGTTTTCGATGTAGGAAGATGCCCTTGAACCTGGAGATTTGGGACCCATGGAATGGGTACCAAGCAGTATTACTTTAAAGGGTCTGCGTTTGCTCACCCAACCTCACCAAACCTCTCAGCCCCAAGAGTGTCCACCCTTATGTCGCAATCAGCTGTGGGTCTAGATATGGTCAATCCAGGTGGCATCACAGCCCCTGAACGAATTTTGTAAGAATTTCTCTCTCTTTCACTGTCTTTGTTTCACGGGTTTTTAAAAGTTATTGATTTTTATAATGGGGTTTAGCTGCTTTTCACTGCTGTCTTTATGCCGCTTTACACGCACTTGACTCACTTACAGAGAGATATCAATACATAGGTTTTAAGATTCTTACTAGTCAGATATATTTTTGGGCGGTGAATAGGGGGTGTTGAGTCCAGTTCACTGAGCAAGGAGTAGGTTTTGTCTATTACATATTGGGTTTATGGAACGGTATCTGAGCTAATTTGAAACCCTTGTTTTAGGCATCACCCCACCTCACCTTTCCCGTTAAGCAGCTATAGTGTGTTTTCTAAACGTGTGACTCTGTTCTGTTTTGTAATTCAGTTCCAGTGTAGCGGTTTTTCCATTCCCTCTATAAGTGATATCTTATGGCAAGTGTCTTTTTCTGTGTGACTTATTTCACTTAGAATCGTCGTACCTAAATCCACTCATCATGCTGCTACGAGCCTTATGACGTTGATTTCATGGCTGAGTGATATTCCTTTGTACATAAGGACCACAACTTCTTTATCCATTTTTCTCTTTCCTGGGATATTTAAGGTGTAACGAAGTGGAGGTTCTTGTCAACAGAGCAGCCCTAAACTTTGGGGTGCCTGTGTCTTGCTGATTTTTAGTTTTCCCAATGTATACGCCCATGAGTGGAAGTGCCCTATGCTCTCTAAGCTGTGTTTTTTAGATGTTTCAGGACACACCGTACACTTCTCCAGAGTGGCTGTTGGCAATTTACATCCCGCCCATCAGCGTAGCAAGGCTCCCGTTTCTCCATGGCCTGTCCTGCATTTCTGGTTTTGACCCTTTATTCAGCATGTCCCTTTTGACCAATGCGAAGCGAGACTTCTTTGTAGCGCTGATTTGCCTTTCCAGGTTGCTTGGTTGGCCAAAAAGGGCGTATGCGTTTTTTCCTGAATATATTCAGGAAAAAACGCATACGCCCTTTTTGGCCAAGGGCATCATTGTCGAGGTTTTGCCGCTTTTCCTGTGCTTCAAAGGCGATTCGAATCTACCTCCTGAAATCTGTTTCCTGCAATTCTGCCTTGCTTTCAAATCCTCTTCGTTGCCTTCCCTGAATATATTTGTGGACGAGAGTTATCATTTATAATTCTGCAGATTTGTGAATTGCAGTGCCCCTGAGCTCCATTTTTCAACTCGCTTTCTTGGGAGCTGGCCGCAAAAGCGCAGGATTGCTTCAGGCCCTATTCGGGTTCCGGGCGGCAGGATGAGCCTGTGGTTAATTCTTCTTCCTGATGGGAAAATAGAGTGACCTGTGCCTGTCCCAACACCTAGAGCTAGTCTCCCATTGGTTCCCCCTCTTCCCGTTCATCCTCAGGACAAATTGCAACCTGTACGGAACAGGAGGTTAAAGCTGCTGATTCTCCAAGGAGGGAGATTGCTAGTAAAGCGGCTGGAATGGCGAACCCGAGCACCATCAGACGAGAAATGAGGTGCGTTTTAGCAACCTTTCCCGATCACACGGTGTACCATCTTCTGGGTTTCTCATGCATGTTTTCGATGTAGGAAGATGCCCTTGAACCTGGAGATTTGGGACCCATGGGATGGGTACCACGCAGTATGACTTTAAAGGGTCTGCGTTTGCTCACCCAACCTCACCAAACCTCTCAGCCCCAAGAGTGTCCACCCTTATGTTGCAATCAGCTGTGGGTCTAGATATGGTCAATCCAGGTGGCATCACAGCCCCTGAACGAATTTTGTAAGAATTTCTCTCTCTTTCACTGTCTTTGTTTCTCGGGTTTTTAAAAGTTATTGATTTTTATAATGGGGTTTAGCTGCTTTTCACTGCTGTCTTTATGCCGCTTTACACGCACTTGACTCACTTACAGAGAGATATCAATACATAGGTTTTAAGATTCTTACTACTCAGATATATTCTTGGGCGGTGAATAGGGGGTGTTGAGTCCAGTTCACTGAGCAAGGAATAGGTCTTGTCTATTAAATATTGGGTTTATGGAACGGTATCTGAGCTAATTTGAAACCCTTGTTTTAGGCATCACCTCACCTCACCTTTCCCGTTAAGCAGCTATAGTGTGTTTTCTAAACGTGTGACTCTGTTCTGTTTTGTAATTCAGTTCCAGTGTAGCGGTTTTTCCATTCCCTCTATAAGTGATATCTTATGGCAAGTGTCTTTTTCTGTGTGACTTATTTCACTTAGAATCGTCGTACCTAAATCCACTCATCATGCTGCTACTAGCCTTATGACGTTGATTTCATGGCTGAGTGATATTCCTTTGTACATAAGGACCACAACTTCTTTATCCATTTTTCTCTTTCCTGTGATATTTAAGGTGTAACGAAGTGGAGGTTCTTGTCAACAGAGCAGCCCTAAACTTTGGGGTGCCTGTGACTTGCTGATATTTAGTTTTCCCAATGTATACGCCCATGAGTGGAAGTGCCCTATGCTCTCTAAGCTGTGTTTGTTAGATGTTTCAGGACACACCGTACACTTCTCCAGAGTGGCTGTTGGCAATTTACATCCCGCCCATCAGCGTAGCAAGGCTCCCGTTTCTCCATGGCCTGTCCTGCATTTCTGGTTTTGACCCTTTATTCAGCATGGCCCTTTTGACCGATGCGAAGCGAGACTTCTTTGTAGCGCTGATTTGCCTTTCCAGGTTGCTTGGTTGGCCAAAAAGGGCGTATGCGTTTTTTCCTGAATATATTCAGGAAAAAACGCATACGCCCTTTTTGGCCAAGGGCATCATTGTCGAGGTTTTGCCGCTTTTCCTGTGCTTTAAAGGCGATTCGAATCTACCTCCTGAAATCTGTTTCCTGCAATTCTGCCTTGCTTTCAAATCCTCTTCGTTGCCTTCCCTGAATATATTTGTGGACGAGAGTTATCATTTATAACTCTGCAGGTTTGTGAATTGCAGTGCCCCTGAGCTCCATTTTTCAACTCGCTTTCTTGGGAGCTGGCCGCAAAAGCGCAGGATTGCTTCAGGCCCTATTCGGGTTCCGGGCGGCAGGCTGAGCCTGTGGTTAATTCTTCTTCCTGATGGGAAAATAGAGTGACCTGTTCCTGTCCCAACACCTAAAGCTAGTCTTCCATTGGTTCCCCCTCCTCCCGTTCATCCTCAGGACAAATTGCAACCTGTACGGAACAGGTGGTTAAAGCTGCTGATTCTCCAAGGAGGGAGAGTGCTAGTAAAGCGGCTGGAATGGCGAACCCGAGCACCATCAGTTGAGAAATGAGGTGCGTTTTAGAAACCTTTCCCGATCACACGGTGTACCATCTTCTGGGTTTCTCATGCATGTTTTCGATGTAGGAAGATGCCCTTTAACCTGGAGATTTGGGACCAATGGGATGGGTACCACGCAGTATTACTTTAAAGGGTCTGCGTTTGCTCACCCAACCTCACCAAACCTCTCAGCCCCAAGAGTGTCCACCCTTATGTCGCAATCAGCTGTGGGTCTAGATATGGTCAATCCAGGTGGCATCACAGCCCCTGAACGAATTTTGTAAGAATTTCTCTCTCTTTCACTGTCTTTGTTTCACGGGTTTTTAAAAGTTTTTGATTTTTATAATGGGGTTTAGCTGCTTTTCAACTGCTGTCTTTATGCCGCTTTACAAGCACTTGACTCACTTACAGAGAGATATCAATACATAGGTTTTAAGATTCTTACTAGTCAGATATATTCTTGGGCGGTGAATAGGGGGTGTTGAGTCCAGTTCCCTGAGCAAGGAGTAGGTCTTGTCTATTACATATTGGGTTTATGGAACGGTATCTGAGCTAATTTGAAACCCTTGTTTTAGGCATCACCCCACCTCACCTTTCCCGTTAAGCAGCTATAGTGTGTTTTCTAAACGTGTGACTCTGTTCTGTTTTGTAATTCAGTTCAAGTGTAGCGGTTTTTACATTCCCTCTATAAGTGATATCTTATGTCAAGTGTCTTTTTCTGTGTGACTTATTTCACTTAGAATCGTCGTACCTAAATCCACTCATCATGCTGCTACTAGCCTTATGACGTTGATTTCATGGCTGAGTGATATTCCTTTGTACATAAGGACCACAACTTCTTTATCCATTTTTCTCTTTCCTGGGATATTTAAGGTGTAACGAAGTGGAGGTTCTTGTCAACAGAGCAGCCCTAAACTTTGGGGTGCCTGTGTCTTGCTGATTTTTAGTTTTCCCAATGTATACGCCCATGAGTGGAAGTGCCCTATGCTCTCTAAGCTGTGTTTTTTAGATGTTTCAGGACACACCGTACACTTCTCCAGAGTGGCTGTTGGCAATTTACATCCCGCCCATCAGCGTAGCAAGGCTCCCGTTTCTCCATGGCCTGTCCTGCATTTCTGGTTTTGACCCTTTATTCATCATGGCCCTTTTGACCGATGCGAAGCGAGACTTCTTTGTAGCGCTGATTTGCCTTTCCAGGTTGCTTGGTTGGCCAAAAAGGGCGTATGCGTTTTTTCCTGAATATATTCAGGAAAAAACGCATACGCCCTTTTTGGCCAAGGGCATCATTGTCGAGGTTTTGCCGCTTTTCCTGTGCTTTATAGGCGATTCGAATCTACCTCCTGAAATCTGTTTCCTGCAATTCTGCCTTGCTTTCAAATCCTCTTCGTTGCCTTCCCTGAATATATTTGTGGGCGAGAGTTATCATTTATAACTCTGCAGATTTGTGAATTGCAGTGCCCCTGAGCTCCATTTTTCAACTCGCTTTCTTGGGAGCTGGCCGCAAAAGCGCAGGATTGCTTCAGGCCCTATACGGGTTCCGGGCGGCAGGATGAGCCTGTGGTTAATTCTTCTTCCTGATGGGAAAATAGAGTGACCTGTGCCTGTCCCAACACCTAGAGCTAGTCTCCCATTGGTTCCCCCTCTTCCCGTTCATCCTCAGGACAAATTGCAACCTGTACGGAACAGGAGGTTAAAGCTGCTGATTCTCCAAGGAGGGAGATTGCTAGTAAAGCGGCTAGAATGGCGAACCCGAGCACCATCAGACGAGAAATGAGGTGCGTTTTAGCAACCTTTCCCGATCACACGGTGTACCATCTTCTGGGTTTCTCATGCATGTTTTCGATGTAGGAAGATGCCCTTGAACCTGGAGATTTGGGACCCATGGAATGGGTACCAAGCAGTATTACTTTAAAGGGTCTGCGTTTGCTCACCCAACCTCACCAAACCTCTCAGCCCCAAGAGTGTCCACCCTTATGTCGCAATCAGCTGTGGGTCTAGATATGGTCAATCCAGGTGGCATCACAGCCCCTGAACGAATTTTGTAAGAATTTCTCTCTCTTTCACTGTCTTTGTTTCACGGGTTTTTAAAAGTTATTGATTTTTATAATGGGGTTTAGCTGCTTTTCACTGCTGTCTTTATGCCGCTTTACACGCACTTGACTCACTTACAGAGAGATATCAATACATAGGTTTTAAGATTCTTACTAGTCAGATATATTTTTGGGCGGTGAATAGGGGGTGTTGAGTCCAGTTCACTGAGCAAGGAGTAGGTTTTGTCTATTACATATTGGGTTTATGGAACGGTATCTGAGCTAATTTGAAACCCTTGTTTTAGGCATCACCCCACCTCACCTTTCCCGTTAAGCAGCTATAGTGTGTTTTCTAAACGTGTGACTCTGTTCTGTTTTGTAATTCAGTTCCAGTGTAGCGGTTTTTCCATTCCCTCTATAAGTGATATCTTATGGCAAGTGTCTTTTTCTGTGTGACTTATTTCACTTAGAATCGTCGTACCTAAATCCACTCATCATGCTGCTACGAGCCTTATGACGTTGATTTCATGGCTGAGTGATATTCCTTTGTACATAAGGACCACAACTTCTTTATCCATTTTTCTCTTTCCTGGGATATTTAAGGTGTAACGAAGTGGAGGTTCTTGTCAACAGAGCAGCCCTAAACTTTGGGGTGCCTGTGTCTTGCTGATTTTTAGTTTTCCCAATGTATACGCCCATGAGTGGAAGTGCCCTATGCTCTCTAAGCTGTGTTTTTTAGATGTTTCAGGACACACCGTACACTTCTCCAGAGTGGCTGTTGGCAATTTACATCCCGCCCATCAGCGTAGCAAGGCTCCCGTTTCTCCATGGCCTGTCCTGCATTTCTGGTTTTGACCCTTTATTCAGCATGTCCCTTTTGACCAATGCGAAGCGAGACTTCTTTGTAGCGCTGATTTGCCTTTCCAGGTTGCTTGGTTGGCCAAAAAGGGCGTATGCGTTTTTTCCTGAATATATTCAGGAAAAAACGCATACGCCCTTTTTGGCCAAGGGCATCATTGTCGAGGTTTTGCCGCTTTTCCTGTGCTTCAAAGGCGATTCGAATCTACCTCCTGAAATCTGTTTCCTGCAATTCTGCCTTGCTTTCAAATCCTCTTCGTTGCCTTCCCTGAATATATTTGTGGACGAGAGTTATCATTTATAATTCTGCAGATTTGTGAATTGCAGTGCCCCTGAGCTCCATTTTTCAACTCGCTTTCTTGGGAGCTGGCCGCAAAAGCGCAGGATTGCTTCAGGCCCTATTCGGGTTCCGGGCGGCAGGATGAGCCTGTGGTTAATTCTTCTTCCTGATGGGAAAATAGAGTGACCTGTGCCTGTCCCAACACCTAGAGCTAGTCTCCCATTGGTTCCCCCTCTTCCCGTTCATCCTCAGGACAAATTGCAACCTGTACGGAACAGGAGGTTAAAGCTGCTGATTCTCCAAGGAGGGAGATTGCTAGTAAAGCGGCTGGAATGGCGAACCCGAGCACCATCAGACGAGAAATGAGGTGCGTTTTAGCAACCTTTCCCGATCACACGGTGTACCATCTTCTGGGTTTCTCATGCATGTTTTCGATGTAGGAAGATGCCCTTGAACCTGGAGATTTGGGACCCATGGGATGGGTACCACGCAGTATGACTTTAAAGGGTCTGCGTTTGCTCACCCAACCTCACCAAACCTCTCAGCCCCAAGAGTGTCCACCCTTATGTTGCAATCAGCTGTGGGTCTAGATATGGTCAATCCAGGTGGCATCACAGCCCCTGAACGAATTTTGTAAGAATTTCTCTCTCTTTCACTGTCTTTGTTTCTCGGGTTTTTAAAAGTTATTGATTTTTATAATGGGGTTTAGCTGCTTTTCACTGCTGTCTTTATGCCGCTTTACACGCACTTGACTCACTTACAGAGAGATATCAATACATAGGTTTTAAGATTCTTACTACTCAGATATATTCTTGGGCGGTGAATAGGGGGTGTTGAGTCCAGTTCACTGAGCAAGGAATAGGTCTTGTCTATTAAATATTGGGTTTATGGAACGGTATCTGAGCTAATTTGAAACCCTTGTTTTAGGCATCACCTCACCTCACCTTTCCCGTTAAGCAGCTATAGTGTGTTTTCTAAACGTGTGACTCTGTTCTGTTTTGTAATTCAGTTCCAGTGTAGCGGTTTTTCCATTCCCTCTATAAGTGATATCTTATGGCAAGTGTCTTTTTCTGTGTGACTTATTTCACTTAGAATCGTCGTACCTAAATCCACTCATCATGCTGCTACTAGCCTTATGACGTTGATTTCATGGCTGAGTGATATTCCTTTGTACATAAGGACCACAACTTCTTTATCCATTTTTCTCTTTCCTGTGATATTTAAGGTGTAACGAAGTGGAGGTTCTTGTCAACAGAGCAGCCCTAAACTTTGGGGTGCCTGTGACTTGCTGATATTTAGTTTTCCCAATGTATACGCCCATGAGTGGAAGTGCCCTATGCTCTCTAAGCTGTGTTTGTTAGATGTTTCAGGACACACCGTACACTTCTCCAGAGTGGCTGTTGGCAATTTACATCCCGCCCATCAGCGTAGCAAGGCTCCCGTTTCTCCATGGCCTGTCCTGCATTTCTGGTTTTGACCCTTTATTCAGCATGGCCCTTTTGACCGATGCGAAGCGAGACTTCTTTGTAGCGCTGATTTGCCTTTCCAGGTTGCTTGGTTGGCCAAAAAGGGCGTATGCGTTTTTTCCTGAATATATTCAGGAAAAAACGCATACGCCCTTTTTGGCCAAGGGCATCATTGTCGAGGTTTTGCCGCTTTTCCTGTGCTTTAAAGGCGATTCGAATCTACCTCCTGAAATCTGTTTCCTGCAATTCTGCCTTGCTTTCAAATCCTCTTCGTTGCCTTCCGTGAATATATTTGTGGACGAGAGTTATCATTTATAACTCTGCAGGTTTGTGAATTGCAGTGCCCCTGAGCTCCATTTTTCAACTCGCTTTCTTGGGAGCTGGCCGCAAAAGCGCAGGATTGCTTCAGGCCCTATTCGGGTTCCGGGCGGCAGACTGAGCCTGTGGTTAATTCTTCTTCCTGATTGGAAAATAGAGTGACCTGTGCCTGTCCCAACACCTAGAGCTAGTCTCCCATTGGTTCCCCCTCTTCCCGTTCATCCTCAGGACAAATTGCAACCTGTACGGAACAGGAGGTTAAAGCTGCTGATTCTCCAAGGAGGAAGATTGCTAGTAAAGCGGCTAGAATGGCGAACCCGAGCACCATCAGACGAGAAATGAGGTGCGTTTTAGCAACCTTTCCCGATCACACGGTGTACCATCTTCTGGGTTTCTCATGCATGTTTTCGATGTAGGAAGATGCCCTTGAACCTGGAGATTTGGGACCCATGGGATGGGTACCACGCAGTATTACTTTAAAGGGTCTGCGTTTGCTCACCCAACCTCACCAAACCTCTCAGCCCCAAGAGTGTCCACCCTTATGTCGCAATCAACTGTGGGTCTAGATATGGTCAATCCAGGTGGCATCACAGCCCCTGAACGAATTTTGTAAGAATTTCTCTCTCTTTCACTGTCTTTGTTTCACGGGTTTTTAAAAGTTATTGATTTTTATAATGGGGTTTAGCTGCTTTTCACTGCTGTCTTTATGCCGCTTTACACGCACTTGACTCACTTACAGAGAGATATCAATACATAGGTTTTAATATTCTTACTAGTCAGATATATACCTGGGTGGTGAATAGGGGGTGTTGAGTCCAGTTCACTGAGCAAGGAGTAGGTCTTGTCTATTACATATTGGGTTTATGGAACGGTATCTGAGCTAATTTGAAACCCTTGTTTTAGGCATCACCCCAGCTCACCTTTCCCGTTAAGCAGCTGTAGTGTGTTTTCTAAACGTGTGACTCTGTTCTGTATTGTAATTCAGTTCAAGTGTAGCGGTTTTTACATTCCCTCTATAAGTGATATCTTATGGCAAGTGTCTTTTTCTGTGTGACTTATTTCACTTAGAATCGTCGTACCTAAATCCACTCATCATGCTGCTACTAGCCTTATGACGTTGATTTCATGGCTGAGTGATATTCCTTTGTACATAAGGACCACAACTTCTTTATCCATTTTTCTCTTTCCTGGGATATTTAAGGTGTAACGAAGTGGAGGTTCTTGTCAACAGAGCAGCCCTCAACTTTGGGGTGCCTGTGAGTTGCTGATTTTTAGTATTCCCAATGTATACGCCCATGAGTGGAAGTGCCCTATGCTCTCTAAGCTGTGTTTGTTAGATGTTTCAGGACACACCGTACACTTCTCCAGAGTGGCTGTTGGCAATTTACATCTCGCCCAACAGCGTAGCAAGGCTCCCGTTTCTCCATGGCCTGTCCTGCATTTCTGGTTTTGACCCTTTATTCAGCATGGCCCTTTTGACCGATGCGAAGCGAGACTTCTTTGTAGCGCTGATTTGCCTTTCCAGGTTGCTTGGTTGGCCAAAAAGGGCGTATGCGTTTTTTCCTGAATATATTCAGGAAAAAACGCATACGCCCTTTTTGGCCAAGGGCATCATTGTCGAGGTTTTGCCGCTTTTCCTGTGCTTTAAAGGCGATTCGAATCTACCTCCTGAAATCTGTTTCCTGCAATTCTGCCTTGCTTTCACATTCTCTTCGTTGCCTTCCCTGAATATATTTGTGGACAAGAGTTATCATTTATAATTCTGCAGATTTGTGAATTGCAGTGCCCCTGAGCTCCATTTTTCAACTCGCTTTCTTGGGAGCTGGCCGCAAAAGCGCAGGATTGCTTCAGGCCCTATTCGGGTTCCGGGCGGCAGGATGAGCCTGTGGTTAATTCTTCTTCCTGACGGGAAAATAGAGTGACCTGTGCCTGTCCCAACACCTAGAGCTAGTCTCCCATTGGTTCCCCCTCTTCCCGTTCATCCTCAGGACAAATTGCAACCTGTACGGAACAGGAGGTTAAAGCTGCTGATTCTCCAAGGAGGAAGATTGCTAGTAAAGCGGCTAGAATGGCGAACCCGAGCACCATCAGACGAGAAATGAGGTGCGTTTTAGCAACCTTTCCCGATCACACGGTGTACCATCTTCTGGGTTTCTCATGCATGTTTTCGATGTAGGAAGATGCCCTTGAACCTGGAGATTTGGGACCCATGGAATGGGTACCAAGCTGTATGACTTTAAAGGGTCTGCGTTTGCTCACCCAACCTCACCAAAACTCTCAGCCCCAAGAGTGTCCACCCTTATGTCGCAATCAGCTGTGGGTCTAGATATGGTCAATCCAGGTGGCATCACAGCCCCTGAACGAATTTTGTAAGAATTTCTCTCTCTTTCACTGTCTTTGTTTCACGGGTTTTTAAAAGTTATTGATTTTTATAATGGGGTTAACTGCTTTTCACTGCTGTCTTTATGCCGCTTTACACGCACTTGACTCACTTACAGAGATATATCAATACATAGGTTTTAAGATTCTTACTAGTCAGATATATTCTTGGGCGGTGAATAGGGGGTGTTGAGTCCAGTTCACTGAGCAAGGAGTAGGTCTTGTCTATTACATATTGGGTTTATGGAACGGTATCTGAGCTAATTTGAAACCCTTGTTTTAGGCATCACCCCACCTCACCTTTCCCGTTAAGCAGCTATAGTGTGTTTTCTAAACGTGTGACTCTGTTCTGTTTTGTAATTCAGTTCCAGTGTAGCGGTTTTTCCATTCCCTCTATAAGTGATATCTTATGGCAAGTGTCTTTTTCTGTGTGACTTATTTCACTTAGAATCGTCGTACCTAAATCCACTCATCATGCTGCTACTAGCCTTATGACGTTGATTTCATGGCTGAGTGATATTCCTTTGTACATAAGGACCACAACTTCTTTATCCATTTTTCTCTTTCCTGGGATATTTAAGGTGTAACGAAGTGGAGGTTCTTGTCAACAGAGCAGCCCTAAACTTTGGGGTGCCTGTGTCTTGCTGATTTTTAGTTTTCCCAATGTATACGCCCATGAGTGGAAGTGCCCTATGCTCTCTAAGCTGTGTTTTTTAGATGTTTCAGGACACACCGTACACTTCTCCAGAGTGGCTGTTGGCAATTTACATCCCGCCCATCAGCGTAGCAAGGCTCCCGTTTCTCCATGGCCTGTCCTGCATTTCTGGTTTTGACCCTTTATTCAGCATGGCCCTTTTGACCGATGCGAAGCGAGACTTCTTTGTAGCGCTGATTTGCCTTTCCAGGTTGCTTGGTTGGCCAAAAAGGGCGTATGCGTTTTTTCCTGAATATATTCAGGAAAAAACGCATACGCCCTTTTTGGCCAAGGGCATCATTGTCGAGGTTTTGCCACTTTTCCTGTGCTTTAAAGGCGATTCGAATCTACCTCCTGAAATCTGTTTCCTGGAATTCTGCCTTGCTTTCAAATCCTCTTCGTTGCCTTCCCTGAATATATTTGTGGACGAGAGTTATCATTTATAACTCTGCAGGTTTGTGAATTGCAGTGCCCCTGAGCTCCATTTTTCAACTCGCTTTCTTGGGAGCTGGCCGCAAAAGCGCAGGATTGCTTCAGGCCCTATTCGGGTTCCGGGCGGCAGGATGAGCCTGTGGTTAATTCTTCTTCCTCATGGGAAAATAGAGTGACCTGTGCCTGTCCCAACACCTAGAGCTAGTCTCCCATTGGTTCCCCCTCTTCCCGTTCATCCTCAGGACAAATTGCAACCTGTACGGAACAGGAGGTTAAAGCTGCTGATTCTCCAAGGAGGGAGATTGCTAGTAAAGCGGCTGGAATGGCGAACCCGAGCACCATCAGATGAGAAATGAGGTGTGTTTTAGAAACCATTCCCGATCACACGGTGTACCATCTTCTGGGTTTCCCATGCATGTTTTCGATGTAGGAAGATGCGCTTGAACCTGGAGATTTGGGACCCATGGGATGGGTACCACGCAATATTACTTTAAAGGGTCTGCGTTTGCTCACCCAACCTCACCAAACCTCTCAGCCCCAAGAGTGTCCACCCTTATGTCGCAATCAGCTGTGGGTCTATATATGGTCAATCCAGGTGGCATCACAGCCCCTGAACGAATTTTGTAAGAATTTCTCTCTCTTTCACTGTCTTTGTTTCACGGGTTTTTAAAAGTTATTGATTTTTATAATGGGGTTTAGCTGCTTTTCACTGCTGTCTTTATGCTGCTTTACACGCAGTTGACTCACAGAGAGATATCAATACATAGGTTTTAAGATTCTTACTAGTCAGATATATTCTTGGGCGGTGAATAGGGGGTGTTGAGTCCAGTTCACTGAGCAAGGAGTAGGTATTGTCTATTACATATTGGGTTTATGGAACGGTATCTGAGCTAATTTGAAACCCTTGTTTTCGGCATCACCCCAGCTCACCTTTCCCGTTAAGCAGCTGTAGTGTGTTTTCTAAACGTGTGACTCTGTTCTGTTTTGTAATTCAGTTCCAGTGTAGCGGTTTTTCCATTCCCTCTATAAGTGATATCTTATGGCAAGTGTCTTTTTCTGTGTGACTTATTTCACTTAGAATCGTCGTACCTAAATCCACTCATCATGCTGCTACTAGCCTTATGAGGTTGATTTCATGGCTGAGTGATATTCCTTTGTACATAAGGACCACAACTTCTTTATCCATTTTTCTCTTTCCTGGGATATTTAAGGTGTAACGAAGTGGAGGTTCTTGTCAACAGAGCAGCCCTAAACTTTGGGGTGCCTGTGTCTTGCTGATTTTTAGTTTTCCTAATGTATACGCCCATGAGTGGAAGTGCCCTATGCTCTCTAAGCTGTGTTTGTTAGATGTTTCAGGACACACCGTACACTTCTCCAGAGTGGCTGTTGGCAATTTACATCTCGCCCAACAGCGTAGCAAGGCTCCCGTTTCTCCATGGCCTGTCCTGCATTTCTGGTTTTGACCCTTTATTCAGCATGGCCCTTTTGACCGATGCGAAGCGAGACTTCTTTGTAGTGCTGATTTGCCTTTCCAGGTTGCTTGGTTGGCCAAAAAGGGCGTATGCGTTTTTTCCTCAATATATTCAGGAAAAAACGCATACGCCCTTTTTGGCCAAGGGCATCATTGTCGAGGTTTTGCCGCTTTTCCTGTGCTTTAAAGGTGTTTCGAATCTACCTCCTGAAATCAGTTTCCTGCAATTCTGCCTTGCTTTCAAATCCTCTTCGTTGCCTTCCCTGAATATATTTGTGGACGAGAGTTATCATTTATAACTCTGCAGGTTTGTGAATTGCAGTGCCCCTGAGCTCCATTTTTCAACTCGCTTTCTTGGGAGCTGGCCGCAAAAGCGCAGGATTGCTTCAGGCCCTATTCGGGTTCCGGGCGGCAGGCTGAGCCTGTGGTTAATTCTTCTTCCTGATGGGAAAATAGAGTGACCTGTTCCTGTCCCAACACCTAGAGCTAGTCTTCCATTGGTTCCCCCTCCTCCCGTTCATCCTCAGGACAAATTGCAACCTGTACGGAACAGGAGGTTAAAGCTGCTGATTCTCCAAGGAGGGAGAGTGCTAGTAAAGCGGCTGGAATGGCGAACCCGAGCACCATCAGTTGAGAAATGAGGTGCGTTTTAGAAACCTTTCCCGATCACACGGTGTACCATCTTCTGGGTTTCTCATGCATGTTTTCGATGTAGGAAGATGCCCTTGAACCTGGAGATTTGGGACCCATGGGATGGGTACCACGCAGTATGACTTTAAAGGGTCTGCGTTTGCTCACCCAACCTCACCAAACCTCTCATCCCCAAGAGTGTCCACCCTTATGTCGCAATCAGCTGTGGGTCTAGATATGGTCAATCCAGGTGGCATCACAGCCCCTGAAAGTATTTTGTAAGAATTTCTCTCTCTTTCACTGTCTTTGTTTCACGGGTTTTAAAAGTTATTGATTTTTATAATGGGGTTTAGCTGCTTTTCACTGCTGTCTTTATGCCGCTTTACACGCAGTTGACTCACTTACAGAGAGATATCAATACATGGGTTTTAAGATTCTTACTAGTCAGATATATTCTTGGGCGGTGAATAGGGGGTGTTGAGTCCAGTTCACTGAGCAAGGAGTAGGTATTGTCTATTACATATTGGGTTTATGGAACGGTATCTGAGCTAATTTGAAACCCTTGTTTTAGGCATCACCCCACCTCACCTTTCCCGTTAAGCAGCTGTAGTGTGTTTTCTAAACGTGTGACTCTGTTCTGTTTTGTAATTCAGTTCAAGTGTAGCGGTTTTTACATTCCCTCTATAAGTGATATCTTATGGCAAGTGTCTTTTTCTGTGTGACTTATTTCACTTAGAATCGTCGTACCTAAATCCACTCATCATGCTGCTACTAGCCTTATGACGTTGATTTCATGGCTGAGTGATATTCCTTTGTACATAAGGACCACAACTTCTTTATCCATTTTTCTCTTTCCTGGGATATTTAAGGTGTAACGAAGTGGAGGTTCTTGTCAACAGAGCAGCCCTGAACTTTGGGGTGCCTGTGTCTTGCTGATTTTTAGTTTTCCCAATGTATACACCCATGAGTGGAAGTGCCCTATGCTCTCAAAGCTGTGTTTGTTAGATGTTTCAGGACACACCGTACACTTCTCCAGAGTGGCTGTTGGCAATATACATCCCGGCCCATCAGCGTAGCAAGGTTCCCGTTTCTCCATGGCCTGTCCTGCATTTCTGGTTTTGACCCTTTATTCAGCATGGCCCTTTTGACCGATGCGAAGCGAGACTTCTTTGTAGCGCTGATTTGCCTTTCCAGGTTGCTTGGTTGGCCAAAAAGGGCGTATGCGTTTTTTCCTGAATATATTCAGGAAAAAACGCATACGCCCTTTTTGGCCAAGGGCATCATTGTCGAGGTTTTGCCGCTTTTCCTGTGCTTTAAATGCGATTCGAATCTACCTCCTGAAATCTGTTTCCTGCAATTCTGCCTTGCTTTCAAATCCTCTTCGTTGCCTTCCCTGAATATATTTGTGGACGAGAGTTATCATTTATAACTCTGCAGGTTTGTGAATTGCAGTGCCCCTGAGCTCCATTTTTCAACTCGCTTTCTTGGGAGCTGCCCGCAAAAGCGCAGGATTGCTTCAGGCCCTATTCGGGTTCCGGGCGGCAGGATGAGCCTGTGGTTAATTCTTCTTCCTGATGGGAAAATAGAGTGACCTGTGCCTGTCCCAACACCTAGAGCTAGTCTCCCATTGGTTCCCCCTCTTCCCGTTCATCCTCAGGACAATTTGCAACCTGTACGGAACAGGAGGTTAAAGCTGCTGATTCTCCAAGGAGGGAGATTGCTAGTAAAGCGGCTGGAATGGCGAACCCGAGCACCATCAGATGAGAAATGAGGTGTGTTTTAGAAACCTTTCCCGATCACACGGTGTACCATCTTCTGGGTTTCTCATGCATGTTTTCGATGTAGGAAGATGCGTTTGAACCTGGAGATTTGGGACCCATGGGATGGGTACCACGCAATATTACTTTAAAGGGTCTGCGTTTGCTCACCCAACCTCACCAAACCTCTCAGCCCCAAGAGTGTCCACCCTTATGTCGCAATCAGCTGTGGGTCTATATATGGTCAATCCAGGTGGCATCACAGCCCCTGAAAGAATTTTGTAAGAATTTCTCTCTCTTTCACTTTCTTTGTTTCACGGGTTTTTAAAAGTAATTGATTTTTATAATGGGGTTTAGCTGCTTTTCACTGCTGTCTTTATGCCGCTTTACACGCACTTGACTCACTTACAGAGAGATATCAATACATAGGTTTTAAGATTCTTACTAGTCAGATATATTCTTGGGCGGTGAATAGGGGGTGTTGAGTCCAGTTCACTGAGCAATGAGTAGGTCTTGTCTATTACATATTGGGTTTATGGAACGTTATCTGAGCTAATTTGAAACCCTTGTTTTAGGCATCACCCCACCTCACCTTTCCCGTTAAGCAGCTATAGTGTGTTTTCTAAACGTGTGACTCTGTTCTGTTTTGTAATTCAGTTCAAGTGTAGCGGTTTTTCCATTCCCTCTATAAGTGATATCTTATGGCAAGTGTCTTTTTCTGTGTGACTCATTTCACTTAGAATCGTCGTACCTAAATCCACTTATCATGCTGCTACTAGCCTTATGACGTTGATTCCATGGCTGAGTGATATTCCTTTGTACATAAGGATCACAACTTCTTTATCCATTTTTCTCTTTCCTGGGATATTTAAGGTGTAACGAAGTGGAGGTACTTGTCAACAGAGCAGCCCTAAACTTTGGGGTGCCTGTGCCTTGCTGATTTTTAGTTTTCCCAATGTATACGCCCATGAGTGGAAGTGCCCTATGCTCTCTAAGCTGTGTTTTTTAGATGTTTCAGGACACACCGTACACTTCTCCAGATTGGCTGTTGGCAATTTACATCTCGCCCAACAGCGTAGCAAGGCTCCCGTTTCTCCGTGGCCTGTCCTGCATTTCTGGTTTTGACACTTTATTCAGCATGGCCCTTTTGACCGATGGGAAGCGAGACTCCTTTGTAGCGCTGATTTGCATTTCCAGGTTGCTTGGTTGGCCAAAAAGGGCGTATGCGTGTTTTCCTGAATATATTCAGGAAAACACGCATACGCCCTTTTTGGCCAAGGGCATCATTGTCGAGGTTTTGCCGCTTTTCCTGTGCTTTAAAGGCGATTCGAATCTACCTCCTGAAATCTGTTTCCTGCAATTCTGCCTTGCTTTCAAATCCTCTTCGTTGCCTTCCCTGAATATATTTGTGGACGAGAGTTATCCTTTATAACTCTGCAGGTTTGTGAATTACAGTGCCTCTGAGCTCCATTTTTCAACTCGCTTTCTTGGGAGCTGGCCGCAAAAGCGCAGGATTGCTTCAGGCCCTATTCGGGTTCCGGGCGGCCGGCTGAGCCTGTGGTTAATTCTTCTTCCTGATGGGAAAATAGAGTGACCTGTGCCTGTCCCAACACCTAGAGCTAGTCTCCCATTGGTTCCCCCTCTGCCGGTTCATCCTCAGGACAAATTGCAACCTGTACGGAACAGGAGGTTAAAGCTGCTGATTCTCCAAGGAGGGAGATTGCTAGTAAAGCGGCTGGAATGGCGAACCCGAGCACAAGCAGATGAGAAATGAGGTGCGTTTTAGCAACCTTTCCCGATCACACGGTGTACCATCTTCTGGGTTTCTCATGCATGTTTTCGATGTAGGAAGATGCCCTTGAACCTGGAGATTTGGGACCCATGGGATGGGTACCACGCAATATTACTTTAAAGGGTCTGCGTTTGCTCACCCAACCTCACCAAACCTCTCAGCCCCAAGAGTGTCCACCCTTATGTCGCAATCAGCTGTGGGTCTAGATATGGTCAATCCAGGTGGCATCACACACCTGAACGAATTTTGTCAGAATTTCTCTCTCTTTCACTGTCTTTGTTTCACGGGTTTTTAAAAGTAATTGATTTTTATAATGGGGTTTAGCTGCTTTTCACTGCTATCTTTATGCCACTTTACACGCACTTGACTCACAGAGAGATATCAGTACATAGGTTTTAAGATTCTTTCTAGTCAGATATATTCTTGGGCGGTGAATAGGGGGTGTTGAGTCCAGTTCACTGAGCAAGGAGTAGGTCTTGTCTATAACATATTGGGTTTATGGAACGGTATCTGAGCTCATTTGAAACACTTGTTTTAGGCATCACCCCACCTCACCTTTCCCGTTAAGCAGCTATAGTGTGTTTTCTAAACTTGTGATTCTGTTCTGTTTTGTAATTCAGTTCAAGGGTAGCGGTTTTTCCATTCCCTCTATAAGTGATATCTTATGACAAGTGTCTTTTTCTGTGTGACTTATTTCACTTACAATCGTCGTACCTAGATCCACTCATCATGCTGCTACTAGCCTTATGACGTTGATTTCATGGCTGAGTGATATTCCATTGTACATAAGTACCACAACTTATTTATCCATTTTTCTCTTTCCTGGGATATTTAAGATTTACTGAAGTGTAGGTTCTTGTAAACAGAGCAGCCCTAAACTTTGGGGTGCCCGTGTCTTGTTGATTTTTAGATTTCCCATTGTATATACCTATGATTGGAAGTGCCCTATGCTCTCTAGCTGTGTTTTTTAGATGTTTCAGGAAACACCATACCCGAGTGACCATTGGCAGTTTTCATCCCTCCCATCAGCATAACAAGGCTCCCTTTTCTCCCTGGCCTGTCCTGCCTGCATGTCTTGTTTTTACACTTTTTTAGGATGGCCCTTTTGAACTATGGGAAGTGAGACTTCTTTGTAGTGCTGATTTTCCTTTCCGGGTTGCTTGGTTGGCCAAAAAGGGCGTATGCGTTTTTTCCTAAATATATTCAGGAAAAAATGCATACGCCCTTTTTGGCCAGGTGCATCATTTTCGACGTTTTCCCGCTTTTCATGTGCTTTAAAGACGATTCGTATCTTCCTTCTGATATCTGTTTCCTGCAATTCTGCCTTGCTTTTAAGTACTGTTCGTTGCCACCCCTTAGTATATTTTTGGATGAGAGTTATAATTTATAACCCTGCAAGTTTGTGAATTACAGTGCCCCTGAGCTACATTTTTCAAATGGCTTTTTTGGGAGCTGGCTGCAAAACCGCAGGATTGCTTCAGGCACTATTCTGGTTCCATGGGGCAGGCTGAGCCTGTCGTTAATTCTTCTTCCTGATGGGAAATTAGAGTGACATGTGCCTGTCCCAATACCTAGAGCTAGTCTCTCATGGGTTCCCCCTCATCCCGTTCATCCTCAGGACAAACTGCAACCTGTATGAAACAATAGGTTAAAGGTACTGATTCTCTACGTGGGGAGACTGTTAGTATAGCAGCTGGATGGGGGGAACCCGAGCACCGGGAGATGTGAAATGAGGTGCATTTTAGAAACCTTTCCAGATCACACGGTGTATCATCATCTGAGTTTCCCATGCATGTTTTCGCTGTAGGATGATTCCCTTGAACCTGGAGATTTGCAACAAATGGAATGGGTACCACGCAGTATTACTTTAAAGTGTCTTCGTTTGCTCACCCAATCTCACCAATCCTCTCAGCCCCAACAGTTTCCAGCCTTATGTCTAGTCCAGCTGTGTGTCTAGATATGGTCAATCCAGGTTGCTTCAAATCCCCTTAACGATCTCTGTAAGAATTTCTCTCTCTTTTAATGTCTTTGTTGTTTTTTATTTTTTTTTGAAATTTAGTTTTATACTGGGGTTTAGCTGATTTTCACTGCTGTGTTTATACCATTTTACACCCACTTGATTCACTTACAGAGAGATATCAATATATAGGTTTTAAGATTCCTACTTAGTCAGATATATTTTTTGTGCGTTGAAAAGGGGGTTTGGAGTCCAGTTCACTGAGCAAGGAATAGGGCTTGTCTGTTACATATGTGGTTTATGGAACGCTATCTGTGCTAATTTCAAACCCTTGTTTTATGCCTCACCCCACCTCACCTTTCCGTTAAGCAGCCATGGTGTGTTCTCTAAATGTGTGGCTCTATTCTGTTTTGTAGTGCATGTCCTGTGAAGCGATTTTTACATTCCCTCTATAAGTGATTTCTTATGATAAGTGTCTTTTTCTGTGTGACTTATTTCACTTCTAAACTTCGTACGTAAATCCAGTCAGCATGCTGCTACTAGCCTTATAACATTTTTTACATGGCTGAGTGATATTCCATTGTACATAAGTACCACAACTTCTTTATCCATTTTTCTCTTTCCTGGGATATTTAAGGTGTACCGAATTGGAGTTTCTTGTAAACAGAGCAGCCCTAAACTTTGGGGTGCCCGTGTCTTGTTTATTTTTAGATTTCCCAATTTATATGCCCATGAGTGTAAGTGCCCTATGCTCTCTAGCTCTGTTTTTTAGATGTTTTAGGAAACACCATACACTTCTACAGAGTGGCCTTTGGCAGTTTACATCCCCCCCATCAGCCTAACAAGGCTCCCTTTTCTCCATGGCCTGTCCTGCATTTCTGGTTTTTACACTTTTTTCAGCATGGTCCCCTTTGACCGATGGGAAGTGAGACTTCTTTGTATTGCTGATTTGCATTTCCGGCTTGCTTGGAGAGTCATAATTTATAATTCTGCAGATTTGTGAATTGAAGTTTGCTGAGCTTCATTTGTCAACTCGCTTTTTTGGGAGCTGGCCACAAAACCGGTGGTGTGCTTCTGCCCCTACTGTGTTTTCGGGCGGCAGGCTAAGCCTTTGCTTAATTCTTCTTCCTGATTGGAAATTAGAGTGAATTTTGCCTGTCCGAACATCTAGGGCTTGTCTCTCATTGTTTCTCCTCCTTCCCCTTCATCCTGTGGACAAATTCCCAACTCTGTGCAACAGGACATAGAAGGTGCTGACATCCTCAAGTGGGGAGATTGTTAGGAAAGAGGCTGGTGGGGTGAACTCGACCACCATGAGATTGAGAGATGAGGTGCCTTTTCCAAAATCTTCCTGATCCAACCGTGTACCATCTTCTGGGTGTCACAGGCATGTTTTAGCTCTAGGAAAGTTCCCATGTATGTAAGGAGAACACCAGGGATTTTTCCAAATCAGTGTCTCCCCGAACCCCAATCTGGCGAATTTTTAAGCCACTGGTACATTTATGTTCATTAAGGGACTTGGGCCGTAAGCAGAGTCCGAAATTTAGGTGAGTGAAGTCTTCAGGGTCAGAAATGCTCGCCATCGGCCTCCTTTATGTTCCTTTTTATCTGTAGTTGATACATGATGTCAATATAGATATCTATTGTTTTTCAGATTATTTCCCCTTAGGGGTTATTACAAAATATTGAGTATAGTTCCCTGTGCTATACAGTAGTTCCTTGTTGATGATATATTTTATACATAGAAGTGTGTATATGTTAATCCGAAACTGTTAATTTATCTCTCCTCCCACCTTTACCCTTTGGTAATAAAATATATAAGATTTTATACTTCGCAGAAATCCAGGAGCTGAAAGAGAGGTATCATTTTCAATAGAAAATCATTCAAAATAAGATTAAACCTTCAGCCAAGATTAGTAGATCCACATCCTTGGAAAGAAATCACTGCATTTCTCTAATGTTGACCTGACAAATACGACAAACCCCTCCACTGAACTTGCTTATAATAAAGTGATGGAAATATCAAGTGGAAGTGTTAGAAACATCTTATATTACACGAGCCTTATACACTGCTCTATGTTAATAACAGTTTGGCTCACGCATCTATTCTTTGAAGTTACAATGTTCTCAAATTCTGTTACTGATCCTGCAGAGTGGGCCCAAACAAGGGTCCCCCTGCCCAGTGTCATTGGAGCCAAAAGATCGGACTGAGTTTGCTTCAGAAGCAAAGGAAAACTTTATATTTTGATCAGAGAATGGAGAGGTGAGAGTGTGCGCTCCCCCGCAGGCTGTGGGCCGGGCTGCTGTGTAGGGATCCCGTCAGCGTCAGCGGGAGGGACGGGGCGGAGCTCTCGAGGGCCGGGTTGGCTGGAGCTCAGGCTCTATGTGGCGGAGTCTGCACGGGGCCCGGAGAGCTGAGGTGTCGGCCCAGCCATCTTGCACTAGGAAATCGGGTCTGAAGTGCCGGGTGTGGGACCTCTGCCTGCGGAAACCTAGGAACAAGTGAAATTAGAAAAAGCACAAAGGAAAAAAAGGTTAGACTTTATTTTATTGCCCAGATTCTATTTTTATCTCCCAGGAATTTTTAATGGGCTTTGCCGGTGACAAACCCCTCCTCTGCCTCTTGTCCCATTCCACATTCTTGGGGCGCTGAGGGTGCAGACACCTCTTCTGTAAATGCTTCGTGCTGACTTGGGTGTCCTCATACCCGGGGGGAGGGGCAGGACTTCTCCCCAGCAGCCTCCAGGTGAGGTTGATTGTCCCCAGGCCTCCTCCCTCACTGCTCGTCTGCCTGAGCACCAGCGTTGGAAGTTTTATAGATTCTAATGACCTTTAAGGGTCCAGGAAAGAGATGCGCAGGGACGCTGGGGGGGGGGGTTTTACCCTGCTCCACATTGGTTCGGCCCCCTTAGGCTGACGGTTTCTGCCAGCCTAGATGCTCTGACCAGTAGTCTGTGCTTTCTTCAGTTAGGCCACTGAATTAATGTACAAACAGCACCAGGTGTCAGAGCCCTGCCTGCTCAACTCCCAGACAGTCCAGGGCCGGTGGTGATCCAGGACCATGACGGCCACTCAGTCAACGGCCTTTTGAAGTAGCCAGGAGTCCAGCTGGTCTCATTGGTCGCCGTCACCGTGGTGTCTGTAGGCTTTTCTATGGTGGCAGCGTTATTTACGGGTCCCCTGCCAAGTTTATTAGCTCCGCTCTGGGTGCAGTAAGTCCTGCAAGCAATAGTCTGTTCTTTTGGGGCACACTCTTGTGGTTTTCTGAGAGAAGCTCCAGGTCAAGTGATGGTCACACGAGTCGTCATGGGGGCCCATTGCCCCAGGTTGTCTCTCTGGAGGTTGGAGTTGGAGGGCCTCCTCACTCGAGGTCATTGTGACCACGGAGCGATCCCTGCAACTTCAGGGCATGGTGGGTGGTTAGGAACACCAAGTGGCGTCCTTTTCCCTTAGGAGAGAGCTGGCCTTGCGGGCTGCTCATTTCCAGGTTTTTAGATACCCCCAGTATCCTGGTCGGATGGGGTGGCTGGCCAATGCCTGGAGGGCATTCTTGCGTTTTTCCATTTCAAGTGGTCCCAGTTTTTGCACTAATACTCCAAGGGCGATTCGCCTTCGACCAGGAATGTAAAGGTCAAAGGGTTTAGCTAAATTAGGGAGGTCCATGGCAAGGGTCTGAATTGACTGTTCTTTCCTTTCTTGAGAGGCCGCTTCTGGATTCTATTCAAAAGGATCATCATCTTTTCCTTTCAGTGTTTCATATAGAGGCCCAGGTATTAGACTGTAGTTAGGGATCCAGATGCAGCAAACCCCGGTCTCCCCAGGAACCCCTAAGCTGTCTTCTAGTTTTAGGAAGGGTGAGGCTGCAAATGGCTTCTTCCCTTTCCTGGGATGGGCTTTTCCGATCTTCTGTGAGAATGAAGCCCAGGCAGGTCACCTTAGTCTGTGATATTTGAGCCTTTTTCTTGGACACCTTCTATCTTTTATTGGCTAGGTAGTCCAGAGGCCTCCTTAGTAGGGCTGGTGATCAGAATGTTGTCTGCATATTGAAGGAGGGTTCCCTTTTCCCGAGGTAGATCTTTTAGGGCTTTAGCTAACGTTTCCCCAAAGATGGTGTGGGAATTTTTGAACCCCTGGGGCAGGACGGCCCAACAGTATTGTTTTTGTTGTACGTTGAGTCCTGCCACTCATAGCCAAAATTTCTTGTGACTCTGGGACTAATGGAATACAGAAGAAGGCATCATTGAAGTCTAATACAGAATATCATGTCCTGGGGGATGGTAGAATGACCAGCAGGGTATAGGAATTAGGAACTACTGGATGTATATCCTCTGTGGCTTCACTGACTATCCTGGCGTCCTTTACCAGGTCCCCAGCAGCCCACGGGGCTCTTATGGTCAGACCCCTCCCAGGATATGGAACTCACCTGGGCAGGTACGCAGCAGCCCACGGGGCTCTCATGGTCAGGCCCCTCACAAGATATGGTGCTCACCTGTGCAGGTACCCAGCAGCCCACGGGGCTCTCATTGTCAGGCCCCTCCCAGGATATGGAGCTCACCTGGGCAGGTACCCAGCAGCCCACGGGGCTCTCGTGGGCAGGCCCCTCCCAGGATATGGAGCTCACCTGGGCAGGTACCCAGCAGCCCACGGGGCTCTCGTGGGCAGGCCCCTCCCAGGATATGGAGCTCACCTGGGTAGGTACCCAGCAGCCCACGGGGCTCTCGTGGGCAGGCACCTCCCAGGATATGGAGCTCACCTGGGCAGGTACCCAGCAGCTCACGGGGCTCTCGTGGGCAAGCCCCTCCCTGGATATGGAGCTCCCCTGGACAGGTACCCCAGCAGAGCTGGGCACACAGGAATCGTGCACATAACCCTCATTGCAGAGCACCCACAACACACCTGTCGCTCAGAGCTGACACAGAGCACCTCAGAGCAGGGCTTGAACTAACAAACATCAGCTCCGACAGGTCTGTGACCCTAGGCTTCTCTCTGTGCGGCCTCCCTCCCCCTGGTCTTCTAGGGGCTTCCACTGCAGCCGGGGAACCAGGCCTCTGTCTCCATCCACCACCCCTCCTCTCCATGACTCCTGGGTTCCTCTAATTAGGAGAGGGTCTTCTTGAAGTTGTCTCCCACTCATGGACCAGATAAAATGATTAGAAAACAAGCCAGGGCTGCCACCCCTTGTCTATCCTGACTCTCAGGACCCTACATCTGTTCCTTGGACCTGGCCGGTGCAGCAAAGCCCATTTTCTGCAACTCTGAGCCCCTGAGGGGAGAGGATTGGCTGACCTGGGCAGCCTGACCCTGCCGGCCAGCCCTTCCCAGGTGTGCCTGGGTTGAGGTCAATATAAACACCCCTCCAGGCAGCAAAAGCCTCTGCAGCTGTGCCTGACGCCATATTCTCTGCCCCGTCAGCAGTCTCGGGGTTGTGCTGGTAGGAGGGAGTAGCGCCCACGGCTCTATGAGTGGCCCCGTGTGAGTGGGGCTCTGCTGGACTTTCTGCAGGAGTTGCCGGGCTGCCACCTGCTAAAGAAGAGGATGTGTCACCCACACCTGCTGCTGGAATTTCTACCCGGGCAGAGGTGAGGAAGGAAAAAAGCAGTGGGGGCCGGGACAGGAGGGGTACCTCAGGCAGGGAAATGGAAAGCTTCCAGAAGAGCGCCTGGGGCCAGGACCATCCTGGCTGACCTTCAGGCACCACTGGAGCAAGTGCCCTGATAGGGTTTTCCTCTGTATGGCCAGTGGGTTCTGTTTTTTTTTTTCTTTTTTGGTTCAAGGTAGGTTTTATTCCTCTTTTTGTATTTATAGATATAAGCATGGAAATCATTCATTCATATAAATACGTCTATGGGAAGGAAAGAACTTTTTTTCTGTTTTATTTTTTTAAAATATTATTTGTTTTAATTTTATTCATTTTTTTATACAGCAGGTTCTTATTGGTTATCTATTTTATACATATAAGTGTATATATGTCAATCCCAGGCTCGCAATTCATCCCACCACCACCACCCTGCCACTTTCCCCCCTTGGTGTCCATACATTTGTTCTCTACATCTGTGTCTCTATTTCTGCCTTGCAAACCGGTTCATCTGTACCATTTTTCTAGGTTCCACATGTATGCGCTTAAATATGGTATTTGTTTTTCTCTTTCTGACTTACTTCACTCTGTATGACAGTCTCTAGATCTATCCATGTCTCTACAAATGACCCAATTTCGTTCCTTTTTATGGCTGAGTAATATTCCATTTTATATATGTACCACATCTTTTCCATTCGTCTGTCTATGGGTATTTAGGTTGCTTCCATGACCTGGCTATTGTAAAGAGTGCTGCAATGAACATTGTGTGAATATCTTTTTGAATTATGGTTTTCTCTGGGTATATGCCCAGTAGTGGGATTGCTGGGTCATATGGTAATTCTATTTTTAGTTTTTTAAGGAACCTCCATACTGTTCTCCATAGTGACTGTATCAATTTACATCCCCACAAATAGTGTAAGAGGGTTCCCTTTTCTCCACACCCTCTCCAGCATTTGTTGTTTGTAGATTTTCTGATGATGCCCATTCTAACTTGTGTGAGGTGATACCTCATTGTAGTTTTGGTTTATATTTCTCTAATAATTAGTGATGTTGAGCAGCTTTTCATGTGCTTCTTGGCCATCTTTATGTCTTCTCGGGACAAATGTCTATTTACGTCATCTGCCCATTTTTGGATTGGGTTGTTTGTTTTTTTACTGTTGTTGTGCATGTGCTGTTTATATATATTGGAGATTAATCCTTTGTCCATTGATTCGTTTGCAAATATTTTCTCCCATTCTGAGGTTGTCTTTTCGTCTTGTTTGTAGTTTCCTTTGCTTTGCAAAAGCTTTTAGGTTTCGTTTGCTCCCATTTGTTTATTTTTGTTTTTTATTCCATTACTCTAGTAGGTGGATCAAAAAAGATCTTGTTGTGATTTTTGTCAAAGAGTATTCTTCCTATGTTTTCCTCTAAGAGTTTTATAGTGTCCGGTCTTACATTTCGGTCTCTAATCCATTTTGAGTTTATTTTTTGTGTATGGTGTTAGGGAGTGTTCTAATTTCATTCTTTTACATGTAGCTGTCCATTTTTCCCAGCACCACTTATTGAAGAGACTGTCTTTTCTCCATTGTATATCCTTGCCTCCTTTTTCATAGATTAGTGGACCATAGGTGTGTAGGTTTATCTCTGGGCTTTCTTTTTTTTTTCCTTTTACATCTTTATTGGAGTATAATTGCTTTACAATTGTGTGTTAGTTTCTGCTGTATAAAAAAGTGAATCAGCTATACGTATACATATAACACCATATCCCCTCCCTCTTGCACCTCCCTCTCACTCGCTTATCCCACCCCTTTAGGTCGTCACAAAGCACCGAGCTGATCTCCCTGTGCTATGTGGCTGCTTCCCAGTAGCTATCAATTTTACATTTGGTAGTGTATATATGTCCATACCACTCTCTCACTTTGTCCCAGCTTACCCTTCCCCCTCCCCATGTCCTCAAGTCCTTTCTCTACGTCTGTGTCCTTAATCCTTTCCTGCCCCTAGGTTCTTCATAAACATTTTTCTTTTAGATTCCATATATATGTGTTAGCATACTGTATTTGTTTTTCTCTTTCTGACTTACTTCACTCTGTAGGACAGACTCTAGATCCACCCACCTCACTACAAATAACTCAATTTCGTTTCTTTTTCTGACTGAATAATGTTCCATTGTATATGTGTGCCACATCTTCTTTATCCAGTTATCTGTTGATGGACACTTAGGTTGCTTCCATGTCCTGGCTATTGTAAATAGAGCTACAATGAACATTGTGGTACATGACTCTTTTTGAATTATGGTTTTCTCAGGGTAAATGTCCAGTAGTGGGATTGCTGGGTTGTACGGTTGTTCTATTTTTAGTTTTTAAGGAACCCCCATACCGTTCTCCCTAGTGGCTATATCAATTTACATTCCCACCAACAGTGCAAGAGGGTTCCCTTTTCTCCAATGAATGCTTCTCCAGCATGTATTGTTGGTAGATTTTTTGATGATGGCCATTCTGACTGGTGTGAGGTGATACCTCATTGTAGTTTTGATTTGCATTTCTCTAATAATTAGTGATGTTCAACATCCTTTCATGTGTTTGTTGGCATCCTGTATATCTTCTTTGGAGAAATGTCTCTTTAGGTCTTCTGCCCATTTTTGGATTGGGTTGTTTGTTTTTGTGATATTGAGCTACAGGAGCTGCTTTTTGGAGGTTAATCCTTTGCCATTTGCTTCATTTGAAACTATTTTCTCCCATTATGATGGTTGTCTTTTCATCTTGCTTATGTTTTCCTTTGCTGTGCAAAAGATTTTAAATTTCATTAAGTCCCATTTTTTATTTTTTCTTTTTATTTCCATTTCTCTAGGAGGTGGGTCAAAAAGGATCTTGCTGTGATTTATGTCATAGACTGTTCTGCTTATGTTTTCCTCTAAGAGTTTTATAGTGGCTGGTGTTACATTTAGGTCTCTAATCCATTTTGAGTTTATTTTTGTGTATGGTGTTAGGGAGTGTTCTAATTTCATTCTTTTACATGTAGCTGTCCAGTTTTCCCAGCACCACTTACTGAAGACACTGTCTTTTCTCCATTGTATACCCTTGCCTCCTTTTTCATAGATTAGTGGACCGTAGGTACGTGGGTTTATCTCTGTGCTTTCTATCCTGTTCTATTGATCTATATTTCTGTTTTTGTGCCAGTACCATATTATCTTGATTACTGTAGCTTTGTAATATAGTCTGAAGTCTGGAAGTAGGATTCCTCCAGCTCTTTTTTTTTCCCCTCAAGACTGCTTTGGCTATCCGGGGTCTTTTTTGTCTCCCTACAAATTTTAAGATTTGTTTTTTCTAGTTCTGTAGAAAATGCCAAAGGTATTTTGATAGGGATTGCATTGAATCTGTAGATTGCTTTGGGTAGTATAGTCATTTTCACAATATTGATTCTTCTAATCCAAGAACATGGTATATGTCTCCATCTGTTTATATCATCTTTGATTTGTTTTATCAGTGTCTTATAGTTTTCTGAGTACAGGTCTTTTACTTCCTTAGGTAGGTTTATTCCTAGGTATTTTATTTTTGTTGCAGTGGTAATGGGATTGTTTCCCTAATTTATCTTTCTGTTCTTTCATTGTTAGTGTATAGGAATGCAAGCAATTTCTGTGCATTAATTTTGTATCCTGCAACTTTACCAAATTCATTGATTAGCTCCAGTGGTTTTCTGGTGACATCTTTAGGATTCTCTATCTATGATATGATGTCATTTGCAAACAGTGGCAATTTTACTTCTTCTTTTCCTTTTTGTATTTCTTTTATTTCTTTTTCTTCTCTGATTGCCATCGCTAGGACTTCCAAAACTATGTTGAATAGTAGTGGTGAGAGTGGACATCCTCATCTTGTTCCTGATCTTAGAGGAAACGTTTTCAGTTTTTCACCGTTGAGAATGATGTTTGCCGTGGGTTTGTCATATATGGCCTTTATTATGTTGAGGTAGTTTCCCTCTATGCCCACACTCTGCAAAGTTTTTATCATAAATGGGTGTTGAATTTTCTCAAAATCTTTTCCTGCATCTATTGAGATGATCATATGGTTTTATTCTACAATTTGTTAATATGGTGTATCACATTGATTTGTGTATATTGAAGAATCCTTGCATCCCTGGGATAAACCCCACTTGATCATGGTGTATGATCCTTTTAATGTGTTGTTCGATTCTGTTTGCTAGTATTTTGTTGAGGATTTTTACATCTATATTCATCAGTGATATTGGTCTATAATTTTCTTTCCTTGTAGTATCTTTGTCTGGCTTTGGTATCAGGGTGACGGTGGTCTCATAGAATGAGTTTGGGAGTGTTCCTTCCCCTGCAATTGTTTTGAAGAATTTGAGAAGTTTGGGTGTTAGCTCTTCTCTAAATGTTTGACAGAATTCACCTGTGATGCCATCTGGTTCTGGACTTTTGTTTGTTGGAAGATTTTTAATCACAGTTTCAATTTCATTGCTTGTGATAGGTTTGTTCATATTTTCTATTTCTTCCTGGTTCAGTCTTGGAAGTTTATCCCTTTCTAAGAATTTGTCCATTTCTTCCAGGTTGTCCATTTTATTGGCATAGAGTTGCTTGTAGTAGCCTCTTAGGATGCTTTGTATTCCTGTGGTGTCTGTTGTAACTTCTCCTTTTTCACTTCTAATTTTGTTGATTTGATTCCTCTCCCTCTTTTTCTTGAGTCTGGCTAAAGGTTTATCATTTTTGTTTATCTTCTCAAAGAACCGGCTTTTAGTTTTATTGATCTTTGCTTTTGTTTTCTTTGCTTCCATTTCATTTATTTCTGCTTTGATCTTTATGATTTCTTTCCTTCTACTAACTTTGGGTTTTGTTCTTCTTTCTCTAGTTCCTCTAGGTGTAAGGTTAGATTGTTTATTTGAGATTTTTCTTGTTTCTTGAGGTAGGCTTGTATTGCTATAAACTTCCCTCTTAGAACTGCTTTTGCTGCATCCCATAGGTTTTGGATCATCGTGTTTTTGTTGTCATTTGTCTCTAGGTAGTTTTTTATTTCCTCTTTTATTTCTTCAGTGATCTCTTGGTTATTTAGTAACGTATTGTTTAGCCTCCATGTGTTTGTGTTTTTTACGGTTTTGTCCCTGTTATTGATTTCTAATCTCATAGCATTGTGGTCGGAACAGCTGCTTGATATGATTTCAGTTTTCTTAAATTTACTGAGGCTTTATTTGTGACCCAAGATGTGATCTATCCTGGAGAATGTTCCGTGTGCAGTTGAGAAGAACGTGTAATCTGCTGTTTTTGGATGGAATGTCCTATAAATATCAATTAACTATATCTGGTCTATTGTGTCATTTAAAGCTTGTGTTTCCTTATTAATTTTCTGTCTGGATGATCTCCACTGGTGTAAGTGAGCTGTTAAAGTCCCCTGCTATTATTGTGTTACTGTTGATTTCCTCTTTTATAGCTGTTAGCAGTTGCCTTATGTATTGAGGTGCTCCTATGTTGGGCACATATATATTTGTAATTGTTATATCTTCTTCTTGGATTGATCCCTTGACCATTATGTAGTGTCTTTCCTTGTCTCTTGTAACATTCTTTATTTTAAAGTCTATTTTATCTGATATGAGTATTGCTACTCCAGCTTTCTTTTGATTTTCATTTGCATAGAATATATTTTTCCATCGCCTCACTTTCAGTCTGTATGTGTCCCTAGGTCTGAAATGGGTCTCTCGTAGACAGCATATATATGGGTCTTGTTTTTGTATCCATTCAGAGAGCCTGTGTCTTTTGGTTGGAACATTTAGTCCATTCACGTTTAAGGTAATTATTGATATGTATGTTCCTATTACTATTTTCTTAATTGTTATGGGTTTGTCTTGGTGGGTCCTTTTCTTCTCTTGTGTTTCCCACTTAGAGAAGTTCCTTTAGCATTTGTTGTAGAACTGGTTTCATGGTGCTGAATTCTCTTAGCTTTGGCTTGTCTGTAGGGCTTATGATTTCTCTGTCAAATCTGAATGAGATCCTTGCTGGGTGGAGTACTCTTGGTTGTAGGTTCTTCCCTTTCATCACTTTAAATTTATGCCACTCCCTTCTGGCTTGTAGATTTTCTGCTGAGAAATCAGCTGTTATCCTTATGGGAGTTCCCTTGTATGTCATTTGTCATTTTCCCCTTGTTGCTTTCAATAATTTTTCTTTGTCTTCAATTTTTGTCAATTTGGTTACTATGTGTCTTGGCATTTTTCTCCTTTGATTTATCCTGACTGGGACTCTCTGCACTTCCTGGACTTGGGTGGCTGTTTCTTTTCCCATGTTAGGGAAGTTTTCGACTATAATCTCTTCAAATGTATTCTCGGGTCCTTCCTCTCTCTCTTCTCCTTCTGGGACCCCTATGATGTGAATGTTGTTGCGTTTAATGTTGTCCCAGAGGACTCTTAGGGTGTTTTCATTTATTTTCATTCTTTTTCTTTATTCTGTTCCATGCAGTGATTTCCACCTTTCTGTCTTCCAGGTCACTTATCCGTTCTTCTGCCACAGTTATTCTGCTACTGATTCCTTCTAGTATATTTTTCATTTCAGTTATTATATTGTTCACCTCTGTTTGTTTGTTCTTTAATTCTTCTAGGTGTTTGTTCCTTAATTCTTCTAGGTCTTTGTTAAGCATTTCTTGCATCTTCTCGATCTTTGCCTCCATTCTTTTGCCAAGGTCTTGGATCATGTTCACTATCATTATTCTGAATTCTTTTTCTGGAAGGTTCCCTATCTCCACCTCATTTCGTTTTTGTTCCTAGTGTTTTATTGTGTTCCTTAATCTGGTATAAAGTCCTCTGCCTTTTCATTTTGTCTATCTTTCTGTGAATGTGGTTTTCCTTCCACAGGCTGCAGAATTGTAGTTCTTCTTGCTTCTGCTGTCTGCTCTCCAGTGGATGAGTCTATCTTAGAGGCTTGTGCAAGCTTCCTGATGGGAGGGACTGGTGGTGGGTAGAGCTGGGTGTTGCTTTGGTGGGCAAAGCTTTAATCTGCTTGTCTGCAGATTAAATAAAACTTTAATAAAAAGTTTAATCCACTTATCTGCTGATGCATGGGTCTGGGTTCCCTCCCTGTTGGTAGTTTCGCCTGAGGTGACCCAGCACTGGAGCCTACCTTGCTCTTGGTGGGGTTAATGGCGGACTCTGGGAGGGCTCACACCAAGGAGTATTTCCCAGAACTTCTGCTGCCAGTGTCGTTGTCCTCACGGTGAGCCACAGCCACAGCTACCACCTGCCTATGCAGGAGACCCTCTAAAACTATCAGGTAGTTCTGGTCATTCTCCTACGGGGTCACTGCTCCTTCCCCTGGGTTCTGATGTGCTCACTACTTTGTGTGTGCCCTCCAAGAGTGGAGTATCTGAGTGGAGTTGAGACTCTGAGACTCTGCGTGGAGTTGCACAGACTCTGGGTCCTGTGAAGCTTCGATGCTTTGTGGTTCTAGAAATCCTATAGGAGACGGTCCACAGCAGGTGAAGCTAATGCTGTCAGTAGAGGTGGTGAAGCCAAAGATCTGCAGTTCCGACTAGAGGTGCCGATGTACATACAGGACAAAATCATCTCGTGTGAATGTAGTTCAGGCATGTTTAAGATGAATGGAGCCATGTTAATGCCTACCATATTCTATCTTAAGCCTCTCCTCAGGGACCCCCTCCTCAGTTCCTGAGGCTCCTGTAAGTCATGTACAGGGGACTGGAGAGTGGGCTCTGTCCAATCTGAGCCCTGAGTTACCCTGTGTGTATCTTAGGATACTTTGTATTTCTGTGGGGTCTGTTGTAACATCAACTCTTTCATTTCAGATTTATTTGGGCCCTCTCTTTTTAAAAAAACATACTACTGTTGTCTTTTATTCTTTACAGAAGTTTAATAAGTGTTTGATCTACCTTGACTTACTCTATGTATACTTTTTGCAGTGAGATTTTTACTTTTCTTTGTTTTCTTGTTACTATCAATAATTAGTGAGACTTCTTTTAAGCTACCTTCAACATTGATTATAAAGTTGCTTTATTAGTGATGACAGAGCCTTAATGGAAGTCATGTTCTGGTTGTAAATTAGAATGCAATGTGCCAGCAAAAAGCCCCTTAAGTTTATTTCTCATTACTTCTTGTTCTTTTTTTAATTTAATTTTTATTTTTTATCAGAGCAAATTTGATTAAAATGTTTTGTGACTTCTAGGTGTGCAAGATGTGGTTCTTTTAAACATATACATATATCTATTCTTCTTTGGATCATTTTCCCATGTAGGTTATGATACAATGTTGAGTAATCGTCTTTTGATATTACGTAGGTCTTTGGTGATTACACATTTCACATTTGTTTCTATATCTATGTTAACCCCAATATCCTAATGTATCCAATCCTCACACCTTTCCATTTGGTGAACCATAAGTTAGTTTAGTGAATCTGTGATTGCATTTCTCTGTGGAAATATCTTCATTGGTATCAATTTTTAGGTAAGACCTATAAGTGATATTATAGGATATGTGTCTTTTGCTTTCTGACTTAGTACAATTTGCCTGATTACCTCAAGAAACATACATGGTGCTGCAAATGGCATTGTTTTCTTTTTTTCCCTGGCTAATATTCCATCTGTACGTGTACCAGTTCTTCTTTGGCCACGCACCTCTTGATGGACTTTTTGGTTGTCTCCATGTCTTGGCTATTGTAATACTGCTGCAATACACATTTGCTTGCCTATGTCTTTCCAGTTCTATCTTCTTATGTTATAGTCCAAGGAGTGGGCTTGCTGTATCATATGGTAACTCAGTGTGAACGTTTTAAAGGCACCACCATTCAGTTCTCATTAGTGGCTCTTTCCAGGTTACGTCCAACTTAAAGTTGAGGGTATGCATTTCTCCAAAACACCTTCAGTATTTATTGTTTGTAGTTTTCTTGCTGAGGGTTATTCTGACAGGTGTGAGCTGATACCCCTTTGTGGTTGAATTTGCATGTGTCCCATAATCTGTTGAAATTGAGCTTTAAAGCATGCCCTTTTTATTTATCAAACAGTGATTACAGCTTAGTTCTTCAAGGTGTTTTCTTAAAGTATGTGTCACATTTTGAAAATTTTTGGCCATTACCTCCCTCGAGACATTTTGAGGGCAGTTTTCATTTACAGCCCTGCATTACTTGTTCATATGAAGTGACCATTAGCACAGGCTTTAAAGCTGCTTTTGCAGGTAACGGCCAGAGGGCGGCAGCCTTTCTACGTTCCCCACTCTGGTAACTAGGGAAACAGACCTTCCGGCCTGTGGTGTTCCTCGGTTATAAATTAGAGTGCAATGTGCCCGGATAAACCCACAATTGCTGATGTCTCCTTACTTTTGTTTGTTTTTTCTTTAAATTTAATTTATATTTAGTATTGGAGTAATATTCCATTGTGTACATGGACCACTTCTTCTTGGTGCATTCCTCGGTTGATGGACATTTTCATTGCTTCCAAGTGTTGGCTATGGTAAATATTGCTGGAGTGAAGGATTGCCAGCCTGTGACTTTTTGATTCTCATTTTCTCAGGTGATAGGTCCAGCAGTGGTTTTGATTGATTGACTGGTAGCTCAATGTTTCCCTTTTCAAAGCACCTACATTGTGTTTTCATTAGTGACTCTTAACATGCCCCCCCTTACAACCAAGTGTACGCATTTCTCCACAATCCCTTCAGCATTTATTTTTTGCAGCATTTTTGCTAATGGCCATTCTGACTGCTGTGAGCTGATAGGTATTTGTAATATGGGTATGCATGTCGTTAAATATTCTAAAATTCATCATTTTTCCACGCCTTTTTCTTTTCTGTTAAAAGAAAAAAAAAGTGTGAGTACAATATCCGTCTTGAAAGTGTCTTCGTGGAACGTTGCCCTCTTTTGAATTTTTTGGTCAATTTTCAACCCCAGGATTGTTTTGAAATGTAGGTGTCATTTACAGGCCTGCAATGAGTGTGAATATTTAGGGACCATTAGCACTAGGTTTAACATGCTGTTGTTCGAAACGGCCACAAGGCAGCAGCATTTCTCCATTACCAAATCTGGTTACTAGGGCAGCAGAGCCGTTCTGGAAGTCGTTTTCCTAGGTTGTAAATTTGAATGGAATGGGCTGGAAAACGCCCCATAAGTTTATGTCTGATTAATTCTTTTTCGTTGTTTTAATTTTTTAAATCAGGGTAATGGTTAGAATGTTGTTTGTCCAAGGTGTACACACTCTGGTTCATTTACACATTATTTATATCTATTTATGTAGAGATCCTCTTCCCATGTAAATTATTACAGAGTGTTCTGTAGACCTCCCTTGTTATATGGTCGGTCTTTTTGTAATATGTATATAATATGTATTTGGATCATATCCATATCATATAGTAACACTAATCTTCATTTATCCATTCCCCCCCACCTTTCCCTTTAGATGAGCGAAGTTGGTTTTCTAAGTTTGTGAGGGTATTTCTCTGTGAATTGTGTTCATTTGTGTCAGTTATTAGATAACGCCTATAAGTGATATCATAGGATATAAGTCTTTTGCTTTCCGACTTACCTCATGATTTGTGATTATCTCCAGGATCATTTGTGGTGCCTCAAAGAGCAGGGTTTCATTGTTTTCCATGGCTAATATTCCATTGTGTACCTGGACCACTTATTCTATATCCATTCACTTGTTGATGGACATTTTTATTGCTTCACTGCCTTGGCTATTGTGAATAATGCTGCACTGCAGCTTTTGCAACCTGTGTCTTCTCGATACTTGTCTTCTCAGGTGAGAGGTCCAATGGTGCGCCTGCTGGATTGAATGGTACCTAAAATTTTGCTTTTAAACGCAGCTCTTTTCTGTTCTCATTACTGGCTGTTAACCACTTTGCATCTCACCAGCAGCTGAAGGATACACAATTCTCTACAACCGAATCAGCATTTATGGTTTGTAGACTTTTTGCTGATGGTCAGTCGACTGGTGTGATTGGAAACCTTTTTGTTGATTAGATTGCATGAGTCTAATAATTCCTGAGGTTGAGCCTTAATCCATTCTCCTTTTTTTTAAAGACAGTGAGTAATATTTACCTCTTCATAGAATTTTATTGAAAAATTTGCCTGTATTAAATTTTTTTGTCCGTTCCCTACCTCAGCACAATTTTTGACAGCAGGTGTCCTTTACAGCCCTGAGTCCTTGTGAATGGTAAGTGACCATTAGCTGTGGGTTTAAAGCCGCTCTTGCGGGAAACGGCCACAAGGCGGCAGCATTTCTCCTTTACCAAATCTGGTTACTAGGGCAACAGAGCCTTACTGGAAGTGGTGGTCTAGGTTGCAAATTAGAATGGAATGTGCCAGGAAAAAGCCCTTTAAGTTTATGTCTCATTACTTCTTTTTGGTATTTTTAACTTAATTTTTATTTTTTATCACAGCAAACTTGATTACAATGTTTTGTTTGTTCTAGGTGTGCAAGATGTGGTTCTTTCACACATATGCATATATCTATTCTTCTTCGGATCCTTTTCCCATGTAGGTTATGACACAATGTTGAGTAGTCTTCTCTTGGTATTGCATAGGTCTTTGGTGATTATATATTTCACATGTGTTTGTATGTCTCTGTTAACCTCAATATGGTAATGTATCCAATCCTCACACCTTTCCATCTGGTGAACCATAAGTTTCTTTAATGTATCTGTGATTGCCTTTCTCTGTGGAAATATCTTCGTTTGTATCAATTTTTAGGTAACGCCTATATCTGATATGATAGGATATGTGTCTTTCACTTTCTCACTTACTACAAGTTGTGTGATTACCTCTAGACTCATCTATGGTGCTGCAAATTGCATTGTTTCGTTTTTTCACTATCTCATATTCCATCTGTACATGTAGCAGTTCTTCTTTGTCCACCCATTTGTCAGTGGACTTTTTGGTTACTTCCATATATTGGCTATTGTAATAGTATGCATTGCAGATTTGCCTGCCTGTGTCCTTCCAATTCTGTCTTCGTCGGTTATAGATCCAGGAATAGGTCTGCTAGGTCATATGGTAGCTCAGTGTTTACCTTTTAAAGGTACCTCCATTCTGTTATCATTAGTGGCTCTTTCCAGGTTCCGTCCCACTTAAAGTTGAGGGTATGCATTTCTCCACAGCACCTTCAGCATTTATTCTTTGTAGTTTTTGCTGATGGTTATTCTGACGAGTGTGAGCTGACACCTCTTTACGGTTGAATTTGCATGTGTCTCATATTCTGTTGCAATTGAGCTTTAAGGCAAGTCATTTTTATTTTTCAAGCTGTAATTACAGCTTAGTTCTTCAAAGTGGTTTCTTAAAGTATGTGTCAAATTTTTAAATGTTTTGGCCATTACCTCCCTCAAGACATTTTGAGGGCAGGTTTCATTTCCAGCCCTACAGTACTTGTTCATATGAAGTGACCATTAGCATAGGCTTTAAACTGCTTTTGCAGGTAACGCCCACAGGGCTGCTACCTTTCTACATTCCCCACGCTGATACTAGGGAAACAGACTTTACAACCAGTGGTGTTCCTCGGTTGTAAATTAGAGTAGAATGTGCCCAGATAAACACACAAAAGCTGATGTCTCCTACTTTTGTTGGATTTTTAAATTTAATTTATATTTATTATTGGAGTTAATATTCTATTTTGTACATGGACCACTTCTTGGTGCATTCCTCTGTTGATGGACATTTTCGTTGCTTCCAAGTGTTGCCTATGGTAAATATTGCTGGAGTGCAGGATTGCCAGCCTGTGACTTTTTGATTCTCATTTTCTCTGGTGATAGGCCCAGCAGTGGGTGTGATTGATGGACTGGTCACTCAGTGTTTACTTTTTCAAAGCACCTCCAATGTGTTTTTATTAGTGGCTTTTACAACGTCCCCCTTAGAACCGAGGGTACGCATTTCTCCACAATCGCTTCAGCATTTATTGTTTGCACCATTTTTGCTGATGGCCATTCTGACTGCTGTGATCTGATAGGTATTTTTAATTTGGGTTTGCATATCTTTCAAAATTCCTAAAATTCATCATTTTTCCACATCTTTTTCTTTTATCAAAAGAAAAATCTGTGAGCACAATATACCTCTTGAAATTTTCTTCTTCGAAGGTTGCCCTCTTTTGAATTTTTTGTTCGATTTTTGACCCCAGAATTTTTTTGGAGGGCAGGTGTCATTTACAGAACTGCAAGTTGGTGAATATTTAGTGACCGTTTGCAGTGGGTTTAAAGCTGCTGTTGTGGGAAACTGCCAAAAGGAGGCAGCATTTTGCCATTCCCCAATCTAGGTACTAGGGCAGCAGAGCCTTTCTGGAAGTCGTTGTCTTATGTTGTAAATTAGAATGGAGTTTGCCAGGAGAAATCCCCATAAGTTTATGTCTCATTAGTTCTTTTTTTTTTTTTTTTCCAAACACACACACTGTATTTTATTTTTATAAGAGATAAATAGACTGACATCAAGCATTGTACATGGATGATCACAACAAAAGCAACAATGATTGCAATTACCAAACATGAAACACACTCATACTATGTCATAATATTGACATTCAGTCCAGTAATCCTTCACTGTAGCAGCTGCTTTACTTTGCAGTGAAAATTGATTTGTATATTCTTTGCCTCTGAGTCCTTGTGGGATTTTTTTTTTAATTCAAACAGAAAGTAACAAAAATTATACTTATCGTCATCAGTTCACTCAGTCCCATGTAATTAATTTTTTTTTTTTCATCTTGATCTTTTGTTAGCACTTTTATGAGTTCATTAGTTTTATCATTAGAGTTCTGAAAATGCTTATTCATTCAGTTCAGCAGTACAGTAGAGTTACCAGAAACCTGTACTTGTCAGAGTCTTTTCCATGAATTTCATGAAGATGAAACGCTTTTATAGGAACATATTTGCAAAAGCATCAGAGTACACCCAGAACTGTCTGTAAATGACAAAAGTCTTAAAAATGACCATGGTTAAAGATTTGATGAAAGTTTATAATAATGCAGTTGACAAGAAAATTAGTTATTTCTGAGATATACATTTTAAAGTAATAACTAGGATTATGAATTATAACATTATACCAGAACATATAAGATTTTTAGAAATTTCATGTAATGTCTGAAACATTTATATTAACATATTTCCATACAAATAACCGAATGAAAGTTTAGTATTAGTTGTTTTGTTTGTTTTTTTATACTGCAGGTTCTTATCAGTCATCAATTTTATACACATCAGTGTATACATGTCAATCCCAATCGCCCAATTCAGCACAACACCATCCCCACCCCACCACATTTTTCCCTACTTGGTGTCCATATGTCTGCGCTCTACATCTGTGTCTCAACTTCTGCCCTGAAAACTGGCTCATGTGTACCAATTTTCTCGGTTCCACATACCAGCGTTAATATAAATATTTGTTTTTCTCTTTCTGACTTACTTCACTCTGTATGACAGTCTCTACATCCATCCACGTCTCAACAAATGACTCAATTTGGCTCCTTTTTGTGACTGAGTAATATTCCATTCTATATATGTACCACAACTTCTTTATCCATTCGTCTGTTGATGGGCATTTAGGTTGAGGACATGACCTGGCTATTGTAAATAGTGCTGTAATAAACATTCTGGTGCATGTGTATTTTTGAATTACGGTTTTCTCTGGGTGTATACCCAGTAGTGGAATGGCTGGGTCATATGGTAGCTCAAAGTTTACAATTTTAAGGCACCTCCATTCTGTTCTCTTTAGTGGCTCTTTCCAAGTTACATCCCACTTAAAGTTGAGGGTATGCATTCCTCCACAACACCTTCAGCATTTATTGTTTGTAGTTTTCTTGCTGATGGTTATTTTGACAAGTGTGAGCTGATACCTCTTTGTGGTTGAATTTGCATGTGCCACATAATCCGTTGAAATTGAGCTTTAAGGCATGTCCTTTTTACTTTTCAAGCTGTGATTACCCCTGAGTTCTTCAAAGTGTTCTCTTAAAGTATGTGTAATATTTTGACATGTTTGGCCATTACCACGCTCAAGATATTTTGAGGGCAGGTTTCATTTACAGTCCTGCAGTACTTGTTCCTATGAAATGACCATTAGCACAGGCTTTAAAGCTGCTTTTGAAGGTAACTGCCAGAGGGCGGCAGCCTTTCTATGTTCCCCACCCTGGTACCTATGGAAAAGCCCTTGCGGCCTGTGGTGTTTCTCTGTTATAAATTAGAGTGGAGTGTGCCAGGACAAACCCACACAAGCTGATGTCTCCTTACTTTTGTTGGTTTTTTTAATTTAATTTTTATTTTTTATTGGAGTAATTTTCCACTGTGTACGTGGACCACTTCTACTTTGTGCATTCCTCGGTTGATGAACATTTTCATTGCTTCCAAGTGTTGGCTATGGTAAATAATGTTCGAGTGCAGGATTGCCAGCCTGTGACTTTTTGATTCTCATTTTCTCATGTGATAGACCCAGCAGTGGGTGTGATTGACTGACTGGTAGCACCGTATTTCCCTTTTCAATGCACCTTCTTTGTGTTTTCATTAGTGTCACTTACCACGTCCCCTTTAGAATCGAGGGTACACATTTCTCCACAATCGCTTCAGCATTTATTGTTTGCAGAATTTATGCCAATGCCCCTACTGGCTGCTGTGAGCTGATAGGGTTTTGTAATTTGTGTTTGCATGTCTTTGAAAATTCGTAAAACTCATCATTTTTCTCCGCCGTTTTCTTTTCTGTTAAAAAAAGGAAACAAATGGGAGTACATTATAACTCTTGATATTGTCTTCTTGGAAGGTTGCCCTCTTTTGAATTTTTTGGTCGATTTTCCACCTCAGAATTTTTTTAGAGAACAGGTATCATTTCCCGAACTGCAAGTTTGGTGAATATTCAGTGACCTTTAGCAATGCGTTTAAAGCTGCTGTTGTGGGAAGTGGCCTAAAGGAGGCAGCATTTCTCCATTCCCAAATCTGGTTACTAGGGCAGCAGAGCCTTTCTGGAAGTCGTGTTCCTAGGTTGTAAATTACATTGGAATGTGCATGGAGAAACCCCGATAAGTTTATGTCTCATTATATCTTCTTGGTTTTAAAAATTTTTTTAATTGGGGTAAAGCTTAGAATATTGTTTGTCCTAGGTGTAAACAATCTGGTTCATTTGTAGATTATATATGTCTATTCAAGTACAGATCCTCTTCCCATGTAAAATATTACAGAGGGTTCCGCAGACTTCCTTGCTGTATGGTCGGTATTTTTGAGATATGTATATAATATGTGTTTGTATACATATAGTAACACTAATCCTAATTTATCCATTCACTCCTCCTTTCCTTTTAGATGAGCATAGTTTTCTAAATCTGTGAGTGTCTTTCTCTGTGGAAATATGTTCATTTGTGTCAGTTATTAGATAACGCCTATAAGTGATATCATAGAATATAGGTCTTTTGCTTTTGGACTTACCTCATGTTTCGTGATTATCTCCAGACTCATTTGTGGTGCCTCAGAGAGCAATGGTTCATTGTTTTCCATGGCTAATATTCCATTGTGTACATGGACCACTTCTTCTTTATCCATTCACCTCTTGTTGGATATTTTGATTGCTTCACGGTCTTGGCTATTGTGAATAAGGCTGCACTGCAGCTTTTGCGGCCTGTGTCTTCTCGATTCTTGTCTTCTCAGGTGAGAGGTCCAATGGTGTGCCTGCTGGATTGAATGGTACCTCCATTTTTACTTTTAAACACAGCTCCTTTCTATTCTCATTATTGGCTGTTACCCTTTTACGTCTCAACAGCAGGTAGAGGGTTCACAGTTCTCTAAAACCCCTTCAGCATTTATTGTTCGTAGACTTTTTGCTGATGGTCAGTCGATTGGTGTAAGTTGAAAACTTTTTGTAGATTAGATTGCATGGGTCTAACACTCCCTGAGGTTGAGCTTTTATCCATTTTCCTTTTTTTTAAAAAGAGCGTCAGTAAAACGTAACTCTTCATATTCTCTTCTTGAAACATTTGCCTGTTTTGAAATTTTTTGTCCATTCCCTACTTCAGCTCAATTTTTTAGGGCAGGTGTCCTTTACAGCCCTGAGTCCTTGTGAATGTTAAGTGACCATTAGCTGTGACTTTAAAGCTGCTCTTGCAGGAAACGGCCACAAGGTGGCAGCATTTCTCCTTTACCAAATTTGGTTACTAGGGAAACAGAGCCTTAATGGAAGTGGTGTTCTAGGTTGTATATTAGAATGGAATATGCCAGGAAAAAGCCCTTTAAGTTTATGTCTCATTACTTCTTGTTCATATTTGTAATTTACTTTTTATTTTTTATCCCAGCAAATTTGATTACAATGGTTTGTTTCTTCTTGGTGTGCAAGATGTGGTTCTTTCACACATATATGTGTATCTATTCTTCCTCGCATCCTTTTCCCATTTAGGTTATGACAGAATGTTGAGTAGTCTTCTCCTGGTCTTCAGTACGCCTTTGGTGATTATATATTTCACAAGGTTTGTATATCTCTGTTAACCCCAATATGGTAATGTATCCAATCCTCATCCCTTTCTATTTGGTGAACCTAAGTTTTTTTAATGAATCTGCGATTGCCTCTCTCTGTGGAAATATCTTCATTGGTATCAATTTTTAAGTAACTCCTAAAAGTGATATCATAGGATATGTGTCTTTTGCTTTCTCACTTACTACAGGTGGCGTGATTACGTCTAGACTCATCTATGGTGCTGCAAATGGCATTGTTTCATTTTTTCACTAGCTCATATTCCATCTGTACAGGTAGCAGTTCTTCTTTGTCCGCCCATCTGTCGGTGGACTTTTTGGTTACTTCCGTATCTTGGCTATTGTAATACTATGCAATGCAGATTTGCATACCTGTGTCCTTCCAATTCTGTCTTCTTAGTTTATAGGTCCAGGAATAGGTCTGCTGGATCCTATGGTAGCTCAATGTTTACCTTTTAAAGGCACCTCTATTCTGTTCTCTTTAGTGGCTCTTTCCAGGTTACGTCCCACATAAAGTTGAGGGTATGCATTTCTTCCCAGCACCTTCAGCATTTATTCTTTGTAGTTTTTGCTGATGGTTATTCTGAGTGGTGTGAGCTGATACCTCTTTGTGGTTGAATTTGCATGTGTCTCATAATGCGTTGAAATTGAGCTTTTAGACATGTCCTTTTTATTTTTCCAGCTATGATTAGAGCTTATTTCTTCAAAATGTTTTCTTAAAGTATGTGTCACCATTTGAAATATTTTGGCCATTACCTCCCTCAAGACCTTTTGAGGGCAAGTTTCATTTACAGTTATGCAGTACTTGTTCCTATGAAATGACCATTAGCACGGGCTTTAAAGCTGCTTTTGCAGGTAACTGCCAGAGGGCAGCAGCCTTTCTATGTTCCCCACCCTGGTAACTAGGGAAAAGCCCTTGCGGCCTGTGGTGTTTCTCGGTTAAAACATTAGAGTGGAGTGTGCCTGGAGAAACCCACACAAGCTGATGTCTCCTTACTTTTGTTGGATTTTTAAATGTAATTTTTATTTTTTATTGGAGAAATTTTCCACTGTGTACGTGGACCACTTCTACTTTGTGCATTCCTCGGTTGATGGACATTTTCATTTCTTCCAAGTGTTGGCTATGGTAAATATTGTTGGAGTGCAGGATTGCCAGCCTGTGACTTTTTGATTCTCATTTTCTCAGGTGATAGGCCCAGCAGTGTGTGTGATTCATTGACTGGTAGCACCGTGTTTCCCTTTTCAAAGCACCTCCTTTGTGTTTTCATTAGTGGCTCTTACCACGTCCCCCTTAGAATCGAGGGTACGCATTTCTCCACAATCGCTTCAGCATTTATTGTTTGCAGCATTTATGCTAATGGCCCTACTGGCTGCTGTGAGCTGATAGGTTTTTGTAATTTGGGTTTGTATGTATTTGAAAATTCGTAAAACTCATTATTTTTCTCTGCCGTTTTCTTTTCTGTTACAAAAAGGAAAGAAATGGGAATACATTATAACTCTTGAAATTGTCTTCTTAGAAGGTTGCCCTCTTTTGAATTTTTTGGTCGATTTTCCACCCCAGAGTTTTTTTAGAGAGCAGGTGTCATTTCCCGAACTGCAAGTTTGGTGAATATTTATTGACCTTTAGAAATGGGTTTAAAGCTGCTGTTGTGGGAAGTGGCCTCAAGCAGGCAGCATTTCTCCATTCCCAAATCTGGTTTCTAGGGCAGCAGAGCCTTTCTGGAAGTCGTGTTCCTAGGTTGTAAATTACATTGGAATGTGCATGGAGAAACCCCCATAAGTTTATGTCTCATTATTTCTTCTTGGTTTTAAAAATTTTTTTAATTGTGGTAAAGCTTAGAATATTGTTTGTCCTAGGTGTACACAATCTGGTTCATTTGTAGATTATATATGTCTATTCAAGTACAGATCCTCTTCCCATGTAAAATGTTACAGAATGTTCCGCAGACCTCCCTTGCTATATGGTCGGTCTTTTTGAGATATGTATATAATATGTGTTTGTATACATATAGTAACACTAATCTTAATTTATCCATTCCCCCCACCTTTCCTTTTAGATGAGCATAGTTTGTTTTCTAAGTCTGTGAGTGTCTTTCTCTGTGGAAATATGTTCATTTGTGTCAGTTATTAGATAACGCCTATAAGTGATATCATAGAATATAGGTCTTTTGCTTTTGGACTTACCTCATGTTTCGTGATTATCTCCAGACTCATTTGTGGTGCCTCAGAGAGCAATGGTTCATTGTTTTCCATGGCTAATATTCCATTGTGTACATGGACCACTTCTTCTTTATCCATTCACCTCTTGTTGGATATTTTGATTGCTTCACGGTCTTGGCTATTGTGAATAAGGCTGCACTGCAGCTTTTGCGGCCTGTGTCTTCTCGATTCTTGTCTTCTCAGGTGAGAGGTCCAATGGTGTGCCTGCTGGATTGAATGGTACCTCCATTTTTACTTTTAAACACAGCTCCTTTCTATTCTCATTATTGGCTGTTACCCTTTTACGTCTCAACAGCAGGTAGAGGGTTCACAGTTCTCTAAAACCCCTTCAGCATTTATTGTTCGTAGACTTTTTGCTGATGGTCAGTCGATTGGTGTAAGTTGAAAACTTTTTGTAGATTAGATTGCATGGGTCTAACACTCCCTGAGGTTGAGCTTTTATCCATTTTCCTTTTTTTTAAAAAGAGCGTCAGTAAAACGTAACTCTTCATATTCTCTTCTTGAAACATTTGCCTGTTTTGAAATTTTTTGTCCATTCCCTACTTCAGCTCAATTTTTTAGGGCAGGTGTCCTTTACAGCCCTGAGTCCTTGTGAACGTTAAGTGACCATTAGCTGTGACTTTAAAGCTGCTCTTGCAGGAAACGGCCACAAGGTGGCAGCATTTCTCCTTTACCAAATTTGGTTACTAGGGAAACAGAGCCTTAATGGAAGTGGTGTTCTAGGTTGTATATTAGAATGGAATATGCCAGGAAAAAGCCCTTTAAGTTTATGTCTCATTACTTCTTGTTCATATTTGTAATTTACTTTTTATTTTTTATCCCAGCAAATTTGATTACAATGGTTTGTTTCTTCTTGGTGTGCAAGATGTGGTTCTTTCACACATATATGTGTATCTATTCTTCCTCGCATCCTTTTCCCATTTAGGTTATGACAGAATGTTGAGTAGTCTTCTCCTGGTCTTCAGTACGCCTTTGGTGATTATATATTTCACAAGGTTTGTATATCTCTGTTAACCCCAATATGGTAATGTATCCAATCCTCATCCCTTTCTATTTGGTGAACCTAAGTTTTTTTAATGAATCTGCGATTGCCTCTCTCTGTGGAAATATCTTCATTGGTATCAATTTTTAAGTAACTCCTAAAAGTGATATCATAGGATATGTGTCTTTTGCTTTCTCACTTACTACAGGTGGCGTGATTACGTCTAGACTCATCTATGGTGCTGCAAATGGCATTGTTTCATTTTTTCACTAGCTCATATTCCATCTGTACAGGTAGCAGTTCTTCTTTGTCCGCCCATCTGTCGGTGGACTTTTTGGTTACTTCCGTATCTTGGCTATTGTAATACTATGCAATGCAGATTTGCATACCTGTGTCCTTCCAATTCTGTCTTCTTAGTTTATAGGTCCAGGAATAGGTCTGCTGGATCCTATGGTAGCTCAATGTTTACCTTTTAAAGGCACCTCTATTCTGTTCTCTTTAGTGGCTCTTTCCAGGTTACGTCCCACATAAAGTCGAGGGTATGCATTTCTTCCCAGCACCTTCAGCATTTATTCTTTGTAGTTTTTGCTGATGGTTATTCTGAGTGGTGTGAGCTGATACCTCTTTGTGGTTGAATTTGCATGTGTCTCATAATGCGTTGAAATTGAGCTTTTAGACATGTCCTTTTTATTTTTCCAGCTATGATTAGAGCTTATTTCTTCAAAATGTTTTCTTAAAGTATGTGTCACCATTTGAAATATTTTGGCCATTACCTCCCTCAAGACCTTTTGAGGGCAAGTTTCATTTACAGTTATGCAGTACTTGTTCCTATGAAATGACCATTAGCACGGGCTTTAAAGCTGCTTTTGCAGGTAACTGCCAGAGGGCAGCAGCCTTTCTATGTTCCCCACCCTGGTAACTAGGGAAAAGCCCTTGCGGCCTGTGGTGTTTCTCGGTTAAAACATTAGAGTGGAGTGTGCCTGGAGAAACCCACACAAGCTGATGTCTCCTTACTTTTGTTGGATTTTTAAATGTAATTTTTATTTTTTATTGGAGAAATTTTCCACTGTGTACGTGGACCACTTCTACTTTGTGCATTCCTCGGTTGATGGACATTTTCATTTCTTCCAAGTGTTGGCTATGGTAAATATTGTTGGAGTGCAGGATTGCCAGCCTGTGACTTTTTGATTCTCATTTTCTCAGGTGATAGGCCCAGCAGTGTGTGTGATTCATTGACTGGTAGCACCGTGTTTCCCTTTTCAAAGCACCTCCTTTGTGTTTTCATTAGTGGCTCTTACCACGTCCCCCTTAGAATCGAGGGTACGCATTTCTCCACAATCGCTTCAGCATTTATTGTTTGCAGCATTTATGCTAATGGCCCTACTGGCTGCTGTGAGCTGATAGGTTTTTGTAATTTGGGTTTGTATGTATTTGAAAATTCGTAAAACTCATTATTTTTCTCTGCCGTTTTCTTTTCTGTTACAAAAAGGAAAGAAATGGGAATACATTATAACTCTTGAAATTGTCTTCTTAGAAGGTTGCCCTCTTTTGAATTTTTTGGTCGATTTTCCACCCCAGAGTTTTTTTAGAGAGCAGGTGTCATTTCCCGAACTGCAAGTTTGGTGAATATTTATTGACCTTTAGAAATGGGTTTAAAGCTGCTGTTGTGGGAAGTGGCCTCAAGCAGGCAGCATTTCTCCATTCCCAAATCTGGTTTCTAGGGCAGCAGAGCCTTTCTGGAAGTCGTGTTCCTAGGTTGTAAATTACATTGGAATGTGCATGGAGAAACCCCCATAAGTTTATGTCTCATTATTTCTTCTTGGTTTTAAAAATTTTTTTAATTGTGGTAAAGCTTAGAATATTGTTTGTCCTAGGTGTACACAATCTGGTTCATTTGTAGATTATATATGTCTATTCAAGTACAGATCCTCTTCCCATGTAAAATGTTACAGAATGTTCCGCAGACCTCCCTTGCTATATGGTCGGTCTTTTTGAGATATGTATATAATATGTGTTTGTATACATATAGTAACACTAATCTTAATTTATCCATTCCCCCCACCTTTCCTTTTAGATGAGCATAGTTTGTTTTCTAAGTCTGTGAGTGTCTTTCTCTGTGGAAATATGTTCATTTGTGTCAGTTATTAGATAACGCCTATAAGTGATATCATAGAATATAGGTCTTTTGCTTTTGGACTTACCTCATGTTTCGTGATTATCTCCAGACTCATTTGTGGTGCCTCAGAGAGCAATGGTTCATTGTTTTCCGTGGCTAATATTCCATTGTGTACATGGACCACTTCTTCTTTATCCATTCACCTCTTGTTGGATATTTTGATTGCTTCACGGTCTTGGCTATTGTGAATAAGGCTGCACTGCAGCTTTTGCGGCCTGTGTCTTCTCGATTCTTGTCTTCTCAGGTGAGAGGTCCAATGGTGTGCCTGCTGGATTGAATGGTACCTCCATTTTTACTTTTAAACACAGCTCCTTTCTATTCTCATTATTGGCTGTTACCCTTTTACGTCTCAACAGCAGGTAGAGGGTTCACAGTTCTCTAAAACCCCTTCAGCATTTATTGTTCGTAGACTTTTTGCTGATGGTCAGTCGATTGGTGTAAGTTGAAAACTTTTTGTAGATTAGATTGCATGGGTCTAACACTCCCTGAGGTTGAGCTTTTATCCATTTTCCTTTTTTTTTAAAGAGCGTCAGTAAAACGTAACTCTTCATATTCTCTTCTTGAAACATTTGCCTGTTTTGAAATTTTTTGTCCATTCCCTACTTCAGCACAATTTTTTAGGGCAGGTGTCCTTACAGCCCTGAGTCCTTGTGAATGTTAAGTGACCATTAGCTGTGACTTTAAAGCTGCTCTTGCAGGAAACGGCCACAAGGTGGCAGCATTTCTCCTTTACCAAATTTGGTTACTAGGGAAACAGAGCCTTAATGGAAGTGGTGTTCTAGGTTGTAAATTAAAATGGAATGTGCCAGGAAAAAGCCCTTTAAGTTTATGTCTCATTACTTCTTGTTCATATTTGTAATTTACTTTCTATTTTTTATCCCAGCAAATTTGATTACAATGGTTTGATTCTTCTTGGTGTGCAAGATGTGGTTCTTTCACACATATATGTGTATCTATTCTTCCTCGCATCCTTTTCCCATTTAGGTTATGACAGAATGTTGAGTAGTCTTCTCCTGGTCTTCCGTACGTCTTTGGTGGTTATACATTTCACATGGTTTGTATATCTCTGTTAACCCCAATATGGTAATGTATCCAATCCTCATCCCTTTCTTTTTGGTGAGCCTAAGTTTTTTTAATGAATCTGCGATTGCCTTTCTCTGTGGAAATATCTTCATTGGTATCAATTTTTAAGTAACTCCTAAAAGTGATATGATAGGATATGTGTCTTTTGCTTTCTTACTTACTACAGGTGGCGTGATTACGTCTAGACTCATCTATGGTGCTGCAAATGGCATTGTTTCATTTTTTTCAGTAGCGAATATTCCATCTGTACATGGAGGAGTTCTTCTGTGTCCACCCATCTGTTGGTGGACTTTTTGGTTACTTCCATATCTTGGCTATTGTGATACTGTGCAATGCAGATTTGCCTGCCTGTGTCTTTCCAATTCTGTCTTCTTAGATTATAGGTCGAGGAGTGGGCCTGCTAGGTCATATGGTAGCTCAATGTTTACATTTCTAAGGCACCTCCTTTCTGTTCTCATCTGTGGCCCTTTCCAACTTACGTCCCACTTGAAGTTGAGGGTATACATTTCTCCACAACACCTTCAGCATTTATTGTTTGTAGTTTTCTTGCTGATGGTTACTCTGGCAATTGTGAGCTGATACCTCTTTGTGGTTGAATTCGCATGTGCCTCAAAATCCGTTGAAATTGAGCTTTAAGGCATGTCATTTTTATTTTTCAAGCTGTGATTACCCCTTAGTTCTTCAAAGTGTTCTCTTAAAGTATGTGTCACATTTTGAAATGTTTTGGCCATTACCTCCCTCAAGACATTTTGAGGGCAGGTTTCATTTACAGTTCTGCAGTACTTGTTCCTATGAAATGACCATTAGCACAGGCTTTAAAGCTGCTTTTGCAGGTAACTGCCAGAGGGCAGCAGCCTTTCTATTTTCCCCACCCTGGTAACTGGGGAAAAGCCCTTGCGGCTTGTGGTGTTTCTCGGTTAAAAATTAGAGTGGAGTGTGCCTGGAGAAACCCACACAAGCTGATGTCTCCTTATTTTTGTTGGATTTTTACATGTAATTTTTATTTTTTATTGGAGAATTTTCCACTGTGTACATGGACCACTTCTATATTGTGCATTCCTCGGTTGATGGACATTTTCATTGCTTCCAAGTGTTGGCTATGGTAAATATTGTTGGAGTGCAGGATTGCCAGCCTGTGACTTTTTGATTCTCATTTTCTCAGGTGATAGGCCCAGCAGTGGGTGTGATTGACTGACTGGTAGCACCGTTTTTCCCTTTTCAAAGCACCTTCTTTGTGTTTTCATTAGTGGCACTTATTACGTCCCCTTTAGAATCGAGGGTACACATTTCTCCACAATCGCTTCAGCATTTATTGTTTGCAGAATTTATGCCAATGCCCCTACTGGCTGCTGTGAGCTGATAGGGTTTTGTAATTTGGGTTTGCATGTCTTTGAAAATTCGTAAAACTCATCATTTTTCTCCGCCGTTTTCTTTTCTGTTAAAAAAAGGAAACAAATGGGAGTACATTATAACTCTTGATATTGTCTTCTTGGAATGTTGCCCTCTTTTGAATTTTTTGGTCGATTTTCCACCTCAGACTTTTTTTAGAGAGCAGGTGTCATTTCCCGAACTGCAAGTTTGGTGAATATTTAGTGACCTTTAGCAATGTGTTTAAAGCTGCTGTTGTGGGAAGTGGCCTAAAGGAGGCAGCATTTCTCCATTCCCAAATCTGGTTACTAGGGCAGCAGAGCCTTTCTGGAAGTCGTGTTCCTAGGTTGTAAATTACATTGGAATGTGCATGGAGAAACCCCCATAAGTTTATGTCTCATTATTTCTTCTTGGTTTTAAAATTTTTTTTAATTGGGGTAAAGCTTAGAATATTGTTTCTCCTAGGTGTAAACAATCTGGTTCATCTGTACATTATATATGTCTATTCAAGTACAGATCCTCTTCCCATGTAAAATATTACGGAGGGTTCCGCAGACTTCCTTGCTGTATGGTCGGTATTTTTGAGATATGTATATAATATGTGTTTGTATACATATAGTAACACTAATCTTAATTTATCCATTCACTCCACCTTTCCTTTTAGATGAGCATAGTTTTTTAAGTCTGTGAGTGTCTTTCTCTGTGGAAATATGTTCATTTGTGTCAGTTATTAGATAACGCCTATAGGTGATATCATAGAATACAGGTCTTTTGCTTTCCGAGTTACCTCATGTTTCGTGATTATCTCCAGACTCATTTGTGGTGCCTCAGAGAGCAATGGTTCATTGTCTTCCATGGCTAATATTCCATTGTGTACATGGACCACTTCTTCTTTATCCATTCACCTTTTGGTGGACATTTTGTTTGCTTCACTGTCTTGGCTATTGTGAATAAGGCTGCACTGCAGCTTTTGCGGCCTGTGTCTTCTCCATTCTTGTCTTCTCAGGTGAGAGGTCCAATGGTGCGCCTGCTGGGTTGAATGATACCTCCATTTTTACTTTTAAACAGAGCTCCTTTCGGTTCTCATTATTGGCTGTTACCGTTTTAAGTCTCACCAGCAGGTAGAGGGTACACAGTTCTCTAAAACCCCTTCAGCATTTATTGTTTATAGACTTTTTGCTGATGGTCATTCGACTGATGTAAGTTGAAACTTTTTGTAGATTAGATTGCATGCGTCTAACACTCGCTGAGGTTGAGCTTTTATCCATTTTCCTTTTTTTTAAAAAGTATGTGAGTAAAACTTAAGTCTTCATAATCTCTTCTTGAAACATTTGCCTGTTTTGAATTTTTTTGTCCATTCCCTACTTCAGCTCAATTTTTTAGGGCAGGTGTCCTTTACAGCCCTGAGTCCTTGTAAATGTTAAGTGACCATTAGCTGTGAGTTTAAAGCTGCTCTTGCAGGAAACGGCCACAAGGTGGCAGCATTTCTCCTTTACCAAATTTGGTTACTAGGGAAACAGAGCCTTAATGGAAGTGGTGTTCTAGGTTGTATATTAGAATGGAATATGCCAGGAAAAAGCCCTTTAAGTTTATGTCTCATTACTTCTTGTTCATATTTGTAATTTACTTTTTATTTTTTATCCCAGCAAATTTGATTACAATGGTTTGTTTGCTCTAGGTGTGCAAGATGTGGTTCTTTCACACATATACAGGTATCTATTTTTCCTCGCATCCTTTTCCCATGTAGGTTATGGCACAATGTTGAGTAGTCTTCTCCTGGTCTTCCGTACGTCTTTGGTGGTTATATATTTCACATGGTTTGTATATCTCTGTTAACCCCAATATGGTAATGTATCCAATCCTCATCCCTTTCTATTTGGTGAACCATAAGTTTTTAAATGAATCTTCGATTGCCTCTCTCTGTGGAAATATCTTCATTGGTATCAATTTTTAAGTAACTCCTAAAAGTGATATGATAGGATATGTGTCTTTTGCTTTCTCACTTACTACAGGTGGCGTGATTACGACTAGACTCATCTATGGTGCTGCAAATGGCATTGTTTCATTTTTTCACTACCTCATATTCCATCTGCACAGGTAGCAGTTCTTCTTTGTCCGCCCATCTGTCGGTGGACTTTTTGGTTACTTCCGTATCTTGGCTATTGTAATACTATGCAATGCAGATTTGCATACCTGTGTCCTTCCAATTCTGTCTTCTTAGTTTATAGGTCCAGGAATAGGTCTGCTGGATCCTATGGTAGCTCAATGTTTACCTTTTAAAGGCACCTCTATTCTGTTCTCTTTAGTGGCTCTTTCCAGGTTACGTCCCACATAAAGTTGAGGGTATGCATTTCTTCCCAGCACCTTCAGCATTTATTCTTTGTAGTTTTTGCTGATGGTTCTTCTGAGTGGTGTGAGCTGATACCTCTTTGTGGTTGAATTTGCATGTGTCTCATAATGCGTTGAAATTGAGCTTTTAGACATGTCCTTTTTATTTTTCCAGCTATGATTAGAGCTTATTTCTTCAAAGTGTTTTCTTAAAGTATGTGTCACCATTTGAAATATTTTGGCCATTACCTCCCTCAAGACATTTTGAGGGCAAGTTTCATTTACAGTTCTGCAGTATTTGTTCCTATGAAATGACCATTAGCACGGGCTTTAAAGCTGCTTTTGCAGGTAACTGCCAGAGGGCAGCAGCCTTTCTATGTTCCCCACCCTGGTAACTAGGGAAAAGCCCTTGCGGCCTGTGGTGTTTCTCGGTTAAATATTAGAGTGGAGTGTGCCTGGAGAAACCCACACAAGCTGATGTCTCCTTATTTTTGTTGGATTTTTAAATGTAATTTTTATTTTTTATTGGAGTAATTTTCCACTGTGTATGTGGACCACTTCTACTTTGTGCATTCCTCGGTTGATGGACATTTTCATTGCTTCCAAGTGTTGGCTATGGTAAATATTGTTGGAGTGCGGAATTGCCAGCCTGTGACTTTTTGATTCTCATTTTCTCAGGTGATAGGCCCAGCAGTGTGTGTGATTCATTGACTGGTAGCACCGTGTTTCCCTTTTCAAAGCACCTCCTTTGTGTTTTCATTAGTGGCTCTTACCACGTCCCCCTTAGAATCGAGGGTACGCATTTCTCCACAATCGCTTCAGCATTTATTGTTTGCAGCATTTATGCTAATGGCCCTACTGGCTGCTGTGAGCTGATAGGTTTTTGTAATTTGGGTTTGCATGTATTTGAAAATTCGTAAAACTCATTATTTTTCTCCGCCGTTTTCTTTTCTGTTACAAAAAGGAAACAAATGGGAGTACATTATAACTCTGGAAACTGTCTCCTTAGAAGGTTGCCCTCTTTTGAATTTTTTGGTCGATTTTCCACCCCAGAGTTTTTTTAGAGAGCAGGTGTCATTTCCCGAACTGCAAGTTTGGTGAATATTTATTGACCTTTAGAAATGGGTTTAAAGCTGCTGTTGTGGGAAGTGGCCTCAAGCAGGCAGCATTTCTCCATTCCCAAATCTGGTTTCTAGGGCAGCAGAGCCTTTCTGGAAGTCGTGTTCCTAGGTTGTAAATTACATTGGAATGTGCATGGAGAAACCCCCATAAGTTTATGTCTCATTATTTCTTCTTGGTTTTAAAAATTTTTTTAATTGTGGTAAAGCTTAGAATATTGTTTGTCCTAGGTGTACACAATCTGGTTCATTTGTAGATTATATATGTCTATTCAAGTACAGATCCTCTTCCCATGTAAAATGTTACAGAATGTTCCGCAGACCTCCCTTGCTATATGGTCGGTCTTTTTGAGATATGTATATAATATGTGTTTGTATACATATAGTAACAATAATCTTAATTTATCCATTCACTCCACCTTTCCTTTTAGATGAGCATAGTTTGTTTTCTAAGTCTGTGAGTGTCTTTCTCTGTGGAAATATGTTCATTTGTGTCAGTTATTAGATAACGCCTATAAGTGATATCATAAAATATAGGTCTTTTGCTTTTGGACTTACCTCATGTTTCGTGATTATCTCCAGACTCATTTGTGGTGCCTCAGAGAGCAATGGTTCATTTTTTTCCATGGCTAATATTCCATTGTGTACATGGACCACTTCTTCTTTATCCATTCACCTCTTGTTGGATATTTTGATTGCTTCACGGTCTTGGCTATTGTGAATAAGGCTGCACTGCAGCTTTTGCGGCCTGTGTCTTCTCGATTCTTGTCTTCTCAGGTGAGAGGTCCAATGGTGCGCCTGCTGGATTGAATGGTACCTACATTTTTACTTTTAAACACAGCTCCTTTCTGTTCTCATTATTGGCTGTTATCCTTTTACGTCTCACCAGCAGGTTGAGGGTACACAGTTCTGTAAAACCCCTTCAGCATTTATTTTTTGTAGACTTTTTGCTGATGGTCAGTCGACTGGTGTAAGTTGAAACTTTTTGTAGATTAGATTGCATGCGTCTAACACTCCCTGAGGTTGAGCTTTTATCCATGTTCCTTTTTTTTAAAAAAAGAGTGTGAGTAAAACTTAACTCTTCATAATCTCTTCTTGAAACATTTGCCTGTTTTGAATTTTTTTGTCCATTCCCTACTTCAGCACAATATTTTAGGGCAGGTGTCCTTTACAGCCCTGAGTCTTTGTGAATGTTAAGTGACCATTAGCTGTGACTTTAAAGCTGCTCTTGCAGGAAACGGCCACAAGGTGGCAGCATTTCTCCTTTACCAAATTTGGTTACTAGGGAAACAGAGCCTTAATGGAAGTGGTGTTCTAGGTTGTAAATTAAAATGGAATGTGCCAGGAAAAAGCCCTTTAAGTTTATGTCTCATTACTTCTTGTTCATATTTGTAATTTACTTTTTATTTTTTATCCCAGCAAATTTGATTACAATGGTTTGTTTCTTCTTGGTGTGCAAGATGTGGTTCTTTCACACATATATGTGTATCTACTCTTCCTCGCATCCTTTTCCCATTTAGGTTATGACAGAATGTTGAGTAGTCTTCTCCTGGTCTTCCGTACGCCTTTGGTGATTATATATTTCACATGGTTTGTATATCTCTGTTAACCTCAATATGGTAATGTATCCAATCCTCATCCCTTTCTATTTGGTGAACCATAAGTTTTTAAATGAATCTGCGATTGCCTCTCTCTGTGGAAATATCTTCATTGGTATCAATTTTTAAGTAACTCCTAAAAGTGATATGATAGGATATGTGTCTTTTGCTTTCTCACTTACTACAGGGGGCGTGATTACGTCTAGACTCATCTATGGTGCTGCAAATGGCATTGTTTCATTTTTTTCAGTAGCGAATATTACATCTGTACATGGAGGATTTCTTCTGTGTCCACCCATCTGTTGGTGGACTTTTTGGTTACTTCCATATCTTGGCTATTGTGATACTGTGCAATGCAGATTTGCCTGCCTGTGTCTTTCCAATTCTGTCTTCTTAGATTATAGGTCGAGGAGTGGGCCTGCTAGGTCATATGGTAGCTCAATGTTTACCTTTTTAAGGCACCTCCTTTCTGTTCTCATCTGTGGCCCTTTCCAACTTACGTCCCACTTGAAGTTGAGGGTATACATTTCTCCACAACACCTTCAGCATTTATTGTTTGTAGTTTTCTTGTTGATGGTTACTCTGGCAATTGTGAGCTGATACCTCTTTGTGGTTGAATTCGCATGTGCCTCAAAATCCGTTGAAATTGAGCTTTAAGGCATGTCCTTTTTATTTTTCAAGCTGTGATTACCCCTTAGTTCTTCAAAGTGTTCTCTTAAAGTATGTGTCACATTTTGAAATGTTTTGGCCATTACCTCCCTCAAGACATTTTGAGGGCAGGTTTCATTTACAGTTCTGCAGTACTTGTTCCTATGAAATGACCATTAGCACAGGCTTTAAAGCTGCTTTTACAGGTAACTGCCAGAGGGCAGCAGCCTTTCTATGTTCCCCACCCTGGTAACTGGGGAAAAGCCCTTGCAGCCTGTGGTGTTTCTCGGTTAAAAATTAGAGTGGAGTGTGCCTGGAGAAACCCACACAAGCTGATGTCTCCTTATTTTTGTTGGATTTTTACATGTAATTTTTATTTTTTATTGGAGTAATTTTCCACTGTGTACATGGACCACTTCTGCATTGTGCATTCCTCGGTTGATGGACATTTTCATTGCTTCCAAGTGTTGGCTATGGTAAATATTGTTGGAGTGCAGGATTGTCAGCCTGTGACTTTTTGATTCTCATTTTCTCAGGTGATAGGCCCAGCAGTGGGTGTGATTGACTGACTGGTAGCACCGTTTTTCCCTTTTCAAAGCACCTACTTTGTGTTTTCATTAGTGGCACTTATTACGTTCCCTTTAGAATCGAGGGTACACATTTCTCCACAATCGCTTCAGCATTTATTGTTTGCAGAATTTATGCCAATGCCCCTACTGGCTGCTGTGAGCTGATAGGGTTTTGTAATTTGGGTTTGCATGTCTTTGAAAATTCGTAAAACTCATCATTTTTCTCCGCCGTTTTCTTTTCTGTTAAAAAAAGGAAACAAATGGGAGTACATTATAACTCTTGATATTGTCTTCTTGGAAGGTTGCCCTCTTTTGAATTTTTTGGTCGATTTTCCACCTCAGACTTTTTTTAGAGAGCAGGTGTCATTTCCCGAACTGCAAGTTTGGTGAATATTTAGTGACCTTTAGCAATGTGTTTAAAGCTGCTGTTGTGGGAAGTGGCCTAAAGGAGGCAGCATTTCTCCATTCCCAAATCTGGTTACTAGGGCAGCAGAGCCTTTCTGGAAGTCGTGTTCCTAGGTTGTAAATTACATTGGAATGTGCATGGAGAAACCCCCATAAGTTTATGTCTCATTATTTCTTCTTGGTTTTAAATTTTTTTTTAATTGGGGTAAAGCTTAGAATATTGTTTCTCCTAGGTGTAAACAATCTGGTTCATCTGTACATTATATATGTCTATTCAAGTACAGATCCTCTTCCCATGTAAAATATTACAGAGGGTTCCGCAGACTTCCTTGCTGTATGGTCGGTATTTTTGAGATATGTATATAATATGTGTTTGTATACATATAGTAACACTAATCTTAATTTATCCATTCACTCCACCTTTCCTTTAGATGAGCATAGTTTTCTAAATCTGTGAGTGTCTTTCTCTGTGGAAATATGTTCATTTGTGTCAGTTATTAGATAACGCCTATAGGTGATATCATAGAATACAGGTCTTTTGCTTTCCGAGTTACCTCATGTTTCGTGATTATCTCCAGACTCATTTGTGGTGCGTCAAAGAGCAATGGTTCATTGTCTTCCATGGCTAATATTCCATTGTGTACATGGACCACTTCTTCTTTATCCATTCACCTGTTGGTGGACATTTTGGTTGCTTCACTGTCTTGGCTATTGTGAATAAGGCTGCACTGCAGCTTTTGCGGCCTGTGTCTTCTCCATTCTTGTCTTCTCAGGTGAGAGGTCCAATGGTGCGCCTGCTGGATTGAATGATACCTCCATTTTTACTTTTAAACACAGCTCCTTTCGGTTCTCATTATTGGCTGTTACCGTTTTACGTCTCACCAGCAGGTAGAGGGTACACAGTTCTCTAAAACCCCTTCAGCATTTATTGTTTATAGAGTTTTTGCTGATGGTCATTCGACTGATGTAAGTTGAAACTTTTTGTAGATTAGATTGCATGCGTCTAACACTCCCTGAGGTTGAGCTTTTATCCATTTTCCTTTTTTTTAAAAAGTGTGTGAGTAAAACTTAAGTCTTCATAATCTCTCCTTGAAACATTTGCCTGTTTTGAATTTTTTTGTCCATTCCCTACTTCAGCACAATTTTTTAGGGCAGGTGTCCTTTACAGCCCTGAGTCCTTGTGAATGTTAAGTGACCATTAGCTGTGAGTTTAAAGCTGCTCTTGCAGGAAACGGCCACAAGGTGGCAGCATTTCTCCTTTACCAAATTTGGTTACTAGGGAAACAGAGCCTTAATGGAAGTGGTGTTCTAGGTTGTATATTAGAATGGAATATGCCAGGAAAAAGCCCTTTAAGTTTATGTCTCATTAATCCTTGTTCATATTTGTAATTTACTTTTTATTTTTTATCCCAGCAAATTTGATTACAATGGTTTGTTTGCTCTAGGTGTGCAAGATGTGGTTCTTTCACACATATACAGGTATCTATTTTTCCTCGCATCCTTTTCCCATGTAGGTTATGGCACAATGTTGAGTAGTCTTCTCCTGGTCTTCCGTACGTCTTTGGTGGTTATATATTTCATATGGTTTGTATATCTCTGTTAACCCCAATATGGTAATGTATCCAATCCTCATCCCTTTCTATTTGGTGAACCATAAGTTTTTAAATGAATCTTCGATTGCCTCTCTCTGTGGAAATATCTTCATTGGTATCAATTTTTAAGTAACTCCTAAAAGTGATATGATAGGATATGTGTCTTTTGCTTTCTCACTTACTACAGGTGGCGTGATTACGACTAGACTCATCTATGGTGCTGCAAATGGCATTGTTTCATTTTTTCACTACCTCATATTCCATCTGCACAGGTAGCAGTTCTTCTTTGTCCGCCCATCTGTCGGTGGACTTTTTGGTTACTTCCGTATCTTGGCTATTGTAATACTATGCAATGCAGATTTGCATACCTGTGTCCTTCCAATTCTGTCTTCTTAGTTTATAGGTCCAGGAATAGGTATGCTGGATCCTATGGTAGCTCAATGTTTACCTTTTAAAGGCACCTCTATTCTGTTCTCTTTAGTGGCTCTTTCCAGGTTACGTCCCACATAAATTTGAGGGTATGCATTTCTTCCCAGCACCTTCAGCATTTATTCTTTGTAGTTTTTGCTGATGGTTCTTCTGAGTGGTGTGAGCTGATACCTCTTTGTGGTTGAATTTGCATGTGTCTCATAATGCGTTGAAATTGAGCTTTTAGACATGTCCTTTTTATTTTTCCAGCTATGATTAGAGCTTATTTCTTCAAAGTGTTTTCTTAAAGTATGTGTCACCATTTGAAATATTTTGGCCATTACCTCCCTCAAGACATTTTGAGGGCAAGTTTCATTTACAGTTCTGCAGTACTTGTTCCTAGGAAATGACCATTAGCACGGGCTTTAAAGCTGCTTTTGCAGGTAACTGCCAGAGGGCAGCAGCCTTTCTATGTTCCCCACCCTGGTAACTAGGGAAAAGCCCTTGCGGCCTGTGGTGTTTCTCGGTTAAAAATTAGATTGGAGTGTGCCTGGAGAAACCCACACAAGCTGATGTCTCCTTACTTTTGTTGGATTTTTAAATGTAATTTTTATTTTTTATTGCAGTAATTTTCCACTCTGTACGTGGACCACTTCTACTTTGTGCATTCTTCGGTTGATGGACATTTTCATTTCTTCCAAGTGTTGGCTATGGTAAATATTGTTGGAGTGCAGAATTGCCAGCCTGTGACTTTTTGATTCTCATTTTCTCAGGTGATAGGCCCAGCAGTGTGTGTGATTCATTGACTGGTAGCACCGTGTTTCCCTTTTCAAAGCACCTCCTTTGTGTTTTCATTAGTGGCTCTTACCACGTCCCCCTTAGAATCGAGAGTACGCATTTCTCCACAATCGCTTCAGCATTTATTGTTTGCAGCATTTATGCTAATGGCCCTACTGGCTGCTGTGAGCTGATAGGTTTTTGTAATTTGGGTTTGCATGTATTTGAAAATTCGTAAAACGCATTATTTTTCTCCGCCGTTTTCTTTTCTGTTACAAAAAGGAAACAAATGGGAGTACATTATAACTCTGGAAACTGTCTTCTTAGAAGGTTGCCCTCTTTTGAATTTTTTGGTCGATTTTCCACCCCAGATTTTTTTTAGAGAGCAGGTGTCATTTCCCGAACTGCAAGTTTGGTGAATATTTATTGACCTTTAGAAATGGGTTTAAAGCTGCTGTTGTGGGAAGTGGCCTCAAGCAGGCAGCATTTCTCCATTCCCAAATCTGGTTTCTAGGGCAGCAGAGCCTTTCTGGAAGTCGTGTTCTTAGGTTGTAAATTACATTGGAATGTGCATGGAGAAACCCCCATAAGTTTATGTCTCATTATTTCTTCTTGGTTTTAAAAATTTTTTTAATTGTGGTAAAGCTTAGAATATTGTTTGTCCTAGGTGTACACAATCTGGTTCATTTGTAGATTATATATGTCTATTCAAGTACAGATCCTCTTCCCATGTAAAATGTTACAGAATGTTCCGCAGACCTCCCTTGCTATATGGTCGGTCTTTTTGAGATATGTATATAATATGTGTTTGTATACATATAGTAACACTAATCTTAATTTATCCATTCACTCCACCTTTCCTTTTAGATGAGCATAGTTTGTTTTCTAAGTCTGTGAGTGTCTTTCTCTGTGGAAATATGTTCATTTGTGTCAGTTATTAGATAACGCCTATAAGTGATATCATAGAATATAGGTCTTTTGCTTTCGGACTTACCTCATGTTTCGTGATTATCTCCAGACTCATTTGTGGTGCCTCAGAGAGCAATGGTTCATTGTTTTCCATGGCTAATATTCCATTGTGTACATGGACCACTTCTTCTTTATCCATTCACCACTTGTTGGATATTTTGATTGCTTCACGATCTTGGCTATTGTGAATAAGGCTGCACTGCAGCTTTTGCGGCCTGTGTCTTCTCGATTCTTGTCTTCTCAGGTGAGAGGTCCAATGGCGTGCCTGCTGGATTGAATGGTACCTCCATTTTTACTTTTAAACACAGCTCCTTTCTATTCTCATTATTGGCTGTTACCCTTTTACGTCTCAACAGCAGGTAGAGGGTACACAGTTCTCTAAAACCCCTTCAGCATTTATTGTTCGTAGACTTTTTGCTGATGGTCAGTCGATTGGTGTAAGTTGAAAACTTTTTGTAGATTATATTACATCGGTCTAACACTCCCTGAGGTTGAGCTTTTATCCATTTTCCTTTTTTTTTAAAAGAGCGTCAGTAAAACGTAACTCTTCATATTCTCTTCTTGAAATATTTGCCTGTTTTGAAATTTTTTGTCCATTCCCTACTTCAGCACAATTTTTTAGGGCAGGTGGCCTTACAGCCCTGTTTCCTTGTGAATGTTAAGTGACCATTAGCTGTGAGTTTAAAGCTGCTCTTGCAGGAAACGGCCACAAGGTGGCAGCATTTCTCCTTTACCAAATTTGGTTACTAGGGAAACAGAGCCTTAATGGAAGTGGTGTTCTAGGTTGTATATTAGAATGGAATATGCCAGGAAAAAGCCCTTTAAGTTTATGTCTCATTACTTCTTGTTCATATTTGTAATTTACTTTTTATTTTTTATCCCAGCAAATTTGATTACAATGGTTTGTTTGCTCTAGGTGTGCAAGATGTGGTTCTTTCACACATATACAGGTATCTATTTTTCCTCGCATCCTTTCCCCATGTAGGTTATGGCACAATGTTGAGTAGTCTTCTCCTGGTCTTCCGTACGTCTTTGGTGGTTATATATTTCACATGGTTTGTATATCTCTGTTAACCTCAATATGGTAATGTATCCAATCCTCATCCCTTTCTATTTGGTGAACCATAAGTTTTTAAATGAATCTGCGATTGCCTCTCTCTGTGGAAATATCTTCATTGGTATCAATTTTTAAGTAACTCCTAAAAGTGATATGATAGGATATGTGTCTTTTGCTTTCTCACTTACTACAGGGGGCGTGATTACGTCTAGACTCATCTATGGTGCTGCAAATGGCATTGTTTCATTTTTTTCAGTAGTGAATATTCCATCTGTACATGGAGGAGTTCTTCTGTGTCCACCCATCTGTTGGTGGACTTTTTGGTTACTTCCATATCTTGGCTATTGTGATACTGTGCAATGCAGATTTGCCTGCCTGTGTCTTTCCAATTCTGTCTTCTTAGATTATGGGTCGAGGAGTGGGCCTGCTAGGTCATATGGTAGCTCAATGTTTACCTTTTTAAGGCACCTCCTTTCTGTTCTCATCTGTGGCCCTTTCCAACTTACGTCCCACTTGAAGTTGAGGGTATACATTTCTCCACAACACCTTCAGCATTTATTGTTTGTAGTTTTCTTGCTGATGGTTACTCTGGCAATTGTGAGCTGATACCTCTTTGTGGTTGAATTCGCATGTGCCTCAAAATCCGTTGAAATTGAGCTTTAAGGCATGTCCTTTTTATTTTTCAAGCTGTGATTACCCCTTAGTTCTTCAAAGTGTTCTCTTAAAGTATGTGTCACATTTTGAAATGTTTTGGCCATTACCTCCCTCAAGACATTTTGAGGGCAGGTTTCATTTACAGTTCTGCAATACTTGTTCCTATGAAATGACCATTAGCACAGGCTTTAAAGCTGCTTTTGCAGGTAACTGCCAGAGGGCAGCAGCCTTTCTATTTTCCCCAACCTGGTAACTGGGGAAAAGCCCTTGCGGCCTGTGGTGTTTCTCGGTTAAAAATTAGAGTGGAGTGTGCCTGGAGAAACCCACACAAGCTGATGTCTCCTTATTTTTGTTGGATTTTTACATGTAATTTTTATTTTTTATTGGAGTAATTTTCCACTGTGTACATGGACCACTTCTGCATTGTGCATTCCTCGGTTGATGGACATTTTCATTGCTTCCAAGTGTTGGCTATGGTAAATATTGTTGGAGTGTAGGATTGCCAGCCTGTGACTTTTTGATTCTCATTTTCTCAGGTGATAGGCCCAGCAGTGGGTGTGATTGACTGACTGGTAGCACCGTTTTTCCCTTTTCAAAGCACCTTCTTTGTGTTTTCATTAGTGGCACTTATTACGTTCCCTTTAGAATCGAGGGTACACATTTCTCCACAATCGCTTCAGCATTTATTGTTTGCAGAATTTATGCCAATGCCCCTACTGGCTGCTGTGAGCTGATAGGGTTTTGTAATTTGGGTTTGCATGTCTTTGAAAATTCGTAAAACTCATCATTTTTCTCCGCCGTTTTCTTTTCTGTTAAAAAAAGGAAACAAATGGGAGTACATTATAACTCTTGATATTGTCTTCTTGGAAGGTTGCCCTCTTTTGAATTTTTTGGTCGATTTTCCACCTCAGACTTTTTTTAGAGAGCAGGTGTCATTTCCCGAACTGCAAGTTTGGTGAATATTTAGTGACCTTTAGCAATGTGTTTAAAGCTGCTGTTGTGGGAAGTGGCCTAAAGGAGGCAGCATTTCTCCATTCCCAAATCTGGTTACTAGGGCAGCAGAGCCTTTCTGGAAGTCGTGTTCCTAGGTTGTAAATTACATTGGAATGTGCATGGAGAAACCCCCATAAGTTTATGTCTCATTATTTCTTCTTGGTTTTAAATTTTTTTTTAATTAGGGTAAAGCTTAGAATAGTGTTTCTCCTAGGTGTAAACAATCTGGTTCATCTGTACATTATATATGTCTATTCAAGTACAGATCCTCTTCCCATGTAAAATATTACAGAGGGTTCCGCAGACTTCCTTGCTGTATGGTCGGTATTTTTGAGATATGTATATAATATGTGTTTGTATACATATAGTAACACTAATCTTAATTTATCCATTCACTCCACCTTTCCTTTTAGATGAGCATAGTTTTCTAAATCTGTGAGTGTCTTTCTCTGTGGAAATATGTTCATTTGTGTCAGTTATTAGATAACGCCTATAGGTGATATCATAGAATACAGGTCTTTTGCTTTCCGAGTTACCTCATGTTTCGTGATTATCTCCAGACTCATTTGTGGTGCGTCAAAGAGCAATGGTTCATTGTCTTCCATGGCTAATATTCCATTGTGTACATGGACCACTTCTTCTTTATCCATTCACCTGTTGGTGGACATTTTGGTTGCTTCACTGTCTTGGCTATTGTGAATAAGGCTGCACTGCAGCTTTTGCGGCCTGTGTCTTCTCCATTCTTGTCTTCTCAGGTGAGAGGTCCAATGGTGCGCCTGCTGGATTGAATGATACCTCCATTTTTACTTTTAAACACAGCTCCTTTCGGTTCTCATTATTGGCTGTTACCGTTTTACGTCTCACCAGCAGGTAGAGGGTACACAGTTCTCTAAAACCCCTTCAGCATTTATTGTTTATAGAGCTTTTGCTGATGGTCATTCGACTGATGTAAGTTGAAACTTTTTGTAGATTAGATTGCATGCGTCTAACACTCCCTGAGGTTGAGCTTTTATCCATTTTCCTTTTTTTTAAAAAGTGTGTGAGTAAAACTTAAGTCTTCATAATCTCTTCTTGAAACATTTGCCTGTTTTGAATTTTTTTGTCCATTCCCTACTTCAGCTCAATTTTTTAGGGCAGGTGTCCTTTACAGCCCTGAGTCCTTGTAAATGTTAAGTGACCATTAGCTGTGAGTTTAAAGCTGCTCTTGCAGGAAACGGCCACAAGGTGGCAGCATTTCTCCTTTACCAAATTTGGTTACTAGGGAAACAGAGCCTTAATGGAAGTGGTGTTCTAGGTTGTATATTAGAATGGAATATGCCAGGAAAAAGCCCTTTAAGTTTATGTCTCATTACTTCTTGTTCATATTTGTAATTTACTTTTTATTTTTTATCCCAGCAAATTTGATTACAATGGTTTGTTTGCTCTAGGTGTGCAAGATGTGGTTCTTTCACACATATACAGGTATCTATTTTTCCTCGCATCCTTTTCCCATGTAGGTTATGGCACAATGTTGAGTAGTCTTCTCCTGGTCTTCCGTACGTCTTTGGTGGTTATATATTTCACATGGTTTGTATATCTCTGTTAACCCCAATATGGTAATGTATCCAATCCTCATCCCTTTCTATTTGGTGAACCATAAGTTTTTAAATGAATCTTCGATTGCCTCTCTCTGTGGAAATATCTTCATTGGTATCAATTTTTAAGTAACTCCTAAAAGTGATATGATAGGATATGTGTCTTTTGCTTTCTCACTTACTACAGGTGGCGTGATTACGACTAGACTCATCTATGGTGCTGCAAATAGCATTGTTTCATTTTTTCACTACCTCATATTCCATCTGCACAGGTAGCAGTTCTTCTTTGTCCGCCCATCTGTCGGTGGACTTTTTGGTTACTTCCGTATCTTGGCTATTGTAATACTATGCAATGCAGATTTGCATACCTGTGTCCTTCCAATTCTGTCTTCTTAGTTTATAGGTCCAGGAATAGGTCTGCTGGATCCTATGGTAGCTCAATGTTTACCTTTTAAAGGCACCTCTATTCTGTTCTCTTTAGTGGCTCTTTCCAGGTTACGTCCCACATAAAGTTGAGGGTATGCATTTCTTCCCAGCACCTTCAGCATTTATTCTTTGTAGTTTTTGCTGATGGTTCTTCTGAGTGGTGTGAGCTGATACCTCTTTGTGGTTGAATTTGCATGTGTCTCATAATGCGTTGAAATTGAGCTTTTAGACATGTCCTTTTTATTTTTCCAGCTATGATTAGAGCTTATTTCTTCAAAGTGTTTTCTTAAAGTATGTGTAACCATTTGAAATATTTTGGCCATTACCTCCCTCAAGACATTTTGAGGGCAGGTTTCATTTATAGTTTTGCAGTACTTGTTCCTATGAAATGACCATTAGCACAGGCTTTAAAGCTGCTTTTGCAGGTAACTGCCAGAGGGCAGCAGCCTTTCTATTTTCCCCACCCTGGTAACTGGGGAAAAGCCCTTGCAGCCTGTGGTGTTTCTCGGTTAAAAATTAGAGTGGAGTGTGCCTGGAGAAACCCACACAAGCTGATGTCTCCTTATTTTTGTTGGATTTTTACATGTAATTTTTATTTTTTATTGGAGTAATTTTCCACTGTGTACATGGACCACTTCTGCATTGTGCATTCCTCGGTTGATGGACATTTTCATTGCTTCCAAGTGTTGGCTATGGTAAATATTGTTGGAGTGCAGGATTGCCAGCCTGTGACTTTTTGATTCTCATTTTCTCAGGTGATAGGCCCAGCAGTGGGTGTGATTGACTGACTGGTAGCACCGGTTTTCCCTTTTCAAAGCACCTACTTTGTGTTTTCATTAGTGGCACTTATTACGTTCCCTTTAGAATCGAGGGTACACATTTCTCCACAATCGCTTCAGCATTTATTGTTTGCAGAATTTATGCCAATGCCCCTACTGGCTGCTGTGAGCTGATAGGGTTTTGTAATTTGGGTTTGCATGTCTTTGAAAATTCGTAAAACTCATCATTTTTCTCCGCCGTTTTCTTTTCTGTTAAAAAAAGGAAACAAATGGGAGTACATTATAACTCTTGATATTGTCTTCTTGGAAGGTTGCCCTCTTTTGAATTTTTTGGTCGATTTTCCACCTCAGACTTTTTTTAGAGAGCAGGTGTCATTTCCCGAACTGCAAGTTTGGTGAATATTTAGTGACCTTTAGCAATGTGTTTAAAGCTGCTGTTGTGGGAAGTGGCCTAAAGGAGGCAGCATTTCTCCATTCCCAAATCTGGTTACTAGGGCAGCAGAGCCTTTCTGGAAGTCGTGTTCCTAGGTTGTAAATTACATTGGAATGTGCATGGAGAAACCCCCATAAGTTTATGTCTCATTATTTCTTCTTGGTTTTAAAATTTTTTTTAATTGGGGTAAAGCTTAGAATATTGTTTCTCCTAGGTGTAAACAATCTGGTTCATCTGTACATTATATATGTCTATTCAAGTACAGATCCTCTTCCCATGTAAAATATTACAGAGGGTTCCGCAGACTTCCTTGCTGTATGGTCAGTATTTTTGAGATATGTATATAATATGTGTTTGTATACATATAGTAACACTAATCTTAATTTATCCATTCACTCCACCTTTCCTTTTAGATGAGCATAGTTTTCTAAATCTGTGAGTGTCTTTCTCTGTGGAAATATGTTTATTTGTGTCAGTTATTAGATAACGCCTATAGGTGATATCATAGAATACAGGTCTTTTGCTTTCCGAGTTACCTCATGTTTCGTGATTATCTCCAGACTCATTTGTGGTGCGTCAAAGAGCAATGGTTCATTGTCTTGCATGGCTAATATTCCATTGTGTACATGGACCACTTCTTCTTTATCCATTCACCTTTTGGTGGACATTTTGGTTGCTTCACTGTCTTGGCTATTGTGAATAAGGCTGCACTGCAGCTTTTGCGGCCTGTGTCTTCTCCATTCTTGTCTTCTCAGGTGAGAGGTCCAATGGTGCGCCTGCTGGATTGAATGATACCTCCATTTTTACTTTTAAACACAGCTCCTTTCGGTTCTCATTATTGGCTGTTACCGTTTTACGTCTCACCAGCAGGTAGAGGGTACACAGTTCTCTAAAACCCCTTCAGCATTTATTGTTTATAGAGCTTTTGCTGATGGTCATTCGACTGATGTAAGTTGAAACTTTTTGTAGATTAGATTGCATGCGTCTAACACTCCCTGAGGTTGAGCTTTTATCCATTTTCCTTTTTTTTAAAAAGTGTGTGAGTAAAACTTAAGTCTTCATAATCTCTTCTTGAAACATTTGCCTGTTTTGAATTTTTTTGTCCATTCCCTACTTCAGCACAATTTTTTAGGGCAGGTGTCCTTTACAGCCCTGAGTCCTTGTGAATGTTAAGTGACCATTAGCTGTGAGTTTAAAGCTGCTCTTGCAGGAAACGGCCACAAGGTGGCAGCATTTCTCCTTTACCAAATTTGGTTACTAGTGAAACAGAGCCTTAATGGAAATGGTGTTCTAGGTTGTATATTAGAATGGAATATGCCAGGAAAAAGCCCTTTAAGTTTATGTCTCATTACTTCTTGTTCATATTTGTAATTTACTTTTTATTTTTTATCCCAGCAAATTTGATTACAATGGTTTGTTTGCTCTAGGTGTGCAAGATGTGGTTCTTTCACACATATACAGGTATCTATTTTTCCTCGCATCCTTTTCCCATGTAGGTTATGGCACAATGTTGAGTAGTCTTCTCCTGGTCTTCCGTACGTCTTTGGTGGTTATATATTTCACATGGTTTGTATATCTCTGTTAACCCCAATATGGTAATGTATCCAATCCTCATCCCTTTCTATTTGGTGAACCATAAGTTTTTAAATGAATCTTCGATTGCCTCTCTCTGTGGAAATATCTTCATTGGTATCAATTTTTAAGTAACTCCTAAAAGTGATATGATAGGATATGTGTCTTTTGCTTTCTCACTTACTACAGGTGGCGTGATTACGACTAGACTCATCTATGGTGCTGCAAATGGCATTATTTCATTTTTTCACTACCTCATATTCCATCTGCACAGGTAGCAGTTCTTCTTTGTCCGCCCATCTGTCGGTGGACTCTTTGGTTACTTCCGTATCTTGGCTATTGTAATATTATGCAATGCAGATTTGCATACCTGTGTCCTTCCAATTCTGTCTTCTTAGTTTATAGGTCCAGGAATAGGTCTGCTGGATCCTATGGTAGCTCAATGTTTACCTTTTAAAGGCACCTCTATTCTGTTCTCTTTAGTGGCTCTTTCCAGGTTACGTCGCACATAAAGTTGAGGGTATGCATTTCTTCCCAGCACCTTCAGCATTTATTCTTTGTAGTTTTTGCTGATGGTTCTTCTGAGTGGTGTGAGCTGATACCTCTTTGTGGTTGAATTTGCATGTGTCTCATAATGCGTTGAAATTGAGCTTTTAGACATGTCCTTTTTATTTTTCCAGCTATGATTAGAGCTTATTTCTTCAAAGTGTTTTCTTAAAGTATGTGTCACCATTTGAAATATTTTGGCCATTACCTCCCTCAAGACATTTTGAGGGCAAGTTTCATTTACAGTTCTGCAGTACTTGTTCCTATGAAATGACCATTAGCACGGGCTTTAAAGCTGCTTTTGCAGGTAACTGCCAGAGGGCAGCAGCCTTTCTATGTTCCCCACCCTGGTAACTAGGGAAAAGCCCTTGCGGCCTGTGGTGTTTCTCGGTTAAAAATTAGAGTGGAGTGTGCCTGGAGAAACCCACACAAGCTGATGTCTCCTTACTTTTGTTGGATTTTTAAATGTAATTTTTATTTTTTATTGGAGTAATTTTCCACTCTGTACGTGGACCACTTCTACTTTGTGCATTCTTCGGTTGATGGACATTTTCATTTCTTCCAAGTGTTGGCTATGGTAAATATTTTTGGAGTGCAGAATTGCCAGCCTGTGACTTTTTGATTCTCATTTTCTCAGGTGATAGGCCCAGCAGTGGGTGTGATTCATTGACTGGTAGCACCGTGTTTCCCTTTTCAAAGCACCTCCTTTGTGTTTTCATTAGTGGCTCTTACCACGTCCCCCTTAGAATCGAGGGTACGCATTTCTCCACAATCGCTTCAGCATTTATTGTTTGCAGCATTTATGCTAATGGCCCTACTGGCTGCTGTGGGCTGATAGGTTTTTGTAATTTGGGTTTGCATGTTTTTGAAAATTCGTAAAACGCATTATTTTTCTCCGCCGTTTTCTTTTCTGTTACAAAAAGGAAACAAATGGGAGTACATTATAACTCTTGAAATTGTCTTCTTAGAAGGTTGCCCTCTTTTGAATTTTTTGGTCGATTTTCCACCCCAGAGTTTTTTTAGAGAGCAGGTGTCATTTCCCGAACTGCAAGTTTGGTGAATATTTATTGACCTTTAGAAATGGGTTTAAAGCTGCTGTTGTGGGAAGTGGACTCAAGCAGGCAGCATTTCTCCATTCCCAAATCTGGTTTCTAGGGCAGCAGAGCCTTTCTGGAAGTCGTGTTCCTAGGTTGTAAATTACATTGGAATGTGCATGGAGAAACCCCCATAAGTTTATGTCTCATTATTTCTTCTTGGTTTTAAAAATTTTTTAATTGTGGTAAAGCTTAGAATATTGTTTGTCCTAGGTGTACACAATCTGGTTCATTTGTAGATTATATATGTCTATTCAAGTACAGATCCTCTTCCCATGTAAAATGTTACAGAATGTTCCGCAGACCTCCCTTGCTATATGGTCGGTCGTTTTGAGATATGTATATAATATGTGTTTGTATACATATAGTAACACTAATCTTAATTTATCCATTCACTCCACCTTTCCTTTTAGATGAGCATAGTTTGTTTTCTAAGTCTGTGAGTGTCTTTCTCTGTGGAAATATGTTCATTTGTGTCAGTTATTAGATAACGCCTATAAGTGATATCATAGAATATAGGTCTTTTGCTTTTGGACTTACCTCATGTTTCGTGATTATCTCCAGACTCATTTGTGGTGCCTCAGGGAGCAATGGTTCATTGTTTTCCATGGCTAATATTCCATTGTGTACATGGACCACTTCTTCTTTATCCATTCACCTCTTGTTGGATATTTTGATTGCTTCACGGTCTTGGCTATTGTGAATAAGGCTGCACTGCAGCTTTTGCGGCCTGTGTCTTCTCGATTCTTGCCTTCTCAGGTGAGAGGTCCAATGGTGTGCCTGCTGGATTGAATGGTACCTCCATTTTTACTTTTAAACACAGCTCCTTTCTATTCTCAATTTTGGCTGTTACCCTTTTACGTCTCAACAGCAGGTAGAGGGTTCACAGTTCTCTAAAACCCCTTCAGCATTTATTGTTCGTAGACTTTTTGCTGATGGTCAGTCGATTGGTGTAAGTTGAAAACTTTTTGTAGATTAGATTGCATGGGTCTAACACTCCCTGAGGTTGAGCTTTTATCCATTTTCCTTTTTTTTTAAAAGAGCGTCAGTAAAACGTAACTCTTCATATTCTCTTCTTGAAACATTTGCCTGTTTTGAAATTTTTTGTCCATTCCCTACTTCAGCACAATTTTTTAGGGCAGGTGTCCTTACAGCCCTGAGTCCTTGTGAATGTTAAGTGACCATTAGCTGTGACTTTAAAGCTGCTCTTGCAGGAAACGGCCACAAGGTGGCAGCATTTCTCCTTTACCAAATTTGGTTACTAGGGAAACAGAGCCTTAATGGAAGTGGTGTTCTATGTTGTAAATTAAAATGGAATGTGCCAGGAAAAAGCCCTTTAAGTTTATGTCTCATTACTTCTTGTTCATATTTGTAATTTACTTTTTATTTTTTATCCCAGCAAATTTGATTACAATGGTTTGTTTCTTCTTGGTGTGCAAGATGTGGTTCTTTCACACATATATGTGTATCTATTCTTCCTCGCATCCTTTTCCCATTTAGGTTATGACAGAATGTTGAGTAGTCTTCTCCTGGTCTTCCGTACGCCTTTGGTGATTATATATTTCACATGGTTTGTATATCTCTGTTAACCCCAATATGGTAATGTATCCAATCCTCATCCCTTTCTATTTGGTGAACCTAAGTTTTTTTAATGAATCTGTGATTGCCTTTCTCTGTGGAAATATCTTCATTGGTATCAATTTTTAAGTAACTCCTAAAAGTGATATGATAGGATATGTGTCTTTTGCTTTCTTACTTACTACAGGTGGCGTGATTACGTCTAGACTCATCTATGGTGCTGCAAATGGCATTGTTTCATTTTTTTCAGTAGCGAATATTCCATCTGTACATGGAGGAGTTCTTCTGTGTCCACCCATCTGTTGGTGGACTTTTTGGTTACTTCCATATCTTGGCTATTGTGATACTGTGCAATGCAGATTTGCCTGCCTGTGTCTTTCCAATTCTGTCTTCTTAGATTATAGGTCGAGGAGTGGGCCTGTTAGGTCATATGGTAGCTCAATGTTTACCTTTTTAAGGCACCTCCTTTCTGTTCTCATCTGTGGCCCTTTCCAACTTACGTCCCACTTGAAGTTGAGGGTATACACTTCTCCACAACACCTTCAGCACTTATTGTTTGTAGTTTTCTTGCTGATGGTTACTCTTGCAATTGTGAGCTGATACCTCTTTGTGGTTGAATTCGCATGTGCCTCAAAATCCATTGAAACTGAGCTTTAAGGCATGTCCTTTTTATTTTTCAAGCTGTGATTACCCCTTAGTACTTCAAAGTGTTCTCTTAAAGTATGTGTCACATTTTGAAATGTTTTGGCCATTACCTCCCTCAAGACATTTTGAGGGCAGTTTTCATTTACAGTTCTGCAGTATTTGTTCCTATGAAATGACCATTAGCACAGGCTTTAAAGCTGCTTTTGCAGGTAACTGCCAGAGGGCAGCAGCCTTTCTATTTTCCCCACCCTGGTAACTAGGGAAAAGCCCTTACGGCCAGTGGGGTTTCTCGGTTATAAATTAGAGTGGAGTGTGCCTGGAGAAACCCACACAAGCTGATGTCTCCTTATTTTGTTGGATTTTTAAATGTAATTTTTATTTTTTATTGGAGTAATTTTCGACTGTGTGCGTGGACCACTTCTACTTTGTGCATTCCTCGGTTGATGGACATTTTCATTGCTTCCAAGTGTTGGCTATGGTAAATATTGTTTTAGTGCAGGATTGCCAGCCTGTGACTTTTTGATTCTCATTTTCTCTGGTGATAGGCCCAGCAGTGGGTGTGATTGACTGACTGGTAGCACCGTATTTCCCTTTTCAATGCACCTTCTTTGTGTTTTCATTAGTGGCACTTACCACGTCCCCTTTAGAATCGAGGGTACACATTTCTCCACAATCGTTTCAGCATTTATTGTTTGCAGCATTTATGCTAATGGCCCTTCTGTCTGCTGTGAGCTGATAGGTTTTTGTAATTTGGGTTTGCATGTCTCTGAAAATTCGTAAAACTCATCATTTTTCTCCGCCGTTTTCTTTTCTGTTAAAAAAAGGAAACAATTGGGAGTACAATATAACTCTTGATATGGTCTTCTTGGAAGGTTGCCCTCTTTTGAATTTTTTGGTCAATTTTCCACCCCAGAATTTTTTTAGAGAGCAGGTGTCATTTACCGAACTGCAAGTTTGGTGAATATTTAGTGACCTTTAGCAATGGGTTTAAAGCTGATTTGTGGGAAGTGGCCTCAAGCAGGCAGCATTTCTCCATTCCCAAATCTGGGTACTAGGGCAGCAGAGCCTTTCTGGAAGTCTTGTTCCTAGGTTGTAAATTACGTTGGAATGTGCATGGAGAAACGCCCCTAAGTTTATGTCTCATTATTTCTTCTTGGTATAAAAAATTTTTTAAATTGGAGTAAAGCTTAGAATATTGTTTGTCCTAGGTGTACACAATCTGGTTCATTTGTAGATTATATATGTCTATTCAAGTACAGATCCTCTTCCCATGTAAAATGTTACACAGGGTTCCGCAGACCTCCCTTGCTATATGGTCAGTCTTTTTGAGATATGTATATAATATGTGTTTGTATACATATAGTAACACTAATCTTAATTTATCCATTCCCCCCACCGTTCCTTTTAGATGAGCATAGTTTGTTTTCTAAGTCTGTGAGTGTCTTTCTCTGTGGAAATATGTTCATTTGTGTCAGTTATTAGATAACGCCTATAAGTGATATCATAGAATATAGGTCTTTTGCTTTTGGACTTACCTCATGTTTCATGATTATCTCCAGACTCATTTGTGGTGCCTCAGAGAGCAATGGTTCATTGTTTTCCATGGCTAATATTCCATTGTGTACATGGACCACTTCTTCTTTATCCATTCACCTCTTGTTGGATATTTTGATTGCTTCACTGTCTTGGCTATTGTGAATAAGGCTGCACTGCAGCTTTTGCGGCCTGTGTCTTCTCGATTCTTGTCTTCTCAGGTGAGAGGTCCAATGGTGTGCCTGCTGGATTGAATGGTACCTCCATTTTTACTTTTAAACACAGCTCCTTTCTGTTCTCATTATTGGCTGTTACCCTTTTACGTCTCACCAGCAGGTAGAGGGTACACAGTTCTGTAAAACCCCTTCAGCTTTTATTGTTCGTAGACTTTTTGCTGATGGTCAGTCGACTGGTGTAAGTTGAAACTTTTTGTAGATTAGATTGCAGGTGTCTAACACTCCCTGAGGTTGAGCTTTTATCCATTTACCTTTTTTTTAAAAAGAGTGTGAGTAAAACTTAACTCTTCATAATCTCTTCTTGAAACATTTGCCTGTTTTGAATTTTTTTTGTTCATTCCCTACTTCAGCACAATTTTTTAGGGCAGGTGTCCTTTACAACCCTGAGTCTTTGTGAATGTTAAGTGACCATTAGCTGTGAGTTTAAAGCTGCTCTTGCAGGAAACGGCCACAAGGTGGCAGCATTTCTCCTTTACCAAATTTGGTTACGAGGGAAACAGAGCCTTAATGGAAGTGGTGTTCTAGGTTGTATATTAGAATGGAATATGCCAGGAAAAAGCCGTTTAAGTTTATGTCTCATTACTTCTTGTTCATATTTGTAATTTACTTTTTATTTTTTATCCCAGCAAATTTGATTACAATGGTTTGTTTGCTCTAGGTGTGCAAGATGTGCTTCTTTCACACATATACAGGTATCTATTCTTCCTCACATCCTTTTCTCATGTACGTTATGACAGAATGTTGAGTACTCTTCTCCTGGTCTTCCGTACGCCTTTGGTGATTATATATTTCACATGGTTTGTATATCTCTGTTAACCCCAATATGGTAATGTATCCAATCCTCATCTCTTTCTATTTGGTGAACCATAAGTTTTTTAATGAATCTGTGATTGCCTCTCTCTTTGGAAATATCTTCATTGGTCTCGATTTTTAAGTAACTCCTAAAAGTGATATGATAGGATAGGTGTCTTTTGCTTTCTCACTTACTACAGGTGGCGTGATTACGTCTAGACTCATCTATGGTGCTGCAAATGGCATTGTTTCATTTTTTCACTAGCTCATATTCCATCTGTACAGGTAGCAGTTCTTCTTTGTCCGCCCATCTGTCGGTGGACTTTTTGGTTACTTCCGTATCTTGGCTATTGTAATACTATGCAATGCAGATTTGCATACCTGTGTCCTTCCAATTCTGTCTTCTTAGTTTATAGGTCCAGGAATAGGTCTGCTGGATCCTATGGTAGCTCAATGTTTACCTTTTAAAGGCACCTCTATTCTGTTCTCTTTAGTGGCTCTTTCCAGGTTACGTCCCACATAAAGTTGAGGGTATGCATTTCTTCCCAGCACCTTCAGCATTTATTCTTTGCAGTTTTTGCTGATGGTTATTCTGAGTGGTGTGAGCTGATACCTCTTTGTGGTTCAATTTGCATGTGTCTCATAATGCGTTGAAATTGAGCTTTTAGACATGTCCTTTTTATTTTTCCAGCTATGATTAGAGCTTATTTCTTCAAAGTGTTTTCTTAAAGTATGTGTCACCATTTGAAATATTTTGGCCATTACCTCCCTCAAGACATTTTGAGGGCAAGTTTCATTTACAGTTCTGCAGTACTTGTTCCTATGAAATGACCATTAGCACGGGCTTTAAAGCTGCTTTTGCAGGTAACTGCCAGAGGGCAGCAGCCTTTCTATGTTCCCCACCCTGGTAACTAGGGAAAAGCCCTTGCGGCCTGTGGTGTTTCTCGGTTAAAAATTAGAGTGGAGTGTGCCTGGAGAAACCCACACAAGCTGATGTCTCCTTACTTTTGTTGGATTTTTAAATGTAATTTTTATTTTTTATTGGAGTAATTTTCCACTCTGTACGTGGACCACTTCTACTTTGTGCATTCCTCGGTTGATGGACATTTTCATTTCTTCCAAGTGTTGGCTATGGTAAATATTGTTGGAGTGCAGGATTGCCAGCCTGTGACTTTTTGATTCTCATTTTCTCAGGTGATAGGCCCAGCAGTGGGTGTGATTCATTGACTGGTAGCACCGTGTTTCCCCTTTCAAAGCACCTCCTTTGTGTTTTCATTAGTGGCTCTTACCACGTCCCCCTTAGAATCGAGGGTACGCATTTCTCCACAATCGCTTCAGCATTTATTGTTTGCAGCATTTATGCTAATGGCCCTACTGGCTGCTGTGAGCTGATAGGTTTTTGTAATTTGGGTTTGCATGTATTTGAAAATTCGTAAAACTCATTATTTTTCTCCGCCGTTTTCTTTTCTGTTACAAAAAGGAAACAAATGGGAGTACATTATAACTCTGGAAACTGTCTTCTTAGAAGGTTGCCCTCTTTTGAATTTTTTGGTCGATTTTCCACCCCAGAGTTTTTTTAGAGAGCAGGTGTCATTTCCCGAACTGCAAGTTTGGTGAATATTTATTGACCTTTAGAAATGGGTTTAAAGCTGCTGTTGTGGGAAGTGGCCTCAAGCAGGCAGCATTTCTCCATTCCCAAATCTGGTTTCTAGGGCAGCAGAGCCTTTCTGGAAGTCGTGTTCCTAGGTTGTAAATTACATTGGAATGTGCATGGAGAAACCCCCATAAGTTTATGTCTCATTATTTCTTCTTGGTTTTAAAAATTTTTTAATTGTGGTAAAGCTTAGAATATTGTTTGTCCTAGGTGTACACAATCTGGTTCATTTGTAGATTATATATGTCTATTCAAGTACAGATCCTCTTCCCATGTAAAATGTTACAGAATGTTCCGCAGACCTCCCTTGCTATATGGTCGGTCGTTTTGAGATATGTATATAATATGTCTTTGTATACATATAGTAACACTAATCTTAATTTATCCATTCCCCCCACCTTTCCTTTTAGATGAGCATAGTTTGTTTTCTAAGTCTGTGAGTGTCTTTCTCTGTGGAAATATGTTCATTTGTGTCAGTTATTAGATAACGCCTATAAGTGATATCATAGAATATAGGTCTTTTGCTTTCCGACTTACCTCATGTTTCATGATTATCTCCAGAGTCATTTGTGGTGCCTCAGAGAGCAATGGTTCATTGTTTTCCATGGCTAATATTCCATTGTGTACATGGACCACTTCTTCTTTATCCATTCACCTCTTGTTGGATATTTTGATTGCTTCACGGTCTTGGCTATTGTGAATAAGTCTGCACTGCAGCTTTTGCGGCCTGTGTCTTCTCGATTCTTGCCTTCTCAGGTGAGAGGTCCAATGGTGTGCCTGCTGGATTGAATGGTACCTCCATTTTTACTTTTAAACACAGCTCCTTTCTATTCTCAATTTTGGCTGTTACCCTTTTACGTCTCAACAGCAGGTAGAGGGTTCACAGTTCTCTAAAACCCCTTCAGCATTTATTGTTCGTAGACTTTTTGCTGATGGTCAGTCGATTGGTGTAAGTTGAAAACTTTTTGTAGATTAGATTGCATGGGTCTAACACTCCCTGAGGTTGAGCTTTTATCCATTTTCCTTTTTTTTTAAAAGAGCGTCAGTAAAACGTAACTCTTCATATTCTCTTCTTGAAACATTTGCCTGTTTTGAAATTTTTTGTCCATTCCCTACTTCAGCACAATTTTTTAGGGCAGGTGTCCTTACAGCCCTGAGTCCTTGTGAATGTTAAGTGACCATTAGCTGTGACTTTAAAGCTGCTCTTGCAGGAAACGGCCACAAGGTGGCAGCATTTCTCCTTTACCAAATTTGGTTACTAGGGAAACAGAGCCTTAAAGGAAGTGGTGTTCTAGGTTGTAAATTAAAATGGAATGTGCCAGGAAAAAGCCCTTTAAGTTTATGTCTCATTACTTCTTGTTCATATTTGTAATTTACTTTTTATTTTTTATCCCAGCAAATTTGATTACAATGGTTTGTTTCTTCTTGGTGTGCAAGATGTGGTTCTTTCACACATATATGTGTATCTATTCTTCCTCGCATCCTTTTCCCATTTAGGTTATGACAGGATGTTGAGTATTCTTCTCCTGGTCTTCCGTACGCCTTTGGTGATTATATATTTCACACGGTATGTATATCTCTGTTAACCCCAATATGGTAATGTATCCAATCCTCATCCCTTTCTATTTGGTGAACCATAAGTTTTCAAATGAATCTGCGATTGTCTCTCTCTGTTGAAATATCTTCATTGGTATCAATTTTTAAGTAACTCCTAAAAGTGGTATGATAGGATATGTGTCTTTTGCTTTCTCACTTACTACAGGTGGCATGATTACGTCTAGACTCATCTATGGTGCTGCAAATGGCATTGTTTCATTTTTTTCAGTAGCGAATATTCCATCTGTACATGGAGGAGTTCTTCTTTGTCCATCCTTCTGTTGGTGGCCTTTTTGGTTACTTCCATATCTTGGCTATTGTAATACTGTGCAATGCAGATTTCCTGCCTCTGTCTTTCCAATTCTCTCCTCTTAGATTATAGGTCGAGGAGTGGGCCTGCTGGATCATATGGTAGCTCAATGTTTACCTTTTTAAGGCACCTCCATTCTGTTCTAGTTCGTGGCCCTTTCCAAGTTACGTCCCCCTTGAAGTTGAGGGTATGTATTTCTCTACAACACCTTCAGCATTTATTGTTTGTAGTTTTCTTGCTGGTGGTTATTCTGACAAGTGTGATCTGATACCTCTTTGTGGTTGAATTCGCACGTGCCTCATAATCCATTGAAAATGAGCTTGAAGGCATGTCCTTTTTTATTTTTCAAGCTGTGATTACCCCTTAGTTCTTCAAAGTGTTCTCTTAAAGTATGTGTCACATTTTGAAATGTATTGGCCATTACCTCCCTCAAGACATTTTGAGGGCAGGTTTCATTTACAGTTCTGCAGTACTTGTTCCTATGAAATGACCATTAGCACAGGCTTAAAGCTGTTTTTGCAGGTAACTGCCAGAGGGCAGCAGCCTTTCTATGTTCCCCACCCTGGTAACTCGGGAAAAGCCCTTGCACCCTGTGGTGTTTCTCGGTTATAAATTAGCGTGGAGTGTGCCTGGACAAACCCACACAAGCTGATGTCTCCTTACTTTCGTTGGATTTTTAAATGTAAGTTTTATTTTTTATTGGAGTAATTTTCCACTGTGTACGTGGACCACTTCTACTTTGTGCATTACTCGGTTGATGGACATTTTCATTGCTTCCAAGTGTTGGCTATGGTAAATATTGTTTTAGTGCAGGATTGCCAGCCTGTGACTTTTTGATTCTCATTTTCTCAGGTGATAGGCCAAGCAGTGGTTGTGATTGACTGACTGGTAGCACCGTGTTTCCCTTTTCAAAGCACCTTCTTTGTGTTTTCATTAGTGGCACTTACCACGTCCCCTTTAGAATCGAGGGTACACATTTCTCCACAATCGTTTCAGCATTTATTGTTTGCAGCATTTATGCTAATGGCCCTTCTGGCTGCTGTGAGCTGATAGGTTTTTGTAATTTGGGTTTGCATGTCTCTGAAAATTCCTAAAACTCATCATTTTTCTCCGCCGTTTTCTTTTCTGTTAAAAAAAGGAAACAGTTGGGAGTACAATATAACTCTTGATATGGTCTTCTTGGAAGGTTGCCCTCTTTTGAATTTTTTGGTCAATTTTCCACCCCAGAATTTTTTTAGAGAGCAGGTGTCATTTACCGAACTGCAAGTTTGGTGAATATTTAGTGACCTTTAGCAATGGGTTTAAAGCTGATTTGTGGGAAGTGGCCTCAAGCAGGCAGCATTTCTCCATTCCCAAATCTGGGTACTAGGGCAGCAGAGCCTTTCTGGAAGTCGTGTTCCTAGGTTGTAAATTACGTTGGAATGTGCATGGAGAAACGCCCCTAAGTTTATGTCTCATTATTTCTTCTTGGTATAATTTTTTTTTTAAAATTTGAGTAAAGCTTAGAATATTGTTTGTCCTAGGTGTACACAATCTGGTTCATTTGTAGATTATATATGTCTATTCAAGTACAGATCCTCTTCCCATGTAAAATGTTACACAGGGTTCTGCAGACCTCCCTTGCTATATGGTCGGTAGTTTTGAGATATGTATATAATATGTGTTTGTATACATATAGTAACACTAATCTTAATTTATCCATTCCCCCCACCTTTCCTTTTAGATGAGCATAGTTTGTTTTCTAAGTCTGTGAGTGTGTATCTCTGTGGAAATATGTTCATTTGTGTCAGTTATTAGATAACGCCTATAAGTGATATCATAGAATATAGGTCTTTTGCTTTCCGACTTACCTCATGATTCATGATTATCTAAAGACTCATTTGTGGTGCCTCAGAGAGCAATGGTTCATTGTTTTCCATGGCCAATATTCCATTGTGTACCTGGACCACTTCTTCTTTATCCATTCACCTCTTGTTGGATATTTTGATTGCTTCACGGTCTTGGCTATTGTGAATAAGGCTGCACTGCAGCTTTTGCGGCCTGTGTCTTCTCGATTCTTGTCTTCTCAGGTGAGAGGTCCAATGGTGTGCCTGCTGGATTGAATGGTACCTCCATTTTTACTTTTAAACACAGCTCCTTTCTGTTCTCATTATTGGCTGTTATCCTTTTACGTCTCACCAGCAGGTTGAGGGTACACAGTTCTGTAAAACCCCTTCAGCATTTATTTTTTGTAGACTTTTTGCTGATGGTCAGTCGACTGGTGTAAGTTGAAACTTTTTGTAGATTAGATTGCATGCGTCTAACACTCCCTGAGGTTGAGCTTTTATCCATGTTCCTTTTTTTTAAAAAAACAGTGTGAGTAAAACTTAACTCTTCATAATCTCTTCTTGAAACATTTGCCTGTTTTGAATTTTATTGTCCACTCCCTACTTCAGCACAATATTTTAGGGCAGGTGTCCTTTACAGCCCTGAGTCTTTGTGAATGTTAAGTGACCATTAGCTGTGAGTTTAAAGCTGCTCTTGCAGGTAACGGCCACAAGGTGGCATCATTTCTCCTTTACCAAATTTGGTTACGAGGGAAACAGAGCCTTAATGGAAGTGGTGTTCTAGGTTGTATATTAGAATGGAATATGCCAGGAAAAAGCCCTTTAAGTTTATGTCTCATTACTTCTTGTTCATATTTGTAATTTACGTTTTATTTTTTATCCCAGCAAATTTGATTACGATGGTTTGTTTGCTCTAGGTGTGCAAGATGTGGCTCTTTCACACATATACAGGTATCTATTCTTCCTCGCATCCTTTTCTCATGTAGGTTATGACGGAATGTTGAGTAGTCTTCTCCTGGTCTTCCGTACGTCTTTGGTGGTTATATATTTCACATGGTTTGTATATCTCTGTTAACCCCAATATGGTAATGTATCCAATCCTCATCCCTTTCTATTTGGTGAACCATAAGTTTTTAAATGAATCTGCGATTGCCTCTCTTTGTGGAAATATCTTCATTGGTATCGATTTTTAAGTAACTCCTAAAAGTGATATGATAGGATATGTGTCTTTTGCTTTCTCACTTACTACAGGTGGCGTGATTACGTCTAGACTCATCTATGGTGCTGCAAATGGCATTGTTTCATTTTTTCACTAGCTCATATTCCATCTGTACAGGTAGCAGTTCTTCTTTGTCCGCCCATCTGTCGGTGGACTTTTTGGTTACTTCCGTATCTTGGCTATTGTAATACTATGCAATGCAGATTTGCATACCTGTGTCCTTCCAATTCTGTCTTCTTAGTTTATAGGTCCAGGAATAGGTCTGCTGGATCCTATGGTAGCTCAATATTTACCTTTTAAAGGCACCTCTATTCTGTTCTCTTTAGTGGCTCTTTCCAGGTTACGTCCCACATAAAGTTGAGGGTATGCATTTCTTCCCAGCACCTTCAGCATTTATTCTTTGTAGTTTTTGCTGATGGTTCTTCTGAGTGGTGTGAGCTGATACCTCTTTGTGGTTGAATTTGCATGTGTCTCATAATGCGTTGAAATTGAGCTTTTAGACATGTCCTTTTTATTTTTCCAGCTATGATTAGAGCTTATTTCTTCAAAGTGTTTTCTTAAAGTATGTGTCACCATTTGAAATATTTTGGCCATTACCTCCCTCAAGACATTTTGAGGGCAAGTTTCATTTACAGTTCTGCAGTACTTGTTCCTATGAAATGACCATTAGCACGGGCTTTAAAGCTGCTTTTGCAGGTAACTGCCAGAGGGCAGCAGCCTTTCTATGTTCCCCACCCTGGTTACTAGGGAAAAGCCCTTGCGGCCTGTGGTGTTTCTCGGTTAAAAATTAGAGTGGAGTGTGCCTGGAGAAACCCACACAAGCTGATGTCTCCTTACTTTTGTTGGATTTTTAAATGTAATTTTTATTTTTTATTGGAGTAATTTTCCACTGTGTACGTGGACCACTTCTACTTTGTGCATTCCTCGGTTGATGGACATTTTCATTTCTTCCAAGTCTTGGCTATGGTAAATATTGTTGGAGTGCAGGATTGCCAGCCTGTGACTTTTTGATTCTCATTTTCTCAGGTGATAGGCCCAGCAGTGGGTGTGATTCATTGACTGGTAGCACCGTGTTTCCCCTTTCAAAGCACCTCCTTTGTGTTTTCATTAGTGGCTCTTACCACGTCCCCCTTAGAATCGAGGGTACGCATTTCTCCACAATCGCTTCAGCATTTATTGTTTGCAGCATTTATGCTAATGGCCCTACTGGCTGCTGTGAGCTGATAGGTTTTTGTAATTTGGGTTTGCATGTATTTGAAAATTCGTAAAACTCATTATTTTTCTCCGCCGTTTTCTTTTCTGTTACAAAAAGGAAACAAATGGGAGTACATTATAACTCTGGAAACTGTCTTCTTAGAAGGTTGCCCTCTTTTGAATTTTTTGGTCGATTTTCCACCCCAGAGTTTTTTTAGAGAGCAGGTGTCATTTCCCGAACTGCAAGTTTGGTGAATATTTATTGACCTTTAGAAATGGGTTTAAAGCTGCTGTTGTGGGAAGTGGCCTCAAGCAGGCAGCATTTCTCCATTCCCAAATCTGGTTTCTAGGGCAGCAGAGCCTTTCTGGAAGTCGTGTTCCTAGGTTGTAAATTACATTGGAATGTGCATGGAGAAACCCCCATAAGTTTATGTCTCATTATTTCTTCTTGGTTTTAAAAATTTTTTAATTGTGGTAAAGCTTAGAATATTGTTTGTCCTAGGTGTACACAATCTGGTTCATTTGTAGATTATATATGTCTATTCAAGTACAGATCCTCTTCCCATGTAAAATGTTACAGAATGTTCCGCAGACCTCCCTTGCTATATGGTCGGTCGTTTTGAGATATGTATATAATATGTCTTTGTATACATATAGTAACACTAATCTTAATTTATCCATTCCCCCCACCTTTCCTTTTAGATGAGCATAGTTTGTTTTCTAAGTCTGTGAGTGTCTTTCTCTGTGGAAATATGTTCATTTGTGTCAGTTATTAGATAACGCCTATAAGTGATATCATAGAATATAGGTCTTTTGCTTTCCGACTTACCTCATGTTTCATGATTATCTCCAGAGTCATTTGTGGTGCCTCAGAGAGCAATGGTTCATTGTTTTCCATGGCTAATATTCCATTGTGTACATGGACCACTTCTTCTTTATCCATTCACCTCTTGTTGGATATTTTGATTGCTTCACGGTCTTGGCTATTGTGAATAAGGCTGCACTGCAGCTTTTGCGGCCTGTGTCTTCTCGATTCTTGCCTTCTCAGGTGAGAGGTCCAATGGTGTGCCTGCTGGATTGAATGGTACCTCCATTTTTACTTTTAAACACAGCTCCTTTCTATTCTCATTATTGGCTGTTACCCTTTTACGTCTCAACAGCAGGTAGAGGGTTCACAGTTCTCTAAAACCCCTTCAGCATTTATTGTCCGTAGACTTTTTGCTGATGGTCAGTCGATTGGTGTAAGTTGAAAACTTTTTGTAGATTAGATTGCATGGGTCTAACACTCCCTGAGGTTGAGCTTTTATCCATTTTCCTTTTTTTTTAAAAGAGCGTCAGTAAAACGTAACTCTTCATATTCTCTTCTTGAAACATTTGCCTGTTTTGAAATTTTTTGTCCATTCCCTACTTCAGCACAATTTTTTAGGGCAGGTGTCCTTACAGCCCTGAGTCCTTGTGAATGTTAAGTGACCATTAGCTGTGACTTTAAAGCTGCTCTTGCAGGAAACGGCCACAAGGTGGCAGCATTTCTCCTTTACCAAATTTGGTTACTAGGGAAACAGAGCCTTAATGGAAGTGGTGTTCTATGTTGTAAATTAAAATGGAATGTGCCAGGAAAAAGCCCTTTAAGTTTATGTCTCATTACTTCTTGTTCATATTTGTAATTTACTTTTTATTTTTTATCCCAGCAAATTTGATTACAATGGTTTGTTTCTTCTTGGTGTGCAAGATGTGGTTCTTTCACACATATATGTGTATCTATTCTTCCTCGCATCCTTTTCCCATTTAGGTTATGACAGAATGTTGAGTATTCTTCTCCTGGTCTTCCGTACGCCTTTGGTGATTATATATTTCACATGGTATGTATATCTCTGTTAACCCCAATATGGTAATGTATCCAATCCTCATCCCTTTCTATTTGGTGAACGATAAGTTTTCAAATGAATCTGCGATTGCCTCTCTCTGTTGAAATATCTTCATTGGTATCAATTTTTAAGTAACTCCTAAAAGTGGTATGATAGGATATGTGTCTTTTGCTTTCTCACTTACTACAGGTGGCATGATTACGTCTAGACTCATCTATGGTGCTGCAAATGGCATTGTTTCATTTTTTTCAGTAGCGAATATTCCATCTGTACATGGAGGAGTTCTTCTTTGTCCATCCTTCTGTTGGTGGCCTTTTTGGTTACTTCCATATCTTGGCTATTGTAATACTGTGCAATGCAGATTTCCTGCCTCTGTCTTTCCAATTCTCTCCTCTTAGATTATAGGTCGAGGAGTGGGCCTGCTGGATCATATGGTAGCTCAATGTTTACCTTTTTAAGGCACCTCCATTCTGTTCTAGTTCGTGGCCCTTTCCAAGTTACGTCCCCCTTGAAGTTGAGGGTATGCATTTCTCTACAACACCTTCAGCATTTATTGTTTGTAGTTTTCTTGCTGGTGGTTATTCTGACAAGTGTGATCTGATACCTCTTTGTGGTTGAATTCGCACGTGCCTCATAATCCATTGAAAATGAGCTTGAAGGCATGTCCTTTTTTATTTTTCAAGCTGTGATTACCCCTTAGTTCTTCAAAGTGTTCTCTTAAAGTATGTGTCACATTTTGAAATGTATTGGCCATTACCTCCCTCAAGACATTTTGAGGGCAGGTTTCATTTACAGTTCTGCAGTACTTGTTCCTATGAAATGACCATTAGCACAGGCTTAAAGCTGTTTTTGCAGGTAACTGCCAGAGGGCAGCAGCCTTTCTATGTTCCCCACCCTGGTAACTCGGGAAAAGCCCTTGCACCCTGTGGTGTTTCTCGGTTATAAATTAGCGTGGAGTGTGCCTGGACAAACCCACACAAGCTGATGTCTCCTTACTTTCGTTGGATTTTTAAATGTAAGTTTTATTTTTTATTGGAGTAATTTTCCACTGTGTACGTGGACCACTTCTACTTTGTGCATTACACGGTTGATGGACATTTTCATTGCTTCCAAGTGTTGGCTATGGTAAATATTGTTGGAGTGCAGGATTGCCAGCCTGTGACTTTTTGATTCTCATTTTCTCAGGTGATAGGCCAAGCAGTGGTTGTGATTGACTGACTGGTAGCACCGTGTTTCCCTTTTCAAAGCACCTTCTTTGTGTTTTCATTAGTGGCACTTACCACGTCCCCTTTAGAATCGAGGGTACACATTTCTCCACAATCGTTTCAGCATTTATTGTTTGCAGCATTTATGCTAATGGCCCTTCTGGCTGCTGTGAGCTGATAGGTTTTTGTAATTTGGGTTTGCATGTCTCTGAAAATTCCTAAAACTCATCATTTTTCTCCGCCGTTTTCTTTTCTGTTAAAAAAAGGAAACAGTTGGGAGTACAATATAACTCTTGATATGGTCTTCTTGGAAGGTTGCCCTCTTTTGAATTTTTTGGTCAATTTTCCACCCCAGAATTTTTTCAGAGAGCAGGTGTCATTTACCGAACTGCAAGTTTGGTGAATATTTAGTGACCTTTAACAATGGGTTTAAAGCTGATTTGTGGGAAGTGGCCTCAAGCAGGCAGCATTTCTCCATTCCCAAATCTGGGTACTAGGGCAGCAGAGCCTTTCTGGAAGTCGTGTTCCTAGGTTGTAAATTACGTTGGAATGTGCATGGAGAAACGCCCCTAAGTTTATGCCTCATTATTTCTTCTTGGTATAATTTTTTTTTAAAAATTTGAGTAAAGCTTAGAATATTGTTTGTCCTAGGTGTACACAATCTGGTTCATTTGTAGATTATATATGTCTATTCAAGTACAGATCCTCTTCCCATGTAAAATGTTACACAGGGTTCTGCAGACCTCCCTTGCTATATGGTCGGTAGTTTTGAGATATGTATATAATATGTGTTTGTATACATATAGTAACACTAATCTTAATTTATCCATTCCCCCCACCTTTCCTTTTAGATGAGCATAGTTTGTTTTCTAAGTCTGTGAGTGTGTATCTCTGTGGAAATATGTTCATTTGTGTCAGTTATTAGATAACGCCTATAAGTGATATCATAGAATATAGGTCTTTTGCTTTCCGACTTACCTCATGATTCATGATTATCTAAAGACTCATTTGTGGTGCCTCAGAGAGCAATGGTTCATTGTTTTCCATGGCCAATATTCCATTGTGTACCTGGACCACTTCTTCTTTATCCATTCACCTCTTGTTGGATATTTTGATTGCTTCACGGTCTTGGCTATTGTGAATAAGGCTGCACTGCAGCTTTTGCGGCCTGTGTCTTCTCGATTCTTGTCTTCTCAGGTGAGAGGTCCAATGGTGTGCCTGCTGGATTGAATGGTACCTCCATTTTTACTTTTAAACACAGCTCCTTTCTGTTCTCATTATTGGCTGTTATCCTTTTACGTCTCACCAGCAGGTTGAGGGTACACAGTTCTGTAAAACCCCTTCAGCATTTATTTTTTGTAGACTTTTTGCTGATGGTCAGTCGACTGGTGTAAGTTGAAACTTTTTGTAGATTAGATTGCATGCGTCTAACACTCCCTGAGGTTGAGCTTTTATCCATGTTCCTTTTTTTTAAAAAAACAGTGTGAGTAAAACTTAACTCTTCATAATCTCTTCTTGAAACATTTGCCTGTTTTGAATTTTATTGTCCACTCCCTACTTCAGCACAATATTTTAGGGCAGGTGTCCTTTACAGCCCTGAGTCTTTGTGAATGTTAAGTGACCATTAGCTGTGAGTTTAAAGCTGCTCTTGCAGGTAACGGCCACAAGGTGGCATCATTTCTCCTTTACCAAATTTGGTTACGAGGGAAACAGAGCCTTAATGGAAGTGGTGTTCTAGGTTGTATATTAGAATGGAATATGCCAGGAAAAAGCCCTTTAAGTTTATGTCTCATTACTTCTTGTTCATATTTGTAATTTACGTTTTATTTTTTATCCCAGCAAATTTGATTACGATGGTTTGTTTGCTCTAGGTGTGCAAGATGTGGCTCTTTCACACATATACAGGTATCTATTCTTCCTCGCATCCTTTTCTCATGTAGGTTATGACGGAATGTTGAGTAGTCTTCTCCTGGTCTTCCGTACGTCTTTGGTGGTTATATATTTCACATGGTTTGTATATCTCTGTTAACCCCAATATGGTAATGTATCCAATCCTCATCCCTTTCTATTTGGTGAACCATAAGTTTTTAAATGAATCTGCGATTGCCTCTCTTTGTGGAAATATCTTCATTGGTATCAATTTTTAAGTAACTCCTAAAAGTGATATGATAGGATATGTGTCTTTTGCTTTCTCACTTACTACAGGTGGCGTGATTACGTCTAGACTCATCTATGGTGCTGCAAATGGCATTGTTTCATTTTTTCACTAGCTCATATTCCATCTGTACAGGTAGCAGTTCTTCTTTGTCCGCCCATCTGTCGGTGGACTTTTTGGTTACTTCCGTATCTTGGCTATTGTAATACTATGCAATGCAGATTTGCATACCTGTGTCCTTCCAATTCTGTCTTCTTAGTTTATAGGTCCAGGAATAGGTCTGCTGGATCCTATGGTAGCTCAATATTTACCTTTTAAAGGCACCTCTATTCTGTTCTCTTTAGTGGCTCTTTCCAGGTTACGTCCCACATAAAGTTGAGGGTATGCATTTCTTCCCAGCACCTTCAGCATTTATTCTTTGTAGTTTTTGCTGATGGTTATTCTGAGTGGTGTGAGCTGATACCTCTTTGTGGTTGAATTTGCATGTGTCTCATAATGCGTTGAAATTGAGCTTTTAGACATGTCCTTTTTATTTTTCCAGCTATGATTAGAGCTTATTTCTTCAAAGTGTTTTCTTAAAGTATGTGTCACCATTTGAAATATTTTGGCCATTACCTCCCTCAAGACATTTTGAGGGCAAGTTTCATTTACAGTTCTGCAGTACTTGTTCCTATGAAATGACCATTAGCACGGGCTTTAAAGCTGCTTTTGCAGGTAACTGCCAGAGGGCAGCAGCCTTTCTATGTTCCCCACCCTGGTAACTAGGGAAAAGCCCTTGCGGCCTGTGGTGTTTCTCGGTTAAAAATTAGAGTGGAGTGTGCCTGGAGAAACCCACACAAGCTGATGTCTCCTTACTTTTGTTGGATTTTTAAATGTAATTTTTATTTTTTATTGGAGTAATTTTCCACTGTGTACGTGGACCACTTCTACTTTGTGCATTCCTCGGTTGATGGACATTTTCATTTCTTCCAAGTGTTGGCTATGGTAAATATTGTTGGAGTGCAGGATTGCCAGCCTGTGACTTTTTGATTCTCATTTTCTCAGGTGATAGGCCCAGCAGTGGGTGTGATTCATTGACTGGTAGCACCGTGTTTCCCCTTTCAAAGCACCTCCTTTGTGTTTTCATTAGTGGCTCTTACCACGTCCCCCTTAGAATCGAGGGTACGCATTTCTCCACAATCGCTTCAGCATTTATTGTTTGCAGCATTTATGCTAATGGCCCTACTGGCTGCTGTGAGCTGATAGGTTTTTGTAATTTGGGTTTGCATGTATTTGAAAATTCGTAAAACTCATTATTTTTCTCCGCCGTTTTCTTTTCTGTTACAAAAAGGAAACAAATGGGAGTACATTATAACTCTGGAAACTGTCTTCTTAGAAGGTTGCCCTCTTTTGAATTTTTTGGTCGATTTTCCACCCCAGAGTTTTTTTAGAGAGCAGGTGTCATTTCCCGAACTGCAAGTTTGGTGAATATTTATTGACCTTTAGAAATGGGTTTAAAGCTGCTGTTGTGGGAAGTGGCCTCAAGCAGGCAGCATTTCTCCATTCCCAAATCTGGTTTCTAGGGCAGCAGAGCCTTTCTGGAAGTCGTGTTCCTAGGTTGTAAATTACATTGGAATGTGCATGGAGAAACCCCCATAAGTTTATGTCTCATTATTTCTTCTTGGTTTTAAAAATTTTTTAATTGTGGTAAAGCTTAGAATATTGTTTGTCCTAGGTGTACACAATCTGGTTCATTTGTAGATTATATATGTCTATTCAAGTACAGATCCTCTTCCCATGTAAAATGTTACAGAATGTTCCGCAGACCTCCCTTGCTATATGGTCGGTCGTTTTGAGATATGTATATAATATGTCTTTGTATACATATAGTAACACTAATCTTAATTTATCCATTCCCCCCACCTTTCCTTTTAGATGAGCATAGTTTGTTTTCTAAGTCTGTGAGTGTCTTTCTCTGTGGAAATATGTTCATTTGTGTCAGTTATTAGATAACGCCTATAAGTGATATCATAGAATATAGGTCTTTTGCTTTCCGACTTACCTCATGTTTCATGATTATCTCCAGAGTCATTTGTGGTGCCTCAGAGAGCAATGGTTCATTGTTTTCCATGGCTAATATTCCATTGTGTACATGGACCACTTCTTCTTTATCCATTCACCTCTTGTTGGATATTTTGATTGCTTCACGGTCTTGGCTATTGTGAATAAGGCTGCACTGCAGCTTTTGCGGCCTGTGTCTTCTCGATTCTTGCCTTCTCAGGTGAGAGGTCCAATGGCGTGCCTGCTGGATTGAATGGTACCTCCATTTTTACTTTTAAACAAAGCTCCTTTCTATTCTCAATTTTGGCTGTTACCCTTTTACGTCTCAACAGCAGGTAGAGGGTTCACAGTTCTCTAAAACCCCTTCAGCATTTATTGTTCGTAGACTTTTTGCTGATGGTCAGTCGATTGGTGTAAGTTGAAAACTTTTTGTAGATTAGATTGCATGGGTCTAACACTCCCTGAGGTTGAGCTTTTATCCATTTTCCTTTTTTTTAAAAGAGCGTCAGTAAAACGTAACTCTTCATATTCTCTTCTTGAAACATTTGCCTGTTTTGAAATTTTTTGTCCATTCCCTACTTCAGCACAATTTTTTAGGGCAGGTGTCCTTACAGCCCTGAGTCCTTGTGAATGTTAAGTGACCATTAGCTGTGACTTTAAAGCTGCTCTTGCAGGAAACGGCCACAAGGTGGCAGCATTTCTCCTTTACCAAATTTGGTTACGAGGGAAACAGAGCCTTAATGGAAGTGGTGTTCTAGGTTGTATATTAGAATGGAATATGCCAGGAAAAAGCCCTTTAAGTTTATGTCTCATTACTTCTTGTTCATATTTGTAATTTACGTTTTATTTTTTATCCCAGCAAATTTGATTACGATGGTTTGTTTGCTCTAGGTGTGCAAGATGTGGCTCTTTCACACATATACAGGTATCTATTCTTCCTCGCATCCTTTTCTCATGTAGGTTATGACGGAATGTTGAGTAGTCTTCTCCTGGTCTTCCGTACGTCTTTGGTGGTTATATATTTCACATGGTTTGTATATCTCTGTTAACCCCAATATGGTAATGTATCCAATCCTCATCCCTTTCTATTTGGTGAACCATAAGTTTTTAAATGAATCTGCGATTGCCTCTCTTTGTGGAAATATCTTCATTGGTATCAATTTTTAAGTAACTCCTAAAAGTGATATGATAGGATATGTGTCTTTTGCTTTCTCACTTACTACAGGTGGCGTGATTACGTCTAGACTCATCTATGGTGCTGCAAATGGCATTGTTTCATTTTTTCACTAGCTCATATTCCATCTGTACAGGTAGCAGTTCTTCTTTGTCCGCCCATCTGTCGGTGGACTTTTTGGTTACTTCCGTATCTTGGCTATTGTAATACTATGCAATGCAGATTTGCATACCTGTGTCCTTCCAATTCTGTCTTCTTAGTTTATAGGTCCAGGAATAGGTCTGCTGGATCCTATGGTAGCTCAATATTTACCTTTTAAAGGCACCTCTATTCTGTTCTCTTTAGTGGCTCTTTCCAGGTTACGTCCCACATAAAGTTGAGGGTATGCATTTCTTCCCAGCACCTTCAGCATTTATTCTTTGTAGTTTTTGCTGATGGTTATTCTGAGTGGTGTGAGCTGATACCTCTTTGTGGTTGAATTTGCATGTGTCTCATAATGCGTTGAAATTGAGCTTTTAGACATGTCCTTTTTATTTTTCCAGCTATGATTAGAGCTTATTTCTTCAAAGTGTTTTCTTAAAGTATGTGTCACCATTTGAAATATTTTGGCCATTACCTCCCTCAAGACATTTTGAGGGCAAGTTTCATTTACAGTTCTGCAGTACTTGTTCCTATGAAATGACCATTAGCACGGGCTTTAAAGCTGCTTTTGCAGGTAACTGCCAGAGGGCAGCAGCCTTTCTATGTTCCCCACCCTGGTAACTAGGGAAAAGCCCTTGCGGCCTGTGGTGTTTCTCGGTTAAAAATTAGAGTGGAGTGTGCCTGGAGAAACCCACACAAGCTGATGTCTCCTTACTTTTGTTGGATTTTTAAATGTAATTTTTATTTTTTATTGGAGTAATTTTCCACTGTGTACGTGGACCACTTCTACTTTGTGCATTCCTCGGTTGATGGACATTTTCATTTCTTCCAAGTGTTGGCTATGGTAAATATTGTTGGAGTGCAGGATTGCCAGCCTGTGACTTTTTGATTCTCATTTTCTCAGGTGATAGGCCCAGCAGTGGGTGTGATTCATTGACTGGTAGCACCGTGTTTCCCCTTTCAAAGCACCTCCTTTGTGTTTTCATTAGTGGCTCTTACCACGTCCCCCTTAGAATCGAGGGTACGCATTTCTCCACAATCGCTTCAGCATTTATTGTTTGCAGCATTTATGCTAATGGCCCTACTGGCTGCTGTGAGCTGATAGGTTTTTGTAATTTGGGTTTGCATGTATTTGAAAATTCGTAAAACTCATTATTTTTCTCCGCCGTTTTCTTTTCTGTTACAAAAAGGAAACAAATGGGAGTACATTATAACTCTGGAAACTGTCTTCTTAGAAGGTTGCCCTCTTTTGAATTTTTTGGTCGATTTTCCACCCCAGAGTTTTTTTAGAGAGCAGGTGTCATTTCCCGAACTGCAAGTTTGGTGAATATTTATTGACCTTTAGAAATGGGTTTAAAGCTGCTGTTGTGGGAAGTGGCCTCAAGCAGGCAGCATTTCTCCATTCCCAAATCTGGTTTCTAGGGCAGCAGAGCCTTTCTGGAAGTCGTGTTCCTAGGTTGTAAATTACATTGGAATGTGCATGGAGAAACCCCCATAAGTTTATGTCTCATTATTTCTTCTTGGTTTTAAAAATTTTTTAATTGTGGTAAAGCTTAGAATATTGTTTGTCCTAGGTGTACACAATCTGGTTCATTTGTAGATTATATATGTCTATTCAAGTACAGATCCTCTTCCCATGTAAAATGTTACAGAATGTTCCGCAGACCTCCCTTGCTATATGGTCGGTCGTTTTGAGATATGTATATAATATGTCTTTGTATACATATAGTAACACTAATCTTAATTTATCCATTCCCCCCACCTTTCCTTTTAGATGAGCATAGTTTGTTTTCTAAGTCTGTGAGTGTCTTTCTCTGTGGAAATATGTTCATTTGTGTCAGTTATTAGATAACGCCTATAAGTGATATCATAGAATATAGGTCTTTTGCTTTCCGACTTACCTCATGTTTCATGATTATCTCCAGAGTCATTTGTGGTGCCTCAGAGAGCAATGGTTCATTGTTTTCCATGGCTAATATTCCATTGTGTACATGGACCACTTCTTCTTTATCCATTCACCTCTTGTTGGATATTTTGATTGCTTCACGGTCTTGGCTATTGTGAATAAGGCTGCACTGCAGCTTTTGCGGCCTGTGTCTTCTCGATTCTTGCCTTCTCAGGTGAGAGGTCCAATGGCGTGCCTGCTGGATTGAATGGTACCTCCATTTTTACTTTTAAACACAGCTCCTTTCTATTCTCAATTTTGGCTGTTACCCTTTTACGTCTCAACAGCAGGTAGAGGGTTCACAGTTCTCTAAAACCCCTTCAGCATTTATTGTTCGTAGACTTTTTGCTGATGGTCAGTCGATTGGTGTAAGTTGAAAACTTTTTGTAGATTAGATTGCATGGGTCTAACACTCCCTGAGGTTGAGCTTTTATCCATTTTCCTTTTTTTTAAAAGAGCGTCAGTAAAACGTAACTCTTCATATTCTCTTCTTGAAACATTTGCCTGTTTTGAAATTTTTTGTCCATTCCCTACTTCAGCACAATTTTTTAGGGCAGGTGTCCTTACAGCCCTGAGTCCTTGTGAATGTTAAGTGACCATTAGCTGTGACTTTAAAGCTGCTCTTGCAGGAAACGGCCACAAGGTGGCAGCATTTCTCCTTTACCAAATTTGGTTACTAGGGAAACAGAGCCTTAATGGAAGTGGTGTTCTATGTTGTAAATTAAAATGGAATGTGCCAGGAAAAAGCCCTTTAAGTTTATGTCTCATTACTTCTTGTTCATATTTGTAATTTACTTTTTATTTTTTATCCCAGCAAATTTGATTACAATGGTTTGTTTCTTCTTGGTGTGCAAGATGTGGTTCTTTCACACATATATGTGTATCTATTCTTCCTCGCATCCTTTTCCCATTTAGGTTATGACAGAATGTTGAGTATTCTTCTCCTGGTCTTCCGTACGCCTTTGGTGATTATATATTTCACATGGTATGTATATCTCTGTTAACCCCAATATGGTAATGTATCCAATCCTCATCCCTTTCTATTTGGTGAACCATAAGTTTTCAAATGAATCTGCGATTGCCTCTCTCTGTTGAAATATCTTCATTGGTATCAATTTTTAAGTAACTCCTAAAAGTGGTATGATAGGATATGTGTCTTTTGCTTTCTCACTTACTACAGGTGGCATGATTACGTCTAGACTCATCTATGGTGCTGCAAATGGCATTGTTTCATTTTTTTCAGTAGCGAATATTCCATCTGTACATGGAGGAGTTCTTCTTTGTCCATCCTTCTGTTGGTGGCCTTTTTGGTTACTTCCATATCTTGGCTATTGTAATACTGTGCAATGCAGATTTCCTGCCTCTGTCTTTCCAATTCTCTCCTCTTAGATTATAGGTCGAGGAGTGGGCCTGCTGGATCATATGGTAGCTCAATGTTTACCTTTTTAAGGCACCTCCATTCTGTTCTAGTTCGTGGCCCTTTCCAAGTTACGTCCCCCTTGAAGTTGAGGGTATGCATTTCTCTACAACACCTTCAGCATTTATTGTTTGTAGTTTTCTTGCTGGTGATTATTCTGACAAGTGTGATCTGATACCTCTTTGTGGTTGAATTCGCACGTGCCTCATAATCCATTGAAAATGAGCTTGAAGGCATGTCCTTTTTTATTTTTCAAGCTGTGATTACCCCTTAGTTCTTCAAAGTGTTCTCTTAAAGTATGTGTCACCTTTTGAAATATATTGGCCATTACCTCCCTCAAGACATTTTGAGGGCAGGTTTCATTTGCAGTTCTGCAGTACTTGTTCCTATGAAATGACCATTAGCACAGGCTTAAAGCTGTTTTTGCAGGTAACTGCCAGAGGGCAGCAGCCTTTCTATGTTCCCCACCCTGGTAACTCGGGAAAAGCCCTTGCACCCTGTGGTGTTTCTCGGTTATAAATTAGCGTGGAGTGTGCCTGGACAAACCCACACAAGCTGATGTCTCCTTACTTTCGTTGGATTTTTAAATGTAAGTTTTATTTTTTATTGGAGTAATTTTCCACTGTGTACGTGGACCACTTCTACTTTGTGCATTACTCGGTTGATGGACATTTTCATTGCTTCCAAGTGTTGGCTATGGTAAATATTGTTTTAGTGCAGGATTGCCAGCCTGTGACTTTTTGATTCTCATTTTCTCAGGTGATAGGCCAAGCAGTGGTTGTGATTGACTGACTGGTAGCACCGTGTTTCCCTTTTCAAAGCACCTTCTTTGTGTTTTCATTAGTGGCACTTACCACGTCCCCTTTAGAATCGAGGGTACACATTTCTCCACAATCGTTTCAGCATTTATTGTTTGCAGCATTTATGCTAATGGCCCTTCTGGCTGCTGTGAGCTGATAGGTTTTTGTAATTTGGGTTTGCATGTCTCTGAAAATTCCTAAAACTCATCATTTTTCTCCGCCGTTTTCTTTTCTGTTAAAAAAAGGAAACAGTTGGGAGTACAATATAACTCTTGATATGGTCTTCTTGGAAGGTTGCCCTCTTTTGAATTTTTTGGTCAATTTTCCACCCCAGAATTTTTTCAGAGAGCAGGTGTCATTTACCGAACTGCAAGTTTGGTGAATATTTAGTGACCTTTAGCAATGGGTTTAAAGCTGATTTGTGGGAAGTGGCCTCAAGCAGGCAGCATTTCTCCATTCCCAAATCTGGGTACTAGGGCAGCAGAGCCTTTCTGGAAGTCGTGTTCCTAGGTTGTAAATTACGTTGGAATGAGCATGGAGAAACGCCCCTAAGTTTATGTCTCATTATTTCTTCTTGGTATAATTTTTTTTTTTAAATTTGAGTAAAGCTTAGAATATTGTTTGTCCTAGGTGTACACAATCTGGTTCATTTGTAGATTATATATGTCTATTCAAGTACAGATCCTCTTCCCATGTAAAATGTTACAGAATGTTCCGCAGACCTCCCTTGCTATATGGTCGGTCTTTTTGAGATATGTATATAATATATGTTTGTATACATATAGTAACACTAATCTTAATTTATGCATTCCCCCCACCTTTCCTTTTAGATGAGCATAGTTTGTTTTCTAAGTCTGTGAGTGTCTTTCTCTGTGGAAATATGTTCATTTGTGTCAGTTATTAGATAACGCCTATAAGTGATATCATAGAATATAGGTCTTTTGCTTTTGGACTTACCTCATGTTTCGTGATTATCTCCAGACTCATTTGTGGTGCCTGAGAGAGCAATGGTTCATTGTTTTCCATGGCCAATATTCCATTGTGTACATGGACCACTTCTTCTTTATCCATTCACCTCTTGTTGGATATTTTGATTGCTTCACGGTCTTGGCTATTGTGAATAAGGCTGCACTGCAGCTTTTGCGGCCTGTTTCTTCTCGATTCTTGCCTTCTCAGGTGAGAGGTCCAATGGTGTGCCTGCTGGATTGAATGGTACCTCCATTTTTACTTTTAAACACAGCTCCTTTCTATTCTCATTATTGGCTGTTACCCTTTTACGTCTCAACAGCAGGTAGAGGGTTCACAGTTCTCTAAAACCCCTTCAGCATTTATTGTTCGTAGACTTTTTGCTGATGGTCAGTCGATTGGTGTAAGTTGAAAACTTTTTGTAGATTAGATTGCATGGGTCTAACACTCCCTGAGGTTGAGCTTTTATCCATTTTCCTTTTTTTTAAAAGAGCGTCAGTAAAACGTAACTCTTCGTATTCTCTTCTTGAAACATTTGCCTGTTTTGAAATTTTTTGTCCATTCCCTACTTCAGCACAATTTTTAGGGCAGGTGTCCTTACAGCCCTGAGTCCTTGTGAATGTTAAGTGACCATTAGCTGTGACTTTAAAGCTGCTCTTGCAGGAAACGGCCACAAGGTGGCAGCATTTCTCCTTTACCAAATTTGGTTACTAGGGAAACAGAGCCTTAATGGAAGTGGTGTTCTAGGTTGTATATTAGAATGGAATATGCCAGGAAAAAGCCCTTTAAGTTTATGTCTCATTACCTCTTGTTCATATTTGTAATTTACTTTTTATTTTTTATCCCAGCAAATTTGATTACAATGGTTTGTTTGCTCTAGGTGTGCAAGATGTGGTTCTTTCACACATATACAGGTATCTATTTTTCCTCGCATCCTTTTCCCATGTAGGTTATGGCCCAATGTTGAGTAGTCTTCTCCTGGTCTTCCGTATATCTTTGGTGGTTATATATTTCACATGGTTTCTATATCTCTGTTAACCCCAATATGGTAATGTATCCAATCCTCATCCCTTTCTATTTGGTGAACCATAAGTTTTTAAATGAATCTACGATTGCCTCTCAGAAGTGGTCCATGTACACAATGGAATATTAGCCATGGAAAACCTTGAAGCACTGCTCTTTGAGGCACCATAGATGAGCCTGGAGATAATCACAAAACATGAAGTAGGTCGGAAAGCCAAAGACCTATAGCCTATATTATCACTTATGGCATTATCTAATAACTGACACAGATGAACATATTTCCAAAGAGAAAGACACTCACAGGCTTAGAAAACAAACTATGCTCATCTAAAAGGAAAGGAGGGGGGAAATTGAGAAATGAAGATTAGTGTTACTATACATATACAAATACATATTATATCCATGTATCAAAAAGACCGAACATATAGCAAGGGAGGTCGACGGAACACTGTAATATTTTACATGGGAAGAGGATCCGTACATTCATAGACATACATAATGTACAAATGAACCAGATTGTGTACACCTAGGACAGACAATGTTCTAAACTTTACCGAGATTAAAAAAAAAATTTAAAAACCAAGAAGAAGTAATGAGACATAAACTTATGGGGATTTCTCCTGGCAAATTCCATTCTAATTTACAACCTAGGACAATGACTTCCAGAAAGGCTCTGCTGCCCTAGTACCCAGATTGGGGAATGGAGAAATGCTACCTCCTTGTGGCCGTTTCCCATAACAGCAGCTTTGAACCCACTGCAAAAGGTCACTAAATTTTCACCAACTCGCAGTTCTGTAAATGGCACCCGCCCTCCAGAAAATTTCTGCGGTCAAAAATCGACCAAAAAATTCAAAAGAGGGCAACCTTCGAAGAAGACAATTTCAAGAGCTATATTGTACTCACGTTTTTTTTCTTTTAAGAGAAAAGACAAAGGCGTAGGAATATGATGAATTTTAAAAATTTTAATGACATGCATACCCATATTACAAAACCTATCAGCTCAGAGCAGTCAGAATGGTCATTAGGAAAAATGCTGCTAAAAATAAATAGTGAAGGGAGTGTGGAGAAATGCGTACCCTCGGTTGTAAGGGGGGGGCATGTAAAGAGCCACTAATGAAAACACAATGTAGGCGCTTTGAACAGGGAAACATTGAGCTACCAGTCAATCAATCACAACCACTGCTTGGCCTATCACCTGAGAAAATGAGAATCAAAAAGTCACAGGCTGGCAAACCTGTACGCCAGCAAGATTTACCATAGTCAGCACTTGGAAGCAATGAAAATGTCCATCAACCGAGGAATGCACCAAGAAGAAGTGGTCCACGTACACAATGGAATATTACTCTAATAATAAATATAAATTAAATTTAAAAACAAACAAAAGCAAGGAGACATCAACATTTGTGGGTTTATCCGGGCACATTGCACTCTAGTTTATAACCGAAGAACACCACTGGCCGGTAGGTCTGTTTCCCTGGTACCATCATGGGGAACGTAGAAAGGCTGCCGCTCTCTGGCCGTTACCTGCTAAAGCAGGTTTAAAGCCTGAGCTAATGTTCACTTCATATGAACAAGTGCTGCAGGGCTGTAAATGAAACCTGCCCTCAAAATATCTTGAGGGAGATAATGGCCAAAATATTTCAAATGGTGACACATACTTTAAGAAAACACTTTGAAGAAATAAGCTCTAATCACAGCTGGAAAAATAAAAAGGACATGTCTAAAAGCTCAGTTTCAACGCATTATGAGACACATGCAAATTCAACCACAAAGAGGTATCAGCTCACACCACTCAGAATAACCATCAGCAAAAACTACAAAGAATAAATGCTGAAGGTGCTGGGAAGAAATGCATACCCTCAACTTTATGTGGGACGTAACCTGGAAAGAGCCACTAAAGAGAACAGAATAGAGGTGCCTTTAAAAGGTAAACATTGAGCTACCATAGCATCCAGCAGACCTATTCCTGCACCTATAAACTAAGAAGAAAGAATTGGAAGGACACAGGTACGCAAATCTGCATTGCATAGTATTCCCATAGCCAAGATATGGAAGTAACCAAAAAGTCCACCGACAGATGGGCGGACAAAGAAGAACTGCTACATGTACAGATGGAATATGAGCTTGTGAAAAAATGAAACAATGCCATTTGCAGCACCATAGATGAGTCTAGAAGTAATCACGCCACTTGGAGTAAGTGAGAAAGCGAAATACCCATATCCTATCATATCACATATAGGTGTTACCTAAAAAATGATACAAACAAAGATATTTCCACAGAGAAACACTATCATAGCTTCATTAAAAAAACTTATGGTTCACCAAATGGAAAGGTGTGAGATTGGATACATTACCATATTGAGGTTAACAGAGAGATACAAACACATGTGAAATATATAATCACCAAAGACCTACGCAATACCAAGAGGAGACTACTCAACATTGTGTCATAACCGACATGGGAAAAGGATCCGAAGAAGAATAGATATATGCATATGTGTGAAAGAACCACATCTTGCACACCTAGAACAAAGAAAACATTGTAATCAAGTTTGCTGTGATAAAAAATAAAAATTAAGTTAAAAATACCAACAAGAAGTAATGAGACATAAACTTAAAGGGCTTTTTCCTCGCACATTCCATTCTAATTTACAACCTAGAACACCACTTCCAGTAAGGCTCTGTTGCCCTAGTAACCAGATTTGGTAAAGGAGAAATGCTGCCGCCTTGTGGCCGATTCCCGCAAGAGCAGCTTTTAACCCACAGCTAATGGTCACTTACCATTCACAAGGACTCAGGGCTATAAAGGACACCTGCCCTAAAAAAGTGTGCTGAGGTAGGGAATGGATAAAAAAAAAATTCAAAACACGCAGGATTTTCAAGATAGTATAAAGAGGTAAGTTTTACTCACTCTCTTTTTAAAGAAAGGAAAATGGATAAAAGTTCCACCTCAGGAAGTATTAGACTCATGCAATCTAATCTACAAAAAGTTTTCAACTCACACCAGTCGACTGACCATTGGCAAAAAGTCTACAAACAATAAATGCTGAAGAGGTTTTAGAGAACTGTGTATCCTCTAGCTGCTGGTGAGATGTAAAAGGGTTAAACGCTAATAATGAGAACAGAAAGGAGCTGCGTTGAAAAGGAAAAACTGAGGTACCATTCAATCCAGCAGGCGCACCAATGGGCCTCTCACCTGAGAAGACCAGAATGAAGAAGACCCGGGTTGCAAAAGCTGCACTGCAGCCTTATTCACAATAGACAAGACAGTGAAGCAACCAAAATGTCCATCAACAGATGAAAGGATAAAGAAGAAGTGGTGGTCCATGTAGACAATGAATACTAGCCATGGAAAACAGTGAAACACTGCTCTTTGAGGCACCATAGATGATCTTGGAGATAATCACAGAACATGAGGTAAGTCGGAAAGCAAAAGTCCTATATCCTATGATATCACTTATAGGCGTTATCTAATAACGGACACAAATGAACATATTTCCACAAAGAAAGTCAATCACAGACTTATTTAAAAAAAAAACTATGCTTATCTAAAAGGAAAGGTGGGGGGGATGGATAAATGAAGATTAGCGTTACCATATGTATACAGATACATATTATATACATATATCAAAAAGACCGACCCTATAGCAAGGAAGGTTTACAGAACACTCTGTAATAATTTACAGGGGAAGAGGATCTCTACATAAATAGGTATATAGAATATGTAGATGAACCAGAGTGTGTACACCTTGGACAAGCAACATTCTAACCATTACCCCAATTGAAAAAATTAAAACAACGAACTAGGAGTAATGAGACATAAACTTATGGGGGGTTTTCCTGGCACATTCCATCCAAATTTACAACCTAGGCAAACGACTTCCAGAACGGCTCTGCTGCCCTAGTACCCAGATTTGGGAATGGAGAAATGCTGCATCCTTGTGGCCGTTTCCCACAACAGCAGCTTTAAACCCACTGCCAAAGGTCACTAAATATTCACCAATGGCAGTTCTGTGAATGGCACCTGCCCTCCAAAAAATACTGAGGTCGAAAATCGACCAAAAAATTCTAGAGTGCAACCTTCCAAAAAGAAAATTTGAAGAGGTATATTATACTCACACTTTTTTTCTTTTTTCTTTTAACAGAAAAGAAAAAGGCGTGGACAAATGATGAATTGTAGGAATTTTGACAGGCATGTAAACCCAAATTACAAAAACCTATCAGCTCACACCAGTCAGAATGGCCATCAACAAAAATCCTGCAAACAATATATGCTGACGTGATTGTGGAGAAATGCATCCCCTCGATTCTAAGGGGGACGTGGTAAGAGTCACTAATGAAAGGACAATTGAGGTGCCTTGAAAAGGTAAACGTTGAGCTACCATAGCAGTCAATCAATCATACCCACTGCTGGGTCTATCACCTGAGAAAATGAAAATCAATAATCACAGGCTGGCAATCCTGCACTCCAGCAATATTTACCATAGGCAACACTTGGAAGCAACGGACATGTCCATCAACAGAGGAATGCACCAAGAAGAAGTGGTCCATGTACACAATGGAATATTAGCCATGGAAAACCTTGAAGCACTGCTCTTTGAGGCACCATAGATGAGCCTGGAGATAATCACAAAACATGAAGTAGGTCGGAAAGCCAAAGACCTATAGCCTATATTATCACTTATGGCATTATCTAATAACTGACACAGATGAACATATTTCCATAGAGAAAGACACTCACAGGCTTAGAAAACAAACTATGCTCATCTAAAAGGAAAGGAGGGGGGAAATTGAGAAATGAAGATTAGTGTTACTATACATATACAAATACATATTATATCCATGTATCAAAAAGACCGAACATATAGCAAGGGAGGTCGACGGAACACTGTAATATTTTACATGGGAAGAGGATCCGTACATTCATAGACATACATAATGTACAAATGAACCAGATTGTGTACACCTAGGACAGACAATGTTCTAAACTTTACCCAGATTAAAAAAAAAATTTAAAAACCAAGAAGAAGTAATGAGACATAAACTTATGGGGATTTCTCCTGGCAAATTCCATTCTAATTTACAACCTAGGACAATGACTTCCAGAAAGGCTCTGCTGCCCTAGTACCCAGATTGGGGAATGGAGAAATGCTACCTCCTTGTGGCCGTTTCCCACAACAGCAGCTTTGAACCCAGTGCAAAAGGTCACTAAATTTTCACCAACTCGCAGTTCTGTAAATGGCACCCGCCCTCCAGAAAATTTCTGCGGTCAAAAATCGACCAAAAAATTCAAAAGAGGGCAACCTTCGAAGAAGACAATTTCAAGAGCTATATTGTACTCAAGTTTTTTTTTCTTTTAAGAGAAAAGACAAAGGCGTAGGAATATGATGAATTTTAAAAATTTTAATGACATGCATACCCATATTACAAAACCTATCAGCTCAGAGCAGTCAGAATGGTCATTAGGAAAAATGCTGCTAAAAATAAATAGTGAAGGGAGTGTGGAGAAATGCGTACCCTCGGTTGTAAGGGGGGGGCATGTAAAGAGCCACTAATGAAAACACAATGTAGGCGCTTTGAACAGGGAAACATTGAGCTACCAGTCAATCAATCACAACCACTGCTTGGCCTATCACCTGAGAAAATGAGAATCAAAAAGTCACAGGCTGGCAAACCTGTACGCCAGCAAGATTTACCATAGTCAGCACTTGGAAGCAATGAAAATGTCCATCAACCGAGGAATGCACCAAGAAGAAGTGGTCCACGTACACAATGGAATATTACTCTAATAATAAATATAAATTAAATTTAAAAACAAACAAAAGCAAGGAGACATCAACATTTGTGGGTTTATCCGGGCACATTGCACTCTGGTTTATAACCGAAGAACACCACTGGCCGGTAGGTCTGTTTCCCTGGTACCAGCATGGGGAACGTAGAAAGGCTGCCGCTCTCTGGCCGTTACCTGCTAAAGCAGGTTTAAAGCCTGAGCTAATGGTCACTTCATATGAACAAGTACTGCGGGGCTGTAAATGAAACCTGCCCTCAAAATATCTTGAGGGAGATAATGGCCAAAATATTTCAAATGGTGACACATACTTTAAGAAAACACTTTGAAGAAATAAGCTCTAATCACAGCTGGAAAAATAAAAAGGACATGTCTAAAAGCTCAATTTCAACGCATTATGAGACACATGCAAATTCAACCACAAAGAGGTATCAGCTCACACCACTCAGAATAACCATCAGCAAAAACTACAAAGAATAAATGCTGAAGGTGCTGGGAAGAAATGCATACCCTCAACTTTATGTGGGACGTAACCTGGAAAGAGCCACTAAAGAGAACAGAATAGAGGTGCCTTTAAAATGTAAACATTGAGCTACCATAGGATCCAGCAGACCTATTCCTGCACCTATAAACTAAGAAGACAGAATTGGAAGGACACAGGTACGCAAATCTGCATTGCATAGTATTCCCATAGCCAAGATATGGAAGTAACCAAAAAGTCCACTGACAGATGGGCGGACAAAGAAGAACTGCTACATGTACAGATGGAATATGAGCTTGTGAAAAAATGAAACAATGCCATTTGCAGCACCATAAATGAGTCTAGAAGTAATCACGCCACTTGGAGTAAGTGAGAAAGCGAAATACCCATATCCTATCATATCACATATAGGTGTTACCTAAAAAATGATACAAACAAAGATATTTCCACAGAGAAACACTATCATAGCTTCATTAAAAAAACTTATGGTTCACCAAATGGAAAGGTGTGAGGATTGGATACATTACCATATTGAGGTTAACAGAGAGATACAAACACATGTGAAATATATAATCACCAAAGACCTACGCAATACCAAGAGGAGACTACTCAACATTGTGTCATAACCGACATGGGAAAAGGATCCGAAGAAGAATAGATATATGCATATGTGTGAAAGAACCACATCTTGCACACCTAGAACAAAGAAAACATTGTAATCAAGTTTGCTGTGGTAAAAAATAAAAATTAAGTTAAAAATACCAACAAGAAGTAATGAGACATAAACTTAAAGGGCTTTTTCCTCGCACATTCCATTCTAATTTACAACCTAGAACACCACTTCCAGTAAGGCTCTGTTGCCCTAGTAACCAGATTTGGTAAAGGAGAAATGCTGCCGCCTTGTGGCCGATTCCCGCAAGAGCAGCTTTTAACCCACAGCTAATGGTCACTTACCATTCACAAGGACTCAGGGCTGTAAAGGACACCTGCCCTAAAAAAGTGTGCTGAGGTAGGGAATGGATAAAAAAAAATTCAAAACACGCAGGATTTTCAAGGTAGTATAAAGAGGTAAGTTTTACTCACTCTCTTTTTAAAGAAAGGAAAATGGATAAAAGTTCCACCTCAGGAAGTATTAGACTCATGCAATCTAATCTACAAAAAGTTTTCAACTCACACCAGTCGACTGACCATTGGCAAAAAGTCTACAAACAATAAATGCTGAAGAGGTTTTAGAGAACTGTGTATCCTCTAGCTGCTGGTGAGATGTAAAAGGGTTAAACGCTAATAATGAGAACAGAAAGGAGCTGCGTTGAAAAGGAAAAACTGAGGTACCATTCAATCCAGCAGGCGCACCAATGGGCCTCTCACCTGAGAAGACCAGAATGAAGAAGACCCGGGTTGCAAAAGCTGCACTGCAGCCTTATTCACAATAGACAAGACAGTGAAGCAACCAAAATGTCCATCAACAGATGAAAGGATAAAGAAGAAGTGGAGGTCCAAGTAGACAATGAATACTAGGCATGGAAAACAGTGAAACACTGCTCTTTGAGGCACCATAGATGATCTTGGAGATAATCACAGAACATGAGGTAAGTCGGAAAGCAAAAGTCCTATATCCTATGATATCACTTATAGGCGTTATCTAATAACGGACACAAATGAACATATTTCCACAAAGAAAGTCAATCACAGACTTATTTAAAAAAAAAAAAAAAACTATGCTTATCTAAAAGGAAAGGTGGGGGGGATGGATAAATGAAGATTAGCGTTACCATATGTATACAAATACATATTATATACATATATCAAAAAGACCGACCCTATAGCAAGGAAGGTTTACGGAACACTCTGTAATAATTTACAGGGGAAGAGGATCTCTACATAAATAGATATATAGAATATGTAGATGGACCAGAGTGTGTACACCTTGGACAAGCAACATTCTAACCATTACCCCAATTGAAAAAATTAAAACAACGAACTAGGAGTAATGAGACATAAACTTATGGGGGGTTTTCCTGGCACATTCCATCCAAATTTACAACCTAGGCAAACGACTTCCAGAACGGCTCTTCTGCCCTAGTACCCAGATTTGGGAATGGAGAAATGCTGCATCCTTGTGGCCGTTTCCCACAACAGCAGCTTTAAACCCACTGCCAAAGGTCACTAAATATTCACCAATGGCAGTTCTGTAAATGGCACCTGCCCTCCAAAAAATACTGAGGTCGAAAATCGACCAAAAAATTCTAGAGTGCAACCTTCTAAAAAGAAAATTTGAAGAGGTATATTATACTCACAGTTTTTTTCTTTTTTCTTTTAACAGAAAAGTAAAAGGCGTGGACAAATGATGAATTGTAGGAATTTTGACAGGCATGTAAACCCAAATTACAAAAACCTATCAGCTCACACCAGTCAGAATGGCCATCAACAAAAATCCTGCAAACAATATATGCTGACGTGATTGTGGAGAAATGCGTCCCCTCGATTCTAAGTGGGACGTGGTAAGAGTCACTAATGAAAGGACAATTGAGGTGCCTTGAAAATGTAAACGTTGAGCTACCATAGCAGTCAATCAATCATACCCACTGCTGGGTCTATCACCTGAGAAAATGAAAATCAATAATCACAGGCTGGCAATCCTGCACTCCAGCAATATTTACCATAGGCAACACTTGGAAGCAACGGACATGTCCATCAACAGAGGAATGCACCAAGAAGAAGTGGTCCATGTACACAATGGAATATTAGCCATGGAAAACCTTGAAGCACTGCTCTTTGAGGCACCATAGATGAGCCTGGAGATAATCAAAAAACATGAAGTAGGTCGGAAAGCCAAAGACCTATAGCCTATATTATCACTTATGGCATTATCTAATAACTGACACAGATGAACATATTTCCAAAGAGAAAGACACTCACAGGCTTAGAAAACAAACTATGCTCATCTAAAAGGAAAGGAGGGGGGAAATTGAGAAATGAAGATTAGTGTTACTATACATATACAAATACATATTATATCCATGTATCAAAAAGACCGAACATATAGCAAGGGAGGTCGACGGAACACTGGAATATTTTACATGGGAAGAGGATCTGTACATTCATAGACATGCATAATGTACAAATGAACCAGAATGTGTACACCTAGGACAGACAATGTTCTAAATTTACCCAGATTAAAAAAAAAAATTTAAAAACCAAGAAGAAGTAATGAGATATAAACTTATGGGGATTTCTCCTGGCAAATTCCATTCTAATTTACAACCTAGGACAATGACTTCCAGAAAGGCTCTGCTGCCCTAGTACCCAGATTGGGGAATGGAGAAATGCTACCTCCTTGAGGCCGTTTCCCACAACAGCAGCTTTGAACCCACTGCAAAAGGTCACTAAATTTTCACCAACTTGCAGTTCTGTAAATGGCACCCGCCCTCCAGAAAATTTCTGCGGTCAAAAATCGACCAAAAAATTCAAAAGAGGGCAACCTTCGAAGAAGACAATTTCAAGAGCTATATTGTACTCACGGTTTTTTCTTTTAAGAGAAAAGACAAAGGCGTAGGAATATGATGAATTTTAAAAATTTTAATGACATGCATACCCATATTACAAAACCTATCAGCACAGAGCAGTCAGAATGGCCATTAGGAAAAATGCTGCAAAAAATAAATGGTGAAGGGAGTGTGGAGAAATGCGTACCCTCGGTTGTAAGGGGGGGGCATGTAAAGAGCCACTAATGAAAACACAATGTAGGCGCTTTGAACAGGGAAACATTGAGCTACCAGTCAATCAATCACAACCACTGCTTGGCCTATCACCTGAGAAAATGAGAATCAAAAAGTCACAGGCTGGCAAACCTGTACGCCAGCAAGATTTACCATAGTCAGTACTTGGAAGCAATGAAAATGTCCATCAACCGAGGAATGCACCAAGAAGAAATGGTCCACGTACACAATGGAATATTACTCTAATAATAAATATAAATTAAATTTAAAAACAAACAAAAGCAAGGAGACATCAACATTTGTGGGTTTATCCGGGCACATTGCACTCTAGTTTATAACCGAAGAACACCACTGGCCGGTAGGTCTGTTTCCCTGGTACCAGCATGGGGAACGTAGAAAGGCTGCCGCTCTCTGGCCGTTACCTGCAAAAGCAGGTTTAAAGCCTGAGCTAATGGTCACTTCATATGAACAAGTACTGCAGGGCTGTAAATGAAACCTGCCCTCAAAATATCTTGAGGGAGATAATGGCCAAAATATTTCAAATGGTGACACATACTTTAAGAAAACACTTTGAAGAAATAAGCTCTAATCACAGCTGGAAAAATAAAAAGGACATGTCTAAAAGCTCAATTTCAACGCATTATGAGACACATGCAAATTCAACCACAAAGAGGTATCAGCTCACACCACTCAGAATATCCATCAGCAAAAAGTACAAAGAATAAATGCTGAAGGTGCTGGGAAGAAATGCATACCCTCAACTTTATGTGGGACGTAACCTGGAAAGAGCCACTAAAGAGAACAGAATAGAGTTGCCTTTAAAATGTAAACATTGAGCTACCATAGGATCCAGCAGACCTATTCCTGGACCTATAAACTAAGAAGACAGAATTGGAAGGACACAGGTACGCAAATCTGCATTGCATAGTATTCCCATAGCCAAGATATGGAAGTAACCAGAAAGTCCACCGACACATGGGCGGACAAAGAAGGACTGCTACATGTACAGATGGAATATGAGCTTGTGAAAAAATGAAACAATGCCATTTGCAGCACCATAGATGAGTCTAGAAGTAATCACGCAACTTGGAGTAAGTGAGAAAGCGAAAGACCCATATCCTATCATATCACATATAGGTGTTACCTAAAAAATGATACAAACAAAGATATTTCCACAGAGAAACACTATCATAGCTTCATTAAAAAAACTTATGGTTCACCAAATGGAAAGGTGTGAGATTGGATACATTACCATATTGAGGTTAACAGAGAGATACAAACACATGTGAAATATATAATCACCAAAGACCTACGCAATACCAAGAGGAGACTACTCAACATTGTGTCATAACCGACATGGGAAAAGGATCCGAAGAAGAATAGATATATGCATATGTGTGAAAGAACCACATCTTGCACACCTAGAACAAAGAAAACATTGTAATCAAGTTTGCTGTGGTAAAAAATAAAAATTAAGTTAAAAATACCAACAAGAAGTAATGAGACATAAACTTAAAGGGCTTTTTCCTCGCACATTCCATTCTAATTTACAACCTAGAACACCACTTCCAGTAAGGCTCTGTTGCCCTAGTAACCAGATTTGGTAAAGGAGAAATGCTGCTGCCTTGTGGCCGATTCCCGCAAGAGCAGCTTTTAACCCACAGCTAATGGTCACTTACCATTCACAAGGACTCAGGGCTGTAAAGGACACCTGCCCTAAAAAAGTGTGCTGAGGTAGGGAATGGATAAAAAAAAAATTCAAAACACGCAGGATTTTCAAGATAGTATAAAGAGGTAAGTTTTACTCACTCTCTTTTTAAAGAAAGGAAAATGGATAAAAGTTCCACCTCAGGAAGTATTAGACTCATGCAATTTAATCTACAAAAAGTTTTCAACTCACACCAGTCGACTGACCATTGGCAAAAAGTCTACAAACAATAAATGCTGAAGAGGTTTTAGAGAACTGTGTATCCTCTAGCTGCTGGTGAGATGTAAAAGGGTTAAACGCTAATAATGAGAACAGAAAGGAGCTGCGTTGAAAAGGAAAAACTGAGGTACCATTCAATCCAGCAGGCGCACCAATGGGCCTCTCACCTGAGAAGACCAGAATGAAGAAGACCCGGGTTGCAAAAGCTGCACTGCAGCCTTATTCACAATAGACAAGACAGTGAAGCAACCAAAATGTCCATCAACAGATGAAAGGATAAAGAAGAAGTGGTGGTCCATGTAGACAATGAATACTAGGCATGGAAAACAGTGAAACACTGCTCTTTGAGGCACCATAGATGATCTTGGAGATAATCACAGAACATGAGGTAAGTCGGAAAGCAAAAGTCCTATATCCTATGATATCACTTATAGGCGTTATCTAATAACGGACACAAATGAACATATTTCCACAAAGAAAGTCAATGACAGACTTATTTAAAAAAAAAAAAACTATGCTTATCTAAAAGGAAAGGTGGGGGGGATGGATAAATGAAGATTAGCGTTACCATATGTATACAAATACATATTATATACATATATCAAAAAGACCGACCCTATAGCAAGGAAGGTTTACGGAACACTCTGTAATAATTTACAGGGGAAGAGGATCTCTACATAAATAGGTTTATAGAATATGTAGATGAACCAGAGTGTGTACACCTTGGACAAGCAACATTCTAACCATTACCCCAAATGAAAAAATTAAAACAACGAACTAGGAGTAATGAGACATAAACTTATGGGGGGTTTTCCTGGCACATTCCATCCAAATTTACAACCTAGGCAAACGACTTCCAGAACGGCTCTGCTGCCCTAGTACCCAGATTTGGCAATGGAGAAATGCTGCATCCTTGTGGTCGTTTCCCACAACAGCAGCTTTAAACCCACTGCCAAAGGTCACTAAATATTCACCAATGGCAGTTTTGTAAATGGCACCTGCCCTCCAAAAAATACTGAGGTCGAAAATCGACCAAAAAATTCTAGAGTGTAACCTTCCAAAAAGAAAATTTGAAGAGGTATATTATACTCACAGTTTTTTTCTTTTTTCTTTTAACAGAAAAGAAAAAGGCGTGGACAAATGATGAATTGTAGGAATTTTGACAGGCATGTAAACCCAAATTACAAAAACCTATCAGCTCACACCAGTCAGAATGGCCATCAACAAAAATCCTGCAAACAATATATGCTGACGTGATTGTGGAGAAATGCGTCCCCTCGATTCTAAGGGGGACGTGGTAAGAGTCACTAATGAAAGGACAATTGAGGTGCCTTGAAAAGGTAAACGTTGAGCTACCATAGCAGTCAATCAATCATACCCACTGCTGGGTCTATCACCTGAGAAAATGAAAATCAATAATCACAGGCTGGCAATCCTGCACTCCAGCAATATTTACCATAGGCAACACTTGGAAGCAACGGACATGTCCATCAACAGAGGAATGCACCAAGAAGAAGTGGTCCATGTACACAATGGAATATTAGCCATGGAAAACCTTGAAGCACTGCTCTTTGAGGCACCATAGATGAGCCTGGAGATAATCAAAAAACATGAAGTAGGTCGGAAAGCCAAAGACCTATAGCCTATATTATCACTTATGGCATTATCTAATAACTGACACAGATGAACATATTTCCAAAGAGAAAGACACTCACAGGCTTAGAAAACAAACTATGCTCATCTAAAAGGAAAGGAGGGGGGAAATTGAGAAATGAAGATTAGTGTTACTATACATATACAAATACATATTATATCCATGTATCAAAAAGACCGAACATATAGCAAGGGAGGTCGACGGAACACTGTAATATTTTACATGGGAAGAGGATCTGTACATTCATAGACATGCATAATGTACAAATGAACCAGATTGTGTACACCTAGGACAGACAATGTTCTAAATTTACCCAGATTAAAAAAAAAAATTTAAAAACCAAGAAGAAGTAATGAGATATAAACTTATGGGGATTTCTCCTGGCAAATTCCATTCTAATTTACAACCTAGGACAATGACTTCCAGAAAGGCTCTGCTGCCCTAGTACCCAGATTGGGGAATGGAGAAATGCTACCTCCTTGAGGCCGTTTCCCACAACAGCAGCTTTGAACCCACTGCAAAAGGTCACTAAATTTTCACCAACTTGCAGTTCTGTAAATGGCACCCGCCCTCCAGAAAATTTCTGCGGTCAAAAATCGACCAAAAAATTCAAAAGAGGGCAACCTTCGAAGAAGACAATTTCAAGAGCTATATTGTACTCACGGTTTTTTCTTTTAAGAGAAAAGACAAAGGCATAGGAATATGATGAATTTTAAAAATTTTAATGACATGCATACCCATATTACAAAACCTATCAGCTCAGAGCAGTCAGAATGGCCATTAGGAAAAATGCTGCAAAAAATAAATGGTGAAGGGAGTGTGGAGAAATGCGTACCCTCGGTTGTAAGGGGGGGCATGTAAACAGCCACTAATGAAAACACAATGTAGGCGCTTTGAACAGGGAAACATTGAGCTACCAGTCAATCAATCACAACCACTGCTTGGCCTATCACCTGAGAAAATGAGAATCAAAAAGTCACAGGCTGGTAAACCTGTACGCCAGCAAGATTTACCATAGTCAGTACTTGGAAGCAATGAAAATGTCCATCAACCGAGGAATGCACCAAGAAGAAGTGGTCCACGTACACAATGGAATATTACTCTAATAATAAATATAAATTAAATTTAAAAACAAACAAAAGCAAGGAGACATCAACATTTGTGGGTTTATCCGGGCACATTGCACTCTAGTTTATAACCGAAGAACACCACTGGCCGGTAGGTCTGTTTCCCTGGTACCAGCATGGGGAACATAGAAAGGCTGCCGCTCTCTGGCCGTTACCTGCAAAAGCAGGTTTAAAGCCTGAGCTAATGGTCACTTCATATGAACAAGTACTGCAGGGCTGTAAATGAAACCTGCCCTCAAAATATCTTGAGGGAGATAATGGCCAAAATATTTCAAATGGTGACACATACTTTAAGAAAACACTTTGAAGAAATAAGCTCTAATCACAGCTGGAAAAATAAAAAGGACATGTCTAAAAGCTCAATTTCAACGCATTATGAGACACATGCAAATTCAACCACAAAGAGGTATCAGCTCACACCACTCAGAATAACCATCAGCAAAAACTACAAAGAATAAATGCTGAAGGTGCTGGGAAGAAATGCATACCCTCAACTTTATGTGGGACGTAACCTGGAAAGAGCCACTAAAGAGAACAGAATAGAGGTGCCTTTAAAAGGTAAACATTGAGCTACCATAGCATCCAGCAGACCTATTCCTGGACCTATAAACTAAGAAGACAGAATTGGAAGGACACAGGTACGCAAATCTGCATTGCATAGTATTCCCATAGCCAAGATATGGAAGTAACCAGAAAGTCCACCGACAGATGGGCGGACAAAGAAGGACTGCTACATGTACAGATGGAATATGAGCTTGTGAAAAAATGAAACAATGCCATTTGCAGCACCATAGATGAGTCTAGAAGTAATCACGCAACTTGGAGTAAGTGAGAAAGCGAAAGACCCATATCCTATCATATCACATATAGGTGTTACCTAAAAAATGATACAAACAAAGATATTTCCACAGAGAAACACTATCATAGCTTCATTAAAAAAACTTATGGTTCACCAAATGGAAAGGTGTGAGATTGGATACATTACCATATTGAGGTTAACAGAGAGATACAAACACATGTGAAATATATAATCACCAAAGACCTACGCAATACCAAGAGGAGACTACTCAACATTGTTTCATAACCGACATGGGAAAAGGATCCGAAGAAGAATAGATATACGCATATGTGTGAAAGAACCACATCTTGCACACCTAGAACAAAGAAAACATTGTAATCAAGTTTGCTGTGGTAAAAAATAAAAATTAAGTTAAAAATACCAACAAGAAGTAATGAGACATAAACTTAAAGGGCTTTTTCCTCGCACATTCCATTCTAATTTACAACCTAGAACACCACTTCCAGTAAGGCTCTGTTGCCCTAGTAACCAGATTTGGTAAAGGAGAAATGCTGCCGCCTTGTGGCCGATTCCCACAAGAGCAGCTTTTAACCCACAGCTAATGGTCACTTACCATTCACAAGGACTCAGGGCTGTAAAGGACACCTGCCCTAAAAAAGTGTGCTGAGGTAGGGAATGGATAAAAAAAAAATTCAAAACACGCAGGATTTTCAAGATAGTATAAAGAGGTAAGTTTTACTCACTCTCTTTTTAAAGAAAGGAAAATGGATAAAAGTTCCACCTCAGGAAGTATTAGACTCATGCAATCTAATCTACAAAAAGTTTTCAACTCACACCAGTCGACTGACCATTGGCAAAAAGTCTACAAACAATAAATGCTGAAGAGGTTTTAGAGAACTGTGTATCCTCTAGCTGCTGGTGAGATGTAAAAGGGTTAAACGCTAATAATGAGAACAGAAAGGAGCTGCGTTGAAAAGGAAAAACTGAGGTACCATTCAATCCAGCAGGCGCACCAATGGGCCTCTCACCTGAGAAGACCAGAATGAAGAAGACCCGGGTTGCAAAAGCTGCACTGCAGCCTTATTCACAATAGACAAGACAGTGAAGCAACCAAAATGTCCATCAACAGATGAAAGGATAAAGAAGAAGTGGTGGTCCATGTAGACAATGAATACTAGGCATGGAAAACAGTGAAACACTGCTCTTTGAGGCACCATAGATGATCTTGGAGATAATCACAGAACATGAGGTAAGTCGGAAAGCAAAAGTCCTATATCCTATGATATCACTTATAGGCGTTATCTAATAACGGACACAAATGAACATATTTCCACAAAGAAAGTCAATCACAGACTTATTTAAAAAAAAAAAACTATGCTTATCTAAAAGGAAAGGTGGGGGGGATGGATAAATGAAGATTAGCGTTACCATATGTATACAAATACATATTATATACATATATCAAAAAGACCGACCCTATAGCAAGGAAGGTTTACGGAACACTCTGTAATAATTTACAGGGGAAGAGGATCTCTACATAAATAGGTTTATAGAATATGTAGATGAACCAGAGTGTGTACACCTTGGACAAGCAACATTGTAACCATTACCCCAATTGAAAAAATTAAAACAACGAACTAGGAGTAATGAGACATAAACTTATGGGGGGTTTTCCTGGCACATTCCATCCAAATTTACAACCTAGGCAAACGACTTCCAGAACGGCTCTGCTGCCCTAGTACCCAGATTTGGCAATGGAGAAATGCTGCATCCTTGTGGTCGTTTCCCACAACAGCAGCTTTAAACCCACTGCCAAAGGTCACTAAATATTCACCAATGGCAGTTTTGTAAATGGCACCTGCCCTCCAAAAAATACTGAGGTCGAAAATCGACCAAAAAATTCTAGAGTGCAACCTTCCAAAAAGAAAATTTGAAGAGGTATATTATACTCACAGTTTTTTTCTTTTTTCTTTTAACAGAAAAGAAAAAGGCGTGGACAAATGATGAATTGTAGGAATTTTGACAGGCATGTAAACCCAAATTACAAAAACCTATCAGCTCACACCAGTCAGAATGGCCATCAACAAAAATCTTGCAAACAATATATGCTGACGTGATTGTGGAGAAATGCGTCCCCTCGATTCTAAGGGGGACGTGGTAAGAGTCACTAATGAAAGGACAATTGAGGTGCCTTGAAAAGGTAAACGTTGAGCTACCATAGCAGTCAATCAATCATACCCACTGCTGGGTCTATCACCTGAGAAAATGAAAATCAATAATCACAGGCTGGCAATCCTGCACTCCAGCAATATTTACCATAGGCAACACTTGGAAGCAACGGACATGTCCATCAACAGAGGAATGCACCAAGAAGAAGTGGTCCATGTACACAATGGAATATTAGCCATGGAAAACCTTGAAGCACTGCTCTTTGAGGCACCATAGATGAGCCTGGAGATAATCAAAAAACATGAAGTAGGTCGGAAAGCCAAAGACCTATAGCCTATATTATCACTTATGGCATTATCTAATAACTGACACAGATGAACATATTTCCAAAGAGAAAGACACTCACAGGCTTAGAAAACAAACTATGCTCATCTAAAAGGAAAGGAGGGGGGAAATTGAGAAATGAAGATTAGTGTTACTATACATATACAAATACATATTATATCCATGTATCAAAAAGACCGAACATATAGCAAGGGAGGTCGACGGAACACTGTAATATTTTACATGGGAAGAGGATCTGTACATTCATAGACATGCATAATGTACAAATGAACCAGATTGTGTACACCTAGGACAGACAATGTTCTAAATTTACCCAGATTAAAAAAAAAATTTAAAAACCAAGAAGAAGTAATGAGATATAAACTTATGGGGATTTCTCCTGGCAAATTCCATTCTAATTTACAACCTAGGACAATGACTTCCAGAAAGGCTCTGCTGCCCTAGTACCCAGATTGGGGAATGGAGAAATGCTACCTCCTTGAGGCCGTTTCCCACAACAGCAGCTTTGAACCCACTGCAAAAGGTCACTAAATTTTCACCAACTTGCAGTTCTGTAAATGGCACCCGCCCTCCAGAAAATTTCTGCGGTCAAAAATCGACCAAAAAATTCAAAAGAGGGCAACCTTCGAAGAAGACAATTTCAAGAGCTATATTGTACTCACGGTTTTTTCTTTTAAGAGAAAAGACAAAGGCGTAGGAATATGATGAATTTTAAAAATTTTAATGACATGCATACCCATATTACAAAACCTATCAGCTCAGAGCAGTCAGAATGGCCATTAGGAAAAATGCTGCAAAAAATAAATGTTGAAGGGAGTGTGGAGAAATGCGTACCCTCGGTTGTAAGGGGGGGGGCATGTAAAGAGCCACTAATGAAAACACAATGTAGGCGCTTTGAACAGGGAAACATTGAGCTACCAGTCAATCAATCACAACCACTGCTTGGCCTATCACCTGAGAAAATGAGAATCAAAAAGTCACAGGCTGGCAAACCTATACGCCAGCAAGATTTACCATAGTCAGTACTTGGAAGCAATGAAAATGTCCATCAACCGAGGAATGCACCAAGAAGAAGTGGTCCACGTACACAATGGAATATTACTCTAATAATAAATGTAAATTAAATTTAAAAACAAACAAAAGCAAGGAGACATCAACATTTGTGGGTTTATCCGGGCACATTGCACTCTAGTTTATAACCGAAGAACACCACTGGCCGGTAGGTCTGTTTCCCTGGAACCAGCATGGGGAACGTAGAAAGGCTGCCGCTCTCTGGCCGTTACCTGCAAAAGCAGGTTTAAAGCCTGAGCTAATGGTCACTTCATATGAACAAGTACTGCAGGGCTGTAAATGAAACCTGCCCTCAAAATATCTTGAGGGAGATAATGGCCAAAATATTTCAAATGGTGACACATATTTTAAGAAAACACTTTGAAGAAATAAGCTCTAATCACAGCTGGAAAAATAAAAAGGACATGTCTAAAAGCTCAATTTCAACGCATTATGAGACACATGCAAATTCAACCACAAAGAGGTATCAGCTCACACCACTCAGAATAACCATCAGCAAAAACTACAAAGAATAAATGCTGAAGGTGCTGGGAAGAAATGCATACCCTCAACTTTATGTGGGACGTAACCTGGAAAGAGCCACTAAAGAGAACAGAATAGAGGTGCCTTTAAAAGGTAAACATTGAGCTACCATAGCATCCAGCAAACCTATTCCTGCACCTATAAACTAAGAAGACAGAATTGGAAGGACACAGGTACGCAAATCTGCATTGCATAGTATTCCCATAGCCAAGATATGGAAGTAACCAGAAAGTCCACCGACACATGGGCGGACAAAGAAGGACTGCTACATGTACAGATGGAATATGAGCTTGTGAAAAAATGAAACAATGCCATTTGCAGCACCATAGATGAGTCTAGAAGTAATCACGCCACTTGGAGTAAGTGAGAAAGCGAAAGACCCATATCCTATCATATCACATATAGGTGTTACCTAAAAAATGATACAAACAAAGATATTTCCACAGAGAAACACTATCATAGCTTCATTAAAAAAACTTATGGTTCACCAAATGGAAAGGTGTGAGGATTGGATACATTACCATATTGAGGTTAACAGAGAGATACAAACACATGTGAAATATATAATCACCAAAGACCTACGCAATACCAAGAGGAGACTACTCAACATTGTGTCATAACCGACATGGGAAAAGGATCCGAAGAAGAATAGATATATGCATATGTGTGAAAGAACCACATCTTGCACACCTAGAACAAAGAAAACATTGTAATCAAGTTTGCTGTGATAAAAAATAAAAATTAAGTTAAAAATACCAACAAGAAGTAATGAGACATAAACTTAAAGGGCTTTTTCCTCGCACATTCCATTCTAATTTACAACCTAGAACACCACTTCCAGTAAGGCTCTGTTGCCCTAGTAACCAGATTTGGTAAAGGAGAAATGCTGCCGCCTTGTGGCCGATTCCCGCAAGAGCAGCTTTTAACCCACAGCTAATGGTCACTTACCATTCACAAGGACTCAGGGCTATAAAGGACACCTGCCCTAAAAAATGTGCTGAGGTAGGGAATGGATAAAAAAAAATTCAAAACACGCAGGATTTTCAAGATAGTATAAAGAGGTAAGTTTTACTCACTCTCTTTTTAAAGAAAGGAAAATGGATAAAAGTTCCACCTCAGGAAGTATTAGACTCATGCAATCTAATCTACAAAAAGTTTTCAACTCACACCAGTCGACTGACCATTGGCAAAAAGTCTACAAACAATAAATGCTGAAGAGGTTTTAGAGAACTGTGTATCCTCTAGCTGCTGGTGAGATGTAAAAGGGTTAAACGCTAATAATGAGAACAGAAAGGAGCTGCGTTGAAAAGGAAAAACTGAGGTACCATTCAATCCAGCAGGCGCACCAATGGGCCTCTCACCTGAGAAGACCAGAATGAAGAAGACCCGGGTTGCAAAAGCTGCACTGCAGCCTTATTCACAATAGACAAGACAGTGAAGCAACCAAAATGTCCATCAACAGATGAAAGGATAAAGAAGAAGTGGTGGTCCATGTAGACAATGAATACTAGCCATGGAAAACAGTGAAACACTGCTCTTTGAGGCACCATAGATGATCTTGGAGATAATCACAGAACATGAGGTAAGTCGGAAAGCAAAAGTCCTATATCCTATGATATCACTTATAGGCGTTATCTAATAACGGACACAAATGAACATATTTCCACAAAGAAAGTCAATCACAGACTTATTTAAAAAAAAAAACTATGCTTATCTAAAAGGAAAGGTGGGGGGGATGGATAAATGAAGATTAGCGTTACCATATGTATACAGATACATATTATATACATATATCAAAAAGACCGACCCTATAGCAAGGAAGGTTTACAGAACACTCTGTAATAATTTACAGGGGAAGAGGATCTCTACATAAATAGGTATATAGAATATGTAGATGAACCAGAGTGTGTACACCTTGGACAAGCAACATTCTAACCATTACCCCAATTGAAAAAATTAAAACAACGAACTAGGAGTAATGAGACATAAACTTATGGGGGGTTTTCCTGGCACATTCCATCCAAATTTACAACCTAGGCAAACGACTTCCAGAACGGCTCTGCTGCCCTAGTACCCAGATTTGGGAATGGAGAAATGCTGCATCCTTGTGGCCGTTTCCCACAACAGCAGCTTTAAACCCACTGCCAAATGTCACTAAATATTCATCAATGGCAGTTCTGTAAATGGCACCTGCCCTCCAAAAAATCCTGAGGTCGAAAATCGACCAAAAAATTCTAGAGTGCAACCTTCCAAAAAGAAAATTTGAAGAGGTATATTATACTAACAGTTTTTTTCTTTTTTCTTTTAACAGAAAAGAAAAAGGCGTGGACAAATGATGAATTGTAGGAATTTTGACAGGCATGTAAACCCAAATTACAAAAACCTATCAGCTCACACCAGTCAGAATGGCCATCAACAAAAATCCTGCAAACAATATATGCTGACGTGATTGTGGAGAAATGCGTCCCCTCGATTCTAAGGGGGACGTGGTAAGAGTCACTAATGAAAGGACAATTGAGGTGCCTTGAAAAGGTAAACGTTGAGCTACCATAGCAGTCAATCAATCATACCCACTGCTGGGTCTATCACCTGAGAAAATGAAAATCAATAATCACAGGCTGGCAATCCTGCACTCCAGCAATATTTACCATAGGCAACACTTGGAAGCAACGGACATGTCCATCAACAGAGGAATGCACCAAGAAGAAGTGGTCCATGTACACAATGGAATATTAGCCATGGAAAACCTTGAAGCACTGCTCTTTGAGGCACCATAGATGAGCCTGGAGATAATCACAAAACATGAAGTAGGTCGGAAAGCCAAAGACCTATAGCCTATATTATCACTTATGGCATTATCTAATAACTGACACAGATGAACATATTTCCAAAGAGAAAGACACTCACAGGCTTAGAAAACAAACTATGCTCATCTAAAAGGAAAGGAGGGGGGAAATTGAGAAATGAAGATTAGTGTTACTATACATATACAAATACATATTATATCCATGTATCAAAAAGACCGAACATATAGCAAGGGAGGTCGACGGAACACTGTAATATTTTACATGGGAAGAGGATCCGTCCATTCATAGACATACATAATGTACAAATGAACCAGATTGTGTACACCTAGGACAGACAATGTTCTAAACTTTACCCAGATTAAAAAAAAAATTTAAAAACCAAGAAGAAGTAATGAGACATAAACTTATGGGGATTTCTCCTGGCAAATTCCATTCTAATTTACAACCTAGGACAATGACTTCCAGAAAGGCTCTGCTGCCCTAGTACCCAGATTGGGGAATGGAGAAATCCTACCACCTTGTGGCCGTTTCCCACAACAGCAGCTTTGAACCCACTGCAAAAGGTCACTAAATTTTCACCAACTCGCAGTTCTGTAAATGGCACCCGCCCTCCAGAAAATTTCTGCGGTCAAAAATCGACCAAAAAATTCAAAAGAGGGCAACCTTCGAAGAAGACAATTTCAAGAGCTATATTGTACTCACGTTTTTTTTCTTTTAAGAGAAAAGACAAAGGCGTAGGAATATGATGAATTTTAAAAATTTTAATGACATGCATACCCATATTACAAAACCTATCAGCTCAGAGCAGTCAGAATGGTCATTAGGAAAAATGCTGCTAAAAATAAATAGTGAAGGGAGTGTGGAGAAATGCGTACCCTCGGTTGTAAGGGGGCGGCATGTAAAGAGCCACTAATGAAAACACAATGTAGGCGCTTTGAACAGGGAAACATTGAGCTACCAGTCAATCAATCACAACCACTGCTTGGCCTATCACCTGAGAAAATGAGAATCAAAAAGTCACAGGCTGGCAAACCTGTACGCCAGCAAGATTTACCATAGTCAGCACTTGGAAGCAATGAAAATGTCCATCAACCGAGGAATGCACCAAGAAGAAGTGGTCCACGTACACAATGGAATATTACTCTAATAATAAATATAAATTAAATTTAAAAACAAACAAAAGCAAGGAGACATCAACATTTGTGGGTTTATCCGGGCACATTGCACTCTGGGTTATAACCGAAGAACACCACTGGCCGGTAGGTCTGTTTCCCTGGTACCAGCATGGGGAACGTAGAAAGGCTGCCGCTCTCTGGCCGTTACCTGCTAAAGCAGGTTTAAAGCCTGAGCTAATGGTCACTTCATATGAACAAGTACTGCGGGGCTGTAAATGAAACCTGCCCTCAAAATATCTTGAGGGAGATAATGGCCAAAATATTTCAAATGGTGACACATACTTTAAGAAAACACTTTGAAGAAATAAGCTCTAATCACAGCTGGAAAAATAAAAAGGACATGTCTAAAAGCTCAATTTCAACGCATTATGAGACACATGCAAATTCAACCACAAAGAGGTATCAGCTCACACCACTCAGAATAACCATCAGCAAAAACTACAAAGAATAAATGCTGAAGGTGCTGGGAAGAAATGCATACCCTCAACTTTATGTGGGACGTAACCTGGAAAGAGCCACTAAAGAGAACAGAATAGAGGTGCCTTTAAAATGTAAACATTGAGCTACCATAGGATCCAGCAGACCTATTCCTGGACCTATAAACTAAGAAGACAGAATTGGAAGGACACAGGTACGCAAATCTGCATTGCATAGTATTCCCATAGCCAAGATATGGAAGTAACCAGAAAGTCCACCGACAGATGGGCGGACAAAGAAGGACTGCTACATGTACAGATGGAATATGAGCTTGTGAAAAAATGAAACAATGCCATTTGCAGCACCATAGATGAGTCTAGAAGTAATCACGCAACTTGGAGTAAGTGAGAAAGCGAAAGACCCATATCCTATCATATCACATATAGGTGTTACCTAAAAAATGATACAAACAAAGATATTTCCACAGAGAAACACTATCATAGCTTCATTAAAAAAACTTATGGTTCACCAAATGGAAAGGTGTGAGATTGGATACATTACCATATTGAGGTTAACAGAGAGATACAAACACATGTGAAATATATAATCACCAAAGACCTACGCAATACCAAGAGGAGACTACTCAACATTGTGTCATAACCGACATGGGAAAAGGATCCGAAGAAGAATAGATATATGCATATGTGTGAAAGAACCACATCTTGCACACCTAGAACAAAGAAAACATTGTAATCAAGTTTGCTGTGGTAAAAAATAAAAATTAAGTTAAAAATACCAACAAGAAGTAATGAGACATAAACTTAAAGGGCTTTTTCCTCGCACATTCCATTCTAATTTACAACCTAGAACACCACTTCCAGTAAGGCTCTGTTGCCCTAGTAACCAGATTTGGTAAAGGAGAAATGCTGCCGCCTTGTGGCCGATTCCCACAAGAGCAGCTTTTAACCCACAGCTAATGGTCACTTACCATTCACAAGGACTCAGGGCTGTAAAGGACACCTGCCCTAAAAAAGTGTGCTGAGGTAGGGAATGGATAAAAAAAAATTCAAAACACGCAGGATTTTCAAGATAGTATAAAGAGGTAAGTTTTACTCACTCTCTTTTTAAAGAAAGGAAAATGGATAAAAGTTCCACCTCAGGAAGTATTAGACTCATGCAATCTAATCTACAAAAAGTTTTCAACTCACACCAGTCGACTGACCATTGGCAAAAAGTCTACAAACAATAAATGCTGAAGAGGTTTTAGAGAACTGTGTATCCTCTAGCTGCTGGTGAGATGTAAAAGGGTTAAACGCTAATAATGAGAACAGAAAGGAGCTGCGTTGAAAAGGAAAAACTGAGGTACCATTCAATCCAGCAGGCGCACCAATGGTCCTCTCACCTGAGAAGACCAGAATGAAAAAGACCCGGGTTGCAAAAGCTGCACTGCAGCCTTATTCACAATAGACAAGACAGTGAAGCAACCAAAATGTCCATCAACAGATGAAAGGATAAAGAAGAAGTGGTGGTCCATGTAGACAATGAATACTAGGCATGGAAAACAGTGAAACACTGCTCTTTGAGGCACCATAGATGATCTTGGAGATAATCACAGAACATGAGGTAAGTCGGAAAGCAAAAGTCCTATATCCTATGATATCACTTATAGGCGTTATCTAATAACGGACACAAATGAACATATTTCCACAAAGAAAGTCAATCACAGACTTATTTAAAAAAAAAAAAAAACTATGCTTATCTAAAAGGAAAGGTGGGGGGGATGGATAAATGAAGATTAGCGTTACCATATGTATACAAATACATATTATATACATATATCAAAAAGACCGACCCTATAGCAAGGAAGGTTTACGGAACACTCTGTAATAATTTACAGGGGAAGAGGATCTCTACATAAATAGGTTTATAGAATATGTAGATGAACCAGAGTGTGTACACCTTGGACAAGCAACATTCTAACCATTACCCCAAATGAAAAAATTAAAACAACGAACTAGGAGTAATGAGACATAAACTTATGGGGGGTTTTCCTGGCACATTCCATCCAAATTTACAACCTAGGCAAACGACTTCCAGAACGGCTCTGCTGCCCTAGTACCCAGATTTGGCAATGGAGAAATGCTGCATCCTTGTGGTCGTTTCCCACAACAGCAGCTTTAAACCCACTGCCAAAGGTCACTAAATATTCACCAATGGCAGTTCTGTAAATGGCACCTGCCCTCCAAAAAATACTGAGGTCGAAAATCGACCAAAAAATTCTAGAGTGCAACCTTCCAAAAAGAAAATTTGAAGAGGTATATTATACTCACAGTTTTTTTCTTTTTTCTTTTAACAGAAAAGAAAAAGGCGTGGACAAATGATGAATTGTAGGAATTTTGACAGGCACGTAAACCCAAATTACAAAAACCTATCAGCTCACACCAGTCAGAATGGCCATCAACAAAAATCCTGCAAACAATATATGCTGACGTGATTGTGGAGAAATGCGTCCCCTCGATTCTAAGGGGGACGTGGTAAGAGTCACTAATGAAAGGACAATTGAGGTGCCTTGAAAAGGTAAACGTTGAGCTACCATAGCAGTCAATCAATCATACCCACTGCTGGGTCTATCACCTGAGAAAATGAAAATCAATAATCACAGGCTGGCAATCCTGCACTCCAGCAATATTTACCATAGGCAACACTTGGAAGCAACGGACATGTCCATCAACAGAGGAATGCACCAAGAAGAAGTGGTCCATGTACACAATGGAATATTAGCCATGGAAAACCTTGAAGCACTGCTCTTTGAGGCACCATAGATGAGCCTGGAGATAATCAAAAAACATGAAGTAGGTCGGAAAGCCAAAGACCTATAGCCTATATTATCACTTATGGCATTATCTAATAACTGACACAGATGAACATATTTCCAAAGAGAAAGACACTCACAGGCTTAGAAAACAAACTATGCTCATCTAAAAGGAAAGGAGGGGGGAAATTGAGAAATGAAGATTAGTGTTACTATACATATACAAATACATATTATATCCATGTATCAAAAAGACCGAACATATAGCAAGGGAGGTCGACGGAACACTGTAATATTTTACATGGGAAGAGGATCTGTACATTCATAGACATGCATAATGTACAAATGAACCAGATTGTGTACACCTAGGACAGACAATGTTCTAAATTTACCCAGATTAAAAAAAAAATTTAAAAACCAAGAAGAAGTAATGAGATATAAACTTATGGGGATTTCTCCTGGCAAATTCCATTCTAATTTACAACCTAGGACAATGACTTCCAGAAAGGCTCTGCTGCCCTAGTACCCAGATTGGGGAATGGAGAAATGCTACCTCCTTGAGGCCGTTTCCCACAACAGCAGCTTTGAACCCACTGCAAAAGGTCACTAAATTTTCACCAACTTGCAGTTCTGTAAATGGCACCCGCCCTCCAGAAAATTTCTGCGGTCAAAAATCGACCAAAAAATTCAAAAGAGGGCAACCTTCGAAGAAGACAATTTCAAGAGCTATATTGTACTCACGGTTTTTTCTTTTAAGAGAAAAGACAAAGGCGTAGGAATATGATGAATTTTAAAAATTTTAATGACATGCATACCCATATTACAAAACCTATCAGCTCAGAGCAGTCAGAATGGCCATTAGGAAAAATGCTGCAAAAAATAAATGGTGAAGGGAGTGTGGAGAAATGCGTACCCTCGGTTGTAAGGGGGGGGGCATGTAAAGAGCCACTAATGAAAACACAATGTAGGCGCTTTGAACAGGGAAACATTGAGCTACCAGTCAATCAATCACAACCACTGCTTGGCCTATCACCTGAGAAAATGAGAATCAAAAAGTCACAGGCTGGCAAACCTGTACGCCAGCAAGATTTACCATAGTCAGTACTTGGAAGCAATGAAAATGTCCATCAACCGAGGAATGCACCAAGAAGAAGTGGTCCACGTACACAATGGAATATTACTCTAATAATAAATATAAATTAAATTTAAAAACAAACAAAAGCAAGGAGACATCAACATTTGTGGGTTTATCCGGGCACATTGCACTCTAGTTTATAACCGAAGAACACCACTGGCCGGTAGGTCTGTTTCCCTGGTACCAGCATGGGGAACGTAGAAAGGCTGCCGCTCTCTGGCCGTTACCTGCAAAAGCAGGTTTAAAGCCTGAGCTAATGGTCACTTCATATGAACAAGTACTGCAGGGCTGTAAATGAAACCTGCCCTCAAAATATCTTGAGGGAGATAATGGCCAAAATATTTCAAATGGTGACACATACTTTAAGAAAACACTTTGAAGAAATAAGCTCTAATCACAGCTGGAAAAATAAAAAGGACATGTCTAAAAGCTCAATTTCAACGCATTATGAGACACATGCAAATTCAACCACAAAGAGGTATCAGCTCACACCACTCAGAATAACCATCAGCAAAAACTACAAAGAATAAATGCTGAAGGTGCTGGGAAGAAATGCATACCCTCAACTTTATGTGGGACGTAACCTGGAAAGAGCCACTAAAGAGAACAGAATAGAGGTGCCTTTAAAATGTAAACATTGAGCTACCATAGGATCCAGCAGACCTATTCCTGGACCTATAAACTAAGAAGACAGAATTGGAAGGACACAGGTACGCAAATCTGCATTGCATAGTATTCCCATAGCCAAGATATGGAAGTAACCAGAAAGTCCACCGACAGATGGGCGGACAAAGAAGGACTGCTACATGTACAGATGGAATATGAGCTTGTGAAAAAATGAAACAATGCCATTTGCAGCACCATAGATGAGTCTAGAAGTAATCACGCAACTTGGAGTAAGTGAGAAAGCGAAAGACCCATATCCTATCATATCACATATAGGTGTTACCTAAAAAATGATACAAACAAAGATATTTCCACAGAGAAACACTATCATAGCTTCATTAAAAAAACTTATGGTTCACCAAATGGAAAGGTGTGAGATTGGATACATTACCATATTGAGGTTAACAGAGAGATACAAACACATGTGAAATATATAATCACCAAAGACCTACGCAATACCAAGAGGAGACTACTCAACATTGTGTCATAACCGACATGGGAAAAGGATCCGAAGAAGAATAGATATATGCATATGTGTGAAAGAACCACATCTTGCACACCTAGAACAAAGAAAACATTGTAATCAAGTTTGCTGTGGTAAAAAATAAAAATTAAGTTAAAAATACCAACAAGAAGTAATGAGACATAAACTTAAAGGGCTTTTTCCTCGCACATTCCATTCTAATTTACAACCTAGAACACCACTTCCAGTAAGGCTCTGTTGCCCTAGTAACCAGATTTGGTAAAGGAGAAATGCTGCCGCCTTGTGGCCGATTCCCACAAGAGCAGCTTTTAACCCACAGCTAATGGTCACTTACCATTCACAAGGACTCAGGGCTGTAAAGGACACCTGCCCTAAAAAAGTGTGCTGAGGTAGGGAATGGATAAAAAAAAAATTCAAAACACGCAGGATTTTCAAGATAGTATAAAGAGGTAAGTTTTACTCACTCTCTTTTTAAAGAAAGGAAAATGGATAAAAGTTCCACCTCAGGAAGTATTAGACTCATGCAATCTAATCTACAAAAAGTTTTCAACTCACACCAGTCGACTGACCATTGGCAAAAAGTCTACAAACAATAAATGCTGAAGAGGTTTTAGAGAACTGTGTATCCTCTAGCTGCTGGTGAGATGTAAAAGGGTTAAACGCTAATAATGAGAACAGAAAGGAGCTGCGTTGAAAAGGAAAAACTGAGGTACCATTCAATCCAGCAGGCGCACCAATGGGCCTCTCACCTGAGAAGACCAGAATGAAAAAGACCCGGGTTGCAAAAGCTGCACTGCAGCCTTATTCACAATAGACAAGACAGTGAAGCAACCAAAATGTCCATCAACAGATGAAAGGATAAAGAAGAAGTGGTGGTCCATGTAGACAATGAATACTAGGCATGGAAAACAGTGAAACACTGCTCTTTGACGCACCATAGATGATCTTGGAGATAATCACAGAACATGAGGTAAGTCGGAAAGCAAAAGTCCTATATCCTATGATATCACTTATAGGCGTTATCTAATAACGGACACAAATGAACATATTTCCACAAAGAAAGTCAATCACAGACTTATTTAAAAAAAAAAAAAATATGCTTATCTAAAAGGAAAGGTGGGGGGGATGGATAAATGAAGATTAGCGTTACCATATGTATACAAATACATATTATATACATATATCAAAAAGACCGACCCTATAGCAAGGAAGGTTTACGGAACACTCTGTAATAATTTGCAGGGGAAGAGGATCTCTACATAAATAGGTATATAGAATATGTAGATGAACCAGAGTGTGTACACCTTGGACAAGCAACATTCTAACCATTACCCCAATTGAAAAAATTAAAACAACGAACTAGGAGTAATGAGACATAAACGTATGGGGGGTTTTCCTGGCACATTCCATCCAAATTTACAACCTAGGCAAACGACTTCCAGAACGGCTCTGCTGCCCTAGTACCCAGATTTGGGAATGGAGAAATGCTGCATCCTTGTGGCCGTTTCCCACAACAGCAGCTTTAAACCCACTGCCAAAGGTCACTAAATATTCACCAATGGCAGTTCTGTAAATGGCACCTGCCCTCCAAAAAATACTGAGGTCGAAAATCGACCAAAAAATTCTAGAGTGCAACCTTCCAAAAAGAAAATTTGAAGAGGTATATTATACTCACACTTTTTTTCTTTTTTCTTTTAACAGAAAAGAAAAAGGCGTGGAAAAATGATGAATTGTAGGAATTTTGACAGGCACGTAAACCCAAATTACAAAAACCTATCAGCTCACACCAGTCAGAATGGCCATCAACAAAAATCCTGCAAACAATATATGCTGACGTGATTGTGGAGAAATGCGTCCCCTCGATTCTAAGGGGGACGTGGTAAGAGTCACTAATGAAAGGACAATTGAGGTGCCTTGAAAAGGTAAACGTTGAGCTACCATAGCAGTCAATCAATCATACCCACTGCTGGGTCTATCACCTGAGAAAATGAAAATCAATAATCACAGGCTGGCAATCCTGCACTCCAGCAATATTTACCATAGGCAACACTTGGAAGCAACGGACATGTCCATCAACAGAGGAATGCACCAAGAAGAAGTGGTCCATGTACACAATGGAATATTAGCCATGGAAAACCTTGAAGCACTGCTCTTTGAGGCACCATAGATGAGCCTGGAGATAATCACAAAACATGAAGTAGGTCGGAAAGCCAAAGACCTATAGCCTATATTATCACTTATGGCATTATCTAATAACTGACACAGATGAACATATTTCCAAAGAGAAAGACACTCACAGGCTTAGAAAACAAACTATGCTCATCTAAAAGGAAAGGAGGGGGGAAATTGAGAAATGAAGATTAGTGTTACTATACATATACAAATACATATTATATCCATGTATCAAAAAGACCGAACATATAGCAAGGGAGGTCGACGGAACACTGTAATATTTTACATGGGGAGAGGATCTGTACATTCATAGACATGCATAATGTACAAATGAACCAGATTGTGTACACCTAGGACAGACAATGTTCTAAATTTACCCAGATTAAAAAAAAAATTTAAAAACCAAGAAGAAGTAATGAGATATAAACTTATGGGGATTTCTCCTGGCAAATTCCATTCTAATTTACAACCTAGGACAATGACTTCCAGAAAGGCTCTGCTGCCCTAGTACCCAGATTGGGGAATGGAGAAATGCTACCTCCTTGAGGCCGTTTCCCACAACAGCAGCTTTGAACCCACTGCAAAAGGTCACTAAATTTTCACCAACTTGCAGTTCTGTAAATGGCACCCGCCCTCCAGAAAATTTCTGCGGTCAAAAATCGACCAAAAAATTCAAAAGAGGGCAACCTTCGAAGAAGACAATTTTAAGAGCTATATTGTACTCACGGTTTTTTCTTTTAAGAGAAAAGACAAAGGCGTAGGAATATGATGAATTTTAAAAATTTTAATGACATGCATACCCATATTACAAAACCTATCAGCTCAGAGCAGTCAGAATGGCCATTAGGAAAAATGCTGCAAAAAATAAATGGTGAAGGGAGTGTGGAGAAATGCGTACCCTCGGTTGTAAGGGGGGGGGCATGTAAAGAGCCACTAATGAAAACACAATGTAGGCGCTTTGAACAGGGAAACATTGAGCTACCAGTCAATCAATCACAACCACTGCTTGGCCTATCACCTGAGAAAATGAGAATCAAAAAGTCACAGGCTGGCAAACCTGTACGCCAGCAAGATTTACCATAGTCAGTACTTGGAAGCAATGAAAATGTCCATCAACCGAGGAATGCACCAAGAAGAAGTGGTCCACGTACACAATGGAATATTACTCTAATAATAAATATAAATTAAATTTAAAAACAAACAAAAGCAAGGAGACATCAACATTTGTGGGTTTATCCGGGCACATTGCACTCTAGTTTATAACCGAAGAACACCACTGGCCGGTAGGTCTGTTTCCCTGGTACCAGCATGGGGAACGTAGAAAGGCTGCCGCTCTCTGGCCGTTACCTGCAAAAGCAGGTTTAAAGCCTGAGCTAATGGTCACTTCATATGAACAAGTACTGCAGGGCTGTAAATGAAACCTGCCCTCAAAATATCTTGAGGGAGATAATGGCCAAAATATTTCAAATGGTGACACATACTTTAAGAAAACACTTTGAAGAAATAAGCTCTAATCACAGCTGGAAAAATAAAAAGGACATGTCTAAAAGCTCAATTTCAACGCATTATGAGACACATGCAAATTCAACCACAAAGAGGTATCAGCTCACACCACTCAGAATAACCATCAGCAAAAACTACAAAGAATAAATGCTGAAGGTGCTGGGAAGAAATGCATACCCTCAACTTTATGTGGGACGTAACCTGGAAAGAGCCACTAAAGAGAACAGAATAGAGGTGCCTTTAAAATGTAAACATTGAGCTACCATAGGATCCAGCAGACCTATTCCTGGACCTATAAACTAAGAAGACAGAATTGGAAGGACACAGGTACGCAAATCTGCATTGCATAGTATTCCCATAGCCAAGATATGGAAGTAACCAGAAAGTCCACCGACAGATGGGCGGACAAAGAAGGACTGCTACATGTACAGATGGAATATGAGCTTGTGAAAAAATGAAACAATGCCATTTGCAGCACCATAGATGAGTCTAGAAGTAATCACGCAACTTGGAGTAAGTGAGAAAGCGAAAGACCCATATCCTATCATATCACATATAGGTGTTACCTAAAAAATGATACAAACAAAGATATTTCCACAGAGAAACACTATCATAGCTTCATTAAAAAAACTTATGGTTCACCAAATGGAAAGGTGTGAGATTGGATACATTACCATATTGAGGTTAACAGAGAGATACAAACACATGTGAAATATATAATCACCAAAGACCTACGCAATACCAAGAGGAGACTACTCAACATTGTGTCATAACCGACATGGGAAAAGGATCCGAAGAAGAATAGATATATGCATATGTGTGAAAGAACCACATCTTGCACACCTAGAACAAAGAAAACATTGTAATCAAGTTTGCTGTGGTAAAAAATAAAAATTAAGTTAAAAATACCAACAAGAAGTAATGAGACATAAACTTAAAGGGCTTTTTCCTCGCACATTCCATTCTAATTTACAACCTAGAACACCACTTCCAGTAAGGCTCTGTTGCCCTAGTAACCAGATTTGGTAAAGGAGAAATGCTGCCGCCTTGTGGCCGATTCCCACAAGAGCAGCTTTTAACCCACAGCTAATGGTCACTTACCATTCACAAGGACTCAGGGCTGTAAAGGACACCTGCCCTAAAAAAGTGTGCTGAGGTAGGGAATGGATAAAAAAAAAATTCAAAACACGCAGGATTTTCAAGATAGTATAAAGAGGTAAGTTTTACTCACTCTCTTTTTAAAGAAAGGAAAATGGATAAAAGTTCCACCTCAGGAAGTATTAGACTCATGCAATCTAATCTACAAAAAGTTTTCAACTCACACCAGTCGACTGACCATTGGCAAAAAGTCTACAAACAATAAATGCTGAAGAGGTTTTAGAGAACTGTGTATCCTCTAGCTGCTGGTGAGATGTAAAAGGGTTAAACGCTAATAATGAGAACAGAAAGGAGCTGCGTTGAAAAGGAAAAACTGAGGTACCATTCAATCCAGCAGGCGCACCAATGGTCCTCTCACCTGAGAAGACCAGAATGAAAAAGACCCGGGTTGCAAAAGCTGCACTGCAGCCTTATTCACAATAGACAAGACAGTGAAGCAACCAAAATGTCCATCAACAGATGAAAGGATAAAGAAGAAGTGGTGGTCCATGTAGACAATGAATACTAGGCATGGAAAACAGTGAAACACTGCTCTTTGAGGCACCATAGATGATCTTGGAGATAATCACAGAACATGAGGTAAGTCGGAAAGCAAAAGTCCTATATCCTATGATATCACTTATAGGCGTTATCTAATAACGGACACAAATGAACATATTTCCACAAAGAAAGTCAATCACAGACTTATTTAAAAAAAAAAAAAAAACTATGCTTATCTAAAAGGAAAGGTGGGGGGGATGGATAAATGAAGATTAGCGTTACCATATGTATACAAATACATATTATATACATATATCAAAAAGACCGACCCTATAGCAAGGAAGGTTTACGGAACACTCTGTAATAATTTACAGGGGAAGAGGATCTCTACATAAATAGGTTTATAGAATATGTAGATGAACCAGAGTGTGTACACCTTGGACAAGCAACATTCTAACCATTACCCCAAATGAAAAAATTAAAACAACGAACTAGGAGTAATGAGACATAAACTTATGGGGGGTTTTCCTGGCACATTCCATCCAAATTTACAACCTAGGCAAACGACTTCCAGAACGGCTCTGCTGCCCTAGTACCCAGATTTGGCAATGGAGAAATGCTGCATCCTTGTGGTCGTTTCCCACAACAGCAGCTTTAAACCCACTGCCAAAGGTCACTAAATATTCACCAATGGCAGTTCTGTAAATGGCACCTGCCCTCCAAAAAATACTGAGGTCGAAAATCGACCAAAAAATTCTAGAGTGCAACCTTCCAAAAAGAAAATTTGAAGAGGTATATTATACTCACAGTTTTTTTCTTTTTTCTTTTAACAGAAAAGAAAAAGGCGTGGACAAATGATGAATTGTAGGAATTTTGACAGGCACGTAAACCCAAATTACAAAAACCTATCAGCTCACACCAGTCAGAATGGCCATCAACAAAAATCCTGCAAACAATATATGCTGACGTGATTGTGGAGAAATGCGTCCCCTCGATTCTAAGGGGGACGTGGTAAGAGTCACTAATGAAAGGACAATTGAGGTGCCTTGAAAAGGTAAACGTTGAGCTACCATAGCAGTCAATCAATCATACCCACTGCTGGGTCTATCACCTGAGAAAATGAAAATCAATAATCACAGGCTGGCAATCCTGCACTCCAGCAATATTTACCATAGGCAACACTTGGAAGCAACGGACATGTCCATCAACAGAGGAATGCACCAAGAAGAAGTGGTCCATGTACACAATGGAATATTAGCCATGGAAAACCTTGAAGCACTGCTCTTTGAGGCACCATAGATGAGCCTGGAGATAATCAAAAAACATGAAGTAGGTCGGAAAGCCAAAGACCTATAGCCTATATTATCACTTATGGCATTATCTAATAACTGACACAGATGAACATATTTCCAAAGAGAAAGACACTCACAGGCTTAGAAAACAAACTATGCTCATCTAAAAGGAAAGGAGGGGGGAAATTGAGAAATGAAGATTAGTGTTACTATACATATACAAATACACATTATATCCATGTATCAAAAAGACCGAACATATAGCAAGGGAGGTCGACGGAACACTGTAATATTTTACATGGGAAGAGGATCTGTACATTCATAGACATGCATAATGTACAAATGAACCAGATTGTGTACACCTAGGACAGACAATGTTCTAAATTTACCCAGATTAAAAAAAAAATTTAAAAACCAAGAAGAAGTAATGAGATATAAACTTATGGGGATTTCTCCTGGCAAATTCCATTCTAATTTACAACCTAGGACAATGACTTCCAGAAAGGCTCTGCTGCCCTAGTACCCAGATTGGGGAATGGAGAAATGCTACCTCCTTGAGGCCGTTTCCCACAACAGCAGCTTTGAACCCACTGCAAAAGGTCACTAAATTTTCACCAACTTGCAGTTCTGTAAATGGCACCCGCCCTCCAGAAAATTTCTGCGGTCAAAAATCGACCAAAAAATTCAAAAGAGGGCAACCTTCGAAGAAGACAATTTCAAGAGCTATATTGTACTCACGGTTTTTTCTTTTAAGAGAAAAGACAAAGGCGTAGGAATATGATGAATTTTAAAAATTTTAATGACATGCATACCCATATTACAAAACCTATCAGCTCAGAGCAGTCAGAATGGCCATTAGGAAAAATGCTGCAAAAAATAAATGGTGAAGGGAGTGTGGAGAAATGCGTACCCTCGGTTGTAAGGGGGGGGGCATGTAAAGAGCCACTAATGAAAACACAATGTAGGCGCTTTGAACAGGGAAACATTGAGCTACCAGTCAATCAATCACAACCACTGCTTGGCCTATCACCTGAGAAAATGAGAATCAAAAAGTCACAGGCTGGCAAACCTGTACGCCAGCAAGATTTACCATAGTCAGTACTTGGAAGCAATGAAAATGTCCATCAACCGAGGAATGCACCAAGAAGAAGTGGTCCACGTACACAATGGAATATTACTCTAATAATAAATATAAATTAAATTTAAAAACAAACAAAAGCAAGGAGACATCAACATTTGTGGGTTTATCCGGGCACATTGCACTCTAGTTTATAACCGAAGAACACCACTGGCCGGTAGGTCTGTTTCCCTGGTACCAGCATGGGGAACGTAGAAAGGCTGCCACTCTCTGGCCGTTACCTGCAAAAGCAGGTTTAAAGCCTGAGCTAATGGTCACTTCATATGAACAAGTACTGCAGGGCTGTAAATGAAACCTGCCCTCAAAATATCTTGAGGGAGATAATGGCCAAAATATTTCAAATGGTGACACATACTTTAAGAAAACACTTTGAAGAAATAAGCTCTAATCACAGCTGGAAAAATAAAAAGGACATGTCTAAAAGCTCAATTTCAACGCATTATGAGACACATGCAAATTCAACCACAAAGAGGTATCAGCTCACACCACTCAGAATAACCATCAGCAAAAACTACAAAGAATAAATGCTGAAGGTGCTGGGAAGAAATGCATACCCTCAACTTTATGTGGGACGTAACCTGGAAAGAGCCACTAAAGAGAACAGAATAGAGGTGCCTTTAAAATGTAAACATTGAGCTACCATAGGATCCAGCAGACCTATTCCTGGACCTATAAACTAAGAAGACAGAATTGGAAGGACACAGGTACGCAAATCTGCATTGCATAGTATTCCCATAGCCAAGATATGGAAGTAACCAGAAAGTCCACCGACAGATGGGCGGACAAAGAAGGACTGCTACATGTACAGATGGAATATGAGCTTGTGAAAAAATGAAACAATGCCATTTGCAGCACCATAGATGAGTCTAGAAGTAATCACGCAACTTGGAGTAAGTGAGAAAGCGAAAGACCCATATCCTATCATATCACATATAGGTGTTACCTAAAAAATGATACAAACAAAGATATTTCCACAGAGAAACACTATCATAGCTTCATTAAAAAAACTTATGGTTCACCAAATGGAAAGGTGTGAGATTGGATACATTACCATATTGAGGTTAACAGAGAGATACAAACACATGTGAAATATATAATCACCAAAGACCTACGCAATACCAAGAGGAGACTACTCAACATTGTGTCATAACCGACATGGGAAAAGGATCCGAAGAAGAATAGATATATGCATATGTGTGAAAGAACCACATCTTGCACACCTAGAACAAAGAAAACATTGTAATCAAGTTTGCTGTGGTAAAAAATAAAAATTAAGTTAAAAATACCAACAAGAAGTAATGAGACATAAACTTAAAGGGCTTTTTCCTCGCACATTCCATTCTAATTTACAACCTAGAACACCACTTCCAGTAAGGCTCTGTTGCCCTAGTAACCAGATTTGGTAAAGGAGAAATGCTGCCGCCTTGTGGCCGATTCCCACAAGAGCAGCTTTTAACCCACAGCTAATGGTCACTTACCATTCACAAGGACTCAGGGCTGTAAAGGACACCTGCCCTAAAAAAGTGTGCTGAGGTAGGGAATGGATAAAAACAAAATTCAAAACACGCAGGATTTTCAAGATAGTATAAAGAGGTAAGTTTTACTCACTCTCTTTTTAAAGAAAGGAAAATGGATAAAAGTTCCACCTCAGGAAGTATTAGACTCATGCAATCTAATCTACAAAAAGTTTTCAACTCACACCAGTCGACTGACCATTGGCAAAAAGTCTACAAACAATAAATGCTGAAGAGGTTTTAGAGAACTGTGTATCCTCTAGCTGCTGGTGAGATGTAAAAGGGTTAAACGCTAATAATGAGAACAGAAAGGAGCTGCGTTGAAAAGGAAAAACTGAGGTACCATTCAATCCAGCAGGCGCACCAATGGTCCTCTCACCTGAGAAGACCAGAATGAAAAAGACCCGGGTTGCAAAAGCTGCACTGCAGCCTTATTCACAATAGACAAGACAGTGAAGCAACCAAAATGTCCATCAACAGATGAAAGGATAAAGAAGAAGTGGTGGTCCATGTAGACAATGAATACTAGGCATGGAAAACAGTGAAACACTGCTCTTTGAGGCACCATAGATGATCTTGGAGATAATCACAGAACATGAGGTAAGTCGGAAAGCAAAAGTCCTATATCCTATGATATCACTTATAGGCGTTATCTAATAACGGACACAAATGAACATATTTCCACAAAGAAAGTCAATCACAGACCTATTTAAAAAAAAAAACTATGCTTATCTAAAAGGAAAGGTGGGGGGGATGGATAAATGAAGATTAGCGTTACCATATGTATACAAATACATATTATATACATATATCAAAAAGACCGACCCTATAGCAAGGAAGGTTTACGGAACACTCTGTAATAATTTACAGGGGAAGAGGATCTCTACATAAATAGGTTTATAGAATATGTAGATGAACCAGAGTGTGTACACCTTGGACAAGCAACATTCTAACCATTACCCCAAATGAAAAAATTAAAACAACGAACTAGGAGTAATGAGACATAAACTTATGGGGGGTTTTCCTGGCACATTCCATCCAAATTTACAACCTAGGCAAACGACTTCCAGAACGGCTCTGCTGCCCTAGTACCCAGATTTGGCAATGGAGAAATGCTGCATCCTTGTGGTCGTTTCCCACAACAGCAGCTTTAAACCCACTGCCAAAGGTCACTAAATATTCACCAATGGCAGTTTTGTAAATGGCACCTGCCCTCCAAAAAATACTGAGGTCGAAAATCGACCAAAAAATTCTAGAGTGCAACCTTCCAAAAAGAAAATTTGAAGAGGTATATTATACTCACAGTTTTTTTCTTTTTTCTTTTAACAGAAAAGAAAAAGGCGTGGACAAATGATGAATTGTAGGAATTTTGTCAAGCATGTAAACCCAAATTACAAAAACCTATCAGCTCACACCTAGTCAGAATGGCCATCAACAAAAATCCTGCAAACAATATATGCTGACGTGATTGTGGAGAAATGCGTCCCCTCGATTCTAAGGGGGACGTGGTAAGAGTCACTAATGAAAGGACAATTGAGGTGCCTTGAAAAGGTAAACGTTGAGCTACCATAGCAGTCAATCAATCATACCCACTGCTGGGTCTATCACCTGAGAAAATGAAAATCAATAATCACAGGCTGGCAATCCTGCACTCCAGCAATATTTACCATAGGCAACACTTGGAAGCAACGGACATGTCCATCAACAGAGGAATGCACCAAGAAGAAGTGGTCCATGTACACAATGGAATATTAGCCATGGAAAACCTTGAAGCACTGCTCTTTGAGGCACCATAGATGAGCCTGGAGATAATCAAAAAACATGAAGTAGGTCGGAAAGCCAAAGACCTATAGCCTATATTATCACTTATGGCATTATCTAATAACTGACACAGATGAACATATTTCCAAAGAGAAAGACACTCACAGGCTTAGAAAACAAACTATGCTCATCTAAAAGGAAAGGAGGGGGGAAATTGAGAAATGAAGATTAGTGTTACTATACATATACAAATACATATTATATCCATGTATCAAAAAGACCGAACATATAGCAAGGGAGGTCGACGGAACACTGTAATATTTTACATGGGAAGAGGATCTGTACATTCATAGACATGCATAATGTACAAATGAACCAGATTGTGTATACCTAGGACAGACAATGTTCTAAACTTTACACAGATTAAAAAAAAAATTTAAAAACCAAGAAGAAGTAATGAGACATAAACTTATGGGGATTTCTCCTGGCAAATTCCATTCTAATTTACAACCTAGGACAATGACTTCCAGAAAGGCTCTGCTGCCCTAGTACCCAGATTGGGGAATGGAGAAATGCTACCTCCTTGAGGCCGTTTCCCACAACAGCAGCTTTGAACCCACTGCAAAAGGTCACTAAATTTTCACCAACTTGCAGTTCTGTAAATGGCACCCGCCCTCCAGAAAATTTCTGCGGTCAAAAATCGACCAAAAAATTCAAAAGAGGGCAACCTTCGAAGAAGACAATTTCAAGAGCTATATTGTACTCACGTTTTTTTTCTTTTAAGAGAAAAGACAAAGGCGTAGGAATATGATGAATTTTAAAAATTTTAATGACATGCATACCCATATTACAAAACCTATCAGCTCAGAGCAGTCAGAATGGCCATTAGGAAAAATGCTGCAAAAAATAAATGGTGAAGGGAGTGTGGAGAAATGCGTACCCTCGGTTGTAAGGGGGGGGCATGTAAAGAGCCACTAATGAAAACACAATGTAGGCGCTTTGAACAGGGAAACATTGAGCTACCAGTCAATCAATCACAACCACTGCTTGGCCTATCACCTGAGAAAATGAGAATCAAAAAGTCACAGGCTGGCAAACCTGTACGCCAGCAAGATTTACCATAGCCAGCACTTGGAAGCAATGAAAATGTCCATCAACCGAGGAATGCACCAAGAAGAAGTGGTCCACGTACACAATGGAATATTACTCTAATAATAAATATAAATTAAATTTAAAAACAAACAAAAGCAAGGAGACATCAACATTTGTGGGTTTATCCGGGCACATTGCACTCTAGTTTATAACCGAAGAACACCACTGGCCGGTAGGTCTGTTTCCCTGGTACCAGCATGGGGAACGTAGAAAGGCTGCCACTCTCTGGCCGTTACCTGCAAAAGCAGGTTTAAAGCCTGAGCTAATGGTCACTTCATATGAACAAGTGCTGCAGGGCTGTAAATGAAACCTGCCCTCAAAATATCTTGAGGGAGATAATGGCCAAAATATTTCAAATGGTGACACATACTTTAAGAAAACACTTTGAAGAAATAAGCTCTAATCACAGCTGGAAAAATAAAAAGGACATGTCTAAAAGCTCAATTTCAACGCATTATGAGACACATGCAAATTCAACCACAAAGAGGTATCAGCTCACACCACTCAGAATAACCATCAGCAAAAACTACAAAGAATAAATGCTGAAGGTGCTGGGAAGAAATGCATACCCTCAACTTTATGTGGGACGTAACCTGGAAAGAGCCACTAAAGAGAACAGAATAGAGGTGCCTTTAAAAGGTAAACATTGAGCTACCATAGCATCCAGCAGACCTATTCCTGGACCTATAAACTAAGAAGACAGAATTGGAAGGACACAGGTACGCAAATCTGCATTGCATAGTATTCCCATAGCCAAGATATGGAAGTAACCAGAAAGTCCACCGACAGATGGGCGGACAAAGAAGAACTGCTACATGTACAGATGGAATATGAGCTTGTGAAAAAATGAAACAATGCCATTTGCAGCACCATAGATGAGTCTAGATGTAATCACGCCACTTGGAGTAAGTGAGAAAGCGAAAGACCCATATCCTATCATATCACATATAGGTGTTACCTAAAAAATGATACAAACAAAGATATTTCCACAGAGAAACACTATCATAGCTTCATTAAAAAAACTTATGGTTCACCAAATGGAAAGGTGTGAGGATTGGATACATTACCATATTGAGGTTAACAGAGAGATACAAACACATGTGAAATATATAATCACCAAAGACCTACGCAATACCAAGAGGAGACTACTCAACATTGTGTCATAACAGACATGGGAAAAGGATCCGAAGAAGAATAGATATATGCATATGTGTGAAAGAACCACATCTTGCACACCTAGAACAAAGAAAACATTGTAATCAAGTTTGCTGTGATGAAAAATAAAAATTAATTTAAAAACACCAACAAGAAGTAATGAGACATAAACTTAAAGGGCTTTTTCCTCGCACATTCCATTCTAATTTACAACCTAGAACACCACTTCCAGTAAGGCTCTGTTGCCCTAGTAACCAGATTTGGTAAAGGAGAAATGCTGCTGCCTTGTGGCCGATTCCCGCAAGAGCAGCTTTTAACCCACAGCTAATGGTCACTTACCATTCACAAGGACTCAGGGCTGTAAAGGACACCTGCCCTAAAAAAGTGTGCTGAGGTAGGGAATGGATAAAAAAAAATTCAAAACACGCAGGATTTTCAAGATAGTATAAAGAGGTAAGTTTTACTCACTCTCTTTTTAAAGAAAGGAAAATGGATAAAAGTTCCACCTCAGGAAGTATTAGACTCATGCAATCTAATCTACAAAAAGTTTTCAACTCACACCTGTCGACTGACCATTGGCAAAAAGTCTACAAACAATAAATGCTGAAGAGGTTTTAGAGATCTGTGTACCCTGTAGCTGCTGGTGAGATGTAAAAGGGTTAAATGCTAATAATGCGAACAGAAAGGAGCTGCGTTGAAAAGGAAAAACTGAGGTACCTTTCAATCCAGCAGGATCACCAATGGGCCTCTCACCTGAGAAGACCAGAATGAAGAATACCCGGGTTGCAAAAGCTGCACTGCAGCCTTATTCAAAATAGACAAGACAGTGAAGCAACCAAAATGTCCATCAACAGATGAAAGGATAAAGAAAAAGTGGTCCATGTAGACAATGAATACTAGGCATGGAAAACAGTGAAACACTGCTCTTTGAGGCACCATAGATGATCTTGGAGATAATCACAGAACATGAGGTAAGTCGGAAAGCAAAAGTCCTATATCCTATGATATCACTTATAGGCGTTATCTAATAACGGACACAAATGAACATATTTCCACAAAGAAAGTCAATCACAGACTTATTTAAAAAAAAAACTATGCTTATCTAAAAGGAAAGGTGGGGGGGATGGATAAATGAAGATTAGCGTTACCATATGTATACAAATACATATTATATACATATATCAAAAGGACCGACCCTATAGCAAGGAAGGTTTACGGAACACTCTGTAATAATTTACAGGGGAAGAGGATCTCTACATAAATAGGTATATAGAATATGTAGATGGACCAGAGTGTGTACACCTTGGACAAGCAACATTCTAACCATTACCCCAATTGAAAAAATTAAAACAACGAACTAGGAGTAATGAGACATAAACTTGTGGGGGGTTTTCCTGGCACATTCCATCCAAATTTACAACCTAGGCAAACGACTTCCAGAACGGCTCTGCTGCCCTAGTACCCAGATTTGGGAATGGAGAAATGCTGCATCCTTGTGGCCGTTTCCCACAACAGCAGCTTTAAACCCACTGCCAAAGGTCACTAAATATTCACCAATGGCAGTTCTGTAAATGGCACCTGCCCTCCAAAAAATACTGAGGTCGAAAATCGACCAAAAAATTCTAGAGTGCAACCTTCCAAAAAGAAAATTTGAAGAGGTATATTATACTCACACTTTTTTTCTTTTTTCTTTTAACAGAAAAGAAAAAGGCGTGGACAAATGATGAATTGTAGGAATTTTGACAGGCATGTAAACCCAAATTACAAAAACCTATCAGCTCACACCAGTCAGAATGGCCATCAACAAAAATCCTGCAAACAATATATGCTGACGTGATTGTGGAGAAATGCGTCCCCTCGATTCTAAGGGGGACGTGGTAAGAGTCACTAATGAAAGGACAATTGAGGTGCCTTGAAAAGGTAAACGTTGAGCTACCATAGCAGTCAATCAATCATACCCACTGCTGGGTCTATCACCTGAGAAAATGAAAATCAATAATCACAGGCTGGCAATCCTGCACTCCAGCAATATTTACCATAGGCAACACTTGGAAGCAACGGACATGTCCATCAACAGAGGAATGCACCAAGAAGAAGTGGTCCATGTACACAATGGAATATTAGCCATGGAAAACCTTGAAGCACTGCTCTTTGAGGCACCATAGATGAGCCTGGAGATAATCAAAAAACATGAAGTAGGTCGGAAAGCCAAAGAACTATAGCCTATATTATCACTTATGGCATTATCTAATAACTGACACAGATGAACATATTTCCAAAGAGAAAGACACTCACAGGCTTAGAAAACAAACTATGCTCATCTAAAAGGAAAGGAGGGGGGAAATTGAGAAATGAAGATTAGTGTTACTATACATATACAAATACATATTATATCCATGTATCAAAAAGACCGAACATATAGCAAGGGAGGTCGACGGAACACTGTAATATTTTACATGGGAAGAGGATCTGTACATTCATAGACATGCATAATGTACAAATGAACCAGATTGTGTATACCTAGGACAGACAATGTTCTAAACTTTACACAGATTAAAAAAAAAATTTAAAAACCAAGAAGAAGTAATGAGACATAAACTTATGGGGATTTCTCCTGGCAAATTCCATTCTAATTTACAACCTAGGACAATGACTTCCAGAAAGGCTCTGCTGCCCTAGTACCCAGATTGGGGAATGGAGAAATGCTACCTCCTTGAGGCCGTTTCCCACAACAGCAGCTTTGAACCCACTGCAAAAGGTCACTAAATTTTCACCAACTTGCAGTTCTGTAAATGGCACCCGCCCTCCAGAAAATTTCTGCGGTCAAAAATCGACCAAAAAATTCAAAAGAGGGCAACCTTCGAAGAAGACAATTTCAAGAGCTATATTGTACTCACGTTTTTTTTCTTTTAAGAGAAAAGACAAAGGCGTAGGAATATGATGAATTTTAAAAATTTTAATGACATGCATACCCATATTACAAAACCTATCAGCTCAGAGCAGTCAGAATGGCCATTAGGAAAAATGCTGCAAAAAATAAATGGTGAAGGGAGTGTGGAGAAATGCGTACCCTCGGTTGTAAGGGCGGGGCATGTAAAGAGCCACTAATGAAAACACAATGTAGGCGCTTTGAACAGGGAAACATTGAGCTACCAGTCAATCAATCACAACCACTGCTTGGCCTATCACCTGAGAAAATGAGAATCAAAAAGTCACAGGCTGGCAAACCTGTACGCCAGCAAGATTTACCATAGCCAGCACTTGGAAGCAATGAAAATGTCCATCAACCGAGGAATGCACCAAGAAGAAGTGGTCCACGTACACAATGGAATATTACTCTAATAATAAATATAAATTAAATTTAAAAACAAACAAAAGCAAGGAGACATCAACATTTGTGGGTTTATCCGGGCACATTGCACTCTAGTTTATAACCGAAGAACACCACTGGCCGGTAGGTCTGTTTCCCTGGTACCAGCATGGGGAACGTAGAAAGGCTGCCACTCTCTGGCCGTTACCTGCAAAAGCAGGTTTAAAGCCTGAGCTAATGGTCACTTCATATGAACAAGTGCTGCAGGGCTGTAAATGAAACCTGCCCTCAAAATATCTTGAGGGAGATAATGGCCAAAATATTTCAAATGGTGATACATACTTTAAGAAAACACTTTGAAGAAATAAGCTCTAATCACAGCTGGAAAAATAAAAAGGACATGTCTAACAGCTCAATTTCAACGCATTATGAGACACATGCAAATTCAACCACAAAGAGGTATCAGCTCACACCACTCAGAATAACCATCAGCAAAAACTACAAAGAATAAATGCTGAAGGTGCTGGGAAGAAATGCATACCCTCAACTTTATGTGGGACGTAACCTGGAAAGAGCCACTAAAGAGAACAGAATAGAGGTGCCTTTAAAAGGTAAACATTGAGCTACCATAGCATCCAGCAGACCTATTCCTGGACCTATAAACTAAGAAGACAGAATTGGAAGGACACAGGTACGCAAATCTGCATTGCATAGTATTCCCATAGCCAAGATATGGAAGTAACCAGAAAGTCCACCGACAGATGGGCGGACAAAGAAGAACTGCTACATGTACAGATGGAATATGAGCTTGTGAAAAAATGAAACAATGCCATTTGCAGCACCATAGATGAGTCTAGATGTAATCACGCCACTTGGAGTAAGTGAGAAAGCGAAAGACCCATATCCTATCATATCACATATAGGTGTTACCTAAAAAATGGTACAAACAAAGATATTTCCACAGAGAAACACTATCATAGCTTCATTAAAAAAACTTATGGTTCACCAAATGGAAAGGTGTGAGGATTGGATACATTACCATATTGAGGTTAACAGAGAGATACAAACACATGTGAAATATATAATCACCAAAGACCTACGCAATACCAAGAGGAGACTACTCAACATTGTGTCATAACAGACATGGGAAAAGGATCCGAAGAAGAATAGATATATGCATATGTGTGAAAGAACCACATCTTGCACACCTAGAACAAAGAAAACATTGTAATCAAGTTTGCTGTGATGAAAAATAAAAATTAATTTAAAAACACCAACAAGAAGTAATGAGACATAAACTTAAAGGGCTTTTTCCTCGCACATTCCATTCTAATTTACAACCTAGAACACCACTTCCAGTAAGGCTCTGTTGCCCTAGTAACCAGATTTGGTAAAGGAGAAATGCTGCCGCCTTGTGGCCGATTCCCGCAAGAGCAGCTTTTAACCCACAGCTAATGGTCACTTACCATTCACAGGGACTCAGGGCTGTAAAGGACACCTGCCCTAAAAAAGTGTGCTGAGGTAGGGAATGGATAAAAAAAAATTCAAAACACGCAGGATTTTCAAGATAGTATAAAGAGGTAAGTTTTACTCACTCTCTTTTTAAAGAAAGGAAAATGGATAAAAGTTCCACCTCAGGAAGTATTAGACTCATGCAATCTAATCTACAAAAAGTTTTCAACTCACACCAGTCGACTGACCATTGGCAAAAAGTCTACAAACAATAAATGCTGAAGAGGTTTTAGAGATCTGTGTACCCTGTAGCTGCTGGTGAGATGTAAAAGGGTTAAATGCTAATAATGCGAACAGAAAGGAGCTGCGTTGAAAAGGAAAAACTGAGGTACCTTTCAATCCGGCAGGATCACCAATGGGCCTCTCACCTGAGAAGACCAGAATGAAGAATACCCGGGTTGCAAAAGCTGCACTGCAGCCTTATTCAAAATAGACAAGACAGTGAAGCAACCAAAATGTCCATCAACAGATGAAAGGATAAAGAAAAAGTGGTCCATGTAGACAATGAATACTAGGCATGGAAAACAGTGAAACACTGCTCTTTGAGGCACCATAGATGATCTTGGAGATAATCACAGAACATGAGGTAAGTCGGAAAGCAAAAGTCCTATATCCTATGATATCACTTATAGGCGTTATCTAATAACGGACACAGATGAACATATTTCCACAAAGAAAGTCAATCACAGACTTATTTAAAAAAAAAAAAACTATGCTTATCTAAAAGGAAAGGTGGGGGGGATGGATAAATGAAGATTAGCGTTACCATATGTATACAAATACATATTATATACATATATCAAAAGGACCGACCCTATAGCAAGGAAGGTTTACGGAACACTCTGTAATAATTTACAGGGGAAGAGGATCTCTACATAAATAGGTATATAGAATATGTAGATGGACCAGAGTGTGTACACCTTGGACAAGCAACATTCTAACCATTACCCCAATTGAAAAAATTAAAACAACGAACTAGGAGTAATGAGACATAAACTTGTGGGGGGTTTTCCTGGCACATTCCATCCAAATTTACAACCTAGGCAAACGACTTCCAGAACGGCTCTGCTGCCCTAGTACCCAGATTTGGGAATGGAGAAATGCTGCATCCTTGTGGCCGTTTCCCACAACAGCAGCTTTAAACCCACTGCCAAAGGTCACTAAATATTCACCAATGGCAGTTCTGTAAATGGCACCTGCCCTCCAAAAATACTGAGGTCGAAAATCGACCAAAAAATTCTAGAGTGCAACCTTCCAAAAAGAAAATTTGAAGAGGTATATTATACTCACACTTTTTTTCTTTTTTCTTTTAACAGAAAAGAAAAAGGCGTGGAAAAATGATGAATTGTAGGAATTTTGACAGGCATGTAAACCCAAATTACAAAAACCTATCAGCTCACACCAGTCAGAATGGCCATCAACAAAAATCCTGCAAACAATATATGCTGACGTGATTGTGGAGAAATGCGTCCCCTCGATTCTAAGGGGGACGTGGTAAGAGTCACTAATGAAAGGACAATTGAGGTGCCTTGAAAAGGTAAACGTTGAGCTACCATAGCAGTCAATCAATCATACCCACTGCTGGGTCTATCACCTGAGAAAATGAAAATCAATAATCACAGGCTGGCAATCCTGCACTCCAGCAATATTTACCATCGGCAACACTTGGAAGCAACGGACATGTCCATCAACAGAGGAATGCACCAAGAAGAAGTGGTCCATGTACACAATGGAATATTAGCCATGGAAAACCTTGAAGCACTGCTCTTTGAGGCACCATAGATGAGCCTGGAGATAATCACAAAACATGAAGTAGGTCGGAAAGCCAAAGACCTATAGCCTATATTATCACTTATGGCATTATCTAATAACTGACACAGATGAAAATATTTCCAAAGAGAAAGACACTCACAGGCTTAGAAAACAAACTATGCTCATCTAAAAGGAAAGGAGGGGGGAAATTGAGAAATGAAGATTAGTGTTACTATACATATACAAATACATATTATATCCATGTATCAAAAAGACCGAACATATAGCAAGGGAGGTCGACGGAACACTGTAATATTTTACATGGGAAGAGGATCTGTACATTCATAGACATACATAATGTACAAATGAACCAGATTGTGTACACCTAGGACAGACAATGTTCCAAACTTTACCCAGATTAAAAAAAATTTAAAAACCAAGAAGAAGTAATGAGACATACACTTATGGGGATTTCTCCTGGCAAATTCCATTCTAATTTACAACCTAGGACAATGACTTCCAGAAAGGCTCTGCTGCCCTAGTACCCAGATTGGGGAATGGAGAAATGCTACCTCCTTGTGGCCGTTTCCCACAACAGCAGCTTTGAACCCACTGCAAAAGGTCACTAAATTTTCACCAACTTGCAGTTCTGTAAATGGCACCCGCCCTCCAGAAAATTTCTGCGGTCAAAAATCGACCAAAAAATTCAAAAGAGAGCAAAATTCGAAGAAGACAATTTCAAGAGCTATATTGTACTCACGGTTTTTTCTTTTAAGAGAAAAGACAAAGGCGTAGGAATATGATGAATTTTAAAAATTTTAATGACATGCATACCCATATTACAAAACCTATCAGCTCACAGCAGTCAGAATGGCCATTAGGAAAAATGCTGCAAAAAATAAATGGTGAAAGGAGTGTGGAGAAATGCGTACCTCGGTTGTAAGGGGGGGCATGTAAAGAGCCACTAATGAAAACACAATGTAGGCGCTTTGAACAGGGAAACATTGAGCTACCAGTCAATCAATCACAACCACTGCTTGGCCTATCACCTGAGAAAATGAGAATCAAAAAGTCACAGGTTGGCAAACCTGTACGCAAGCAAGATTTACCATAGCCAGCACTTGGAAGCAATGAAAATGTCCATCAACCGAGGAATGCACCAAGAAGAAGTGGTCCACTTACACAATGGAATATTACTCTAATAATAAATATAAATTAAATTTAAAAACAAACAAAAGCAAGGAGACATCAACATTTGTGGGTTTATCCGGGCACATTGCACTCTAGTTTACAACCGAAGAACACCACTGGCCGTTATGTCTGTTTCCCTGGTACCAGCATGGGGAACGTAGAAAGGCTGCCGCTCTCTGGCCGTTACCTGCAAAAGCAGGTTTAAAGCCTGAGCTAATGGTCACTTCATATGAACAAGTACTGCAGGGCTGTAAATGAAACCTGCCCTCAAAATATCTTGAGGGAGATAATGGCCAAAATATTTCAAATGGTGACACATACTTTAAGAAAACACTTTTGAAGAAATAAGCACTAATCACAGCTGGAAAAATAAAAAGGACATGTCTAAAAGCTCAATTTCAACGCAGTATGAGACACATGGAAATTCAACCACAAAGAGGTATCAGCTCACACCACTCAGAATAACCATCAGCAAAAACTACAAAGAATAAATGCTGAAGGTGCTGGGAAGAAATGCATACCCTCAACTTTATGTGGGACGTAACCTGGAAAGAGCCACTAAAGAGAACAGAATAGAGGTGCCTTTAAAAGGTAAACATTGAGCTACCATAGCATCCAGCAGACCTATTCCTGGACCTATAAACTAAGAAGACAGAATTGGAAGGACACAGGTACGCAAATCTGCATTGCATAGTATTCCCATAGCCAAGATATGGAAGTAACCAAAAAGTCCACCGACAGATGGGCGGACAAAGAAGAACTGCTACATGTACAGATGGAATATGAGCTTGTGAAAAAATGAAACAATGCCATTTGCAGCACCATAGATGAGTCTAGAAGTAATCACGCCACTTGGAGTAAGTGAGAAAGCGAAAGACCCATATCCTATCATATCACATATAGGTGTTACCTAAAAAATGATACAAACAAAGATATTTCCACAGAGAAACACTATCATAGCTTCATTAAAAAAACTTATGGTTCACCAAATGGAAAGGTGTGAGGATTGGATACATTACCATATTGAGGTTAACAGAGAGATACAAACACATGTGAAATATATAATCACCAAAGACCTACGCAATACCAAGAGGAGACTACTCAACATTGTGTCATAACCTACATGGGAAAAGGATCCGAAGAAGAATAGATATATGCATATGTGTGAAAGAACCACATCTTTCACACTTAGAACAAACAAAACATTGTAATCAAGTTTGCTGTGATGAAAAATAAAAATTAAGTTAAAAATACCAACAAGAAGTAATGAGACATAACTTAAAGGGCTTTTTCCTCGTACATTCAATTCTAATTTACAACCTAGAACACCACTTCCAGTAAGGCTCTGTTGCCCTAGTAACCAGATTTGGTAAAGGAGAAATGCTGCCGCCTTGTGGCCGATTACCGCAAGAGCAGCTTTTAACCCACAGCTAATGGTCACTTACCATTCACAAGGACTCAGGGCTGTAAAGGACACCTGCCCTAAAAAAGTGTGCTGAGGTAGGGAATGGATAAAAAAAAAATTCAAAACACGCAGGATTTTCAAGATAGTATAAAGAGGTAAGTTTTACTCACTCTCTTTTTAAAGAAAGGAAAATGGATAAAAGTTCCACCTCAGGAAGTATTAGACTCATGCAATCTAATCTACAGAAAGTTTTCAACTCACACCAGTCGACTGACCATTGGCAAAAAGTCTACAAACAATAAATGCTGAAGAGGTTTTAGAGAACTGTGTATCCTCTAGCTGCTGGTGAGATGTAAAAGGGTTAAACGCTAATAATGAGAACAGAAAGGAGCTGCTTTGAAAAGGAATAATTGAGATACCATTCAATCCAGCAGGCTCACCAATGGGCCTCTCACATGAGAAGGCCAGAATGAAGAAGACCCGGGCTGCAAAAGCTGCACTGCAGCCTTATTCACAATAGACAAGACAGTGAAGCAACCAAAATGTCCATCAACAGATGAAAGGATAAAGAAGAAGTGGTCCATGTACACAATGAATACTAGCCATGGAAAACTGTGAAACACTGCTCTTTGAGGAACCGTAGATGATCTTGGAGATAATCACAGAACATGAGGTAAGTCGGAAAGCAAAATCCTATATCCTATGATATCCCTTATAGGCGTTATCTAATAACTGACACAGATGAACATATTTCCATAGAGAAAGTCAATCACAGACTTATTAAAAAAACCTATGCTTATCTAAAAGGAAAGGTGGGGGGAATGGATAAATGAAGATTAGCGTTACCATATGTATACAAATACATATTATATACATATATCAAAAAGACCGACCCTATAGCAAGGAAGGTTTACGGAACACTCTGTAATAATTTACAGGGGAAGAGGATCTCTACATAAATAAGTATATAGAATATGTAGATGAACCAGAGTGTGTACACCTTGGACAAGCAACATTCTAACCATTACCCCAATTGAAAAAATTTAAACAACGAACTAGGAGTAATGAGACATAAACTTATGGGGGGTTTTCCTGGCACATTCCATGCAAATTTACAACCTAGGCAAACGACTTCCAGAACGGCTCTGCTGCCCTAGTACCCAGATTCGGGAATGGAGAAATGCTGCATTCTTGTGGCCGTTTCCCACAACAGCAGCTTTAAACCCACTGCCAAAGGTCACTAAATATTCACCAATTGCAGTTCTGTAAATGACACCTGCCTTCCAAAAAATACTGAGGTCGAAAATCGACCAATAAATTCTAGAGTGCAACCTTCCAAAAAGAAAATTTGGAGAGGTATATTATACTCACACTTTTTTTCTTTTTTCTTTAAACAGAATAGAAAAAGGCGTGGAAAAATGATGAATTGTAGGAATTTTTACAGGCATGTAAACCCAAATTGCAAAAACCTATCAGCTCACACCAGTCAGAATGGCCATCAACAAAAATGCTGCAAACAATAAATGCTGACGTGATTGTGGAGAAATGCGTACCCTCGATTCTAAGGGGGACGTGGTAAGAGCCACTAATGAAAGCACAATTGAGGTGCTTTGAAAAGGTAAACGTTGAGCTACCATAGCAGTCAATCAATCATACCCACTGCTGGGTCTATCACCTGAGAAAATGAAAATCAAAAATCAGAGGCTGGCAATCCTGCACTCCAGCAATATTTACCATAGGCAACACTTGGAAGCAACGAACCTGTCCATCAACAGAGGAATGCACCAAGAAGAAGTGATCCATGTACACAATGGAATATAAGCCATGGAAAACAATGAAGCACTGCTCTTTGAGGCACCATAGATGAGCCTGGAGATAATCTCTAAACATGAGGTAGGTCGCAAAGCAAAAGAGCTATACCCTATGTTATCACTTATGGGATTATCTAATAACTGACAGAAATGAACAGATTTCCAAAGAGAAAGACACTCACGTGCTTAGAAATCAAACTCTGCTCATGTATAAGGAAAGGTGGGGGCAATGGATAAATGTAGATTAGTGTTACTATACATATATAAATACATATTATATACATTTATCAAAAAGCCAGACCATATATTAAGGGGGGTCTACGGAACACTCTGTAATATTTTACATGGGAAGAGGATCTGTACATGAATAGACGTATATAATGTATAAATGAACCAGACTGTGTACACTTAGGACAAACAATATTCTAATCTTAACCCCGATTTTAAAAATTTAAAAAACCTAGAAGAAGTAATGAGACATAAACATATGGGGCTATCTCCTGGCACATTCCATTCTAATTTACAACCTAGGAACACGACTTCCAGAAAGGCTCTTGCCCTAGTACCCAGATTTGGGAATGGAGAAATGCTACCTCATTGTAGCCGTTTCCCACAACAGAAGCTTTAAACCCATTGCTTAAGGTCACTAAGTATTCAGATAACCGCAGGCCTGTAAATGACACCTACCCTACACAAAAATCCTGGGGTTGAAAATTGACCAAAAAATTCAAATGAGGGCAACGTTTCAAGAAGACACTTTCAAGAGGTATATTGTATTCACAATTTTTTTCTTTTTTTTTTTTTTTTAACAGAAAAAAAGGTGTGGAAAACTGATGAATTTTAGAAATTTTAATGACATGAATACCCATATTACAAAAACCTATCAGCTCACAGCAGTCAGAATGGCCATTAGGAAAAATGTTGCAAAAAATAAATGCTGAAGGGAGTGTGGAGAAATGCGTACCCTCGGTTGTGAGGGGGGGCATGTAAAGAGCCACTAATGAAAACACAATGTAGGTGCTTTGAAAAGGGAAACATTGAGCTACCAGTCCATCAGTCACAACCACTGCTGGGCCTATCACCTGAGAAAATGAAAATCATAAAGTCACAGGCTGGCAATCCGGCACTCCAGCACTATTTACCATAGCCAACACTTGGAAGCAACAAAAATGTCCATCAACCGAGGAATGCACCAAGACGAAGTGGTCCATGTACACAATGGAATATTACTCCAATAATAATTATAAATTAAATCTAAAAAACAAAACAAAAGTAAGGAGACATCAGCATTTGTGGGTTTATCCGGGCACATTGCACTCTAATTTATAACCGAGGGCCACCAGTGGCCGGAAGGTGTTTTTCCCTAGTTACCAGAGTGGGGAACATAGAAAGGCTGCCGCCTTCTGGCCGTTACCTGCAAAAGCAGCCTTAAAGCCTGTGCTAATGGTCACTTCATATGAACAAGTACTGCAGGGCTGTAAATGAAAACTGCCCTCAAAATGTCTTGAGGGAGGTAATGGCCAAAAAATTTCAAAATGTGACACATACTTTAAGTAAACACTTTGAAGAACTAAGCTGTAATCACAGTTTGATAAATAAAAAGGACATGCTTCAAAGCTCAATTTCAACAGATTATGGGGCACATGCAAGTTCAACCACAAAGAGGTCTCAGCTCGTACCTGTCAGAATAACCATCAGCAATAAAACTACTAACAATAAATACTGAAGGTGTTGTGGAGAAATGCATACCCTCAACTTTAAGTTGGACGTAACCTGGAAAGAGCCACTAATGAGAACTGAATGGTGGTGCCTTTAAAACGTACACACTGAGCTACCATATGATACAGCAAGCCCACTCCTTGGCCTATAACATAGGAAGATAGATCTGGAAAGACACAGGCAAGCAAATGTGCATTGCAGCAGTATTACAATAGCCAAGACATGGATGCAACCAAAAAGTCCATCAAGAGTTGCGTGGCCAAAGAAGAACTGGTTCATGTACAGATGGAATATTAGCCAGGGAAAAAAATGAAACAATGCCATTTGCAGCACCATGTATGATTCTTGAGGTAATCAGGCAAATTGTACTAAGTCAGAAAACAAAAGACACATATCCTATAATATCACTTATAGGTCTTAGCTAAAAATTGATACCAATGAAGATATTTCCACAGAGAAATGCAATCACAGATTCATTAAAGAAACTTATGTTTCACCAAATGGAAAGGTGTGAGGATTGGATACATTAGGATATTGGGGTTAACATAGATATAGAAACACATGTGAAATATGTAATCACCAAAGACCTACGTAATACCAAGAGAAGATTACTCAACATTGTGTCATAACCTACATGGGAAAATGATCCAAAGAAGAATAGATATATGTATATTTTTAAAAGAACCACATCTTGCACACCTAGAGGAAACAAAACATTTTAATAAAATTTGCTCTGATAAAAAATAAAAATTAAATTAAAAAAAGAACAAGAAGTAATGAGAAAACTTAAGGGGCTTTTGCTGGCACATTGCATTCTACTTTACAACCAGAACATGACTTCCATTAAGGCTCTGTCATCACTAATAAAGCAGCTTTATAAGCAATGTTGAAGATAGCTTAAAGGAAGTCTCACTAATTATTGATAGTAGCAAGAAAACAAAGTAAAGTAAAAATCTCACTGCAAAAAGTATACATAGAGTGAGGATAGTAGATCAAACACTTATTACACTTCTGTAAAGAATAAAAGACAACAATAGTATGTTTTTTTTTTAAAAAAAAGAAAGGGCCCAAATAAATCTGAAATGAAAGAGATGATGTTACAACAGACACCACAGAAATACAAAGTATCCTAAGATACACACAGGGTAACTCAGGGCTCAGACTGGACAGAGCCCACTCTCCAGTCCCCTTTACATGACTTACAGGAGCCTCAGGAACTGAGGAGGGGGTCCCTGAGGAGAGGCTCAAGATAGAATATGGTAGGCATTAACATGGCTCCATTCTTCTTAAACATGCCTGAACTACATTCACACGAGATGATTTTGTCCTGTATGTACAGCGGCACCTCTAGTTGGAACTGCAGATCTTTGGCTTCATCACCTCTACTGAGAGCATTAGCTTCACCTGCTGTGGACCGTCTCCTATAGGATTTCTAGAACCACAAAACATCGAAGCTTCACAGGACCCAGAGTCTGTGCGACTCCACGCAGAGTCTCAGAGTCTCAACTCCACTCAGATACTCCACTCTTGGAGGACACACACAAAGTAGTGTGCACATCAGGGCCCAGGGGAAGGAGCAGTGACCCCGTAGGAGAATGACCAGAACTACCTGATAGTTTTAGAGGGTCTCCTGCAGAGGCAGGTGGTGGCTGTGGTTGTGGCTCACCATGAGGACAACGACACTGGCAGCAGAAGTTCTGGGAAATACTCCTTGGTGTGAGCCCTCCCAGAGTCCGCCATTAGCCCCACCAAGAGCAATGTAGGCTCCAGTGCTGGGTCGCCTCAGGCCAAACAACCAACAGGGAGGGAACCCAGCCCCATGGATCAGCAGACAAGCGGATTAAACTTTTTATTAAAGTTTTATTTAATCCGCAGACAAGCGGATTAAAGCTCTGCCCACCAAAGCAACACCCAGCTCTACCCACCACCAGTCCCTCCCATCAGGAAGCTTGCACAAGCCTCTAAGATAGACTCATCCACTGGAGAGCAGACAGCAGAAGCAAGAAGAACTACAATTCTGAAGCCTGTGGAAGGAAAACCACATTCACAGAAAGATAGACAAAATGAAAAGGCAGAGGACTTTATACCAGATCAAGGAACAAGATAGCGCGCCAGAAAAAAAACGAAATGAGGCGGAGATAGGGAACCTTCCAGAAAAAGAATCAGAATAAAGATAGTGAAGATGATCCAAGACCTTGGCAAAAGAATGGAGGCAAAAACAAAAAGAATAAAATATCTAGGAATAAACCTACCTAAGGAGACAAAAGACCTGTATGCAGAAAATTATAGGACACTGATGAAAGAAATTAAAGATGATACAAATAGATGGAGAGAGATACCATGTTCTTGGATTGGAAGAATCAACATTGTGAAAATGACTCTACTACCCAAAGCAATCTACAGATTCAATGCAATCCCTATCAAATTACCACTGGCATTTTTCACAGAACTAGAACAAAAAATTTCACAATTTGCATGGAGGCACAAAAGACCCCGAATAGCCAAAGCAATCTTGAGAATGAAAAATGGAGCTGGAGGAATCAGGCTCCCTGACTTCAGACTATATTACAAAGCTACAGTAATCAAGACAGTTTGGTACTGGCACAAAAACAGAAATATAGATCAATGGAACAGGATAGAAAGCCCAGAGATTAACCCACGCACATATGGTCACCTTATCTTTGATAAAGGAGGCAAGCATATACAGTGGAGAAAAGACAGCCTCTTCAATAAGTGGTGCTGGGAAAATTGGACATGTACATGTAAAAGTATGAAATTAGAACACTCCCTGACACCATACACAAAAATAAACTCAAAATGGATTAAAGACCTAAGTGTAAAGCCAGACACTATCAAACTCTTAGAGGAAAACATAGGCAGAACACTCTATGACATACATCACAGCAAGATCCTTTTTGACCCAGGTCCTAGAGAAATGGAAATAAACACACAAATAAACAAATGGGACCTAATGAAACTTACAAGCTTTTGCACAGCAAAGGAAACCATAAACAAGACCAAAAGACAACCCTCATAATGGGAGAAAATATTTGCAAATGAAGCAAATGACAAAGGATTAATCTCCAAGATTTACAAGCAGCTCATGCAGCTCAATAACAAAAAAACAAACAACCCAATCCAAAAATGGGCAGAAGACCTAAATAGACATTTCTCCAAAGAAGATATACAAATGGCCAACAGACACATGAAAGAATGCTCAACATCATTAATCATTAGAGAAATGCAAATCAAAACTACAATGAGGTATCATCTCACACCGGTCAGAATGGCCATCATCAAAAAATCTAGAAACAATAAATGCTGGAGAGGTTGTGGAGAAAAGGGAACACTCTTGCACTGTTGGTGGGAATGTAAATTGATACAGCCACTATGGAGAACAGTATGGAGGTTCCTTAAAAAACTAAAAATAGAACTACCATACGACCCAGCAATCGCACTACTGGGCATATACCCTGAGAAAACCATAATTCAAAAAGAGTCATGTACCAAAATGTTCATTGCAGCTCTATTTACAATAGCCAGGACATGGAAGCAACCTAAGTGTCCATCATCGGATGAATGGATAAAGAAGATGTGGCACATATATACAATGGAATATTACTCAGCCATAAAAAGAAATGAAATGGAGGTATTTGTAATGAAGTGGATGGAGTTAGAGTCTGTCATACAGAGTGAAGTAAGTCAGAAAGAGAAAAACAAATACAGTATGCTAACACATATATATGGAATCTAAGGGGAAAAAAAGGTCATGAAGAACCTAGTGGCAAGATGGGAATAAAGACACAGACCTACTAAAGAATGGACTTGAGGATATGGGGAGGGGGAGGGGTGAGATGTGACAGGGTGACAGAGTGTCATGGACATATATACACTACCAAATGTAAAATAGATGGCTAGTGGGAAGCAGCCACATAGCACAGGGAGATCAGCTCGGTGCTTTGTGACCGCCTGTGGGGGTGGGATGGGGAGGGTGGGAGGGAGGGAGATGTGGGAGGGAGGAGATATTGGAACGTGTGTATATGTGTAGCTGATTCACATTGTTATAAAGCAGAAACTAACACACCATTGTGAAGCAATTATACTTCAATAAAGATGTTTAAAAAAAACGTAAAAAAAAAATTAAAAAAAAAAAAAAGAATGGGGGCAAAGATCGAGAAGATGCAAGAAATGCTTAACAAAGACCTAGAAGAATTAAGGAACACACACCTAGAAGAATTAAAGAACAAACAAACAGAGGTGAATAATATAATAACTGAAATGAAAAATACACTAGAAGGAATCAGTAGCAGAATAACTGTGGCAGAAGAATGGATAAGTGACCTGGAAGACAGAAAGGTGGAAATCACTGCCATGGAACAGAATAAAGAAAAAGAATGAAAATAAATGAAGACACCCTAAGAGTCCTCTGGGACAACATTAAATGCAACAACATTCACATTATAGGGGTCCCAGAAGGAGAAGAGAGAGAGAAAGGACGCAAGAATATATTTGAAGAGATTATAGTCAAAAACTTCCCTAGCATGGGAAAAGAAATAGCCACCCAAGTCCAGGAAGCGCAGAGAGTCCCAGGCAGGATAAATCAAAGGAGAAAAATGCCAAGACACATAGTAACCAAATTGACAAAAATTAAAGACAAAGAAAAATTATTGAAAGCAACAAGGGAAAAATGACAAATAACATAAAAGGGAACTCCCATAACAGCTGATTTCTCAGCAGAAAATCTACAAGCCAGAAGGGAGTGGCATGATAAATTTAAAGTGATGAAAGGGAAGAACCGACAACCAAGAGTACTCCATCCAGCAAGGATCTCTTTCAGATTTCACAGAGAAATCAAAAGTCCTACAGACAAGCAAAAGCTAAGAGAATTCAGCACCATGAAACCAGCTCTACACCAAATGCTAAAGGAAATTCTCTAAGTGGGAAACACAGGAGAAGAAAAGGACCCAACAAGACAAACCCGTAACAATTAAGAAAATAGTAATATACATATCAATAATTACCTTAAACATGAATGGACTAAATGTTCCAACCAAAAGATACAGCCTCTCTGAATGGATACAAAAACAAGACCTATATATATGCTGTCTACAAGAGACCCATTTCAGACCTAGGGACACATACAGACTGAAAGTGAGGCGATGGAAAAATATATTCTATGCAAATGAAAATCAAAAGAAAGCTGGAGTAGCAATACTCATATCAGATAAAATAGACTTTAAAATAAAGAATGTTACAAGAGACAAGGAAAGACACTACATAACGGTCAAGGGATCAATCCAAGAAGAAGATATAACAATTATAAATATATATGTACCCAACATAGGAGCACCTCAATATATAAGGCAACTGCTAACAGCTATAAAAGAGGACATTGACAGTAACACAATAATAGCGGGGGACTTTAACAGCTCACTTACACCAGTGGAGATCATCCAGAAAGAAAATTAATAAGGAAACACAAGCTTTAAATGACACAATAGACCAGATAGAGTTAACTGATATTTATAGGACATTCCATCCAAAAACAGCAGATTACACGTTCTTCTCAACTGCACACGGAACATTCTCCAGGATAGATCACATCTCGGGTCACAAAAAAGCCTCAGTAAATTAAAGAAAACTGAAATCATATCAAGCAGCTGTTCCGACCACAATGCTATGAGATTAGAAATCAATTACAGGGAAAAATCCGTAAAAAACAAAAAACATGGAGGCTAAACAATACGTTACTAAATAACCAAGAGATCACTGAAGAATAAAAGAGGAAATCAAAAACTACCTAGAGACAAATGACAACAAAAACACGATGATCCAAAACCTATGGGATGCAGCAAAAGCAGTTCTAAGAGGGAAGTTTATAGCAATACAAGCCTACCTCAAGAAACAAGAAAAATCTCAAATAAACAATCTAACCTTACACCTAGAGGAACTAGAGAAAGAAGAACAAAACCCAAAGTTAGTAGAAGGAAAGGAATCATAAAGATCAGAGCAGAAATAAATGGAATAGAAACAAAGAAAATGAAAGCAAAGATCAATAAAACTAAAAGCTGGTTCTTTGAGAAGATCAACAAAAATGATAAGCCTTTAGCCAGACCCAAGAAAAAGAGGGAGAGGACTCAAATCAACAAAATTAGAAGTGAAAAATGAGAAGTTACAACAGACACCACAGGAATACAAAGCATCCTAAGAGACTACTACAAGCAACTCTATGCCAATAAAATGGACAAGCTGGAAGAAATGGACAAATTCTTAGAAAGGGATAACTTTCCAAGACTGAATCAGGAAGAAATAGAGAATATGAACAAACCTATCACAAGCAATGAAATTGAAACTGTGATTAAAAATCTTCCAACAAACAAAAGTCCAGAACCAGATGGCATCACAGGTGAATTCTATCAAATATTTAGAGAAGAGCTAGCGCCCAACCTTCTCAAATTCTTCAAAACAATTGCAGGGGAAGGAACACTCCCAAACTCATTCTATGAGACCACCATCACCCTGATACCAAAACCAGACAAAGATACTACAAGGAAAGTAAATTATAGACCAATATCACTGATGAATATAGATGTAAAAATCCTCAACAAAATACTAGCAAACAGAATCGAACAACACGTTAAAAGGATCATACACCATGATCAAGTGGGGTTTATCCCAGGGATGCAAGGATTCTTCAATATACACAAATCAATGTGATACACCATATTAACAAATTGTAGAATAAAACCATATGATCATCTCAATAGATGCAGGAAAAGATTTTGAGAAAATTCAACATCCATTTATGATAAAAAACTCTGCAGAGTGTGGGCATAGAGGGAAACTACCTCAACCTTATAAAGGCCATATATGACAAACCCACAGCGAACAGCATTCTCAATGGTGAAAAAGTGAAAGCGTTTCCTCTAAGATCAGGAACAAGACGAGGATGTCCACTCTCACCACTACTATTCAACATAGTTTTGGAAGTCCTAGCCATGGCAATCAGAGAAGAAAAAGAAATAAAAGGAATACAAAAAGGAAAAGAAGAAGTAAAATTGTCACTGTTTGCAGATGACATCATATCATAGATAGAGAATCCTAAAGATGCCACCAGAAAACCACTGGAGCTAATCAATGAATTTGGTAAAGTTGCAGGATACAAAATTAATGCACAGAAATATTTTGCATTCCTATACACTAAGAATGAAAGAACAGAAAGAGAAATTAAGGAAACAATCCCATTACCACTGCAACAAAAAGAATAAACTACCTAGGAATAAACCTACCTAAGGAAGTAAAAGACCTGTACTCAGAAAACTATAAGACACTGATGAAAGAAATCAAAGATGATATAAACAGATGGAGACATATACCATGTTCTTGGATTAGAAGAATCAATATTGTGAAAATGACTATACTACCCAAAGCAATCTACAGATTCAATGCAATCCCTATCAAAATACCTTTGGCATTTTCTACAGAACTAGAAAAAAAAATCTTAAAATTTGTAGGGAGACACAAAAGACCCCAGATAGCCAAAGCAGCCTTGAGGGGAAAAAAAATGAGCTGGAGGAATCAGACTTCCAGACTTCAGACTATATTACAAAGCTACAGTAACCAAGATGATATGGTACTGACACAAAAACAGAAATATAGATCAATAGAACAGGATAGAAAGCACAGAGATAAACCCACGTACCTATGGTTAACTAATCTATGACAAAGGAGGCAAGGGTATACAATGGAGAAAAGACAGTGTCTTCAGTAGGTGGTGCGGGGAAAACTGGACAGCTACATGTAAAAGAATGAAATTAGAACACTCCCTAACACCATACACAAAAATAAACTCAAAATGGATTAGAGACCTAAATGTAAGACCAGCCACTATAAAGCTCTTAGAGGAAAACCTAAGCAGAACAGTCTATGACATAAATCACAGCAAGATCCTTTTTGACCCACCTCCTAGGGAAATGGAAATAAAAACAAAAATAAAAAAATGGGACCTAATGAAACTTAAAATCTTTTGCACAGCAAAGGAAAGCATAAGCAAGATGAAAAGACAACCATCAGAATGGGAGAAAATATTTTCAAATGAAGCAAATGGCAAAGGATTAATCTCCAAAAAGCAGCTCCTGTAGCTCAATATCACAAAACCAAACAACCCAATCCAAAAATGGGCAGAAGACCTAAATAGACATTTATCCAAAGAAGATATACAGGTTGCCAACAAACACATGAAAGGATGTTGAACATCACTAATCATTAGAGAAATGCAAATCAAAACTACAGTGAGATATCACCTCACATCAGTCAGAATGGCCATCATCAAAAAATCTACAAACAATAAATGCTGGAGAGGCATTTATTGGAAAAAAGGGAACCCTCTTGCACTGTTGGTGGGAATGTAAATTGATATAGCTACTAGGGAGAACGGTATGGGGTTTCCTTAAAAACTAAAAATAGAACAACCGTACAACCCAGCAATCCCACTACTGGATATTTACCCTGAGAAAACCATAATTCAAAAAGAGTCATGTACCACAATGTTCATTGTAGCTCTATTTACAATAGCCAGGACATGGAAGCAACCTAAGTGTCCATCAACAGATAACTGGATAAAGAAGATGTGGCACATATATACAATGGAACATTATTCAGCCATAAAAAGAAACGAAATTGATTTATTTGTAGTGAGGTGGATGGATCTAGAGTCTGTCCTACAGAGTGAAGTAAGTCAGAAAGAGAAAAACAAATACCATATGCTAACACATATATATGGAATCTAAAAGAAAAATGTTTATGAAGAACCTAGGGGCAGGAAAGGATTAAGGACACAGACGTAGAGAAAGGACTTGAGGACATGGGGAGGGGGAAGGGTAAGCTGGGACAAAGTGAGAGAGTGGTATGGACATATATACACTACCAAATGTAAAATTGATAGCTACTGGGAAGCAGCCACATAGCACAGGGAGATCAGCTCGGTGCTTTGTGACCACCTAAAGGGGTGGGATAAGGGAGTGAGAGGGAAGTGCAAGAGGGAGGGGATATGGTGTTATATGTATACGTATAGCTGATTCACTTTTTCATACAGCAGAAACTAATACACAATTGTAAAGCAATTATACTCCAATAAAGATGTAAAAGAAAAAAAAAAAAAAAAGAAAGCCCAGAGACAAACCCACACACCTATGGTCCACTAATCTATGACAAAGGAGGCAAGGATATACAATGGAGAAAAGACAGTCTCTTCAATAAGTGGTGCTGGGAAAAATGGACAGCTACATGTAAAAGAATGAAATTAGAACACTCCCTAACACCATACACAAAAAATAAACTCAAAATGGATTAGAGACCGAAATGTTAGACCGGACACTATAAAACTCTTAGAGGAAAACATAGGAAGAATACTCTTTGACATAAATCACAGCAAGATCTTTTTTGATCCACCTCCTAGAGTAATGGAATAAAAAACAAAAATAAACAAATGGGATCAAATGAAACCTAAAAGCTTTTGGAAAGCAAAGGAAACTACAAAGATGACGAAAAGACAACCCTCAGAATGGGAGAAAATATTTGCAAACGAATCAATGGACAAAGGATTAATCTCCAATATATATAAACAGCACATGCACAACAACAGTAAAAAAACAGACAACCCAATCCAAAAATGGGCAGATGACGTAAACAGACATTTGTCCCAAGAAGACATACAGATGGCCAAGAAGCACATGAAAAGCTGCTCAACATCACTAATTATTAGAGAAATATAAACCAAAACTACAATGAGGTATCACCTCACACAAGTTAGAATGGGCATCATCAGAAAATCTACAAACAACAAATGCTGGAGAGGGTGTGGAGAAAAGGGAACCCTCTTACACTATTTGTGGGAATGTAAATTGATACAGTCACTATGGAGAACAGTATGGAGGTTCCTTAAAAAACTAAAAATAGAATTACCATATGACCCAGCAATCCCACTACTGGGCATATACCCAGAGAAAACCATAATTCAAAAAGACACATTCACCACAATGTTCATTGCAGCACTATTTACAATAGCCAGGTCATGGAAGCAATCTAAATGCCCATAGATAGACAAATGGAAAATATGTGGTACATATATAAAATGGAATATTACTCAGCCATAAAAAGGAATGAAATTGGGTCATTCTAGAGACGTGGATAGATCTAGAGACTGTCATACAGAGTGAAGTAAGTCAGAAAAAGAAAAACAAATATCGTATATTAACGCATACATGTGGAAACTAGAAAAATGGTACAGATGAACCGGTTTGCAAGGCAGAAATAGAGACACAGATGTAGAGAACAAATGTATGGTCACCAAGGGGGGAAAGTGGAAGGGTGGTGGTGGTGGGATGAATTGCGAGCCTGGGATTGACATATATACACTTATATGTATAAAATAGATAACCAATAAGACCCTGCTGTATAAAAAAATGAATAAAATAAAATTTAAAAATTTAAAAAAAAATATTTAAAAACATAAAACAGGAAAAAAAAGTTCTGTCCTTCCCATAGACGTATTTATATGAATGAATTATTTCCATGCTTATATCTATAAATACAAAAAGAGGAATAAAACCTACCTTGAACCAAAAATGAAAAAAAAAAAAAAACAGAACCCACTGTTCATACAGAGGAAAACCCTATCAGGGCACTTGCTCCAGTGGTAAACAGTTCTGAAGTTGGTCAGAGGTGGGGAATCGTCTCCCATGCCGCCAGCAGCTCCCCCGCAAGGAGCGTCCTCATTGCAAAGCTGGGGAACCGTGAGGAGGCGTCTCTGAGTAAACGTGAGCTGAGCCTCAGGCCAGCTGCTGCTGAACTTTTTCCACCCTTCCCAGGTAAAACACCTGAATGTATGCAAAGACTTTAAAGCCTAGAGGAAAGGGCTTGGAGTCACACCAGCGACAGCACGCAGGCCGACTTGGTGCCTGCAGGCCAGCCAGGACGGTCCTGGCCCCGGGCGCTCTTCTGGAAGCTTTCCATTTCCCTGCCTGAGGTACCCCTCCTGTCCCGGTCCCCACTGCTTTTTTCCTTCCTCACCTCTGCCCGGGGAGAAATTCCAGCAGCAGGTATGGGTGACACATCCTCTTCTTTAGCAGGTGGCAGCCCGGCAACTCCTGCAGAAAGTCCAGCAGAGCCCCACTCACACGGGGCCACTCATAGAGCACTGGGCCCTACTCCCTCCCACCAGCACAACCCCGAGACTGCTGACGGGGCAGAGAATATGGCGTCAGGCACAGCTGCAGAGGCTTTTGCTGCCTGGAGGGGTGTTTATATTGACCTCAACCCAGGCACACCTGGGAAGGGCTGGCCGGCCAGGTCAGGCTGCCCAGGTCAGCCAATCCTCGCCCCTCAGGGGCTCAGAGTTGCAGATAATGGGCCTTGCTGCACCGGCCAGATCCAAGGAACAGGTGTAGGGTCCCGAGAGTCAGGATAGACAAGGGGCGGCAGCCCTGGATTGTTTTCTAATCATTTTATCTGGTCCATGAGTGGAAGACAACTTCAAGAAGACCCTCTCCTAACGAGAGGAAACCAGGAGTCAGGGAGAGGAGGGTTGATGGGTGGAGACAGAGGCCTGGTGCCCCGGCTGCAGTGGAAGCCCCTGGAAGACCAGGTGGAGGGAGGCCGCACAGAGTGAAGCCTAGGGTCACAGACATGTCGGAGCTGCTGTTTGTTAGTTCAAGCCCTGCTCTGAGGTGCTCTGTGTCAGCTCTGAGCGACAGGTGTGCTGGGGGTGCTCTGCAATGAGGGCTATGTGCACGGTTCCTGTGTGCCCAGCTCTGCCGGGGTACCTGTCCAAGGGAGCTCCATATCCAGGGAGGGGCCTGCCCACGAGAGCCCCGTGAGCTGCTGGGTACCTGCCCAGGTGAGCTCCATATCCTGGGAGAGGCCTGACAATGAGAGCCCCGTGGGCTGCTGGGTACCTGCACAGGTGAGCTCCATATCCTGGGAGGGGCCTAACCACGAGAGCCCCGTGGGCTGCTGGCTACCTGCACAGGTGAGCTCCATATCCTGGGAGGGGCCTGACCATGAGAGCCCCGTGGGCTTCTGGGGACCTGGTAAAGGACGCCAAGACAGTCAGTGAAGCCACAGAGGATATACATCCAGTAGTTCCTAATTCCTACACCCTGCTGGTCATTCTACCATCCACCAGGACATGGTATTCTGTATTAGACTTCAATGATGCCTTCTTCTGTATTCCATTAGTCCCAGAGTCACAAGAAATTTTGGCTGTGAGTGGCAGGACTCAACATACAACAAAAACAATACTGCTTGGCCGTCCTTCCCCAGGGGTTCAAAAATTCCCACACCATCTTTGGGGAAACGTTAGCTAAAACCCTAAAAGATCTACCTCTGGAGAAGTGAACCCTCCTTCAATATGCAGACGACATTCTGGGCTTCCCTGGTGGTGCAGTGGTTGAGAATCTGCCTGCCAATGCAGGGGACACAGGTTCGAACCCTGGTCTGAGAAGAACCCATATGCCGCGGAGCAACTAGGCCCGTGAGCCACAATTACTGAGCCTGCGCGTCTGGAGCCTGTGCTCCACAATAAGAGAGGCTGCGATAGTGAGAGGCCCGCGCACCGCGATGAAGAGTGGCCCCCGCTTGCCGCAACTAGAGAAAGCCCTCGCACAGAAACGAAGACCCAACACAGCCATAAATAATAAATGAATAAATTTAAAAAAAATATGCAGAGGACATTCTGATCGCCAGCCCTACAAAGGAGGCCTCTGGACTACCTAGCCAATAAAAGATAGAAGGCGTCCAAGAAAAAGGCTCAAATATCACAGACTAAGGTGACCTGCCTGGGCTTCATTCTCACAAAGATCGGAGAAGCCCATCCCAGGAAAGGGAAGAAGCCATTTGCAGCCTCACCCTTCCTAAAACTAGAAGACAGCTTAGGGGTTCCTGGGGAGACCGGGGTTTGCTGCATCTGGATCCCTAACTACAGTCTAATACCTGGGGCTCTATATGAAACACTGAAAGGAAAAGATGATGATCCTTTTGAATAGAATCCAGAAGCGGCCTTTCAAGAATGGAAAGAGCAGTCAATTCAGACCCTTGCCCTGGACCTCCCTAATTTAGCTAAACCCTTTGACCTTTACATTCCTGGTCGAAGGCGAATCGCCCTTGGAGTTTTAGTGCAAAAACTGGGACCACTTGAAATGGAACAACGCAAGAATGCCCTCCAGGCATTGGCCAGCCACCCCATCCGACCAGGATACTGGGGGTATCTAAAAACCTGGAAATGAGCAGCCTGCAAGGCCAGCTCCCTCCTAAGGGTAAAGGACGCCACTTGGTGATGCTAACCACCCACCATGCCCTGAAGTTGCAGGGATCGCTCCGTGGGCACAATGACCTCGAGTGAGGAGGCCCTCCAACTCCAACCTCCAGAGAGACAACCTGGGGCAACAGGCCCCCATGACGACTCGTCTGACCATCACTTGACCTGGAGCTTCTCTCAGAAAACCAAAAGAGTGTGCCCCAAAAGAACAGACTATTGCTTGCAGGACTTACTGCACCCAGAGCGAAGCTAATAAACCTGGCAGGGGACCCGTAAATAACGCTGCCACCATAGAAAAGCCTACAGACACCACGGTGACGGCGGCCAATGAGACCAGATGTACTCCTGGTTACTTCAAAAGGGCGGTGACTGAGTGGCCGTCATGGTCCTGGATCACCACCGGCCCTGGACTGTCTGGGAGTTGAGCAGGCAGGGCTCTGACACCTGGTGCTGTTTGTACGTTAATTCAGTGGCCTAACTGAAGAAAGCGCAGACTACTGGTAAGAACATCTAGGCTGGCAGAAACCGTCAGCCTAAGGGGGCCGAACCAATGTGGAGCAGGGTAAAACCGGCCCCCCCAGCGTCCCTGCGCATCTCTTTCCTGGACCCTTAAAGGTCATTAGAATCTATAAAACTTCCAACGCTGGTGCTCAGGCAGACGAGCAGTGAGGGAGGAGGCCTGGGGACAATCAACCTCACCTGGAGGCTGCTGGGGAGAAGTCCTGCCCCTCCCCCCGGGTATGAGGACACCCAACTCAGCACGAAGCATTTACAGAAGAGGTGTCTGCACCCTCAGCACCACAAGAATGTGGAATGGGACAAGAGGCAGAGGAGGGGTTTGTCACCGGCAAAGCCCATTAAAAATTCCTGGGAGATAAAAATAGAATCTGGGCAATAAAATAAAGTCTAACCTTTTTTTCCTTTGTGCTTTTTCTAATTTCACTTGTTCCTAGGTTTCCACAGGCAGAGGTCCCACACCTGGCACTTCAGAACCGATTTCCTAGTGCAAAATGGCTGGGCCGACACCTCAGCTCTCGGGGCCCCGTGCAGACTCCGCCACATAGAGCCTGAGCTCCAGGCAACCCGGCCCTCGAGAGCTCCGCCCCGTCCCTCCCGCTGACGCTGACGGGATCCCTACACAGCAGCCCGGCCCACAGCCCGTGGGGGAGCGCACGCTCTCACCTCTCCATTCTCTGATCAAAATATAAAGTTTTCCTTTGCTTCTGAACCAAACTCAGTCTCGATCTCTTGGCTCCAATGACACTGGGCAGGGGGACACTTGTTGGGGCCGACTCTGCAGGATCAGTAACAGAATTTGAGAACATTGTAACTTCAATGAACAGATGTGTGAGCCAAATATTGTAACTTCAATGAACAGATGTGTGACCCAAACTGTAATTAACATAGAGCAGTGTATAAGGCTCGTGTAAAATAAAGTATTTCTAACACTTCCATTTGATATTTCCATCACTTTATTATAAGCAAGTTCAGTGGAGGGGTTTGTCGTATTTGTCAGGTCAACATTAGAGAAATGCAGTGATTTCTTTCCAAGGATGTGGATCTACTAATCTTGGCTGAAGTTTCAATCTTGTTTTGAATGATTTTCTATTGAAAATGATACCTCTCTTTCAGCTCCTAGATTTCTGAGAAGTATAAAATCTTGTATTTTTTTATTACCAAAGGGGAAAGTTGGGAGGAGGGATAAATTAACAGTTTCGGATTAACATATACACACCGCTATGTATAAAATATATCATCAACAAGGAACTGCTGTATAGCACAGGGAACTATACTCAATATTTTGTAATAACCCCTAAGGGGAAATAATCTGAAAAACAATAGATATCTATATCGACATCATCTATCAACTACAGATAAAATGGAAGCTAAAGGAGGCCGATGGTGAGCGTTTCTGACCATGAAGACTTCAATCCTCTAAAGTTCGGACTCTGCCTACAGCCCAGTCCCTTAATGAACATACATGTACCAGTAGCTTAAAAATTCCCCAGATAGGGGTTCAGGGAGACACTGATTTGAAAAAATCCCTGGTGTTCTCCTTACATACATGGGACCTTTCCTACAGCTAAAACATGCCTGTGACACCCAGAAGATGGTACACGGTTGGATCAGGAAGATTTTGGAAAAAGGCACCTCATCTCCTAATCCCCTGGTTGTCGGGTTCACCCCTCCAGCCTCTTTCCTAACATTCTCCACAATTGAGGATGTCAGCACTTTCAACATCCTGTTGCACAGAGTTTGGAATTTGTCCAGAGGATGAAGGGGAAGGAGGAGAAACAATGAAAGACAAGCCCTAGATGTTCGGACAGGCACAGGTCACACTAATTTCCAATCAAGAAGAAAAATTAACCACAGGCTCAGCCTGCCCCACCGAAGCAGTATACGGCCTAAAGCAATCTTGCGGTTTTGCAGCCAGCTCACAAAAAAGCGAGTTGAAAAATGGAGCTCAGGGGCACTGCAATTCACAAACATGCAGAGTTATAAATGATCACTCTCGTCCAAAAACATATTGAGGGAAGGCAACGAAGAGGATTTGAAAGCAAGGCAGAATTGCAGGAAACAAATTTCAGGAGGTAGATTCGAATCGCCTTTAAAGCACATGAAAAGCGGTAAAACGTCGACAATGATGCCCTTGGCCAAAGAGGGCGTATACCTTTTTTCCTGAATATATTCAGGAAAAAACGCATACGCCTTTTTTGGCCAACCAGGCAAGCCGGAAATGCAAATGAGCACTAAAAAGAAGTCTCAATACCCAGGGGTCAAAAGAGCCATTCGAAAAGACTGTAAAACACAGAAATGCAGGACAGGCCAGGGAGAAAAGGGAGCCATGTTAGGTTGATGGGCGGGATGTAATTTGCCAACGGCCACACAGGAGAAGTGTATGGTGATTCCTTAAACATCTAAAAAACACAGCTAGAGAGCATAGGACACTTCTACTCATGGGCGTATAAAATGGGAAAAATAAAAATCAACAAGACACAGGCACCCTCAAATGTTTAGGGCTGCTCTGTTTACAAGAACCTCCACTTCAGTACACCTTTAATATGCAAGGATAGAGAAAAATGGATAAAGAAGTTGTGGTACTTATGTACAAAGGAATATCACTCAGCCATGAACTCAATATCATATGGCTAGTAGCAGCATGATGAGTGGATTTAGGCACAATGTTTCTAAGTGAAATAAGTCACACAGAAAAAGACACTTATCATAAGATATTACTTATACAGGGAATGTAAAAACAGCTACACTTGAACTGAATTACAAAACAGAACAGAGTCACACGTTTAGAAAACACACTATGGCTGCCTAACGGGAAAGGTGAGGTGGGGTGATGCATAAAACAAGGGTTTCAAATTAGCTCAGATACCGTTCCATAAACTGAATATGTAATAGACAAGACGTACACCTTGCTCAGTGAACTGGACTCAACACCCCTTATTCAAGGCACAAGAATATATCTGACTAGTAAGAATCGTAAAACCTATGTATTGATATCTCTCTGTAAGTGAGTCAAATGGGTGTAAAGCAGCATAAACACAGCAGTGAAAATCAGCTAAACCCCATTCTAAAAATAAATTACAAAAAAAAACCCGAACAAATACAATGAAACAGAGAGAAATTAGTAATAAGTTCGTTCAGGGGCAGTGAAGCAACCTGGATTGACCATATCTAGAGCCACGGCTGGGTTACACATAAGGCTGGACACTCTTGGGGCTGAGAGGACTGGTGAGGTTGGGTGAGCAAACGCAGACCCTTTAAAGTAATACTGCGTGGTACCCATCCCATGGGTCCCAAATCTCCAGGTTCAAGGGCATCTGCCTACATCGAAAACATGCATGAGAAACCCAGAAGATGGTACATCGAGTGATCGGGAAAGGTTTCTAAAACGCACCTCATTTCTCATCTCCTTGTGCTCGAGTTCGCCATTCCAGCCACTTTACTAGCAATCTCCCTCTTTGGAGAATCAGCACCTTTAACCTCCTGTTCCATACAGGTGGCAATTTGTCCTGAGGATGAACGGGAAGAGGGGGAACCAATGAGAGACTAGCTCTAGGTGTTGGGACAGGCACAGGTCACTCTATTTTCCCATCAGGAAGAAGAATTAAGCACAGGCTCAGTCTGCCGCCCGGAAGCAGAATAGGCCCTAAAGCAATCCTGCGCTTTTGCGGCCAGCTCCCAAGAGAGCGAGTTGAAAAATGGAGCTCAGGGGCACTGCAATTCACAAACCTGCAGACTTATAAATGATAACTCTTGTCTACAAATATATTGAGGGAAGGCAACAAAGAGGATTTGAAAGCAAGGCAGAATTGCAGGAAACAGATTTCAGGAGGCAGATTCGAATCGACGTTAAAGCACAGGAAAAGCGGCAAAACCTCGACAATGATGCCCTTGGCCAAAAAGGGCGTATGCGTTTTTTCCTGAATATATTCAGGAAAAAACGCATACGCCCTTTTTGGCCAACCAAGCAACCTGGAAAGGCAAATCAGCGCTACAAAGAAGTCTCGCTTCCCATCGGTCAAAAGGGCCATGCTGAATAAAGTGTCAAAACCAGAAATGCAGGACAGGCCACGGAGAAACGGGAGCCTTGCTACGCTGATGGGCGGGATGTAAATTGCCAACAGCCACTCTGGAGAAGTGTACGGAGTGTCCTGAAACATTTACAAAACTCAGCTTAGAGAGCATAGGGCACTTCCACTCATGGGCGTATAAATTGGGAAAACTAAAAATCAGCAAGACACAAGCACCCCAAAGTTTAGGGCTGCTCTGTTGACAAGAACCTCCACTTCGTTACACCTTAAATATCCCAGGAAAGAGAAAAATGGATAAAGAAGTTGTGGTCCTTATGTACAATGGAATATCACTCAGCCATGAAATCAACGTCATAAGGCTAGTAGCAGCATGATGAGTGGATTTAGGTACGACGATTCTAAGTGAAATAAGTCACACAGAAAAAGACACTTATCATAAGATATCACTTATAGAGGGAATGTAAAAACCGCTACCCTTGAACTGAATTACAAAACAGAACAGAGTCACACGGTTAGAAAACACACTATGGCTGCCTAACGGCAAAGGTGAGGTGGGGTGATGCATAAAACAAGGGTTTCAAATTAGCTCAGATACCGTTCCATAAACCCAATACATAATAGACAAGACCTACTCCTTGCTCAGGGAACTGGACTCAACACCCCCTATTCACCGCCCAAGAATATATCTGACTAGCAAGAATCTTAAAACTTATGTATTGATATCTCTCTGTAAGTGAGTCAAGTGGGTGTAAAGCTGCATAAACACAGCAGTGAAAAGCAGCTAAACCCCATTATAAAACTCAATTAATTTTAAAAACCCGTGAAACAAATACAGTGAAAGAGAGAGAAATTCTCACAAAATTCGTTCAGGGGCTGTGATGCCACCTGGATTGACCATATCTAGACCTGCAGCTGATTGAGACATAAGGGTGGACACTCTTGGGGCTGAGAGGTTTGGTGAGGTTGGGTGAGCAAACGCAGACGCTTTAAAGTAATACTGTGTGGTACCCATCCCATGGGTCCCAAATCTCCAGGTTCAAGGGCATCTTCCTACATCGAAAACATGCATGAGAAACCCAGAAGATGGTCCACCGAGTGATCGGGAAAGGTTTCTAAAACGCACCTCATTTCTCTTCTCCTTGTGCTCGAGTTCGCCATTCCAGCCGCTTTACTAGCAATCTCCCTCCTTGGAGAATCAGCACCTTTAACCTCCTGTTCCATACAGGTGGCAATTTGAACTGAGGGTGAAAGGGAAGACGGGGAACCAATGAGAGACTAGCTCTAGGTGTTAGGACAGGCACAGGTCACTCTATTTTCCCATCAGGAAGAAGAATTAAGCACAGGCTCAGTCTGCCGCCCGGAAGCAGAATAGGGCCTAAAGCAATCCTGCGCTTTTGCGGCCAGCTCCCAAGAGAGCGAGTTGAAAAATGGAGCTCAGGGGCACTGCAATTCACAAACCTGCAGAGTTATAAATGATAACTCTCGTCTACAAATATATTGAGGGAAGGCAACAAAGAGGATTTGAAAGCAAGGCAGAATTGCAGGAAACAGATTTCAGGAGGCAGATTCGAATCGCCTTTAAAGCACAGGAAAAGCGGCAAAACCTCGACAATGATGCCCTTGGCCAAAAAGGGCGTATGCGTTTTTTCCTGAATATATTCAGGAAAAAACGCATACGCCCTTTTTGGCCAGCCAAGCAACCTGGAAAGGCAAATCAGCGCTACAAAGAAGTCTCGCTTCCCATCGGTCAAAAGGGCCATGCTGAATAAAGTGTCAAAACCAGAAATGCAGGACAGGCCACGGAGAAACGGGAGCCTTGCTACGCTGATGGGCGGGATGTAAATTGCCAACAGCCACTCTGGAGAAGTGTACGGTGTGTCTTGAAACATTTACAAAACTCAGCGTAGAGAGCATAGGGCACTTCCACTCATGGGCGTATAAATTGGGAAAACTAAAAATCAGCAAGACACAAGCACCCCAAAGTTTAGGGCTGCTCTGTTGACAAGAACCTCCACTTCGTTACACCTTAAATATCCCAGGAAAGAGAAAAATGGATAAAGAAGTTGTGGTCCTTATGTACAATGGAATATCACTCAGCCATGAAATCAACGTCATAAGGCTAGTAGCAGCATGATGAGTGGATTTAGGTACGACGATTCTAAGTGAAATAAGTCACACAGAAAAAGACACTTGTCATAAGATATCACTTATAGAGGGAATGTAAAAACCGCTACCCTTGAACTGAATTACAAAACAGAACAGAGTCACAAGGTTAGAAAACACACTATGGCTGCCTAACGGCAAAGGTGAGGTGGGGTGATGCATAAAACAAGGGTTTCAAATTAGCTCAGATACCGTTACATAAACCCAATATGTAATAGACAAGACCTACTCCTTGCTCAGGGAACTGGACTCAACACCCCCTATTCACCGCCCAAGAGTATATCTGACTAGTAAGAATCTTAAAACCTATGTATTGATATCTCTCTGTAAGTGAGTCAAGTGGGTGTAAAGCTGCATAAACACAGCAGTGAAAAGCAGCTAAACCCCATTATAAAACTCAATTAATTTTAAAAACCCATGAAACAAAGACAGTGAAAGAGAGAGAAATTCTCACAAAATTCGTTCAGGGGCTGTGATGCCACCTCGATTGACCATATCTAGAACTGCAGCCGATTGAGACATAAGGGTGGACACTCTTGGGGCTGAGAGGTTTGGTGAGGTTGGGTGAGCAAACGCAGACGCTTTAACGTAATACTGTGTGGTACCCATCCCATGGGTCCCAAATCTCCAGGTTCAAGGGCATCTTCCTACATCGAAAACATGCATGAGAAACCCAGAAGATGGTCCACCGAGTGATCGGGAAAGGTTTCTAAAACGCACCTCATTTCTCATCTCCTTGTGCTCGAGTTCGCCATTCCAGCCGCTTTACTAGCAATCTCCCTCCTTGGAGAATCAGCACCTTTAACCTCCTGTTCCATACAGGTGGCAATTTGTCCTGAGGATGAACGGGAAGAGGGGGAATCAATGAGAGACTAGCTCTAGGTGTTGGGACAGGCACAGGTCACTCTATTTTCCCATCAGGAAGAAGAATTAAGCACAGGCTCAGTCTGCCGCCCGGAAGCAGAATAGGGCCTAAAGCAATCCTGCGCTTTTGCGGCCAGCTCCCAAGAGAGCGAGTTGAAAAATGGAGCTCAGGGGCACTGCAATTCACAAACCTGCAGAGTTATAAATGATAACTCTCGTCTACAAATATATTGAGGGAAGGCAACAAAGAGGATTTGAAAGCAAGGCAGAATTGCAGGAAACAGATTTCAGGAGGCAGATTCGAATCGCCTTTAAAGCACAGGAAAAGCGGCAAAACCTCGACAATGATGCCCTTGGCCAAAAAGGGCGTATGCGTTTTTTCCTGAATATATTCAGGAAAAAACGCATACGCCCTTTTTGGCCAGCCAAGCAACCTGGAAAGGCAAATCAGCGCTACAAAGAAGTCTCGCTTCCCATCGGTCAAAAGGGCCATGCTGAATAAAGTGTCAAAACCAGAAATGCAGGACAGGCCACGGAGAAACGGGAGCCTTGCTACGCTGATGGGCGGGATGTAAATTGCCAACAGCCACTCTGGAGAAGTGTACGGTGTGTCTTGAAACTTTTACAAAACTCAGCTTAGAGAGCATAGGGCACTTCCACTCATGGGCGTATAAATTGGGAAAACTAAAAATCAGCAGGACACAAGCACCCCAAAGTTTAGGGCTGCTCTGTTGACAAGAACCTCCACTTCGTTACACCTTAAATATCCCAGGAAAGAGAAAAATGGATAAAGAAGTTGTGGTCCTTATGTACAATGGAATATCACTCAGCCATGAAATCAACGTCATAAGGCTAGTAGCAGCATGATGAGTGGATTTAGGTACGACGATTCTAAGTGAAATAAGTCACACAGAAAAAGACACTTATCGTAAGATATCACTTATAGAGGGAATGTAAAAACCGCTACCCTTGAACTGAATTACAAAACAGAACAGAGTCACAAGGTTAGAAAACACACTATGGCTGCCTAACGGCAAAGGTGAGGTGGGGTGATGCATAAAACAAGGGTTTCAAATTAGCTCAGATACCGTTACATAAACCCAATATGTAATAGACAAGACCTACTCCTTGCTCAGGGAACTGGACTCAACACCCCCTATTCACCGCCCAAGAGTATATCTGACTAGTAAGAATCTTAAAACCTATGTATTGATATCTCTCTGTAAGTGAGTCAAGTGGGTGTAAAGCTGCATAAACACAGCAGTGAAAAGCAGCTAAACCCCATTATAAAACTCAATTAATTTTAAAAACCCGTGAAACAAAGACAGTGAAAGAGAGAGAAATTCTCACAAAATTCGTTCAGGGGCTGTGATGCCACCTCGATTGACCATATCTAGAACTGCAGCCGATTGAGACATAAGGGTGGACACTCTTGGGGCTGAGAGGTTTGGTGAGGTTGGGTGAGCAAACGCAGACGCTTTAACGTAATACTGTGTGGTACCCATCCCATGGGTCCCAAATCTCCAGGTTCAAGGGCATCTTCCTACATCGAAAACATGCATGAGAAACCCAGAAGATGGTCCACCGAGTGATCGGGAAAGGTTTCTAAAACGCACCTCATTTCTCATCTCCTTGTGCTCGAGTTCGCCATTCCAGCCGCTTTACTAGCAATCTCCCTCCTTGGAGAATCAGCACCTTTAACCTCCTGTTCCATACAGGTGGCAATTTGTCCTGAGGATGAACGGGAAGAGGGGGAATCAATGAGAGACTAGCTCTAGGTGTTGGGACAGGCACAGGTCACTCTATTTTCCCATCAGGAAGAAGAATTAAGCACAGGCTCAGTCTGCCGCCCGGAAGCAGAATAGGGCCTAAAGCAATCCTGCGCTTTTGCGGCCAGCTCCCATGAGAGCGAGTTGAAAAATGGAGCTCAGGGGCACTGCAATTCACAAACCTGCAGACTTATAAATGATAACTCTCGTCTACAAATATATTGAGGGAAGGCAACAAAGAGGATTTGAAAGCAAGGCAGAATTGCAGGAAACAGATTTCAGGAGGCAGATTCGAATCGCCTTTAAAGCACAGGAAAAGCGGCAAAACCTCGACAATGATGCCCTTGGCCAAAAAGGGCGTATGCGTTTTTTCCTGAATATATTCAGGAAAAAACGCATACGCCCTTTTTGGCCAACCAAGCAACCTGGAAAGGCAAATCAGCGCTACAAAGAAGTCTCGCTTCCCATCGGTCAAAAGGGCCATGCTGAATAAAGTGTCAAAACCAGAAATGCAGGACAGGCCACGGAGAAACGGGAGCCTTGCTACGCTGATGGGCGGGATGTAAATTGCCAACAGCCACTCTGGAGAAGTGTACGGTGTGTCCTGAAACATTTACAAAACTCAGCTTAGAGAGCATAGGGCACTTCCACTCATGGGCGTATAAATTGGGAAAACTAAAAATCAGCAGGACACAAGCACACCAAAGTTTAGGGCTGCTCTGTTGACAAGAACCTCCACTTCGTTACACCTTAAATATCCCAGGAAAGAGAAAAATGGATAAAGAAGTTGTGGTCCTTATGTACAATGGAATATCACTCAGCCATGAAATCAACGTCATAAGGCTAGTAGCAGCATGATGAGTGGATTTAGGTACGATGATTCTAAGTGAAATAAGTCACACAGAAAAAGACACTTATCATAAGATATCACTTATAGAGGGAATGTAAAAACCGCTACCCTTGAACTGAATTACAGAACAGAACAGAGTCACACGGTTAGAAAACACACTATGGCTGCCTAACGCCAAAGGTGAGGTGGGGTGATGCATAAAACAAGGGTTTCAAATTAGCTCAGATACCGTTCCATAAACCCAATATGTAATAGACAAGACCTACTCCTTGCTCAGGGAACTGGACTCAACACCCCCTATTCACCGCCCAAGAATATATCTGACTAGTAAGAATCTTAAAACTTATGTATTGATATCTCTCTCTAAGTGAGTCAAGTGGGTGTAAAGCTGCATAAACACAGCAGTGAAAAGCAGCTAAACCCCATTATAAAACTCAATTAATTTTAAAAACCCGTGAAACAAAGACAGTGAAAGAGAGAGAAATTCTCACAAAATTCGTTCAGGGGCTGTGATGCCACCTCGATTGACCATATCTAGACCTGCAGCCGATTGAGACATAAGGGTGGACACTCTTGGGGCTGAGAGGTTTGGTGAGGTTGGGTGAGCAAACGCAGACGCTTTAAAGTAATACTGTGTGGTACCCATCCCATGGGTCCCAAATCTCCAGGTTCAAGGGCATCTTCCTACATCGAAAACATGCATGAGAAACCCAGAAGATGGTCCACCGAGTGATCGGGGTAGGTTTCTAAAACGCACCTCATTTCTCATCTCCTTGTGCTCGAGTTCGCCATTCCAGCCGCTTTACTAGCAATCTCCCTCCTTGGAGAATCAGCACCTTTAACCTCCTGTTCCATACAGGTGGCAATTTGAACTGAGGATGAACGGGAAGACGGGGAACCAATGAGAGACTAGCTCTAGGTGTTGGGACAGGCACAGGTCACTCTATTTTCCCATCAGGAAGAAGAATTAACCACAGGCTCAGTCTGCCGCCCGGAAGCAGAATAGGGCCTAAAGAAAACCTTGCGCTTTTGCGGCCAGCTCCCAAGAGAGCGAGTTGAAAAATGGAGCTCAGGGGCACTGCAATTCACAAACCTGCAGACTAATAAATGATAACTCTCGTCTACAAATATATTGAGGGAAGGCAACAAAGAGGATTTGAAAGCAAGGCAGAATTGCAGGAAACAGATTTCAGGAGGCAGATTCGAATCGCCTTTAAAGCACAGGAAAAGCGGCAAAACCTCGACAATGATGCCCTTGGCCAAAAAGGGCGTATGCGTTTTTTCCTGAATATATTCAGGAAAAAACGCATACGCCCTTTTTGGCCAACCAAGCAACCTGGAAAGGCAAATCAGCGCTACAAAGAAGTCTCGCTTCCCATCGGTCAAAAGGGCCATGCTGAATAAAGTGTCAAAACCAGAAATGCAGGACAGGCCACGGAGAAAAGGGAGCCTTGCTACGCTGATGGGCGGGATGTAAATTGCCAACAGCCACTCTGGAGAAGTGTACGGTGTGTCCTGAAACATTTACAAAACTCAGCTTAGAGAGCATAGGGCACTTCCACTCATGGGCGTATACATTGGGAAAACTAGAAATCAGCAGGACACAAGCACCCCAAAGTTTAGGGCTGCTCTGTTGACAAGAACCTCCACTTCGTTACACCTTAAATATCCCAGGAAAGAGAAAAATGGATAAAGAAGTTGTGGTCCTTATGTACAATGGAATATCACTCAGCCATGAAATCAATGTCATAAGGCTAGTAGCAGCATGATGAGTGGATTTAGGTACGACGATTCTAAGTGTAATAAGTCACACAGAAAAAGACACTTATCATAAGATATCACTTATAGAGGGAATGTAAAAACCGCTACCCTTGAACTGAATTACAGAACAGAACAGAGTCACACGGTTAGAAAACACACTATGGCTGCCTAACGGGAAAGGTGAGGTGGGGTGATGCATAAAACAAGGGTTTCAAATTAGCTCAGATACCGTTCCATAAACCCAATATGTAATAGACAAGACCTACTCCTTGCTCAGGGAACTGGACTCAACACCCCGTATTCACCGCCCAAGAATATATCTGACTAGTAAGAATCTTAAAACTTATGTATAGATATCTCTCTGTAAGTGAGTCAAGTGGGTGTAAAGCTGCATAAACACAGCAGTGAAAAGCAGCTAAACCCCATTATAAAACTCAATTAATTTAAAAAACCCGTGAAACAAAGACAGTGAAAGAGAGAGAAATTCTCACAAAATTCGTTCAGGGGCTGTGATGCCACCTCGATTGACCATATCTAGACCTGCAGCCGATTGAGACATAAGGGTGGACACTCTTGGGGCTGAGAGGTTTGGTGAGGTTGGGTGAGCAAACGCAGACGCTTTAAAGTAATACTGTGTGGTACCCATCCCATGGGTCCCAAATCTCCAGGTTCAAGGGCATCTTCCTACATCGAAAACATGCATGAGAAACCCAGAAGATGGTCCACCGAGTGATCGGGGAAGGTTTCTAAAACGCACCTCATTTCTCATCTCCTTGTGCTCGAGTTCGTCATTCCAGCCGCTTTACTAGCAATCTCCCTCCTTGGAGAATCAGCACCTTTAACCTCCTGTTCCATACAGGTGGCAATTTGAACTGAGGATGAACGGGAAGACGGGGAACCAATGAGAGACTAGCTCTAGGTGTTGGGACAGGCACAGGTCACTCTATTTTCCCATCAGGAAGAAGAATTAACCACAGGCTCAGTCTGCCGCCCGGAAGCAGAATAGGGCCTAAAGAAATCCTGCGCTTTTGCGGCCAGCTCCCAAGAGAGCGAGTTGAAAAATGGAGCTCAGGGGCACTGCAATTCACAAACCTGCAGACATATAAATGATAACTCTCGTCTACAAATATATTGAGGGAAGGCAACAAAGAGGATTTGAAAGCAAGGCAGAATTGCAGGAAACAGATTTCAGGAGGCAGATTCGAATCGCCTTTAAAGCACAGGAAAAGCGGCAAAACCTCGACAATGATGCCCTTGGCCAAAAAGGGCGTATGCGTTTTTTCCTGAATATATTCAGGAAAAAACGCATACGCCCTTTTTGGCCAACCAAGCAACCTGGAAAGGCAAATCAGCGCTACAAAGAAGTCTCGCTTCGCATCGGTCAAAAGGGCCATGCTGAATAAAGTGTCAAAACCAGAAATGCAGGACAGGCCACGGAGAAAAGGGAGCCTTGCTACGCTGATGGGCGGGATGTAAATTGCCAACAGCCACTCTGGAGAAGTGTACGGTGTGTCCTGAAACATTTACAAAACTCAGCTTAGAGAGCATAGGGCACTTCCACTCATGGGCGTATACATTGGGAAAACTAGAAATCAGCAAGACACAAGCACCCCAAAGTTTAGGGCTGCTCTGTTGACAAGAACCTCCACTTCGTTACACCTTAAATATCCCAGGAAAGAGAAAAATGGATAAAGAAGTTGTGGTCCGTATGTACAATGGAATATCACTCAGCCATGAAATCAACGTCATAAGGCTAGTAGCAGCATGATGAGTGGATTTAGGTACGACGATTCTAAGTGTAATAAGTCACACAGAAAAAGACACTTATCATAAGATATCACTTATAGAGGGAATGTAAAAACGGCTACCCTTGAACTGAATTACAAAACAGAACAGAGTCACACGGTTAGAAAACACACTATGGCTTCCTAACGGGAAAGGTGAGGTGGGGTGATGCATAAAACAAGGGTTTCAAATTAGCTCAGATACCGTTCCATAAACCCAATATGTAATAGACAAGACCTACTCCTTGCTCAGGGAACTGGACTCAACACCCCCTATTCACCGCCCAAGAGTATATCTGACTAGTAAGAATCTTAAAACCTATGTATTGATATCTCTCTGTAAGTGAGTCAAGTGGGTGTAAAGCTGCATAAACACAGCAGTGAAAAGCAGCTAAACCCCATTATAAAACTCAATTAATTTTAAAAACCCGTGAAACAAAGACAGTGAAAGAGAGAGAAATTCTCACAAAATTCGTTCAGGGGCTGTGATGCCACCTGGATTGACCATACCTAGACCTGCAGCTGATTGAGACATAAGGGTGGACACTCTTGGGGCTGAGAGGTTTGGTGAGGTTGGGTGAGCAAACGCAGACGCTTTAAAGTAATACTGCGTGGTACCCATCCCATGGGTCCCAAATCTCCAGGTTCAAGGGCATCTGCCTACATCGAAAACATGCATGAGAAACCCAGAAGATGGTACATCGAGTGATCGGGAAAGGTTTCTAAAACGCACCTCATTTCTCATCTCCTTGTGCTCGGGTTCGCCATTCCAGCCGCTTTACTAGCAATCTCCCTCCTTGGAGAATCAGCACCTTTAACCTCCTGTTCCATACAGGTTGCAATTTGTCCTGAGGGTGAACGGGAAGAGGGGGAACCAATGAGAGACTAGCTCTAGGTGTTGGGACAGGCACAGGTCACTCTATTTTCCCATCAGGAAGAAGAATTAACCACAGGCTCAGTCTGCCGCCCGGAAGCAGAATAGGGCCTAAAGAAAACCTTGCGCTTTTGCGGCCAGCTCCCAAGAGAGCGAGTTGAAAAATGGAGCTCAGGGGCACTGCAATTCACAAACCTGCAGACTTATAAATGATAACTCTCGTCTACAAATATATTGACGGAAGGCAACAAAGAGGATTTGAAAGCAAGGCAGAATTGCAGGAAACAGATTTCAGGAGGCAGATTCGAATCGCCTTTAAAGCACAGGAAAAGCGGCAAAACCTCGACAATGATGCCCTTGGCCAAAAAGGGCGTATGCGTTTTTTCCTGAATATATTCAGGAAAAAACGCATACGCCCTTTTTGGCCAACCAAGCAACCTGGAAAGGCAAATCAGCGCTACAAAGAAGTCTCGCTTCCCATCGGTCAAAAGGGCCATGCTGAATAAAGTGTCAAAACCAGAAATGCAGGACAGGCCACGGAGAAACGGGAGCCTTGCTACGCTGATGGGCGGGATGTAAATTGCAAACAGCCACTCTGGAGAAGTGTACGGTGTGTCCTGAAACATTTACAAAACTCAGCTTAGAGAGCATAGGGCACTTCCACTCATGGGCGTATAAATTGGGAAAACTAAAAATCAGCAGGACACAAGCACACCAAAGTTTAGGGCTGCTCTGTTGACAAGAACCTCCACTTCGTTACACCTTAAATATCCCAGGAAAGAGAAAAATGGATAAAGAAGTTGTGGTCCTTATGTACAATGGAATATCACTCAGCCATGAAATCAATGTCATAAGGCTAGTAGCAGCATGATGAGTGGATTTAGGTACGATGATTCTAAGTGAAATAAGTCACACAGAAAAAGACACTTATCATAAGATATCACTTATAGAGGGAATGTAAAAACCGCTACCCTTGAACTGCATTACAAAACAGAACAGAGTCACACGGTTAGAAAACACACTATGGCTGCCTAACGGCAAAGGTGAGGTGGGGTGATGCATAAAACAAGGGTTTCAAATTAGCTCAGATACCGTTCCATAAACCCAATATGTAATAGACAAGACCTACTCCTTGCTCAGGGAACTGGACTCAACACCCCCTATTCACCGCCCAAGACTATATCTGACTAGTAAGAATCTTAAAACTTATGTATTGATATCTCTCTGTAAGTGAGTCAAGTGGTTGTAAAGCTGCATAAACACAGCAGTGAAAAGCAGCTAAACCCCATTATAAAACTCAATTAATTTTAAAATCCCGTGAAACAAAGACAGTGAAAGAGAGAGAAATTCTCACAAAATTCGTTCAGGGGCTGTGATGCCACCTCGATTGACCATATCTAGACCTGCAGCCGATTGAGACATAAGGGTGGACACTCTTGGGGCTGAGAGTTTTGGTGAGGTTGGGTGAGCAAACGCAGACGCTTTAAAGTAATACTGTGTGGTACCCATCCCATGGGTCCCAAATCTACAGGTTCAAGGGCATCTTCCTACATCGAAAACATGCATGAGAAACCCAGAAGATGGTCCACCGAGTGATCGGGAAAGGTTTCTAAAACGCACCTCATTTCTCATCTCCTTGTGCTCGAGTTCGTCATTCCAGCCGCTTTACTAGCAATCTCCCTCCTTGGAGAATCAGCACCTTTAACCTCCTGTTCCATACAGGTGGCAATTTGAACTGAGGATGAACGGGAAGACGGGGAACCAATGAGAGACTAGCTCTAGGTGTTGGGACAGGCACAGGTAACTCTATTTTCCCATCAGGAAGAAGAATTAACCACAGGCTCAGTCTGCCGCCCAGAAGCAGAATAGTGCCTAAAGCAATCCTGCGCTTTTGCGGCCAGCTCCCAAGAGAGCGAGTTGAAAAATGGAGCTCAAGGGCACGGAAATTCACAAACCTGCAGACTTATAAATGATAACTCTCGTCTACAAATATATTGAGGGAAGGCAACAAAGAGGATTTGAAAGCAAGGCAGAATTGCAGGAAACAGATTTCAGGAGGCAGATTCGAATCGCCTTTAAAGCACAGGAAAAGCGACAAAACCTCGACAATGATGCCCTTGGCCAAAAAGGGCGTATGCGTTTTTTCCTGAATATATTCAGGAAAAAACGCATACGCCCTTTTTGGCCAACCAAGCAACCTGGAAAGGCAAATCAGCGCTACAAAGAAGTCTCGCTTCCCATCGGTCAAAAGGGCCATGCTGAATAAAGTGTCAAAACCAGAAATGCTGGAAAGGCCACGGAGAAAAGGGAGCCTTGCTACGCTGATGGGCGGGATGTAAATTGCCAACAGCCACTCTGGAGAAGTGTACGGTGTGTCCTGAAACATTTACAAAACTCAGCTTAGAGAGCATAGGGCACTTCCACTCATGGGCGTATACATTGGGAAAACTAGAAATCAGCAAGACACAAGCACCCCAAAGTTTAGGGCTGCTCTGTTGACAAGAACCTCCACTTCGTTACACCTTAAATATCCCAGGAAAGAGAAAAATGGATAAAGAAGTTGTGGTCCGTATGTACAATGGAATATCACTCAGCCATGAAATCAACGTCATAAGGCTAGTAGCAGCATGATGAGTGGATTTAGGTACGACGATTCTAAGTGTAATAAGTCACACAGAAAAAGACACTTATCATAAGATATCACTTATAGAGGGAATGTAAAAACCGCTACCCTTGAACTGAATTACAAAACAGAACAGAGTCACAAGGTTAGAAAACACACTATGGCTGCCTAACGGGAAAGGTGAGGTGGGGTGATGCATAAAACAAGGGTTTCAAATTAGCTCAGATACCGTTCCATAAACCCAATATGTAATAGACAAGACCTACTCCTTGCTCAGGGAACTGGACTCAACACCCCCTATTCACCGACCAAGAATATATCTGACTAGTAAGAATCTTAAAACTTATGTATTGATATCTCTCTGTAAGTGAGTCAAGTGGGTGTAAAGCTGCATAAACACAGCAGTGAAAAGCAGCTAAACCCCATTATAAAACTCAATTAATTTAAAAAACCCGTGAAACAAAGACAGTGAAAGAGAGAGAAATTCTCACAAAATTCGTTCAGGGGCTGTGATGCCACCTCGATTGACCATATCTAGACCTGCAGCCGATTGAGACATAAGGGTGGACACTCTTGGGGCTGAGAGGTTTGGTGAGGTTGGGTGAGCAAACGCAGACGCTTTAAAGTAATACTGTGTGGTACCCATCCCATGGGTCCCAAATCTCCAGGTTCAAGGGCATCTTCCTACATCGAAAACATGCATGAGAAACCCAGAAGATGGTCCACCGAGTGATCGGGGAAGGTTTCTAAAACGCACCTCATTTCTCATCTCCTTGTGCTCGAGTTCGTCATTCCAGCCGCTTTACTAGCAATCTCCCTCCTTGGAGAATCAGCACCTTTAACCTCCTGTTCCATACAGGTGGCAATTTGAACTGAGGATGAACGGGAAGACGGGGAACCAATGAGAGACTAGCTCTAGGTGTTGGGACAGGCACAGGTCACTCTATTTTCCCATCAGGAAGAAGAATTAAGCACAGGCTCAGTCTGCCGCCCGGAAGCAGAATAGGGCCTAAAGCAATCCTGCGCTTTTGCGGCCAGCTCCCAAGAGAGCGAGTTGAAAAATGGAGCTCAGGGGCACTGCAATTCACAAACCTGCAGACTTATAAATGATAACTCTCGTCTACAAATATATTGAGGGAAGGCAACAAAGAGGATTTGAAAGCAAGGCAGAATTGCAGGAAACAGATTTCAGGAGGCAGATTCGAATCGCCTTTAAAGCACAGGAAAAGCGGCAAAACCTCGACAATGATGCCCTTGGCCAAAAAGGGCGTATGCGTTTTTTCCTGAATATATTCAGGAAAAAACGCATATGCCCTTTTTGGCCAACCAAGCAACCTGGAAAGGCAAATCAGCGCTACAAAGAAGTCTCGCTTCCCATCGGTCAAAAGGGCCATGCTGAATAAAGTGTCAAAACCAGAAATGCAGGACAGGCCACGGAGAAAAGGGAGCCTTGCTACGCTGATGGGCGGGATGTAAATTGCCAACAGCCACTCTGGAGAAGTGTACGGTGTGTCCTGAAACATTTACAAAACTCAGCTTAGAGAGCATAGGGCACTTCCACTCATGGGCGTATACATTGGGAAAACTAGAAATCAGCAAGACACAAGCACCCCAAAGTTTAGGGCTGCTCTGTTGACAAGAACCTCCACTTCGTTACACCTTAAATATCCCAGGAAAGAGAAAAATGGATAAAGAAGTTGTGGTCCGTATGTACAATGGAATATCACTCAGCCATGAAATCAACGTCATAAGGCTAGTAGCAGCATGATGAGTGGATTTAGGTACGACGATTCTAAGTGTAATAAGTCACACAGAAAAAGACACTTATCATAAGATATCACTTATAGAGGGAATGTAAAAACGGCTACCCTTGAACTGAATTACAAAACAGAACAGAGTCACACGGTTAGAAAACACACTATGGCTGCCTAACGGGAAAGGTGAGGTGGGGTGATGCATAAAACAAGGGTTTCAAAATAGCTCAGATACCGTTCCATAAACCCAATACGTAATAGACAAGACCTACTCCTTGCTCAGGGAACTGGACTCAACACCCCCTATTCACCGCCCAAGAGTATATCTGACTAGCAAGAATCTTAAAACTTATGTATTGATATCTCTCTGTAAGTGAGTCAAGTGGGTGTAAAGCTGCATAAACACAGCAGTGAAAAGCAGCTAAACCCCATTATAAAACTCAATTAATTTTAAAAACCCGTGAAACAAATACAGTGAAAGAGAGAGAAATTCTCACAAAATTCGTTCAGGGGCTGTGATGCCACCTGGATTGACCATATCTAGACCTGCAGCTGATTGAGACATAAGGGTGGACACTCTTGGGGCTGAGAGGTTTGGTGAGGTTGGGTGAGCAAACGCAGACGCTTTAAAGTAATACTGCGTGGTACCCATCCCATGGGTCCCAAATCTCCAGGTTCAAGGGCATCTGCCTACATCGAAAACATGCATGAGAAACCCAGAAGATGGTACATCGAGTGATCGGGAAAGGTTTCTAAAACGCACCTCATTTCTCATCTCCTTGTGCTCGGGTTCGCCATTCCAGCCGCTTTACTAGCAATCTCCCTCCTTGGAGAATCAGCACCTTTAACCTCCTGTTCCATACAGGTTGCAATTTGTCCTGAGGGTGAACGGGAAGAGGGGGAACCAATGAGAGACTAGCTCTAGGTTTTGGGACAGGCACAGGTCACTCTATTTTCCCATAAGGAAGAAGAATTAACCACAGGCTCAGTCTGCCGCCCGGAAGCTGAATAGGGCCTAAAGAAAACCTTGCGCTTTTGCGGCCAGTTCCCAAGAGAGCGAGTTGAAAAATGGAGCTCAGGGGCACTGCAATTCACAAACCTGCAGACTTATAAATGATAACTCTCGTCTACAAATATATTGAGGGAAGGCAACAAAGAGGATTTGAAAGCAAGGCAGAATTGCAGGAAACAGATTTCAGGAGGCAGATTCGAATCGCCTTTAAAGCACAGGAAAAGCGGCAAAACCTCGACAATGATGCCCTTGGCCAAAAAGGGCGTATGCGTTTTTTCCTGAATATATTCAGGAAAAAACGCATATGCCCTTTTTGGCCAACCAAGCAACCTGGAAAGGCAAATCAGCGCTACAAAGAAGTCTCGCTTCCCATCGGTCAAAAGGGCCATGCTGAATAAAGTGTCAAAACCAGAAATGCAGGACAGGCCACGGAGAAAAGGGAGCCTTGCTACGCTGATGGGCGGGATGTAAATTGCCAACAGCCACTCTGGAGAAGTGTATGGTGTGTCCTGAAACATTTACAAAACTCAGCTTAGAGAGCATAGGGCACTTCCACTCATGGGCGTATACATTGGGAAAACTAGAAATCAGCAAGACACAAGCACCCCAAAGTTTAGGGCTGCTCTGTTGACAAGAACCTCCACTTCGTTACACCTTAAATATCCCAGGAAAGAGAAAAATGGATAAAGAAGTTGTGGTCCGTATGTACAATGGAATATCACTCAGCCATGAAATCAACGTCATAAGGCTAGTAGCAGCATGATGAGTGGATTTAGGTACGACGATTCTAAGTGTAATAAGTCACACAGAAAAAGACACTTATCATAAGATATCACTTATAGAGGGAATGTAAAAACGGCTACCCTTGAACTGAATTACAAAACAGAACAGAGTCACACGGTTAGAAAACACACTATGGCTGCCTAACGGGAAAGGTGAGGTGGGGTGATGCATAAAACAAGGGTTTCAAATTAGCTCAGATACCGTTCCATAAACCCAATATGTAATAGACAAGACCTACTCCTTGCTCAGGGAACTGGACTCAACACCCCCTATTCACCGCCCAAGAGTATATCTGACTAGTAAGAATCTTAAAACCTATGTATTGATATCTCTCTGTAAGTGAGTCAAGTGGGTGTAAAGCTGCATAAACACAGCAGTGAAAAGCAGCTAAACCCCATTATAAAACTCAATTAATTTTAAAAACCCGTGAAACAAAGACAGTGAAAGAGAGAGAATTTCTCACAAAATTCGTTCAGGGGCTGTGATGCCACCTGGATTGACCAAATCTAGACCTGCAGCTGATTGAGACATAAGGGTGGACACTCTTGGGGCTGAGAGGTTTGGTGAGGTTGGGTGAGCAAACGCAGACGCTTTAAAGTAATACTGCGTGGTACCCATCCCATGGGTCCCAAATCTCCAGGTTCAAGGGCATCTGCCTACATCGAAAACATGCATGGGAAACCCAGAAGATGGTACATCGAGTGATCGGGAAAGGTTTCTAAAACGCACCTCATTTCTCATCTCCTTGTGCTCGGGTTCGCCATTCCAGCCGCTTTACTAGCAATCTCCCTCCTTGGAGAATCAGCACCTTTAACCTCCTGTTCCATACAGGTTGCAATTTGTCCTGAGGGTGAACGGGAAGAGGGGGAAACAATGAGAGACTAGCTCTAGGTGTTGGGACAGGCACAGGTCACTCTATTTTCCCATCAGGAAGAAGAATTAACCACAGGCTCAGTCTGCCGCCTGGAAGCAGAATAGGGCCTAAAGAAAACCTTGCGCTTTTGCGGCCAGCTCCCAAGAGAGCGAGTTGAAAAATGGAGCTCAGGGGCACTGCAATTCACAAACCTGCAGACTTATAAATGATAACTCTCGTCTACAAATATATTGAGGGAAGGCAACAAAGAGGATTTGAAAGCAAGGCAGAATTGCAGGAAACAGATTTCAGGAGGCAGATTCGAATCGCCTTTAAAGGACAGGAAAAGCGGCAAAACCTCGACAATGATGCCCTTGGCCAAAAAGGGCGTATGCGTTTTTTCCTGAATATATTCAGGAAAAAACGCATACGCCCTTTTTGGCCAACCAAACAACCTGGAAAGGCAAATCAGCGCTACAAAGAAGTCTCGCTTCCCATCGGTCAAAAGGGCCATGCTGAATAAAGTGTCAAAACCAGAAATGCAGGACAGGCCACGGAGAAACGGGAGCCTTGCTACGCTGATGGGCGGGATGTAAATTGCCAACAGCCATTCTGGAGAAGTGTACGGTGTGTCCTGAAACATTTACAAAACTCAGCTTAGAGAGCATAGGGCACTTCCACTCATGGGCGTATAAATTGGGAAAACTAAAAATCAGCAAGACACAAGCACCCCAAAGTTTAGGGCTGCTCTGTTGACAAGAACCTCCACTTCATTACACCTTAAATATCCCAGGAAAGGGAAAAATGGATAAAGAAGTTGTGGTCCTTATGTACAATGGAATATCACTCAGCCATGAAATCAACATCATAAGGCTAGTAGCAGCATGATGAGTGGATTTAGGTACGACGATTCTAAGTGAAATAAGTCACACAGAAAAAGACACTTATCATAAGATATCACTTATAGAGGGAATGTAAAAACCGCTACCCTTGAACTGAATTACAAAACAGTACAGAGTCACACGGTTAGAAACACACTATGGCTGCCTAACGGGAAAGGTGAGGTGGGGTGATGCATAAAACAAGGGTTTCAAAATAGCTCAGATACCGTTCCATAAACCCAATACGTAATAGACAAGACCTACTCCTTGCTCAGGGAACTGGACTCAACACCCCCTATTCACCGCCCAAGAATATATCTGACTAGCAAGAATCTTAAAACTTATGTATTGATATCTCTCTGTAAGTGAGTCAAGTGGGTGTAAAGCTGCATAAACACAGCAGTGAAAAGCAGCTAAACCCCATTATAAAACTCAATTAATTTTAAAAACCCGTGAAACAAATACAGTGAAAGAGAGAGAAATTCTCACAAAATTCGTTCAGGGGCTGTGATGCCACCTGGATTGACCATATCTAGACCTGCAGCTGATTGAGACATAAGGGTGGACACTCTTGGGGCTGAGAGTTTTGGTGAGGTTGGGTGAGCAAACGCAGACGCTTTAAAGTAATACTGCGTGGTACCCATCCCATGGGTCCCAAATCTCCAGGTTCAAGGGCATCTGCCTACATCGAAAACATGCATGAGAAACCCAGAAGATGGTACATCGAGTGATCGGGAAAGGTTTCTAAAACGCACCTCATTTCTCATCTCCTTGTGCTCGGGTTCGCCATTCCAGCCGCTTTACTAGCAATCTCCCTCCTTGGAGAATCAGCACCTTTAACCTCCTGTTCCATACAGGTTGCAATTTGTCCTGAGGGTGAACGGGAAGAGGGGGAACCAATGAGAGACTAGCTCTAGGTTTTGGGACAGGCACAGGTCACTCTATTTTCCCATCAGGAAGAAGAATTAACCACAGGCTCAGTCTGCCGCCCGGAAGCTGAATAGGGCCTAAAGAAAACCTTGCGCTTTTGCGGCCAGTTCCCAAGAGAGCGAGTTGAAAAATGGAGCTCAGGGGCACTGCAATTCACAAACCTGCAGACTTATAAATGATAACTCTCGTCTACAAATATATTGAGGGAAGGCAACAAAGAGGATTTGAAAGCAAGGCAGAATTGCAGGAAACAGATTTCAGGAGGCAGATTCGAATCGCCTTTAAAGCACAGGAAAAGCGGCAAAACCTCGACAATGATGCCCTTGGCCAAAAAGGGCGTATGCGTTTTTTCCTGAATATATTCAGGAAAAAACGCATACGCCCTTTTTGGCCAACCAAGCAACCTGGAAAGGCAAATCAGCGCTACAAAGAAGTCTCGCTTTCCATCGGTCAAACGGGCCATGCTGAATAAAGTGTCAAAACCAGAAATGCAGGACAGGCCACGGAGAAACGGGAGCCTCGCTACGCTGATGGGCGGGATGTAAATTGCCAACAGCCACTCTGGAGAAGTGTACGGTGTGTCCTGAAACATTTACAAAACTCAGCTTAGAGAGCATAGGGCACTTCCACTCATGGGCGTATAAATTGTGAAAACTAAAAATCAGCAGGACACAAGCACCCCAAAGTTTAGGGCTGCTCTGTTGACAAGAACCTCCACTTCGTTACACCTTAAATATCCCAGGAAAGGGAAAAATGGATAAAGAAGTTGTGGTCCTTATGTACAATGGAATATCACTCAGCCATGAAATCAACAACATAAGGCTAGTAGCAGCATGATGAGTGGATTTAGGTACGACGATTCTAAGTGAAATAAGTCACACAGAAAAAGACACTTATCGTAAGATATCACTTATAGAGGGAATGTAAAAACCGCTACCCTTGAACTGAATTACAAAACAGTACAGAGTCACACGGTTAGAAAACACACTATGGCTGCCTAACGGCAAAGGTGAGGTGGGGTGATGCATAAAACAAGGGTTTCAAATTAGCTCAGATACCGTTCCATAAACCCAATATGTAATAGACAAGACCTACTCCTTGCTCAGGGAACTGGACTCAACACCCCCTATTCACCGCCCAAGAATATATCTGACTAGTAAGAATCTTAAAACTTATGTATTGATATCTCTCTGTAAGTGAGTCAAGTGGGTGTAAAGCTGCATAAACACAGCAGTGAAAAGCAGCTAAACCCCACTATAAAACTGAATTAATTTTAAAAACCCGTGAAACAAAGACAGTGAAAGAGAGAGAAATTCTCACAAAATTCGTTCAGGGGCTGTGATGCCACCTGGATTGAACATATCTAGACCTGCAGCCGATTGAGACATAAGGGTGGACACTCTTGGGGCTGAGAGGTTTGGTGAGGTTGGGTGAGCAAACGCAGACGCTTTAAAGTAATACTGTGTGGTACCCATCCCATGGGTCCCAAATCTCCAGGTTCAAGGGCATCTTCCTACATCGAAAACATGCATGAGAAACCCAGAAGATGGTCCACCGAGTGATCGGGAAAGGTTTCTAAAACGCACCTCATTTCTCATCTCCTTGTGCTCGAGTTCGCCATTCCAGCCGCTTTACTAGCAATCTCCCTCCTTGGAGAATCAGCACCTTTAACCTCCTGTTCCATACAGGTGGCAATTTGTCCTGAGGATGAACGGGAAGAGGGGGAACCAATGAGAGACTAGCTCTAGGTGTTGGGACAGGCACAGGTCACGCTATTTTCCCATCAGGAAGAAGAATTAACCACAGGCTCAGTCTGCCGCCCGGAAGCAGAATAGGGCCTAAAGAAAACCTTGTGCTTTTGCGGCCAGCTCCCAAGAGAGCGAGTTGAAAAATGGAGCTCAGGGGCACTGCAATTCACAAACCTGCAGACTTATAAATGATAACTCTCGTCTACAAATATATTGACGGAAGGCAACAAAGAGGATTTGAAAGCAAGGCAGAATTGCAGGAAACAGATTTCAGGAGGCAGATTCGAATCGCCTTTAAAGCACAGGAAAAGTGGCAAAACCTCGACAATGATGCCCTTGGCCAAAAAGGGCGTATGCGTTTTTTCCTGAATATATTCAGGAAAAAACGCATACGCCCTTTTTGGCCAACCAAGCAACCTGGAAAGGCAAATCAGCGCTACAAAGAAGTCTCGCTTCCCATCGGTCAAAAGGGCCATGCTGAATAAAGTGTCAAAACCAGAAATGCAGGACAGGCCACGGAGAAACGGGAGCCTTGCTACGCTGATGGGCGGGATGTAAATTGCAAACAGCCACTCTGGAGAAGTGTACGGTGTGTCCTGAAACATTTACAAAACTCAGCTTAGAGAGCATAGGGCACTTCCACTCATGGGCGTATAAATTGGGAAAACTAAAAATCAGCAGGACACAAGCACACCAAAGTTTAGGGCTGCTCTGTTGACAAGAACCTCCACTTCGTTACACCTTAAATATCCCAGGAAAGAGAAAAATGGATAAAGAAGTTGTGGTCCTTATGTACAATGGAATATCACTCAGCCATGAAATCAATGTCATAAGGCTAGTAGCAGCATGATGAGTGGATTTAGGTACGATGATTCTAAGTGAAATAAGTCACACAGAAAAAGACACTTATCATAAGATATCACTTATAGAGGGAATGTAAAAACCGCTACCCTTGAACTGCATTACAAAACAGAACAGAGTCACACGGTTAGAAAACACACTATGGCTGCCTAACGGCAAAGGTGAGGTGGGGTGATGCATAAAACAAGGGTTTCAAATTAGCTCAGATACCGTTCCATAAACCCAATATGTAATAGACAAGACCTACTCCTTGCTCAGGGAACTGGACTCAACACCCCCTATTCACCGCCCAAGACTATATCTGACTAATAAGAATCTTAAAACTTATGTATTGATATCTCTCTGTAAGTGAGTCAAGTGGTTGTAAAGCTGCATAAACACAGCAGTGAAAAGCAGCTAAACCCCATTATAAAACTCAATTAATTTTAAAATCCCGTGAAACAAAGACAGTGAAAGAGAGAGAAATTCTCACAAAATTCGTTCAGGGGCTGTGATGCCACCTCGATTGACCATATCTAGACCTGCAGCCGATTGAGACATAAGGGTGGACACTCTTGGGGCTGAGAGGTTTGGTGAGGTTGGGTGAGCAAACGCAGACGCTTTAAAGTAATACTGTGTGGTACCCATCCCATGGGTCCCAAATCTCCAGGTTCAAGGGCATCTTCCTACATCGAAAACATGCATGAGAAACCCAGAAGATGGTCCACCGAGTGATCGGGAAAGGTTTCTAAAACGCACCTCATTTCTCATCTCCTTGTGCTCGAGTTCGTCATTCCAGCCGCTTTACTAGCAATCTCCCTCCTTGGAGAATCAGCACCTTTAACCTCCTGTTCCATACAGGTGGCAATTTGAACTGAGGATGAACGGGAAGACGGGGAACCAATGAGAGACTAGCTCTAGGTGTTGGGACAGGCACAGGTCACTCTATTTTCCCATCAGGAAGAAGAATTAACCACAGGCTCAGTCTGCTGCCCAGAAGCAGAATAGTGCCTAAAGCAATCCTGCGCTTTTGCGGCCAGCTCCCAAGAGAGCGAGTTGAAAAATGGAGCTCAAGGGCACTGCAATTCACAAACCTGCAGACTTATAAATGATAACTCTCGTCTACAAATATATTGAGGGAAGGCAACAAAGAGGATTTGAAAGCAAGGCAGAATTGCAGGAAACAGATTTCAGGAGGCAGATTCGAATCGCCTTTAAAGCACAGGAAAAGCGGCAAAACCTCGACAATGATGCCCTTGGCCAAAAAGGGCGTATGCGTTTTTTCCTGAATATATTCAGGAAAAAACGCATACGCCCTTTTTGGCCAACCAAGCAACCTGGAAAGGCAAATCAGCGCTACAAAGAAGTCTCGCTTCCCATCGGTCAAAAGGGCCATGCTGAATAAAGTGTCAAAACCAGAAATGCAGGACAGGCCACGGAGAAAAGGGAGCCTTGCTACGCTGATGGGCGGGATGTAAATTGCCAACAGCCACTCTGGAGAAGTGTACGGTGTGTCCTGAAACATTTACAAAACTCAGCTTAGAGAGCATAGGGCACTTCCACTCATGGGCGTATACATTGGGAAAACTAGAAATCAGCAAGACACAAGCACCCCAAAGTTTAGGGCTGCTCTGTTGACAAGAACCTCCACTTCGTTACACCTTAAATATCCCAGGAAAGAGAAAAATGGATAAAGAAGTTGTGGTCCGTATGTACAATGGAATATCACTCAGCCATGAAATCAACGTCATAAGGCTAGTAGCAGCATGATGAGTGGATTTAGGTACGACGATTCTAAGTGTAATAAGTCACACAGAAAAAGACACTTATCATAAGATATCACTTATAGAGGGAATGTAAAAACCGCTACCCTTGAACTGAATTACAAAACAGAACAGAGTCACACGGTTAGAAAACACACTATGGCTGCCTAACGGGAAAGGTGAGGTGGGGTGATGCATAAAACAAGGGTTTCAAATTAGCTCAGATACCGTTCCATAAACCCAATATGTAATAGACAAGACCTACTCCTTGCTCAGGGAACTGGACTCAACACCCCCTATTCACCGACCAAGAATATATCTGACTAGTAAGAATCTTAAAACTTATGTATTGATATCTCTCTGTAAGTGAGTCAAGTGGGTGTAAAGCTGCATAAACACAGCAGTGAAAAGCAGCTAAACCCCATTATAAAACTCAATTAATTTAAAAAACCCGTGAAACAAAGACAGTGAAAGAGAGAGAAATTCTCACAAAATTCGTTCAGGGGCTGTGATGCCACCTCGATTGACCATATCTAGACCTGCAGCCGATTGAGACATAAGGGTGGACACTCTTGGGGCTGAGAGGTTTGGTGAGGTTGGGTGAGCAAACGCAGACGCTTTAAAGTAATACTGTGTGGTACCCATCCCATGGGTCCCAAATCTCCAGGTTCAAGGGCATCTTCCTACATCGAAAACATGCATGAGAAACCCAGAAGATGGTCCACCGAGTGATCGGGGAAGGTTTCTAAAACGCACCTCATTTCTCATCTCCTTGTGCTCGAGTTCGTCATTCCAGCCGCTTTACTAGCAATCTCCCTCCTTGGAGAATCAGCACCTTTAACCTCCTGTTCCATACAGGTGGCAATTTGAACTGAGGATGAACGGGAAGACGGGGAACCAATGAGAGACTAGCTCTAGGTGTTGGGACAGGCACAGGTCACTCTATTTTCCCATCAGGAAGAAGAATTAAGCACAGGCTCAGTCTGCCGCCCGGAAGCAGAATAGGGCCTAAAGCAATCCTGCGCTTTTGCGGCCAGCTCCCAAGAGAGCGAGTTGAAAAATGGAGCTCAGGGGCACTGCAATTCACAAACCTGCAGACTTATAAATGATAACTCTCGTCTACAAATATATTGAGGGAAGGCAACAAAGAGGATTTGAAAGCAAGGCAGAATTGCAGGAAACAGATTTCAGGAGGCAGATTCGAATCGCCTTTAAAGCACAGGAAAAGCGGCAAAACCTCGACAATGATGCCCTTGGCCAAAAAGGGCGTATGCGTTTTTTCCTGAATATATTCAGGAAAAAACGCATATGCCCTTTTTGGCCAACCAAGCAACCTGGAAAGGCAAATCAGCGCTACAAAGAAGTCTCGCTTCCCATCGGTCAAAAGGGCCATGCTGAATAAAGTGTCAAAACCAGAAATGCAGGACAGGCCACGGAGAAAAGGGAGCCTTGCTACGCTGATGGGCGGGATGTAAATTGCCAACAGCCACTCTGGAGAAGTGTACGGTGTGTCCTGAAACATTTACAAAACTCAGCTTAGAGAGCATAGGGCACTTCCACTCATGGGCGTATACATTGGGAAAACTAGAAATCAGCAAGACACAAGCACCCCAAAGTTTAGGGCTGCTCTGTTGACAAGAACCTCCACTTCGTTACACCTTAAATATCCCAGGAAAGAGAAAAATGGATAAAGAAGTTGTGGTCCGTATGTACAATGGAATATCACTCAGCCATGAAATCAACGTCATAAGGCTAGTAGCAGCATGATGAGTGGATTTAGGTACGACGATTCTAAGTGTAATAAGTCACACAGAAAAAGACACTTATCATAAGATATCACTTATAGAGGGAATGTAAAAACGGCTACCCTTGAACTGAATTACAAAACAGAACAGAGTCACACGGTTAGAAAACACACTATGGCTGCCTAACGGGAAAGGTGAGGTGGGGTGATGCATAAAACAAGGGTTTCAAATTAGCTCAGATACCGTTCCATAAACCCAATATGTAATAGACAAGACCTACTCCTTGCTCAGGGAACTGGACTCAACACCCCCTATTCACCGCCCAAGAGTATATCTGACTAGTAAGAATCTTAAAACCTATGTATTGATATCTCTCTGTAAGTGAGTCAAGTGGGTGTAAAGCTGCATAAACACAGCAGTGAAAAGCAGCTAAACCCCATTATAAAACTCAATTAATTTTAAAAACCCGTGAAACAAAGACAGTGAAAGAGAGAGAATTTCTCACAAAATTCGTTCAGGGGCTGTGATGCCACCTGGATTGACCAAATCTAGACCTGCAGCTGATTGAGACATAAGGGTGGACACTCTTGGGGCTGAGAGGTTTGGTGAGGTTGGGTGAGCAAACGCAGACGCTTTAAAGTAATACTGCGTGGTACCCATCCCATGGGTCCCAAATCTCCAGGTTCAAGGGCATCTGCCTACATCGAAAACATGCATGGGAAACCCAGAAGATGGTACATCGAATGATCGGGAAAGGTTTCTAAAACGCACCTCATTTCTCATCTCCTTGTGCTCGGGTTCGCCATTCCAGCCGCTTTACTAGCAATCTCCCTCCTTGGAGAATCAGCACCTTTAACCTCCTGTTCCATACAGGTTGCAATTTGTCCTGAGGGTGAACGGGAAGAGGGGGAAACAATGAGAGACTAGCTCTAGGTGTTGGGACAGGCACAGGTCACTCTATTTTCCCATCAGGAAGAAGAATTAACCACAGGCTCAGTCTGCCGCCTGGAAGCAGAATAGGGCCTAAAGAAAACCTTGCGCTTTTGCGGCCAGCTCCCAAGAGAGCGAGTTGAAAAATGGAGCTCAGGGGCACTGCAATTCACAAACCTGCAGACTTATAAATGATAACTCTCGTCTACAAATATATTGAGGGAAGGCAACAAAGAGGATTTGAAAGCAAGACAGAATTGCAGGAAACAGATTTCAGGAGGCAGATTCGAATCGCCTTTAAAGGACAGGAAAAGCGGCAAAACCTCGACAATGATGCCCTTGGCCAAAAAGGGCGTATGCGTTTTTTCCTGAATATATTCAGGAAAAAACGCATACGCCCTTTTTGGCCAACCAAGCAACCTGGAAAGGCAAATCAGCGCTACAAAGAAGTCTCGCTTCCCATCGGTCAAAAGGGTCATGCTGAATAAAGTGTCAAAACCAGAAATGCAGGACAGGCCACGGAGAAACGGGAGCCTTGCTACGCTGATGGGCGGGATGTAAATTGCCAACAGCCATTCTGGAGAAGTGTACGGTGTGTCCTGAAACATTTACAAAACTCAGCTTAGAGAGCATAGGGCACTTCCACTCATGGGCGTATAAATTGGGAAAACTAAAAATCAGCAAGACACAAGCACCCCAAAGTTTAGGGCTGCTCTGTTGACAAGAACCTCCACTTCGTTACACCTTAAATATCCCAGGAAAGAGAAAAATGGATAAAGAAGTTGTGGTCCTTATGTACAATGGAATATCACTCAGCCATGAAATCAACATCATAAGGCTAGTAGCAGCATGATGAGTGGATTTAGGTACGACGATTCTAAGTGAAATAAGTCACACAGAAAAAGACACTTATCATAAGATATCACTTATAGAGGGAATGTAAAAACCGCTACCCTTGAACTGAATTACAAAACAGTACAGAGTCACACGGTTAGAAACACACTATGGCTGCCTAACGGGAAAGGTGAGGTGGGGTGATGCATAAAACAAGGGTTTCAAAATAGCTCAGATACCGTTCCATAAACCCAATACGTAATAGACAAGACCTACTCCTTGCTCAGGGAACTGGACTCAACCCCCCCTATTCACCGCCCAAGAATATATCTGACTAGCAAGAATCTTAAAACTTATGTATTGATATCTCTCTGTAAGTGAGTCAAGTGGGTGTAAAGCTGCATAAACAGAGCAGTGAAAAGCAGCTAAACCCCATTATAAAACTCAATTAATTTTAAAAACCCGTGAAACAAATACAGTGAAAGAGAGAGAAATTCTCACAAAATTCGTTCAGGGGCTGTGATGCCACCTGGATTGACCATATCTAGACCTGCAGCTGATTGAGACATAAGGGTGGACACTCTTGGGGCTGAGAGGTTTGGTGAGGTTGGGTGAGCAAACGCAGACGCTTTAAAGTAATACTGCGTGGTACCCATCCCATGGGTCCCAAATCTCCAGGTTCAAGGGCATCTGCCTACATCGAAAACATGCATGAGAAACCCAGAAGATGGTACATCGAGTGATCGGGAAAGGTTTCTAAAACGCACCTCATTTCTCATCTCCTTGTGCTCGGGTTCGCCATTCCAGCCGCTTTACTAGCAATCTCCCTCCTTGGAGAATCAGCACCTTTAACCTCCTGTTCCATACAGGTTGCAATTTGTCCTGAGGGTGAACGGGAAGAGGGGGAACCAATGAGAGACTAGCTCTAGGTTTTGGGACAGGCACAGGTCACTCTATTTTCCCATCAGGAAGAAGAATTTACCACAGGCTCAGTCTGCCGCCCGGAAGCTGAATAGGGCCTAAAGAAAACCTTGCGCTTTTGCGGCCAGTTCCCAAGAGAGCGAGTTGAAAAATGGAGCTCAGGGGCACTGCAATTCACAAACCTGCAGACTTATAAATGATAACTCTCGTCTACAAATATATTGAGGGAAGGCAACAAAGAGGATTTGAAAGCAAGGCAGAATTGCAGGAAACAGATTTCAGGAGGCAGATTCGAATCGCCTTTAAAGCACAGGAAAAGCGGCAAAACCTCGACAATGATGCCCTTGGCCAAAAAGTGCGTATGCGTTTTTTCCTGAATATATTCAGGAAAAAACGCATACGCCCTTTTTGGCCAACCAAGCAACCTGGAAAGGCAAATCAGCACTACAAAGAAGTCTCGCTTTCCATCGGTCAAACGGGCCATGCTGAATAAAGTGTCAAAACCAGAAATGCAGGACAGGCCACGGAGAAACGGGAGCCTCGCTACGCTGATGGGCGGGATGTAAATTGCCAACAGCCACTCTGGAGAAGTGTACGGTGTGTCCTGAAACATTTACAAAACTCAGCTTAGAGAGCATAGGGCACTTCCACTCATGGGCGTATAAATTGGGAAAACTAAAAATCAGCAGGACACAAGCACCCCAAAGTTTAGGGCTGCTCTGTTGACAAGAACCTCCACTTCGTTACACCTTAAATATCCCAGGAAAGGGAAAAATGGATAAAGAAGTTGTGGTCCTTATGTACAATGGAATATCACTCAGCCATGAAATCGACGTCATAAGGCTAGTAGCAGCATGATGAGTGGATTTAGGTACGACGATTCTAAGTGTAATAAGTCACACAGAAAAAGACACTTATCATAAGATATCACCTATAGAGGGAATGTAAAAACCGCTGCCCTTGAACTGAATTACAAAACAGAACAGAGTCACACGGTTAGAAAACACACTATGGCTGCCTAACGGGAAAGGTGAGGTGGGGTGATGCATAAAACAAGGGTTTCAAATTAGCTCAGATACCGTTCCATAAACCCAATACGTAATAGTCAAGACCTACTCCTTGCTCAGGGAACTGGACTCAACACCCCCTATTCACCGCCCAAGAGTATATCTGACTAGTAAGAATCTTAAAAACCTATGTATTGATATCTCTTCTGTAAGTGACTCAAGTTGGTGTAAAAGCTGCATAAACACAGCAGTGAAAAGCAGCTAAATCCCATTATAAAACTCAATTAATTTTAAAAACCCGTGAAACAAAGACAATGAAAGAGAGAGAAATTCTCACAAAATTCGTTCAGGGGCTGTGATGCCACCTGGATTGACCATTACCTAGACCTGCAGGTGATTGAGACATAAGGGTGGACACTCTTGGGGCTGAGAGGTTTGGTGAGGTTGGGTGAGCAAACGCAGACGCTTTAAAGTAATACTGCGTGGTACCCATCCCATGGGTCCCAAATCTCCAGGTTCAAGGGCATCTGCCTACATCGAAAAAATGCATGAGAAACCCAGAAGATGGTACAATCGAGTGATCGGGAAAGGTTTCTAAAACGCACCTCATTTCTCATCTCCTTGTGCTCGGGTTCGCCATTCCAGCCGCTTTACTAGCAATCTCCCGTCCTTGGAGAATCAGCACTTTTAACCTCCTGTTCCATTACAGGTTGCAATTTGTCCTGAGGGTGAACGGGAAGAGGGGGAACCAATGAGAGACTAGCTCTAGGTGTTGGGACAGGCACAGGTCACTCTATTTTCCCATCAGGAAGAAGAATTAAGCACAGGCTCAGTCTGCCGCCCCGGAAGCAGAATAGGGCCTAAAGAAAAACCTTGCGCTTTTGCGGCCAGCTCCCAAGAGAGCGAGTTGAAAAATGGAGCTCAGGGGCACTGCAATTCACAAACCTGCAGACTTATAAATGATAACTCTCGTCTACAAATATATTGAGGGAAGGCAACAAAGAGGATTTGAAAGCAAGGCAGAATTGCAGGAAACAGATTTCAGGAGGCAGATTCGAATCGCCTTTAAAGCACAGGAAAAGCGGCAAAACCTCGACAATGATGCCCTTGGCCAAAAAGGGCGTATGCGTTTTTTCCTGAATATATTCAGGAAAAAACGCATACGCCCTTTTTGGCCAACCAAGCAACCTGGAAAGGGAAATCAGCGCTACAAAGAAGTCTCGCTTCCCATCGGTCAAAAGGGCCATGCTGAATAAAGTGTCAAAACCAGAAATGCAGGACAGGCCATGGAGAAACGGGAGCCTTGCTACGCTGATGGGCGGGATGTAAATTGCCAACAGCCACTCTGGAGAAGTGTACGGTGTGTCCTGAAACATTTACAAAACTCAGCTTAGAGAGCATAGGGCACTTCCACTCATGGGCGTATAAATTGGGAAAACTAAAAATCAGCAGGACACAAGCACCCCAAAGTTTAGGGCTGCTCTGTTGACAAGAACCTCCACTTCGTTACACCTTAAATATCCCAGGAAAGGGAAAAATGGATAAAGAAGTGTGGTCCTTATGTACAATGGAATATCACTCAGCCATGAAATCAACGTCATAAGGCTAGTAGCAGCATGATGAGTGGATTTAGGTACGACGATTCTAAGTGAAATAAGTCACACAGAAAAAGACACTTATCGTAAGATATCAATTATAGAGGGAATGTAAGAACCGCTACCCTTGAACTGAATTACAAAACAGTACAGAGTCACACGGTTAGAAAACACACTATGGCTGCCTAACGGGAAAGGTGAGGTGGGGTGATGCATAAAACAAGGGTTTCAAATTAGCTCAGATACCGTTCCATAAACCCAATATGTAATAGACAAGACCTACTCCTTGCTCAGGGAACTGGACTCAACACCCCCTATTCACCGCCCAAGAATATATCTGACTAGTAAGAATCTTAAAACTTATGTATTGATATCTCTCTGTAAGTGAGTCAAGTGGGTGTAAAGCTGCATAAACACAGCAGTGAAAAGCAGCTAAACCCCATTATAAAACTCAATTAATTTAAAAAACCCGTGAAACAAAGACAGTGAAAGAGAGAGAAATTCTCACAAAATTCGTTCAGGGGATGTGATGCCACCTCGATTGACCATATCTAGACCTGCAGCCGATTGAGACATAAGGGTGGACACTCTTGGGGCTGAGAGGTTTGGTGAGGTTGGGTGAGCAAACGCAGACGCTTTAAAGTAATACTGTGTGGTACCCATCCCATGGGTCCCAAATCTCCAGGTTCAAGGGCATCTTCCTACATCGAAAACATGCATGAGAAACCCAGAAGATGGTCCACCGAGTGATCGGGGAAGGTTTCTAAAACGCACCTCATTTCTCATCTCCTTGTGCTCGAGTTCGTCATTCCAGCCGCTTTACTAGCAATCTCCCTCCTTGGAGAATCAGCACCTTTAACCTCCTGTTCCATACAGGTGGCAATTTGAACTGAGGATGAACGGGAAGACGGGGAACCAATGAGAGACTAGCTCTAGGTGTTGGGACAGGCACAGGTCACTCTATTTTCCCATCAGGAAGAAGAATTAACCACAGGCTCAGTCTGCCGCCCGGAAGCAGAATAGGGCCTAAAGAAATCCTGCGCTTTTGCGGCCAGCTCCCAAGAGAGCGAGTTGAAAAATGGAGCTCAGGGGCACTGCAATTCACAAACCTGCAGACTTATAAATGATAACTCTCGTCTACAAATATATTGAGGGAAGGCAACAAAGAGGATTTGAAAGCAAGGCAGAATTGCAGGAAACAGATTTCAGGAGGCAGATTCGAATCGCCTTTAAAGCACAGGAAAAGCGGCAAAACCTCGACAATGATGCCCTTGGCCAAAAAGTGCGTATGCGTTTTTTCCTGAATATATTCAGGAAAAAACGCATACGCCCTTTTTGGCAAACCAAGCAACCTGGAAAGGCAAATCAGCGCTACAAAGAAGTCTCGCTTCCCATCGGTCAAAAGGGCCATGCTGAATAAAGTGTCAAAACCAGAAATGCAGGACAGGCCACGGAGAAACGGGAGCCTCGCTACGCTGATGGGCGGGATGTAAATTGCCAACAGCCACTCTGGAGAAGTGTACGGTGTGTCCTGAAACATTTACAAAACTCAGCTTAGAGAGCATAGGGCACTTCCACTCATGGGCGTATAAATTGGGAAAACTAAAAATCAGCAGGACACAAGCACCCCAAAGTTTAGGGCTGCTCTGTTGACAAGAACCTCCACTTCGTTACACCTTAAATATCCCAGGAAAGGGAAAAATGGATAAAGAAGTTGTGGTCCTTATGTACAATGGAATATCACTCAGCCATGAAATCGACGTCATAAGGCTAGTAGCAGCATGATGAGTGGATTTAGGTACGACGATTCTAAGTGTAATAAGTCACACAGAAAAAGACACTTATCATAAGATATCACCTATAGAGGGAATGTAAAAACCGCTGCCCTTGAACTGAATTACAAAACAGAACAGAGTCACACGGTTAGAAAACACACTATGGCTGCCTAACGGGAAAGGTGAGGTGGGGTGATGCATAAAACAAGGGTTTCAAATTAGCTCAGATACCGTTCCATAAACCCAATACGTAATAGACAAGACCTACTCCTTGCTCAGGGAACTGGACTCAACACCCCCTATTCACCGCCCAAGAGTATATCTGACTAGTAAGAATCTTAAAACCTATGTATTGATATCTCTCTGTAAGTGACTCAAGTTGGTGTAAAGCTGCATAAACACAGCAGTGAAAAGCAGCTAAATCCCATTATAAAACTCAATTAATTTTAAAAACCCGTGAAACAAAGACAATGAAAGAGAGAGAAATTCTCACAAAATTCGTTCAGGGGCTGTGATGCCACCTGGATTGACCATACCTAGACCTGCAGGTGATTGAGACATAAGGGTGGACACTCTTGGGGCTGAGAGGTTTGGTGAGGTTGGGTGAGCAAACGCAGACGCTTTAAAGTAATACTGCGTGGTACCCATCCCATGGGTCCCAAATCTCCAGGTTCAAGGGCATCTGCCTACATCGAAAAAATGCATGAGAAACCCAGAAGATGGTACATCGAGTGATCGGGAAAGGTTTCTAAAACGCACCTCATTTCTCATCTCCTTGTGCTCGGGTTCGCCATTCCAGCCGCTTTACTAGCAATCTCCCTCCTTGGAGAATCAGCACTTTTAACCTCCTGTTCCATACAGGTTGCAATTTGTCCTGAGGGTGAACGGGAAGAGGGGGAACCAATGAGAGACTAGCTCTAGGTGTTGGGACAGGCACAGGTCACTCTATTTTCCCATCAGGAAGAAGAATTAAGCACAGGCTCAGTCTGCCGCCCGGAAGCAGAATAGGGCCTAAAGAAAACCTTGCGCTTTTGCGGCCAGCTCCCAAGAGAGCGAGTTGAAAAATGGAGCTCAGGGGCACTGCAATTCACAAACCTGCAGACTTATAAATGATAACTCTCGTCTACAAATATATTGAGGGAAGGCAACAAAGAGGATTTGAAAGCAAGGCAGAATTGCAGGAAACAGATTTCAGGAGGCAGATTCGAATCGCCTTTAAAGCACAGGAAAAGCGGCAAAACCTCGACAATGATGCCCTTGGCCAAAAAGGGCGTATGCGTTTTTTCCTGAATATATTCAGGAAAAAACGCATACGCCCTTTTTGGCCAACCAAGCAACCTGGAAAGGGAAATCAGCGCTACAAAGAAGTCTCGCTTCCCATCGGTCAAAAGGGCCATGCTGAATAAAGTGTCAAAACCAGAAATGCAGGACAGGCCATGGAGAAACGGGAGCCTTGCTACGCTGATGGGCGGGATGTAAATTGCCAACAGCCACTCTGGAGAAGTGTACGGTGTGTCCTGAAACATTTACAAAACTCAGCTTAGAGAGCATAGGGCACTTCCACTCATGGGCGTATAAATTGGGAAAACTAAAAATCAGCAGGACACAAGCACCCCAAAGTTTAGGGCTGCTCTGTTGACAAGAACCTCCACTTCGTTACACCTTAAATATCCCAGGAAAGGGAAAAATGGATAAAGAAGTGTGGTCCTTATGTACAATGGAATATCACTCAGCCATGAAATCAACGTCATAAGGCTAGTAGCAGCATGATGAGTGGATTTAGGTACGACGATTCTAAGTGAAATAAGTCACACAGAAAAAGACACTTATCGTAAGATATCAATTATAGAGGGAATGTAAGAACCGCTACCCTTGAACTGAATTACAAAACAGTACAGAGTCACACGGTTAGAAAACACACTATGGCTGCCTAACGGGAAAGGTGAGGTGGGGTGATGCATAAAACAAGGGTTTCAAATTAGCTCAGATACCGTTCCATAAACCCAATATGTAATAGACAAGACCTACTCCTTGCTCAGGGAACTGGACTCAACACCCCCTATTCACCGCCCAAGAATATATCTGACTAGTAAGAATCTTAAAACTTATGTATTGATATCTCTCTGTAAGTGAGTCAAGTGGGTGTAAAGCTGCATAAACACAGCAGTGAAAAGCAGCTAAACCCCATTATAAAACTCAATTAATTTAAAAAACCCGTGAAACAAAGACAGTGAAAGAGAGAGAAATTCTCACAAAATTCGTTCAGGGGATGTGATGCCACCTCGATTGACCATATCTAGACCTGCAGCCGATTGAGACATAAGGGTGGACACTCTTGGGGCTGAGAGGTTTGGTGAGGTTGGGTGAGCAAACGCAGACGCTTTAAAGTAATACTGTGTGGTACCCATCCCATGGGTCCCAAATCTCCAGGTTCAAGGGCATCTTCCTACATCGAAAACATGCATGAGAAACCCAGAAGATGGTCCACCGAGTGATCGGGGAAGGTTTCTAAAACGCACCTCATTTCTCATCTCCTTGTGCTCGAGTTCGTCATTCCAGCCGCTTTACTAGCAATCTCCCTCCTTGGAGAATCAGCACCTTTAACCTCCTGTTCCATACAGGTGGCAATTTGAACTGAGGATGAACGGGAAGACGGGGAACCAATGAGAGACTAGCTCTAGGTGTTGGGACAGGCACAGGTCACTCTATTTTCCCATCAGGAAGAAGAATTAACCACAGGCTCAGTCTGCCGCCCGGAAGCAGAATAGGGCCTAAAGAAATCCTGCGCTTTTGCGGCCAGCTCCCAAGAGAGCGAGTTGAAAAATGGAGCTCAGGGGCACTGCAATTCACAAACCTGCAGACTTATAAATGATAACTCTCGTCTACAAATATATTGAGGGAAGGCAACAAAGAGGATTTGAAAGCAAGGCAGAATTGCAGGAAACAGATTTCAGGAGGCAGATTCGAATCGCCTTTAAAGCACAGGAAAAGCGGCAAAACCTCGACAATGATGCCCTTGGCCAAAAAGTGCGTATGCGTTTTTTCCTGAATATATTCAGGAAAAAACGCATACGCCCTTTTTGGCAAACCAAGCAACCTGGAAAGGCAAATCAGCGCTACAAAGAAGTCTCGCTTCCCATCGGTCAAAAGGGCCATGCTGAATAAAGTGTCAAAACCAGAAATGCAGGACAGGCCACGGAGAAAAGGGAGCCTTGCTACGCTGATGGGCGGGATGTAAATTGCCAACAGCCACTCTGGAGAAGTGTACGGTGTGTCCTGAAACATTTATAAAACTCAGCTTAGAGAGCATAGGGCACTTCCACTCATGGGCGTATACATTGGGAAAACTAGAAATCAGCAAGACACAAGCACCCCAAAGTTTAGGGCTGCTCTGTTGACAAGAACCTCCACTTCGTTACACCTTAAATATCCCAGGAAAGGGAAAAATGGATAAAGAAGTTGTGGTCCTTATGTACAATGGAATATCACTCAGCCATGAAATCAACATCATAAGGCTAGTAGCAGCATGATGAGTGGATTTAGGTACGACGATTCTAAGTGAAATAAGTCACACAGAAAAAGACACTTATCATAAGATATCACTTATAGAGGGAATGTAAAAACCGCTACCCTTGAACTGAATTACAAAACAGTACAGAGTCACACGGTTAGAAACACACTATGGCTGCCTAACAGGAAAGGTGAGGTGGGGTGATGCATAAAACAAGGGTTTCAAAATAGCTCAGATACCGTTCCATAAACCCAATACGTAATAGACAAGACCTACTCCTTGCTCAGGGAACTGGACTCAACCCCCCCTATTCACCGCCCAAGAATATATCTGACTAGCAAGAATCTTAAAACTTATGTATTGATATCTCTCTGTAAGTGAGTCAAGTGGGTGTAAAGCTGCATAAACAGAGCAGTGAAAAGCAGCTAAACCCCATTATAAAACTCAATTAATTTTAAAAACCCGTGAAACAAATACAGTGAAAGAGAGAGAAATTCTCACAAAATTCGTTCAGGGGCTGTGATGCCACCTGGATTGACCATATCTAGACCTGCAGCTGATTGAGACATAAGGGTGGACACTCTTGGGGCTGAGAGGTTTGGTGAGGTTGGGTGAGCAAACGCAGACGCTTTAAAGTAATACTGCGTGGTACCCATCCCATGGGTCCCAAATCTCCAGGTTCAAGGGCATCTGCCTACATCGAAAACATGCATGAGAAACCCAGAAGATGGTACATCGAGTGATCGGGAAAGGTTTCTAAAACGCACCTCATTTCTCATCTCCTTGTGCTCGGGTTCGCCATTCCAGCCGCTTTACTAGCAATCTCCCTCCTTGGAGAATCAGCACCTTTAACCTCCTGTTCCATACAGGTTGCAATTTGTCCTGAGGGTGAACGGGAAGAGGGGGAACCAATGAGAGACTAGCTCTAGGTTTTGGGACAGGCACAGGTCACTCTATTTTCCCATCAGGAAGAAGAATTTACCACAGGCTCAGTCTGCCGCCCGGAAGCTGAATAGGGCCTAAAGAAAACCTTGCGCTTTTGCGGCCAGTTCCCAAGAGAGCGAGTTGAAAAATGGAGCTCAGGGGCACTGCAATTCACAAACCTGCAGACTTATAAATGATAACTCTCGTCTACAAATATATTGAGGGAAGGCAACAAAGAGGATTTGAAAGCAAGGCAGAATTGCAGGAAACAGATTTCAGGAGGCAGATTCGAATCGCCTTTAAAGCACAGGAAAAGCGGCAAAACCTCGACAATGATGCCCTTGGCCAAAAAGTGCGTATGCGTTTTTTCCTGAATATATTCAGGAAAAAACGCATACGCCCTTTTTGGCCAACCAAGCAACCTGGAAAGGCAAATCAGCACTACAAAGAAGTCTCGCTTTCCATCGGTCAAACGGGCCATGCTGAATAAAGTGTCAAAACCAGAAATGCAGGACAGGCCACGGAGAAACGGGAGCCTCGCTACGCTGATGGGCGGGATGTAAATTGCCAACAGCCACTCTGGAGAAGTGTACGGTGTGTCCTGAAACATTTACAAAACTCAGCTTAGAGAGCATAGGGCACTTCCACTCATGGGCGTATAAATTGGGAAAACTAAAAATCAGCAGGACACAAGCACCCCAAAGTTTAGGGCTGCTCTGTTGACAAGAACCTCCACTTCGTTACACCTTAAATATCCCAGGAAAGGGAAAAATGGATAAAGAAGTTGTGGTCCTTATGTACAATGGAATATCACTCAGCCATGAAATCGACGTCATAAGGCTAGTAGCAGCATGATGAGTGGATTTAGGTACGACGATTCTAAGTGTAATAAGTCACACAGAAAAAGACACTTATCATAAGATATCACCTATAGAGGGAATGTAAAAACCGCTGCCCTTGAACTGAATTACAAAACAGAACAGAGTCACACGGTTAGAAAACACACTATGGCTGCCTAACGGGAAAGGTGAGGTGGGGTGATGCATAAAACAAGGGTTTCAAATTAGCTCAGATACCGTTCCATAAACCCAATACGTAATAGACAAGACCTACTCCTTGCTCAGGGAACTGGACTCAACACCCCCTATTCACCGCCCAAGAGTATATCTGACTAGTAAGAATCTTAAAACCTATGTATTGATATCTCTCTGTAAGTGACTCAAGTTGGTGTAAAGCTGCATAAACACAGCAGTGAAAAGCAGCTAAATCCCATTATAAAACTCAATTAATTTTAAAAACCCGTGAAACAAAGACAATGAAAGAGAGAGAAATTCTCACAAAATTCGTTCAGGGGCTGTGATGCCACCTGGATTGACCATACCTAGACCTGCAGGTGATTGAGACATAAGGGTGGACACTCTTGGGGCTGAGAGGTTTGGTGAGGTTGGGTGAGCAAACGCAGACGCTTTAAAGTAATACTGCGTGGTACCCATCCCATGGGTCCCAAATCTCCAGGTTCAAGGGCATCTGCCTACATCGAAAAAATGCATGAGAAACCCAGAAGATGGTACATCGAGTGATCGGGAAAGGTTTCTAAAACGCACCTCATTTCTCATCTCCTTGTGCTCGGGTTCGCCATTCCAGCCGCTTTACTAGCAATCTCCCTCCTTGGAGAATCAGCACTTTTAACCTCCTGTTCCATACAGGTTGCAATTTGTCCTGAGGGTGAACGGGAAGAGGGGGAACCAATGAGAGACTAGCTCTAGGTGTTGGGACAGGCACAGGTCACTCTATTTTCCCATCAGGAAGAAGAATTAAGCACAGGCTCAGTCTGCCGCCCGGAAGCAGAATAGGGCCTAAAGAAAACCTTGCGCTTTTGCGGCCAGCTCCCAAGAGAGCGAGTTGAAAAATGGAGCTCAGGGGCACTGCAATTCACAAACCTGCAGACTTATAAATGATAACTCTCGTCTACAAATATATTGAGGGAAGGCAACAAAGAGGATTTGAAAGCAAGGCAGAATTGCAGGAAACAGATTTCAGGAGGCAGATTCGAATCGCCTTTAAAGCACAGGAAAAGCGGCAAAACCTCGACAATGATGCCCTTGGCCAAAAAGGGCGTATGCGTTTTTTCCTGAATATATTCAGGAAAAAACGCATACGCCCTTTTTGGCCAACCAAGCAACCTGGAAAGGGAAATCAGCGCTACAAAGAAGTCTCGCTTCCCATCGGTCAAAAGGGCCATGCTGAATAAAGTGTCAAAACCAGAAATGCAGGACAGGCCATGGAGAAACGGGAGCCTTGCTACGCTGATGGGCGGGATGTAAATTGCCAACAGCCACTCTGGAGAAGTGTACGGTGTGTCCTGAAACATTTACAAAACTCAGCTTAGAGAGCATAGGGCACTTCCACTCATGGGCGTATAAATTGGGAAAACTAAAAATCAGCAGGACACAAGCACCCCAAAGTTTAGGGCTGCTCTGTTGACAAGAACCTCCACTTCGTTACACCTTAAATATCCCAGGAAAGGGAAAAATGGATAAAGAAGTGTGGTCCTTATGTACAATGGAATATCACTCAGCCATGAAATCAACGTCATAAGGCTAGTAGCAGCATGATGAGTGGATTTAGGTACGACGATTCTAAGTGAAATAAGTCACACAGAAAAAGACACTTATCGTAAGATATCAATTATAGAGGGAATGTAAGAACCGCTACCCTTGAACTGAATTACAAAACAGTACAGAGTCACACGGTTAGAAAACACACTATGGCTGCCTAACGGGAAAGGTGAGGTGGGGTGATGCATAAAACAAGGGTTTCAAATTAGCTCAGATACCGTTCCATAAACCCAATATGTAATAGACAAGACCTACTCCTTGCTCAGGGAACTGGACTCAACACCCCCTATTCACCGCCCAAGAATATATCTGACTAGTAAGAATCTTAAAACTTATGTATTGATATCTCTCTGTAAGTGAGTCAAGTGGGTGTAAAGCTGCATAAACACAGCAGTGAAAAGCAGCTAAACCCCATTATAAAACTCAATTAATTTAAAAAACCCGTGAAACAAAGACAGTGAAAGAGAGAGAAATTCTCACAAAATTCGTTCAGGGGATGTGATGCCACCTCGATTGACCATATCTAGACCTGCAGCCGATTGAGACATAAGGGTGGACACTCTTGGGGCTGAGAGGTTTGGTGAGGTTGGGTGAGCAAACGCAGACGCTTTAAAGTAATACTGTGTGGTACCCATCCCATGGGTCCCAAATCTCCAGGTTCAAGGGCATCTTCCTACATCGAAAACATGCATGAGAAACCCAGAAGATGGTCCACCGAGTGATCGGGGAAGGTTTCTAAAACGCACCTCATTTCTCATCTCCTTGTGCTCGAGTTCGTCATTCCAGCCGCTTTACTAGCAATCTCCCTCCTTGGAGAATCAGCACCTTTAACCTCCTGTTCCATACAGGTGGCAATTTGAACTGAGGATGAACGGGAAGACGGGGAACCAATGAGAGACTAGCTCTAGGTGTTGGGACAGGCACAGGTCACTCTATTTTCCCATCAGGAAGAAGAATTAACCACAGGCTCAGTCTGCCGCCCGGAAGCAGAATAGGGCCTAAAGAAATCCTGCGCTTTTGCGGCCAGCTCCCAAGAGAGCGAGTTGAAAAATGGAGCTCAGGGGCACTGCAATTCACAAACCTGCAGACTTATAAATGATAACTCTCGTCTACAAATATATTGAGGGAAGGCAACAAAGAGGATTTGAAAGCAAGGCAGAATTGCAGGAAACAGATTTCAGGAGGCAGATTCGAATCGCCTTTAAAGCACAGGAAAAGCGGCAAAACCTCGACAATGATGCCCTTGGCCAAAAAGTGCGTATGCGTTTTTTCCTGAATATATTCAGGAAAAAACGCATACGCCCTTTTTGGCAAACCAAGCAACCTGGAAAGGCAAATCAGCGCTACAAAGAAGTCTCGCTTCCCATCGGTCAAAAGGGCCATGCTGAATAAAGTGTCAAAACCAGAAATGCAGGACAGGCCACGGAGAAACGGGAGCCTCGCTACGCTGATGGGCGGGATGTAAATTGCCAACAGCCACTCTGGAGAAGTGTACGGTGTGTCCTGAAACATTTACAAAACTCAGCTTAGAGAGCATAGGGCACTTCCACTCATGGGCGTATAAATTGGGAAAACTAAAAATCAGCAGGACACAAGCACCCCAAAGTTTAGGGCTGCTCTGTTGACAAGAACCTCCACTTCGTTACACCTTAAATATCCCAGGAAAGGGAAAAATGGATAAAGAAGTTGTGGTCCTTATGTACAATGGAATATCACTCAGCCATGAAATCGACGTCATAAGGCTAGTAGCAGCATGATGAGTGGATTTAGGTACGACGATTCTAAGTGTAATAAGTCACACAGAAAAAGACACTTATCATAAGATATCACCTATAGAGGGAATGTAAAAACCGCTGCCCTTGAACTGAATTACAAAACAGAACAGAGTCACACGGTTAGAAAACACACTATGGCTGCCTAACGGGAAAGGTGAGGTGGGGTGATGCATAAAACAAGGGTTTCAAATTAGCTCAGATACCGTTCCATAAACCCAATACGTAATAGACAAGACCTACTCCTTGCTCAGGGAACTGGACTCAACACCCCCTATTCACCGCCCAAGAGTATATCTGACTAGTAAGAATCTTAAAACCTATGTATTGATATCTCTCTGTAAGTGACTCAAGTTGGTGTAAAGCTGCATAAACACAGCAGTGAAAAGCAGCTAAATCCCATTATAAAACTCAATTAATTTTAAAAACCCGTGAAACAAAGACAATGAAAGAGAGAGAAATTCTCACAAAATTCGTTCAGGGGCTGTGATGCCACCTGGATTGACCATACCTAGACCTGCAGGTGATTGAGACATAAGGGTGGACACTCTTGGGGCTGAGAGGTTTGGTGAGGTTGGGTGAGCAAACGCAGACGCTTTAAAGTAATACTGCGTGGTACCCATCCCATGGGTCCCAAATCTCCAGGTTCAAGGGCATCTGCCTACATCGAAAAAATGCATGAGAAACCCAGAAGATGGTACATCGAGTGATCGGGAAAGGTTTCTAAAACGCACCTCATTTCTCATCTCCTTGTGCTCGGGTTCGCCATTCCAGCCGCTTTACTAGCAATCTCCCTCCTTGGAGAATCAGCACTTTTAACCTCCTGTTCCATACAGGTTGCAATTTGTCCTGAGGGTGAACGGGAAGAGGGGGAACCAATGAGAGACTAGCTCTAGGTGTTGGGACAGGCACAGGTCACTCTATTTTCCCATCAGGAAGAAGAATTAAGCACAGGCTCAGTCTGCCGCCCGGAAGCAGAATAGGGCCTAAAGAAAACCTTGCGCTTTTGCGGCCAGCTCCCAAGAGAGCGAGTTGAAAAATGGAGCTCAGGGGCACTGCAATTCACAAACCTGCAGACTTATAAATGATAACTCTCGTCTACAAATATATTGAGGGAAGGCAACAAAGAGGATTTGAAAGCAAGGCAGAATTGCAGGAAACAGATTTCAGGAGGCAGATTCGAATCGCCTTTAAAGCACAGGAAAAGCGGCAAAACCTCGACAATGATGCCCTTGGCCAAAAAGGGCGTATGCGTTTTTTCCTGAATATATTCAGGAAAAAACGCATACGCCCTTTTTGGCCAACCAAGCAACCTGGAAAGGGAAATCAGCGCTACAAAGAAGTCTCGCTTCCCATCGGTCAAAAGGGCCATGCTGAATAAAGTGTCAAAACCAGAAATGCAGGACAGGCCATGGAGAAACGGGAGCCTTGCTACGCTGATGGGCGGGATGTAAATTGCCAACAGCCACTCTGGAGAAGTGTACGGTGTGTCCTGAAACATTTACAAAACTCAGCTTAGAGAGCATAGGGCACTTCCACTCATGGGCGTATAAATTGGGAAAACTAAAAATCAGCAGGACACAAGCACCCCAAAGTTTAGGGCTGCTCTGTTGACAAGAACCTCCACTTCGTTACACCTTAAATATCCCAGGAAAGGGAAAAATGGATAAAGAAGTGTGGTCCTTATGTACAATGGAATATCACTCAGCCATGAAATCAACGTCATAAGGCTAGTAGCAGCATGATGAGTGGATTTAGGTACGACGATTCTAAGTGAAATAAGTCACACAGAAAAAGACACTTATCGTAAGATATCAATTATAGAGGGAATGTAAGAACCGCTACCCTTGAACTGAATTACAAAACAGTACAGAGTCACACGGTTAGAAAACACACTATGGCTGCCTAACGGGAAAGGTGAGGTGGGGTGATGCATAAAACAAGGGTTTCAAATTAGCTCAGATACCGTTCCATAAACCCAATATGTAATAGACAAGACCTACTCCTTGCTCAGGGAACTGGACTCAACACCCCCTATTCACCGCCCAAGAATATATCTGACTAGTAAGAATCTTAAAACTTATGTATTGATATCTCTCTGTAAGTGAGTCAAGTGGGTGTAAAGCTGCATAAACACAGCAGTGAAAAGCAGCTAAACCCCATTATAAAACTCAATTAATTTAAAAAACCCGTGAAACAAAGACAGTGAAAGAGAGAGAAATTCTCACAAAATTCGTTCAGGGGATGTGATGCCACCTCGATTGACCATATCTAGACCTGCAGCCGATTGAGACATAAGGGTGGACACTCTTGGGGCTGAGAGGTTTGGTGAGGTTGGGTGAGCAAACGCAGACGCTTTAAAGTAATACTGTGTGGTACCCATCCCATGGGTCCCAAATCTCCAGGTTCAAGGGCATCTTCCTACATCGAAAACATGCATGAGAAACCCAGAAGATGGTCCACCGAGTGATCGGGGAAGGTTTCTAAAACGCACCTCATTTCTCATCTCCTTGTGCTCGAGTTCGTCATTCCAGCCGCTTTACTAGCAATCTCCCTCCTTGGAGAATCAGCACCTTTAACCTCCTGTTCCATACAGGTGGCAATTTGAACTGAGGATGAACGGGAAGACGGGGAACCAATGAGAGACTAGCTCTAGGTGTTGGGACAGGCACAGGTCACTCTATTTTCCCATCAGGAAGAAGAATTAACCACAGGCTCAGTCTGCCGCCCGGAAGCAGAATAGGGCCTAAAGAAATCCTGCGCTTTTGCGGCCAGCTCCCAAGAGAGCGAGTTGAAAAATGGAGCTCAGGGGCACTGCAATTCACAAACCTGCAGACTTATAAATGATAACTCTCGTCTACAAATATATTGAGGGAAGGCAACAAAGAGGATTTGAAAGCAAGGCAGAATTGCAGGAAACAGATTTCAGGAGGCAGATTCGAATCGCCTTTAAAGCACAGGAAAAGCGGCAAAACCTCGACAATGATGCCCTTGGCCAAAAAGTGCGTATGCGTTTTTTCCTGAATATATTCAGGAAAAAACGCATACGCCCTTTTTGGCAAACCAAGCAACCTGGAAAGGCAAATCAGCGCTACAAAGAAGTCTCGCTTCCCATCGGTCAAAAGGGCCATGCTGAATAAAGTGTCAAAACCAGAAATGCAGGACAGGCCACGGAGAAAAGGGAGCCTTGCTACGCTGATGGGCGGGATGTAAATTGCCAACAGCCACTCTGGAGAAGTGTACGGTGTGTCCTGAAACATTTATAAAACTCAGCTTAGAGAGCATAGGGCACTTCCACTCATGGGCGTATACATTGGGAAAACTAGAAATCAGCAAGACACAAGCACCCCAAAGTTTAGGGCTGCTCTGTTGACAAGAACCTCCACTTCGTTACACCTTAAATATCCCAGGAAAGAGAAAAATGGATAAAGAAGTTGTGGTCCTTATGTACAATGGAATATCACTCAGCCATGAAATCAACGTCATAAGGCTAGTAGCAGCATGATGAGTGGATTTAGGTACGACGATTCTAAGTCAAATAAGTCACACAGAAAAAGACACTTATCATAAGATATCACCTATAGAGGGAATGTAAAAACCGCTGCCCTTGAACTGAATTACAAAACAGAACAGAGTCACTCGGTTAGAAAACACACTATGGCTGCCTAACGGGAAAGGTGAGGTGGGGTGATGCATAAAACAAGGGTTTCAAATTAGCTCAGATACCGTTCCATAAACCCAATACGTAATAGACAAGACCTACTCCTTGCTCAGGGAACTGGACTCAACACCCCCTATTCACCGCCCAAGAGTATATCTGACTAGTAAGAATCTTAAAACCTATGTATTGATATCTCTCTGTAAGTGAGTCAAGTGGGTGTAAAGCTGCATAAACACAGCAGTGAAAAGCAGCTAAACCCCATTATAAAACTCAATTAATTTTAAAAACCCGTGAAACAAAGACAGTGAAAGGGAGAGAAATTCTTACAAAATTCGTTCAGGGGCTGTGATGCCACCTGGATTGACCGTATCTAGACCCGCAGCTGATTGAGACATAAGGGTGGACACTCTTGGGGCTGAGAGGTTTGGTGAGGTTGGGTGAGCAAACGCAGACGCTTTAAAGTAATACTGCGTGGTACCCATCCCATGGGTCCCAAATCTCAAGGTTCAAGGGCATCTTCCTACATCGAAAACATGCATGAGAAACCCAGAAGACGGTCCACCGAGTGAACGGGAAAGGTTTCTAAAACGCACCTCATTTCTCATCTCCTTGTGCTCGGGTTCGCCATTCCAGCCGCTTTACTAGCAATCTCCCTCCTTGGAGAATCAGCACCTTTAACCTCCTGTTCCATACAGGTTGCAATTTGTCCTGAGGGTGAACGGGAAGACGGGGAACCAATGAGAGACTAGCTCTAGGTGTTGGGACAGGCACAGGTCACTCTATTTTCCCATCAGGAAGAAGAATTAACCACAGGCTCAGTCTGCCGCCCGGAAGCAGAATAGGGCCTAAAGCAATCCTGCGCTTTTGCGGCCAGCTCCCAAGAGAGCGAGTTGAAAAATGGAGCTCAGGGGCACTGCAATTCACAAACCTGCAGACTTATAAATGATAACTCTCGTCTACAAATATATTGAGGGAAGGCAACAAAGAGGATTTGAAAGCAAGGCAGAATTGCAGGAAACAGATTTCAGGAGGCAGATTCGAATCGCCTTTAAAGCACAGGAAAAGCGGCAAAACCTCGACAATGATGCCCTTGGCCAAAAAGGGCGTATGCGTTTTTTCCTGAATATATTCAGGAAAAAACGCATACGCCCTTTTTGGCCAACCAAGCAACCTGGAAAGGCAAATCAGCGCTACAAAGAAGTCTCGCTTCCCATCGGTCAAAAGGGCCATGCTGAATAAAGTGTCAAAACCAGAAATGCAGGACAGGCCTCGGAGAAACGGGAGCCTTGCTACGCTGATGGGCGGGATGTAAATTGCCAACAGCCACTCTGGAGAAGTGTACGGTGTGTCCTGAAACATTTACAAAACTCAGCTTAGAGAGCATAGGGCACTTCCACTCATGGGCGTATAAATTGGGAAAACTAAAAATCAGCAAGACACAAGCACCCCAAAGTTTAGGGCTGCTCTGTTGACAAGAACCTCCACTTCGTTACACCTTAAATATCCCAGGAAAGAGAAAAATGGATAAAGAAGTTGTGGTCCTTATGTACAATGGAATATCACTCAGCCATGAAATCAACGTCATAAGGCTAGTAGCAGCATGATGAGTGGATTTAGGTACGACGATTCTAAGTCAAATAAGTCACACAGAAAAAGACACTAATCATAAGATATCACCTATAGAGGGAATGTAAAAACCGCTGCCCTTGAACTGAATTACAAAACAGAACAGAGTCACACGGTTAGAAAACACACTATGGCTGCCTAACGGCAAAGGTGAGGTGGGGTGATGCATAAAACAAGGGTTTCAAATTAGCTCAGATACCGTTCCATAAACCCAATATGTAATAGACAAGACCTACTCCTTGCTCAGGGAACTGGACTCAACACCCCCTATTCACCGCCCAAAAGTATATCTGACTAGTAAGAATCTTAAAACCTATGTATTGATATCTCTCTGTAAGTGAGTCAAGTGGGTGTAAAGCTGCATAAACACAGCAGTGAAAAGCAGCTAAACCCCATTATAAAACTCAATTAATTTTAAAAACCCGTGAAACAAAGACAGTGAAAGGGAGAGAAATTCTTACAAAATTCGTTCAGGCGCTGTGATGCCACCTGGATTGACCATATCTAGACCCGCAGCTGATTGAGACATAAGGGTGGACACTCTTGGGGCTGAGGGGTTTGGTGAGGTTCGGTGAGCAAACGCAGACGCTTTAAAGTAATACTGCGTGGTACCCATCCCATGGGTCCCAAATCTCCAGGTTCAAGGGCATCTTCCTACATCGAAAATATGCATGAGAAACCCAGAAGATGGTCCACCGAGTGATCGGGAAAGGTTTCTAAAACGCACCTCATTTCTCGTCTCCTTCTGCTCGGGTTCGCCATTCCAGCCGCTTTACTAGCAATCTCCCTCCTTGGAGAATCAGCACCTTTAACCTCCTGTTCCATACAGGTGGCAATTTGAACTGAGGGTGAACGGGAAGAGGGGGAACCAATGAGAGACTAGCTCTAGGTGTTGGGACAGGCACAGGTCACTCTATTTTCCCATCAGGAAGAAGAATTAACCACAGGCTCAGTCTGCCGCCCGGAAGCAGAATAGGGCCTAAAGCAATCCTGCGCTTTTGCGGCCAGCTCCCAAGAGAGCGAGTTGAAAAATGGAGCTCAGGGGCACTGCAATTCACAAACCTGCAGACTTATAAATGATAACTCTCGTCTAAAAATATATTGAGGGAAGGCAACAAAGAGGATTTGAAAGCAAGGCAGAATTGCAGGAAACAGATTTCAGGAGGCAGATTCGAATCGCCTTTAAAGCACAGGAAAAGCGGCAAAACCTCGACAATGATGCCCTTGGCCAAACAGGGCGTATGCGTTTTTTCCTGAATATATTCAGGAAAAAACGCATACGCCCTGTTTGGCCAACCAAGCAACCTGGAAAGGCAAATCAGCGCTACAAAGAAGTCTCGCTTCCCATCGGTCAAAAGGGCCATGCTGAATAAAGTGTCAAAACCAGAAATGCAGGACAGGCCACGGAGAAACGGGAGCCTTGCTACGCTGATGGGCGGGATGTAAATTGCCAACAGCCACTCTGGAGAAGTGTACGGTGTGTCCTGAAACATTTACAAAACTCAGCTTAGAGAGCATAGGGCACTTCCACTCATGGGCGTATAAATTGGGAAAACTAAAAATCAGCAAGACACAAGCACCCCAAAGTTTAGGGCTGCTCTGTTGACAAGAACCTCCACTTCGTTACACCTTAAATATCCCAGGAAAGAGAAAAATGGATAAAGAAGTTGTGGTCCTTATGTACAATGGAATATCACTCAGCCATGAAATCAACGTCATAAGGCTAGTAGCAGCATGATGAGTGGATTTAGGTACGACGATTCTAAGTGCAATAAGTCACACAGAAAAAGACACTTATCATAAGATATCACTTATAGAGGGAATGTAAAAACCGCTGCCCTTGAACTGAATTACAAAACAGAACAGAGTCACACGGTTAGAAAACACACTATGGCTGCCAAACGGGAAACGTGAGGTGGGGTGATGCATAAAACAAGGGTTTCAAATTAGCTCAGATACCGTTCCATAAACCCAATACGTAATAGACAAGACCTACTCCTTGCTCAGGGAACTGGACTCAACACCCCCTATTCACCGCCCAAGAGTATATCTGACTAGTAAGAATCTTAAAACCTATGTATTGATATCTCTCTGTAAGTGAGTCAAGTGGGTGTAAAGCTGCATAAACACAGCAGTGAAAAGCAGCTAAACCCCATTATAAAACTCAATTAATTTTAAAAACCCGTGAAACAAAGACAGTGAAAGGGAGAGAAATTCTTACAAAATTCGTTCAGGCGCTGTGATGCCACCTGGATTGACCATATCTAGACCCGCAGCTGATTGAGACATAAGGGTGGACACTCTTGGGGCTGAGGGGTTTGGTGAGGTTCGGTGAGCAAACGCAGACGCTTTAAAGTAATACTGCGTGGTACCCATCCCATGGGTCCCAAATCTCCAGGTTCAAGGGCATCTTCCTACATCGAAAACATGCATGAGAAACCCAGAAGATGGTCCACCGAGTGATCGGGAAAGGTTTCTAAAACGCACCTCATTTCTCGTCTCCTTGTGCTCGGGTTCGCCATTCCAGCCGCTTTACTAGCAATCTCCCTCCTTGGAGAATCAGCACCTTTAACCTCCTGTTCCATACAGGTGGCAATTTGAACTGAGGATGAACGGGAAGACGGGGAACCAATGAGAGACTAGCTCTAGGTGTTGGGACAGGCACAGGTCACTCTATTTTCCCATCAGGAAGAAGAATTAACCACAGGCTCAGTCTGCCGCCCGGAAGCAGAATAGGGCCTAAAGCAATCCTGCGCTTTTGCGGCCAGCTCCCAAGAGAGCGAGTTGAAAAATGGAGCTCAGGGGCACTGCAATTCACAAACCTGCAGACTTATAAATGATAACTCTCGTCTAAAAATATATTGAGGGAAGGCAACAAAGAGGATTTGAAAGCAAGGCAGAATTGCAGGAAACAGATTTCAGGAGGCAGATTCGAATCGCCTTTAAAGCACAGGAAAAGCGGCAAAACCTCGACAATGATGCCCTTGGCCAAACAGGGCGTATGCGTTTTTTCCTGAATATATTCAGGAAAAAACGCATACGCCCTGTTTGGCCAACCAAGCAACCTGGAAAGGCAAATCAGCGCTACAAAGAAGTCTCGCTTCCCATCGGTCAAAAGGGCCATGCTGAATAAAGTGTCAAAACCAGAAATGCAGGACAGGCCACGGAGAAACGGGAGCCTTGCTACGCTGATGGGCGGGATGTAAATTGCCAACAGCCACTCTGGAGAAGTGTACGGTGTGTCCTGAAACATTTACAAAACTCAGCTTAGAGAGCATAGGGCACTTCCACTCATGGGCGTATAAATTGGGAAAACTAAAAATCAGCAAGACACAAGCACCCCAAAGTTTAGGGCTGCTCTGTTGACAAGAACCTCCACTTCGTTACACCTTAAATATCCCAGGAAAGAGAAAAATGGATAGAGAAGTTGTGGTCCTTATGTACAATGGAATATCACTCAGCCATGAAATCAACGTCATAAGGCTAGTAGCAGCATGATGAGTGGATTTAGGTACGACGATTCTAAGTGCAATAAGTCACACAGAAAAAGACACTTATCATAAGATATCACTTATAGAGGGAATGTAAAAACCGCTGCCCTTGAACTGAATTACAAAACAGAACAGAGTCACACGGTTAGAAAACACACTATGGCTGCCAAACGGGAAAGGTGAGGTGGGGTGATGCATAAAACAAGGGTTTCAAATTAGCTCAGATACCGTTCCATAAACCCAATACGTAATAGACAAGACCTACTCCTTGCTCAGGGAACTGGACTCAACACCCCCTATTCACCGCCCAAGAGTATATCTGACTAGTAAGAATCTTAAAACCTATGTATTGATATCTCTCTGTAAGTGAGTCAAGTGGGTGTAAAGCTGCATAAACACAGCAGTGAAAAGCAGCTAAACCCCATTATAAAACTCAATTAATTTTAAAAACCCGTGAAACAAAGACAGTGAAAGGGAGAGAAATTCTTACAAAATTCGTTCAGGCGCTGTGATGCCACCTGGATTGACCATATCTAGACCCGCAGCTGATTGAGACATAAGGGTGGACACTCTTGGGGCTGAGGGGTTTGGTGAGGTTCGGTGAGCAAACGCAGACGCTTTAAAGTAATACTGCGTGGTACCCATCCCATGGGTCCCAAATCTCCAGGTTCAAGGGCATCTTCCTACATCGAAAACATGCATGAGAAACCCAGAAGATGGTCCACCGAGTGATCGGGAAAGGTTTCTAAAAGGCACCTCATTTCTCATCTCCTTGTGCTCGGGTTCGCCATTCCAGCCGCTTTACTAGCAATCTCCCTCCTTGGAGAATCAGCACCTTTAACCTCCTGTTCCATACAGGTTGCAATTTGTCCTGAGGGTGAACGGGAAGAGGGGGAACCAATGAGAGACTAGCTCTAGGTGTTGGGACAGGCACAGGTCACTCTATTTTCCCATCAGGAAGAAGAATTAACCACAGGCTCAGTCTGCCGCCCGGAAGCAGAATAGGGCCTAAAGCAATCCTGCGCTTTTGCGGCCAGCTCCCAAGAGAGCGAGTTGAAAAATGGAGCTCAGGGGCACTGCAATTCACAAACCTGCAGACTTATAAATGATAACTCTCGTCTAAAAATATATTGAGGGAAGGCAACAAAGAGGATTTGAAAGCAAGGCAGAATTGCAGGAAACAGATTTCAGGAGGCAGATTCGAATCGCCTTTAAAGCACAGGAAAAGCGGCAAAACCTCGACAATGATGCCCTTGGCCAAACAGGGCGTATGCGTTTTTTCCTGAATATATTCAGGAAAAAACGCATACGCCCTGTTTGGCCAACCAAGCAACCTGGAAAGGCAAATCAGCGCTACAAAGAAGTCTCGCTTCCCATCGGTCAAAAGGGCCATGCTGAATAAAGTGTCAAAACCAGAAATGCAGGACAGGCCACGGAGAAACGGGAGCCTTGCTACGCTGATGGGCGGGATGTAAATTGCCAACAGCCACTCTGGAGAAGTGTACGGTGTGTCCTGAAACATTTACAAAACTCAGCTTAGAGAGCATAGGGCACTTCCACTCATGGGCGTATACATTGGGAAAACTAAAAATCAGCAAGACACAAGCACCCCAAAGTTTAGGGCTGCTCTGTTGACAAGAACCTCCACTTCGTTACACCTTAAATATCCCAGGAAAGAGAAAAATGGATAAAGAAGTTGTGGTCCTTATGTACAATGGAATATCACTCAGCCATGAAATCAACGTCATAAGGCTAGTAGCAGCATGATGAGTGGATTTAGGTACGACGATTCTAAGTGCAATAAGTCACACAGAAAAAGACACTTATCATAAGATATCACTTATAGAGGGAATGTAAAAACCGCTGCCCTTGAACTGAATTACAAAACAGAACAGAGTCACACGGTTAGAAAACACACTATGGCTGCCAAACGGGAAACGTGAGGTGGGGTGATGCATAAAACAAGGGTTTCAAATTAGCTCAGATACCGTTCCATAAACCCAATACGTAATAGACAAGACCTACTCCTTGCTCAGGGAACTGGACTCAACACCCCCTATTCACCGCCCAAGAGTATATCTGACTAGTAAGAATCTTAAAACCTATGTATTGATATCTCTCTGTAAGTGAGTCAAGTGGGTGTAAAGCTGCATAAACACAGCAGTGAAAAGCAGCTAAACCCCATTATAAAACTCAATTAATTTTAAAAACCCGTGAAACAAAGACTGTGAAAGGGAGAGAAATTCTTACAAAATTCGTTCAGGCGCTGTGATGCCACCTGGATTGACCATATCTAGACCCGCAGCTGATTGAGACATAAGGGTGGACACTCTTGGGGCTGAGGGGTTTGGTGAGGTTCGGTGAGCAAACGCAGACGCTTTAAAGTAATACTGCGTGGTACCCATCCCATGGGTCCCAAATCTCCAGGTTCAAGGGCATCTTCCTACATCGAAAACATGCATGAGAAACCCAGAAGATGGTCCACCGAGTGATCGGGAAAGGTTTCTAAAACGCACCTCATTTCTCGTCTCCTTGTGCTCGGGTTCGCCATACCAGCCGCTTTACTAGCAATCTCCCTCCTTGGAGAATCAGCACCTTTAACCTCCTGTTCCATACAGGTGGCAATTTGAACTGAGGATGAACGGGAAGACGGGGAACCAATGAGAGACTAGCTCTAGGTGTTGGGACAGGCACAGGTCACTCTATTTTCCCATCAGGAAGAAGAATTAACCACAGGCTCAGTCTGCCGCCCGGAAGCAGAATAGGGCCTAAAGCAATCCTGCGCTTTTGCGGCCAGCTCCCAAGAGAGCGAGTTGAAAAATGGAGCTCAGGGGCACTGCAATTCACAAACCTGCAGACTTATAAATGATAACTCTCGTCTACAAATATATTGAGGGAAGGCAACAAAGAGGATTTGAAAGCAAGGCAGAATTGCAGGAAACAGATTTCAGGAGGCAGATTCGAATCGCCTTTAAAGCACAGGAAAAGCGGCAAAACCTCGACAATGATGCCCTTGGCCAAAAAGGGCGTATGCGTTTTTTCCTGAATATATTCAGGAAAAAACGCATACGCCCTGTTTGGCCAACCAAGCAACCTGGAAAGGCAAATCAGCGCTACAAAGAAGTCTCGCTTCCCATCGGTCAAAAGGGCCATGCTGAATAAAGTGTCAAAACCAGAAATGCAGGACAGGCCACGGAGAAACGGGAGCCTTGCTACGCTGATGGGCGGGATGTAAATTGCCAACAGCCACTCTGGAGAAGTGTACGGTGTGTCCTGAAACATTTACAAAACTCAGCTTAGAGAGCATAGGGCACTTCCACTCATGGGCGTATAAATTGGGAAAACTAAAAATCAGCAAGACACAAGCACCCCAAAGTTTAGGGCTGCTCTGTTGACAAGAACCTCCACTTCGTTACACCTTAAATATCCCAGGAAAGAGAAAAATGGATAAAGAAGTTGTGGTCCTTATGTACAATGGAATATCACTCAGCCATGAAATCAACGTCATAAGGCTAGTAGCAGCATGATGAGTGGATTTAGGTACGACGATTCTAAGTGCAATAAGTCACACAGAAAAAGACACTTATCATAAGATATCACTTATAGAGGGAATGTAAAAACCGCTGCCCTTGAACTGAATTACAAAACAGAACAGAGTCACACGGTTAGAAAACACACTATGGCTGCCAAACGGGAAACGTGAGGTGGGGTGATGCATAAAACAAGGGTTTCAAATTAGCTCAGATACCGTTCCATAAACCCAATACGTAATAGACAAGACCTACTCCTTGCTCAGGGAACTGGACTCAACACCCCCTATTCACCGCCCAAGAGTATATCTGACTAGTAAGAATCTTAAAACCTATGTATTGATATCTCTCTGTAAGTGAGTCAAGTGGGTGTAAAGCTGCATAAACACAGCAGTGAAAAGCAGCTAAACCCCATTATAAAACTCAATTAATTTTAAAAACCCGTGAAACAAAGACAGTGAAAGGGAGAGAAATTCTTACAAAATTCGTTCAGGCGCTGTGATGCCACCTGGATTGACCATATCTAGACCCGCAGCTGATTGAGACATAAGGGTGGACACTCTTGGGGCTGAGGGGTTTGGTGAGGTTCGGTGAGCAAACGCAGACGCTTTAAAGTAATACTGCGTGGTACCCATCCCATGGGTCCCAAATCTCCAGGTTCAAGGGCATCTTCCTACATCGAAAACATGCATGAGAAACCCAGAAGATGGTCCACCGAGTGATCGGGAAAGGTTTCTAAAACGCACCTCATTTCTCGTCTCCTTGTGCTCGGGTTCGCCATACCAGCCGCTTTACTAGCAATCTCCCTCCTTGGAGAATCAGCACCTTTAACCTCCTGTTCCATACAGGTGGCAATTTGAACTGAGGATGAACGGGAAGACGGGGAACCAATGAGAGACTAGCTCTAGGTGTTGGGACAGGCACAGGTCACTCTATTTTCCCATCAGGAAGAAGAATTAACCACAGGCTCAGTCTGCCGCCCGGAAGCAGAATAGGGCCTAAAGCAATCCTGCGCTTTTGCGGCCAGCTCCCAAGAGAGCGAGTTGAAAAATGGAGCTCAGGGGCACTGCAATTCACAAACCTGCAGACTTATAAATGATAACTCTCGTCTACAAATATATTGAGGGAAGGCAACAAAGAGGATTTGAAAGCAAGGCAGAATTGCAGGAAACAGATTTCAGGAGGCAGATTCGAATCGCCTTTAAAGCACAGGAAAAGCGGCAAAACCTCGACAATGATGCCCTTGGCCAAACAGGGCGTATGCGTTTTTTCCTGAATATATTCAGGAAAAAACGCATACGCCCTGTTTGGCCAACCAAGCAACCTGGAAAGGCAAATCAGCGCTACAAAGAAGTCTCGCTTCCCATCGGTCAAAAGGGCCATGCTGAATAAAGTGTCAAAACCAGAAATGCAGGACAGGCCACGGAGAAACGGGAGCCTTGCTACGCTGATGGGCGGGATGTAAATTGCCAACAGCCACTCTGGAGAAGTGTACGGTGTGTCCTGAAACATTTACAAAACTCAGCTTAGAGAGCATAGGGCACTTCCACTCATGGGCGTATACATTGGGAAAACTAAAAATCAGCAAGACACAAGCACCCCAAAGTTTAGGGCTGCTCTGTTGACAAGAACCTCCACTTCGTTACACCTTAAATATCCCAGGAAAGAGAAAAATGGATAAAGAAGTTGTGGTCCTTATGTACAATGGAATATCACTCAGCCATGAAATCAACGTCATAAGGCTAGTAGCAGCATGATGAGTGGATTTAGGTACGACGATTCTAAGTGCAATAAGTCACACAGAAAAAGACACTTATCATAAGATATCACTTATAGAGGGAATGTAAAAACCGCTGCCCTTGAACTGAATTACAAAACATAACAGAGTCACACGGTTAGAAAACACACTATGGCTGCCAAACGGGAAACGTGAGGTGGGGTGATGCATAAAACAAGGGTTTCAAATTAGCTCAGATACCGTTCCATAAACCCAATACGTAATAGACAAGACCTACTCCTTGCTCAGGGAACTGGACTCAACACCCCCTATTCACCGCCCAAGAGTATATCTGACTAGTAAGAATCTTAAAACCTATGTATTGATATCTCTCTGTAAGTGAGTCAAGTGGGTGTAAAGCTGCATAAACACAGCAGTGAAAAGCAGCTAAACCCCATTATAAAACTCAATTAATTTTAAAAACCCGTGAAACAAAGACTGTGAAAGGGAGAGAAATTCTTACAAAATTCGTTCAGGCGCTGTGATGCCACCTGGATTGACCATATCTAGACCCGCAGCTGATTGAGACATAAGGGTGGACACTCTTGGGGCTGAGGGGTTTGGTGAGGTTCGGTGAGCAAACGCAGACGCTTTAAAGTAATACTGCGTGGTACCCATCCCATGGGTCCCAAATCTCCAGGTTCAAGGGCATCTTCCTACATCGAAAACATGCATGAGAAACCCAGAAGATGGTCCACCGAGTGATCGGGAAAGGTTTCTAAAACGCACCTCATTTCTCGTCTCCTTGTGCTCGGGTTCGCCATACCAGCCGCTTTACTAGCAATCTCCCTCCTTGGAGAATCAGCACCTTTAACCTCCTGTTCCATACAGGTGGCAATTTGAACTGAGGATGAACGGGAAGACGGGGAACCAATGAGAGACTAGCTCTAGGTGTTGGGACAGGCACAGGTCACTCTATTTTCCCATCAGGAAGAAGAATTAACCACAGGCTCAGTCTGCCGCCCGGAAGCAGAATAGGGCCTAAAGCAATCCTGCGCTTTTGCGGCCAGCTCCCAAGAGAGCGAGTTGAAAAATGGAGCTCAGGGGCACTGCAATTCACAAACCTGCAGACTTATAAATGATAACTCTCGTCTACAAATATATTGAGGGAAGGCAACAAAGAGGATTTGAAAGCAAGGCAGAATTGCAGGAAACAGATTTCAGGAGGCAGATTCGAATCGCCTTTAAAGCACAGGAAAAGCGGCAAAACCTCGACAATGATGCCCTTGGCCAAACAGGGCGTATGCGTTTTTTCCTGAATATATTCAGGAAAAAACGCATACGCCCTGTTTGGCCAACCAAGCAACCTGGAAAGGCAAATCAGCGCTACAAAGAAGTCTCGCTTCCCATCGGTCAAAAGGGCCATGCTGAATAAAGTGTCAAAACCAGAAATGCAGGACAGGCCACGGAGAAACGGGAGCCTTGCTACGCTGATGGGCGGGATGTAAATTGCCAACAGCCACTCTGGAGAAGTGTACGGTGTGTCCTGAAACATTTACAAAACTCAGCTTAGAGAGCATAGGGCACTTCCACTCATGGGCGTATAAATTGGGAAAACTAAAAATCAGCAAGACACAAGCACCCCAAAGTTTAGGGCTGCTCTGTTGACAAGAACCTCCACTTCGTTACACCTTAAATATCCCAGGAAAGAGAAAAATGGATAAAGAAGTTGTGGTCCTTATGTACAATGGAATATCACTCAGCCATGAAATCAACGTCATAAGGCTAGTAGCAGCATGATGAGTGGATTTAGGTACGACGATTCTAAGTGCAATAAGTCACACAGAAAAAGACACTTATCATAAGATATCACTTATAGAGGGAATGTAAAAACCGCTGCCCTTGAACTGAATTACAAAACAGAACAGAGTCACACGGTTAGAAAACACACTATGGCTGCCAAACGGGAAACGTGAGGTGGGGTGATGCATAAAACAAGGGTTTCAAATTAGCTCAGATACCGTTCCATAAACCCAATACGTAATAGACAAGACCTACTCCTTGCTCAGGGAACTGGACTCAACACCCCCTATTCACCGCCCAAGAGTATATCTGACTAGTAAGAATCTTAAAACCTATGTATTGATATCTCTCTGTAAGTGAGTCAAGTGGGTGTAAAGCTGCATAAACACAGCAGTGAAAAGCAGCTAAACCCCATTATAAAACTCAATTAATTTTAAAAACCCGTGAAACAAAGACAGTGAAAGGGAGAGAAATTCTTACAAAATTCGTTCAGGCGCTGTGATGCCACCTGGATTGACCATATCTAGACCCGCAGCTGATTGAGACATAAGGGTGGACACTCTTGGGGCTGAGGGGTTTGGTGAGGTTCGGTGAGCAAACGCAGACGCTTTAAAGTAATACTGCGTGGTACCCATCCCATGGGTCCCAAATCTCCAGGTTCAAGGGCATCTTCCTACATCGAAAACATGCATGAGAAACCCAGAAGATGGTCCACCGAGTGATCGGGAAAGGTTTCTAAAACGCACCTCATTTCTCGTCTCCTTGTGCTCGGGTTCGCCATTCCAGCCGCTTTACTAGCAATCTCCCTCCTTGGAGAATCAGCACCTTTAACCTCCTGTTCCATACAGGTGGCAATTTGAACTGAGGATGAACGGGAAGACGGGGAACCAATGAGAGACTAGCTCTAGGTGTTGGGACAGGCACAGGTCACTCTATTTTCCCATCAGGAAGAAGAATTAACCACAGGCTCAGTCTGCCGCCCGGAAGCAGAATAGGGCCTAAAGCAATCCTGCGCTTTTGCGGCCAGCTCCCAAGAGAGCGAGTTGAAAAATGGAGCTCAGGGGCACTGCAATTCACAAACCTGCAGACTTATAAATGATAACTCTCGTCTACAAATATATTGAGGGAAGGCAACAAAGAGGATTTGAAAGCAAGGCAGAATTGCAGGAAACAGATTTCAGGAGGCAGATTCGAATCGCCTTTAAAGCACAGGAAAAGCGGCAAAACCTCGACAATGATGCCCTTGGCCAAACAGGGCGTATGCGTTTTTTCCTGAATATATTCAGGAAAAAACGCATACGCCCTGTTTGGCCAACCAAGCAACCTGGAAAGGCAAATCAGCGCTACAAAGAAGTCTCGCTTCCCATCGGTCAAAAGGGCCATGCTGAATAAAGTGTCAAAACCAGAAATGCAGGACAGGCCACGGAGAAACGGGAGCCTTGCTACGCTGATGGGCGGGATGTAAATTGCCAACAGCCACTCTGGAGAAGTGTACGGTGTGTCCTGAAACATTTACAAAACTCAGCTTAGAGAGCATAGGGCACTTCCACTCATGGGCGTATACATTGGGAAAACTAAAAATCAGCAAGACACAAGCACCCCAAAGTTTAGGGCTGCTCTGTTGACAAGAACCTCCACTTCGTTACACCTTAAATATCCCAGGAAAGAGAAAAATGGATAAAGAAGTTGTGGTCCTTATGTACAATGGAATATCACTCAGCCATGAAATCAACGTCATAAGGCTAGTAGCAGCATGATGAGTGGATTTAGGTACGACGATTCTAAGTGCAATAAGTCACACAGAAAAAGACACTTATCATAAGATATCACTTATAGAGGGAATGTAAAAACCGCTGCCCTTGAACTGAATTACAAAACATAACAGAGTCACACGGTTAGAAAACACACTATGGCTGCCAAACGGGAAACGTGAGGTGGGGTGATGCATAAAACAAGGGTTTCAAATTAGCTCAGATACCGTTCCATAAACCCAATACGTAATAGACAAGACCTACTCCTTGCTCAGGGAACTGGACTCAACACCCCCTATTCACCGCCCAAGAGTATATCTGACTAGTAAGAATCTTAAAACCTATGTATTGATATCTCTCTGTAAGTGAGTCAAGTGGGTGTAAAGCTGCATAAACACAGCAGTGAAAAGCAGCTAAACCCCATTATAAAACTCAATTAATTTTAAAAACCCGTGAAACAAAGACTGTGAAAGGGAGAGAAATTCTTACAAAATTCGTTCAGGCGCTGTGATGCCACCTGGATTGACCATATCTAGACCCGCAGCTGATTGAGACATAAGGGTGGACACTCTTGGGGCTGAGGGGTTTGGTGAGGTTCGGTGAGCAAACGCAGACGCTTTAAAGTAATACTGCGTGGTACCCATCCCATGGGTCCCAAATCTCCAGGTTCAAGGGCATCTTCCTACATCGAAAACATGCATGAGAAACCCAGAAGATGGTCCACCGAGTGATCGGGAAAGGTTTCTAAAACGCACCTCATTTCTCGTCTCCTTGTGCTCGGGTTCGCCATACCAGCCGCTTTACTAGCAATCTCCCTCCTTGGAGAATCAGCACCTTTAACCTCCTGTTCCATACAGGTGGCAATTTGAACTGAGGATGAACGGGAAGACGGGGAACCAATGAGAGACTAGCTCTAGGTGTTGGGACAGGCACAGGTCACTCTATTTTCCCATCAGGAAGAAGAATTAACCACAGGCTCAGTCTGCCGCCCGGAAGCAGAATAGGGCCTAAAGCAATCCTGCGCTTTTGCGGCCAGCTCCCAAGAGAGCGAGTTGAAAAATGGAGCTCAGGGGCACTGCAATTCACAAACCTGCAGACTTATAAATGATAACTCTCGTCTACAAATATATTGAGGGAAGGCAACAAAGAGGATTTGAAAGCAAGGCAGAATTGCAGGAAACAGATTTCAGGAGGCAGATTCGAATCGCCTTTAAAGCACAGGAAAAGCGGCAAAACCTCGACAATGATGCCCTTGGCCAAACAGGGCGTATGCGTTTTTTCCTGAATATATTCAGGAAAAAACGCATACGCCCTGTTTGGCCAACCAAGCAACCTGGAAAGGCAAATCAGCGCTACAAAGAAGTCTCGCTTCCCATCGGTCAAAAGGGCCATGCTGAATAAAGTGTCAAAACCAGAAATGCAGGACAGGCCACGGAGAAACGGGAGCCTTGCTACGCTGATGGGCGGGATGTAAATTGCCAACAGCCACTCTGGAGAAGTGTACGGTGTGTCCTGAAACATTTACAAAACTCAGCTTAGAGAGCATAGGGCACTTCCACTCATGGGCGTATAAATTGGGAAAACTAAAAATCAGCAAGACACAAGCACCCCAAAGTTTAGGGCTGCTCTGTTGACAAGAACCTCCACTTCGTTACACCTTAAATATCCCAGGAAAGAGAAAAATGGATAAAGAAGTTGTGGTCCTTATGTACAATGGAATATCACTCAGCCATGAAATCAACGTCATAAGGCTAGTAGCAGCATGATGAGTGGATTTAGGTACGACGATTCTAAGTGCAATAAGTCACACAGAAAAAGACACTTATCATAAGATATCACTTATAGAGGGAATGTAAAAACCGCTGCCCTTGAACTGAATTACAAAACAGAACAGAGTCACACGGTTAGAAAACACACTATGGCTGCCAAACGGGAAACGTGAGGTGGGGTGATGCATAAAACAAGGGTTTCAAATTAGCTCAGATACCGTTCCATAAACCCAATACGTAATAGACAAGACCTACTCCTTGCTCAGGGAACTGGACTCAACACCCCCTATTCACCGCCCAAGAGTATATCTGACTAGTAAGAATCTTAAAACCTATGTATTGATATCTCTCTGTAAGTGAGTCAAGTGGGTGTAAAGCTGCATAAACACAGCAGTGAAAAGCAGCTAAACCCCATTATAAAACTCAATTAATTTTAAAAACCCGTGAAACAAAGACAGTGAAAGGGAGAGAAATTCTTACAAAATTCGTTCAGGCGCTGTGATGCCACCTGGATTGACCATATCTAGACCCGCAGCTGATTGAGACATAAGGGTGGACACTCTTGGGGCTGAGGGGTTTGGTGAGGTTCGGTGAGCAAACGCAGACGCTTTAAAGTAATACTGCGTGGTACCCATCCCATGGGTCCCAAATCTCCAGGTTCAAGGGCATCTTCCTACATCGAAAACATGCATGAGAAACCCAGAAGATGGTCCACCGAGTGATCGGGAAAGGTTTCTAAAACGCACCTCATTTCTCGTCTCCTTGTGCTCGGGTTCGCCATTCCAGCCGCTTTACTAGCAATCTCCCTCCTTGGAGAATCAGCACCTTTAACCTCCTGTTCCATACAGGTGGCAATTTGAACTGAGGATGAACGGGAAGACGGGGAACCAATGAGAGACTAGCTCTAGGTGTTGGGACAGGCACAGGTCACTCTATTTTCCCATCAGGAAGAAGAATTAACCACAGGCTCAGTCTGCCGCCCGGAAGCAGAATAGGGCCTAAAGCAATCCTGCGCTTTTGCGGCCAGCTCCCAAGAGAGCGAGTTGAAAAATGGAGCTCAGGGGCACTGCAATTCACAAACCTGCAGACTTATAAATGATAACTCTCGTCTACAAATATATTGAGGGAAGGCAACAAAGAGGATTTGAAAGCAAGGCAGAATTGCAGGAAACAGATTTCAGGAGGCAGATTCGAATCGCCTTTAAAGCACAGGAAAAGCGGCAAAACCTCGACAATGATGCCCTTGGCCAAACAGGGCGTATGCGTTTTTTCCTGAATATATTCAGGAAAAAACGCATACGCCCTGTTTGGCCAACCAAGCAACCTGGAAAGGCAAATCAGCGCTACAAAGAAGTCTCGCTTCCCATCGGTCAAAAGGGCCATGCTGAATAAAGTGTCAAAACCAGAAATGCAGGACAGGCCACGGAGAAACGGGAGCCTTGCTACGCTGATGGGCGGGATGTAAATTGCCAACAGCCACTCTGGAGAAGTGTACGGTGTGTCCTGAAACATTTACAAAACTCAGCTTAGAGAGCATAGGGCACTTCCACTCATGGGCGTATACATTGGGAAAACTAAAAATCAGCAAGACACAAGCACCCCAAAGTTTAGGGCTGCTCTGTTGACAAGAACCTCCACTTCGTTACACCTTAAATATCCCAGGAAAGAGAAAAATGGATAAAGAAGTTGTGGTCCTTATGTACAATGGAATATCACTCAGCCATGAAATCAACGTCATAAGGCTAGTAGCAGCATGATGAGTGGATTTAGGTACGACGATTCTAAGTGCAATAAGTCACACAGAAAAAGACACTTATCATAAGATATCACTTATAGAGGGAATGTAAAAACCGCTGCCCTTGAACTGAATTACAAAACATAACAGAGTCACACGGTTAGAAAACACACTATGGCTGCCAAACGGGAAACGTGAGGTGGGGTGATGCATAAAACAAGGGTTTCAAATTAGCTCAGATACCGTTCCATAAACCCAATACGTAATAGACAAGACCTACTCCTTGCTCAGGGAACTGGACTCAACACCCCCTATTCACCGCCCAAGAGTATATCTGACTAGTAAGAATCTTAAAACCTATGTATTGATATCTCTCTGTAAGTGAGTCAAGTGGGTGTAAAGCTGCATAAACACAGCAGTGAAAAGCAGCTAAACCCCATTATAAAACTCAATTAATTTTAAAAACCCGTGAAACAAAGACTGTGAAAGGGAGAGAAATTCTTACAAAATTCGTTCAGGCGCTGTGATGCCACCTGGATTGACCATATCTAGACCCGCAGCTGATTGAGACATAAGGGTGGACACTCTTGGGGCTGAGGGGTTTGGTGAGGTTCGGTGAGCAAACGCAGACGCTTTAAAGTAATACTGCGTGGTACCCATCCCATGGGTCCCAAATCTCCAGGTTCAAGGGCATCTTCCTACATCGAAAACATGCATGAGAAACCCAGAAGATGGTCCACCGAGTGATCGGGAAAGGTTTCTAAAACGCACCTCATTTCTCGTCTCCTTGTGCTCGGGTTCGCCATACCAGCCGCTTTACTAGCAATCTCCCTCCTTGGAGAATCAGCACCTTTAACCTCCTGTTCCATACAGGTGGCAATTTGAACTGAGGATGAACGGGAAGACGGGGAACCAATGAGAGACTAGCTCTAGGTGTTGGGACAGGCACAGGTCACTCTATTTTCCCATCAGGAAGAAGAATTAACCACAGGCTCAGTCTGCCGCCCGGAAGCAGAATAGGGCCTAAAGCAATCCTGCGCTTTTGCGGCCAGCTCCCAAGAGAGCGAGTTGAAAAATGGAGCTCAGGGGCACTGCAATTCACAAACCTGCAGACTTATAAATGATAACTCTCGTCTACAAATATATTGAGGGAAGGCAACAAAGAGGATTTGAAAGCAAGGCAGAATTGCAGGAAACAGATTTCAGGAGGCAGATTCGAATCGCCTTTAAAGCACAGGAAAAGCGGCAAAACCTCGACAATGATGCCCTTGGCCAAACAGGGCGTATGCGTTTTTTCCTGAATATATTCAGGAAAAAACGCATACGCCCTGTTTGGCCAACCAAGCAACCTGGAAAGGCAAATCAGCGCTACAAAGAAGTCTCGCTTCCCATCGGTCAAAAGGGCCATGCTGAATAAAGTGTCAAAACCAGAAATGCAGGACAGGCCACGGAGAAACGGGAGCCTTGCTACGCTGATGGGCGGGATGTAAATTGCCAACAGCCACTCTGGAGAAGTGTACGGTGTGTCCTGAAACATTTACAAAACTCAGCTTAGAGAGCATAGGGCACTTCCACTCATGGGCGTATAAATTGGGAAAACTAAAAATCAGCAAGACACAAGCACCCCAAAGTTTAGGGCTGCTCTGTTGACAAGAACCTCCACTTCGTTACACCTTAAATATCCCAGGAAAGAGAAAAATGGATAAAGAAGTTGTGGTCCTTATGTACAATGGAATATCACTCAGCCATGAAATCAACGTCATAAGGCTAGTAGCAGCATGATGAGTGGATTTAGGTACGACGATTCTAAGTGCAATAAGTCACACAGAAAAAGACACTTATCATAAGATATCACTTATAGAGGGAATGTAAAAACCGCTGCCCTTGAACTGAATTACAAAACAGAACAGAGTCACACGGTTAGAAAACACACTATGGCTGCCAAACGGGAAACGTGAGGTGGGGTGATGCATAAAACAAGGGTTTCAAATTAGCTCAGATACCGTTCCATAAACCCAATACGTAATAGACAAGACCTACTCCTTGCTCAGGGAACTGGACTCAACACCCCCTATTCACCGCCCAAGAGTATATCTGACTAGTAAGAATCTTAAAACCTATGTATTGATATCTCTCTGTAAGTGAGTCAAGTGGGTGTAAAGCTGCATAAACACAGCAGTGAAAAGCAGCTAAACCCCATTATAAAACTCAATTAATTTTAAAAACCCGTGAAACAAAGACAGTGAAAGGGAGAGAAATTCTTACAAAATTCGTTCAGGCGCTGTGATGCCACCTGGATTGACCATATCTAGACCCGCAGCTGATTGAGACATAAGGGTGGACACTCTTGGGGCTGAGGGGTTTGGTGAGGTTCGGTGAGCAAACGCAGACGCTTTAAAGTAATACTGCGTGGTACCCATCCCATGGGTCCCAAATCTCCAGGTTCAAGGGCATCTTCCTACATCGAAAACATGCATGAGAAACCCAGAAGATGGTCCACCGAGTGATCGGGAAAGGTTTCTAAAACGCACCTCATTTCTCGTCTCCTTGTGCTCGGGTTCGCCATTCCAGCCGCTTTACTAGCAATCTCCCTCCTTGGAGAATCAGCACCTTTAACCTCCTGTTCCATACAGGTGGCAATTTGAACTGAGGATGAACGGGAAGACGGGGAACCAATGAGAGACTAGCTCTAGGTGTTGGGACAGGCACAGGTCACTCTATTTTCCCATCAGGAAGAAGAATTAACCACAGGCTCAGTCTGCCGCCCGGAAGCAGAATAGGGCCTAAAGCAATCCTGCGCTTTTGCGGCCAGCTCCCAAGAGAGCGAGTTGAAAAATGGAGCTCAGGGGCACTGCAATTCACAAACCTGCAGACTTATAAATGATAACTCTCGTCTAAAAATATATTGAGGGAAGGCAACAAAGAGGATTTGAAAGCAAGGCAGAATTGCAGGAAACAGATTTCAGGAGGCAGATTCGAATCGCCTTTAAAGCACAGGAAAAGCGGCAAAACCTCGACAATGATGCCCTTGGCCAAACAGGGCGTATGCGTTTTTTCCTGAATATATTCAGGAAAAAACGCATACGCCCTGTTTGGCCAACCAAGCAACCTGGAAAGGCAAATCAGCGCTACAAAGAAGTCTCGCTTCCCATCGGTCAAAAGGGCCATGCTGAATAAAGTGTCAAAACCAGAAATGCAGGACAGGCCACGGAGAAACGGGAGCCTTGCTACGCTGATGGGCGGGATGTAAATTGCCAACAGCCACTCTGGAGAAGTGTACGGTGTGTCCTGAAACATTTACAAAACTCAGCTTAGAGAGCATAGGGCACTTCCACTCATGGGCGTATAAATTGGGAAAACTAAAAATCAGCAAGACACAAGCACCCCAAAGTTTAGGGCTGCTCTGTTGACAAGAACCTCCACTTCGTTACACCTTAAATATCCCAGGAAAGAGAAAAATGGATAAAGAAGTTGTGGTCCTTATGTACAATGGAATATCACTCAGCCATGAAATCAACGTCATAAGGCTAGTAGCAGCATGATGAGTGGATTTAGGTACGACGATTCTAAGTGCAATAAGTCACACAGAAAAAGACACTTATCATAAGATATCACTTATAGAGGGAATGTAAAAACCGCTGCCCTTGAACTGAATTACAAAACAGAACAGAGTCACACGGTTAGAAAACACACTATGGCTGCCAAACGGGAAAGGTGAGGTGGGGTGATGCATAAAACAAGGGTTTCAAATTAGCTCAGATACCGTTCCATAAACCCAATACGTAATAGACAAGACCTACTCCTTGCTCAGGGAACTGGACTCAACACCCCCTATTCACCGCCCAAGAGTATATCTGACTAGTAAGAATCTTAAAACCTATGTATTGATATCTCTCTGTAAGTGAGTCAAGTGGGTGTAAAGCTGCATAAACACAGCAGTGAAAAGCAGCTAAACCCCATTATAAAACTCAATTAATTTTAAAAACCCGTGAAACAAAGACAGTGAAAGGGAGAGAAATTCTTACAAAATTCGTTCAGGCGCTGTGATGCCACCTGGATTGACCATATCTAGACCCGCAGCTGATTGAGACATAAGGGTGGACACTCTTGGGGCTGAGGGGTTTGGTGAGGTTCGGTGAGCAAACGCAGACGCTTTAAAGTAATACTGCGTGGTACCCATCCCATGGGTCCCAAATCTCCAGGTTCAAGGGCATCTTCCTACATCGAAAACATGCATGAGAAACCCAGAAGATGGTCCACCGAGTGATCGGGAAAGGTTTCTAAAAGGCACCTCATTTCTCATCTCCTTGTGCTCGGGTTCGCCATTCCAGCCGCTTTACTAGCAATCTCCCTCCTTGGAGAATCAGCACCTTTAACCTCCTGTTCCATACAGGTTGCAATTTGTCCTGAGGGTGAACGGGAAGAGGGGGAACCAATGAGAGACTAGCTCTAGGTGTTGGGACAGGCACAGGTCACTCTATTTTCCCATCAGGAAGAAGAATTAACCACAGGCTCAGTCTGCCGCCCGGAAGCAGAATAGGGCCTAAAGCAATCCTGCGCTTTTGCGGCCAGCTCCCAAGAGAGCGAGTTGAAAAATGGAGCTCAGGGGCACTGCAATTCACAAACCTGCAGACTTATAAATGATAACTCTCGTCTAAAAATATATTGAGGGAAGGCAACAAAGAGGATTTGAAAGCAAGGCAGAATTGCAGGAAACAGATTTCAGGAGGCAGATTCGAATCGCCTTTAAAGCACAGGAAAAGCGGCAAAACCTCGACAATGATGCCCTTGGCCAAACAGGGCGTATGCGTTTTTTCCTGAATATATTCAGGAAAAAACGCATACGCCCTGTTTGGCCAACCAAGCAACCTGGAAAGGCAAATCAGCGCTACAAAGAAGTCTCGCTTCCCATCGGTCAAAAGGGCCATGCTGAATAAAGTGTCAAAACCAGAAATGCAGGACAGGCCACGGAGAAACGGGAGCCTTGCTACGCTGATGGGCGGGATGTAAATTGCCAACAGCCACTCTGGAGAAGTGTACGGTGTGTCCTGAAACATTTACAAAACTCAGCTTAGAGAGCATAGGGCACTTCCACTCATGGGCGTATACATTGCGAAAACTAAAAATCAGCAAGACACAAGCACCCCAAAGTTTAGGGCTGCTCTGTTGACAAGAACCTCCACTTCGTTACACCTTAAATATCCCAGGAAAGAGAAAAATGGATAAAGAAGTTGTGGTCCTTATGTACAATGGAATATCACTCAGCCATGAAATCAACGTCATAAGGCTAGTAGCAGCATGATGAGTGGATTTAGGTACGACGATTCTAAGTGCAATAAGTCACACAGAAAAAGACACTTATCATAAGATATCACTTATAGAGGGAATGTAAAAACCGCTGCCCTTGAACTGAATTACAAAACAGAACAGAGTCACACGGTTAGAAAACACACTATGGCTGCCAAACGGGAAACGTGAGGTGGGGTGATGCATAAAACAAGGGTTTCAAATTAGCTCAGATACCGTTCCATAAACCCAATACGTAATAGACAAGACCTACTCCTTGCTCAGGGAACTGGACTCAACACCCCCTATTCACCGCCCAAGAGTATATCTGACTAGTAAGAATCTTAAAACCTATGTATTGATATCTCTCTGTAAGTGAGTCAAGTGGGTGTAAAGCTGCATAAACACAGCAGTGAAAAGCAGCTAAACCCCATTATAAAACTCAATTAATTTTAAAAACCCGTGAAACAAAGACAGTGAAAGGGAGAGAAATTCTTACAAAATTCGTTCAGGCGCTGTGATGCCACCTGGATTGACCATATCTAGACCCGCAGCTGATTGAGACATAAGGGTGGACACTCTTGGGGCTGAGGGGTTTGGTGAGGTTCGGTGAGCAAACGCAGACGCTTTAAAGTAATACTGCGTGGTACCCATCCCATGGGTCCCAAATCTCCAGGTTCAAGGGCATCTTCCTACATCGAAAACATGCATGAGAAACCCAGAAGATGGTCCACCGAGTGATCGGGAAAGGTTTCTAAAAGGCACCTCATTTCTCATCTCCTTGTGCTCGGGTTCGCCATTCCAGCCGCTTTACTAGCAATCTCCCTCCTTGGAGAATCAGCACCTTTAACCTCCTGTTCCATACAGGTTGCAATTTGTCCTGAGGGTGAACGGGAAGAGGGGGAACCAATGAGAGACTAGCTCTAGGTGTTGGGACAGGCACAGGTCACTCTATTTTCCCATCAGGAAGAAGAATTAACCACAGGCTCAGTCTGCCGCCCGGAAGCAGAATAGGGCCTAAAGCAATCCTGCGCTTTTGCGGCCAGCTCCCAAGAGAGCGAGTTGAAAAATGGAGCTCAGGGGCACTGCAATTCACAAACCTGCAGACTTATAAATGATAACTCTCGTCTACAAATATATTGAGGGAAGGCAACAAAGAGGATTTGAAAGCAAGGCAGAATTGCAGGAAACAGATTTCAGGAGGCAGATTCGAATCGCCTTTAAAGCACAGGAAAAGCGGCAAAACCTCGACAATGATGCCCTTGGCCAAACAGGGCGTATGCGTTTTTTCCTGAATATATTCAGGAAAAAACGCATACGCCCTGTTTGGCCAACCAAGCAACCTGGAAAGGCAAATCAGCGCTACAAAGAAGTCTCGCTTCCCATCGGTCAAAAGGGCCATGCTGAATAAAGTGTCAAAACCAGAAATGCAGGACAGGCCACGGAGAAACGGGAGCCTTGCTACGCTGATGGGCGGGATGTAAATTGCCAACAGCCACTCTGGAGAAGTGTACGGTGTGTCCTGAAACATTTACAAAACTCAGCTTAGAGAGCATAGGGCACTTCCACTCATGGGCGTATACATTGGGAAAACTAAAAATCAGCAAGACACAAGCACCCCAAAGTTTAGGGCTGCTCTGTTGACAAGAACCTCCACTTCGTTACACCTTAAATATCCCAGGAAAGAGAAAAATGGATAAAGAAGTTGTGGTCCTTATGTACAATGGAATATCACTCAGCCATGAAATCAACGTCATAAGGCTAGTAGCAGCATGATGAGTGGATTTATGTACGACGATTCTAAGTCAAATAAGTCACACAGAAAAAGACACTAATCATAAGATATCACCTATAGAGGGAATGTAAAAACCGCTGCCCTTGAACTGAATTACAAAACAGAACAGAGTCACACGGTTAGAAAACACACTATGGCTGCCTAACAGCAAAGGTGAGGTGGGGTGATGCATAAAACAAGGGTTTCAAATTAGCTCAGATACCGTTCCATAAACCCAATATGTAATAGACAAGACCTACTCCTTGCTCAGGGAACTGGACTCAACACCCCCTATTCACCGCCCAAAAGTATATCTGACTAGTAAGAATCTTAAAACCTATGTATTGATATCTCTCTGTAAGTGAGTCAAGTGGGTGTAAAGCTGCATAAACACAGCAGTGAAAAGCAGCTAAACCCCATTATAAAACTCAATTAATTTTAAAAACCCGTGAAACAAAGACAGTGAAAGGGAGAGAAATTCTTACAAAATTCGTTCAGGCGCTGTGATGCCACCTGGATTGACCATATCTAGACCCGCAGCTGATTGAGACATAAGGGTGGACACTCTTGGGGCTGAGGGGTTTGGTGAGGTTCGGTGAGCAAACACAGACGCTTTAAAGTATTACTGCGTGGTACCCATCCCATGGGTCCCAAATCTCCAGGTTCAAGGGCATCTTCCTACATCGAAAATATGCATGAGAAACCCAGAAGATGGTCCACCGAGTGATCGGGAAAGGTTTCTAAAACGCACCTCATTTCTCGTCTCCTTGTGCTCGGGTTCGCCATTCCAGCCGCTTTACTAGCAATCTCCCTCCTTGGAGAATCAGCACCTTTAACCTCCTGTTCCATACAGGTGGCAATTTGAACTGAGGGTGAACGGGAAGACGGGGAACCAATGAGAGACTAGCTCTAGGTGTTGGGACAGGCACAGGTCACTCTATTTTCCCATCAGGAAGAAGAATTAACCACAGGCTCAGTCTGCCGCCCGGAAGCAGAATAGGGCCTAAAGCAATCCTGCGCTTTTGCGGCCAGCTCCCAAGAGAGCGAGTTGAAAAATGGAGCTCAGGGGCACTGCAATTCACAAACCTGCAGACTTATAAATGATAACTCTCGTCTACAAATATATTGAGGGAAGGCAACAAAGAGGATTTGAAAGCAAGGCAGAATTGCAGGAAACAGATTTCAGGAGGCAGATTCGAATCGCCTTTAAAGCACAGGAAAAGCGGCAAAACCTCGACAATGATGCCCTTGGCCAAACAGGGCGTATGCGTTTTTTCCTGAATATATTCAGGAAAAAACGCATACGCCCTGTTTGGCCAACCAAGCAACCTGGAAAGGCAAATCAGCGCTACAAAGAAGTCTCGCTTCCCATCGGTCAAAAGGGCCATGCTGAATAAAGTGTCAAAACCAGAAATGCAGGACAGGCCACGGAGAAACGGGAGCCTTGCTACGCTGATGGGCGGGATGTAAATTGCCAACAGCCACTCTGGAGAAGTGTACGGTGTGTCCTGAAACATTTACAAAACTCAGCTTAGAGAGCATAGGGCACTTCCACTCATGGGCGTATACATTGGGAAAACTAAAAATCAGCAAGACACAAGCACCCCAAAGTTTAGGGCTGCTCTGTTGACAAGAACCTCCACTTCGTTACACCTTAAATATCCCAGGAAAGAGAAAAATGGATAAAGAAGTTGTGGTCCTTATGTACAATGGAATATCACTCAGCCATGAAATCAACGTCATAAGGCTAGTAGCAGCATGATGAGTGGATTTATGTACGACGATTCTAAGTCAAATAAGTCACACAGAAAAAGACACTAATCATAAGATATCACCTATAGAGGGAATGTAAAAACCGCTGCCCTTGAACTGAATTACAAAACAGAACAGAGTCACACGGTTAGAAAACACACTATGGCTGCCTAACAGCAAAGGTGAGGTGGGGTGATGCATAAAACAAGGGTTTCAAATTAGCTCAGATACCGTTCCATAAACCCAATATGTAATAGACAAGACCTACTCCTTGCTCAGGGAACTGGACTCAACACCCCCTATTCACCGCCCAAAAGTATATCTGACTAGTAAGAATCTTAAAACCTATGTATTGATATCTCTCTGTAAGTGAGTCAAGTGGGTGTAAAGCTGCATAAACACAGCAGTGAAAAGCAGCTAAACCCCATTATAAAACTCAATTAATTTTAAAAACCCGTGAAACAAAGACAGTGAAAGGGAGAGAAATTCTTACAAAATTCGTTCAGGCGCTGTGATGCCACCTGGATTGACCATATCTAGACCCGCAGCTGATTGAGACATAAGGGTGGACACTCTTGGGGCTGAGGGGTTTGGTGAGGTTCGGTGAGCAAACACAGACGCTTTAAAGTATTACTGCGTGGTACCCATCCCATGGGTCCCAAATCTCCAGGTTCAAGGGCATCTTCCTACATCGAAAATATGCATGAGAAACCCAGAAGATGGTCCACCGAGTGATCGGGAAAGGTTTCTAAAACGCACCTCATTTCTCGTCTCCTTGTGCTCGGGTTCGCCATTCCAGCCGCTTTACTAGCAATCTCCCTCCTTGGAGAATCAGCACCTTTAACCTCCTGTTCCATACAGGTGGCAATTTGAACTGAGGGTGAACGGGAAGACGGGGAACCAATGAGAGACTAGCTCTAGGTGTTGGGACAGGCACAGGTCACTCTATTTTCCCATCAGGAAGAAGAATTAACCACAGGCTCAGTCTGCCGCCCGGAAGCAGAATAGGGCCTAAAGCAATCCTGCGCTTTTGCGGCCAGCTCCCAAGAGAGCGAGTTGAAAAATGGAGCTCAGGGGCACTGCAATTCACAAACCTGCAGACTTATAAATGATAACTCTCGTCTACAAATATATTGAGGGAAGGCAACAAAGAGGATTTGAAAGCAAGGCAGAATTGCAGGAAACAGATTTCAGGAGGCAGATTCGAATCGCCTTTAAAGCACAGGAAAAGCGGCAAAACCTCGACAATGATGCCCTTGGCCAAACAGGGCGTATGCGTTTTTTCCTGAATATATTCAGGAAAAAACGCATACGCCCTGTTTGGCCAACCAAGCAACCTGGAAAGGCAAATCAGCGCTACAAAGAAGTCTCGCTTCCCATCGGTCAAAAGGGCCATGCTGAATAAAGTGTCAAAACCAGAAATGCAGGACAGGCCACGGAGAAACGGGAGCCTTGCTACGCTGATGGGCGGGATGTAAATTGCCAACAGCCACTCTGGAGAAGTGTACGGTGTGTCCTGAAACATTTACAAAACTCAGCTTAGAGAGCATAGGGCACTTCCACTCATGGGCGTATAAATTGGGAAAACTAAAAATCAGCAAGACACAAGCACCCCAAAGTTTAGGGCTGCTCTGTTGACAAGAACCTCCACTTCGTTACACCTTAAATATCCCAGGAAAGAGAAAAATGGATAAAGAAGTTGTGGTCCTTATGTACAATGGAATATCACTCAGCCATGAAATCAACGTCATAAGGCTAGTAGCAGCATGATGAGTGGATTTAGGTACGACGATTCTAAGTGCAATAAGTCACACAGAAAAAGACACTTATCATAAGATATCACTTATAGAGGGAATGTAAAAACCGCTGCCCTTGAACTGAATTACAAAACATAACAGAGTCACACGGTTAGAAAACACACTATGGCTGCCAAACGGGAAACGTGAGGTGGGGTGATGCATAAAACAAGGGTTTCAAATTAGCTCAGATACCGTTCCATAAACCCAATACGTAATAGACAAGACCTACTCCTTGCTCAGGGAACTGGACTCAACACCCCCTATTCACCGCCCAAGAGTATATCTGACTAGTAAGAATCTTAAAACCTATGTATTGATATCTCTCTGTAAGTGAGTCAAGTGGGTGTAAAGCTGCATAAACACAGCAGTGAAAAGCAGCTAAACCCCATTATAAAACTCAATTAATTTTAAAAACCCGTGAAACAAAGACTGTGAAAGGGAGAGAAATTCTTACAAAATTCGTTCAGGCGCTGTGATGCCACCTGGATTGACCATATCTAGACCCGCAGCTGATTGAGACATAAGGGTGGACACTCTTGGGGCTGAGGGGTTTGGTGAGGTTCGGTGAGCAAACGCAGACGCTTTAAAGTAATACTGCGTGGTACCCATCCCATGGGTCCCAAATCTCCAGGTTCAAGGGCATCTTCCTACATCGAAAACATGCATGAGAAACCCAGAAGATGGTCCACCGAGTGATCGGGAAAGGTTTCTAAAACGCACCTCATTTCTCGTCTCCTTGTGCTCGGGTTCGCCATACCAGCCGCTTTACTAGCAATCTCCCTCCTTGGAGAATCAGCACCTTTAACCTCCTGTTCCATACAGGTGGCAATTTGAACTGAGGATGAACGGGAAGACGGGGAACCAATGAGAGACTAGCTCTAGGTGTTGGGACAGGCACAGGTCACTCTATTTTCCCATCAGGAAGAAGAATTAACCACAGGCTCAGTCTGCCGCCCGGAAGCAGAATAGGGCCTAAAGCAATCCTGCGCTTTTGCGGCCAGCTCCCAAGAGAGCGAGTTGAAAAATGGAGCTCAGGGGCACTGCAATTCACAAACCTGCAGACTTATAAATGATAACTCTCGTCTACAAATATATTGAGGGAAGGCAACAAAGAGGATTTGAAAGCAAGGCAGAATTGCAGGAAACAGATTTCAGGAGGCAGATTCGAATCGCCTTTAAAGCACAGGAAAAGCGGCAAAACCTCGACAATGATGCCCTTGGCCAAACAGGGCGTATGCGTTTTTTCCTGAATATATTCAGGAAAAAACGCATACGCCCTGTTTGGCCAACCAAGCAACCTGGAAAGGCAAATCAGCGCTACAAAGAAGTCTCGCTTCCCATCGGTCAAAAGGGCCATGCTGAATAAAGTGTCAAAACCAGAAATGCAGGACAGGCCACGGAGAAACGGGAGCCTTGCTACGCTGATGGGCGGGATGTAAATTGCCAACAGCCACTCTGGAGAAGTGTACGGTGTGTCCTGAAACATTTACAAAACTCAGCTTAGAGAGCATAGGGCACTTCCACTCATGGGCGTATAAATTGGGAAAACTAAAAATCAGCAAGACACAAGCACCCCAAAGTTTAGGGCTGCTCTGTTGACAAGAACCTCCACTTCGTTACACCTTAAATATCCCAGGAAAGAGAAAAATGGATAAAGAAGTTGTGGTCCTTATGTACAATGGAATATCACTCAGCCATGAAATCAACGTCATAAGGCTAGTAGCAGCATGATGAGTGGATTTAGGTACGACGATTCTAAGTGCAATAAGTCACACAGAAAAAGACACTTATCATAAGATATCACTTATAGAGGGAATGTAAAAACCGCTGCCCTTGAACTGAATTACAAAACATAACAGAGTCACACGGTTAGAAAACACACTATGGCTGCCAAACGGGAAACGTGAGGTGGGGTGATGCATAAAACAAGGGTTTCAAATTAGCTCAGATACCGTTCCATAAACCCAATACGTAATAGACAAGACCTACTCCTTGCTCAGGGAACTGGACTCAACACCCCCTATTCACCGCCCAAGAGTATATCTGACTAGTAAGAATCTTAAAACCTATGTATTGATATCTCTCTGTAAGTGAGTCAAGTGGGTGTAAAGCTGCATAAACACAGCAGTGAAAAGCAGCTAAACCCCATTATAAAACTCAATTAATTTTAAAAACCCGTGAAACAAAGACTGTGAAAGGGAGAGAAATTCTTACAAAATTCGTTCAGGCGCTGTGATGCCACCTGGATTGACCATATCTAGACCCGCAGCTGATTGAGACATAAGGGTGGACACTCTTGGGGCTGAGGGGTTTGGTGAGGTTCGGTGAGCAAACGCAGACGCTTTAAAGTAATACTGCGTGGTACCCATCCCATGGGTCCCAAATCTCCAGGTTCAAGGGCATCTTCCTACATCGAAAACATGCATGAGAAACCCAGAAGATGGTCCACCGAGTGATCGGGAAAGGTTTCTAAAACGCACCTCATTTCTCGTCTCCTTGTGCTCGGGTTCGCCATACCAGCCGCTTTACTAGCAATCTCCCTCCTTGGAGAATCAGCACCTTTAACCTCCTGTTCCATACAGGTGGCAATTTGAACTGAGGATGAACGGGAAGACGGGGAACCAATGAGAGACTAGCTCTAGGTGTTGGGACAGGCACAGGTCACTCTATTTTCCCATCAGGAAGAAGAATTAACCACAGGCTCAGTCTGCCGCCCGGAAGCAGAATAGGGCCTAAAGCAATCCTGCGCTTTTGCGGCCAGCTCCCAAGAGAGCGAGTTGAAAAATGGAGCTCAGGGGCACTGCAATTCACAAACCTGCAGACTTATAAATGATAACTCTCGTCTACAAATATATTGAGGGAAGGCAACAAAGAGGATTTGAAAGCAAGGCAGAATTGCAGGAAACAGATTTCAGGAGGCAGATTCGAATCGCCTTTAAAGCACAGGAAAAGCAGCAAAACCTCGACAATGATGCCCTTGGCCAAACAGGGCGTATGCGTTTTTTCCTGAATATATTCAGGAAAAAACGCATACGCCCTGTTTGGCCAACCAAGCAACCTGGAAAGGCAAATCAGCGCTACAAAGAAGTCTCGCTTCCCATCGGTCAAAAGGGCCATGCTGAATAAAGTGTCAAAACCAGAAATGCAGGACAGGCCACGGAGAAACGGGAGCCTTGCTACGCTGATGGGCGGGATGTAAATTGCCAACAGCCACTCTGGAGAAGTGTACGGTGTGTCCTGAAACATTTACAAAACTCAGCTTAGAGAGCATAGGGCACTTCCACTCATGGGCGTATAAATTGGGAAAACTAAAAATCAGCAAGACACAAGCACCCCAAAGTTTAGGGCTGCTCTGTTGACAAGAACCTCCACTTCGTTACACCTTAAATATCCCAGGAAAGAGAAAAATGGATAAAGAAGTTGTGGTCCTTATGTACAATGGAATATCACTCAGCCATGAAATCAACGTCATAAGGCTAGTAGCAGCATGATGAGTGGATTTAGGTACGACGATTCTAAGTGCAATAAGTCACACAGAAAAAGACACTTATCATAAGATATCACTTATAGAGGGAATGTAAAAACCGCTGCCCTTGAACTGAATTACAAAACAGAACAGAGTCACACGGTTAGAAAACACACTATGGCTGCCAAACGGGAAACGTGAGGTGGGGTGATGCATAAAACAAGGGTTTCAAATTAGCTCAGATACCGTTCCATAAACCCAATACGTAATAGACAAGACCTACTCCTTGCTCAGGGAACTGGACTCAACACCCCCTATTCACCGCCCAAGAGTATATCTGACTAGTAAGAATCTTAAAACCTATGTATTGATATCTCTCTGTAAGTGAGTCAAGTGGGTGTAAAGCTGCATAAACACAGCAGTGAAAAGCAGCTAAACCCCATTATAAAACTCAATTAATTTTAAAAACCCGTGAAACAAAGACTGTGAAAGGGAGAGAAATTCTTACAAAATTCGTTCAGGGGCTGTGATGCCACCTGGATTGACCATATCTAGACCCGCAGCTGATTGAGACATAAGGGTGGACACTCTTGGGGCTGAGGGGTTTGGTGAGGTTCGGTGAGCAAACGCAGACGCTTTAAAGTAATACTGCGTGGTACCCATCCCATGGGTCCCAAATCTCCAGGTTCAAGGGCATCTTCCTACATCGAAAACATGCATGAGAAACCCAGAAGATGGTCCACCGAGTGATCGGGAAAGGTTTCTAAAACGCACCTCATTTCTCGTCTCCTTGTGCTCGGGTTCGCCATACCAGCCGCTTTACTAGCAATCTCCCTCCTTGGAGAATCAGCACCTTTAACCTCCTGTTCCATACAGGTGGCAATTTGAACTGAGGATGAACGGGAAGACGGGGAACCAATGAGAGACTAGCTCTAGGTGTTGGGACAGGCACAGGTCACTCTATTTTCCCATCAGGAAGAAGAATTAACCACAGGCTCAGTCTGCCGCCCGGAAGCAGAATAGGGCCTAAAGCAATCCTGCGCTTTTGCGGCCAGCTCCCAAGAGAGCGAGTTGAAAAATGGAGCTCAGGGGCACTGCAATTCACAAACCTGCAGACTTATAAATGATAACTCTCGTCTACAAATATATTGAGGGAAGGCAACAAAGAGGATTTGAAAGCAAGGCAGAATTGCAGGAAACAGATTTCAGGAGGCAGATTCGAATCGCCTTTAAAGCACAGGAAAAGCGGCAAAACCTCGACAATGATGCCCTTGGCCAAACAGGGCGTATGCGTTTTTTCCTGAATATATTCAGGAAAAAACGCATACGCCCTGTTTGGCCAACCAAGCAACCTGGAAAGGCAAATCAGCGCTACAAAGAAGTCTCGCTTCCCATCGGTCAAAAGGGCCATGCTGAATAAAGTGTCAAAACCAGAAATGCAGGACAGGCCACGGAGAAACGGGAGCCTTGCTACGCTGATGGGCGGGATGTAAATTGCCAACAGCCACTCTGGAGAAGTGTACGGTGTGTCCTGAAACATTTACAAAACTCAGCTTAGAGAGCATAGGGCACTTCCACTCATGGGCGTATAAATTGGGAAAACTAAAAATCAGCAAGACACAAGCACCCCAAAGTTTAGGGCTGCTCTGTTGACAAGAACCTCCACTTCGTTACACCTTAAATATCCCAGGAAAGAGAAAAATGGATAAAGAAGTTGTGGTCCTTATGTACAATGGAATATCACTCAGCCATGAAATCAACGTCATAAGGCTAGTAGCAGCATGATGAGTGGATTTAGGTACGACGATTCTAAGTGCAATAAGTCACACAGAAAAAGACACTTATCATAAGATATCACTTATAGAGGGAATGTAAAAACCGCTGCCCTTGAACTGAATTACAAAACAGAACAGAGTCACACGGTTAGAAAACACACTATGGCTGCCAAACGGGAAACGTGAGGTGGGGTGATGCATAAAACAAGGGTTTCAAATTAGCTCAGATACCGTTCCATAAACCCAATACGTAATAGACAAGACCTACTCCTTGCTCAGGGAACTGGACTCAACACCCCCTATTCACCGCCCAAGAGTATATCTGACTAGTAAGAATCTTAAAACCTATGTATTGATATCTCTCTGTAAGTGAGTCAAGTGGGTGTAAAGCTGCATAAACACAGCAGTGAAAAGCAGCTAAACCCCATTATAAAACTCAATTAATTTTAAAAACCCGTGAAACAAAGACAGTGAAAGGGAGAGAAATTCTTACAAAATTCGTTCAGGCGCTGTGATGCCACCTGGATTGACCATATCTAGACCCGCAGCTGATTGAGACATAAGGGTGGACACTCTTGGGGCTGAGGGGTTTGGTGAGGTTCGGTGAGCAAACGCAGACGCTTTAAAGTAATACTGCGTGGTACCCATCCCATGGGTCCCAAATCTCCAGGTTCAAGGGCATCTTCCTACATCGAAAACATGCATGAGAAACCCAGAAGATGGTCCACCGAGTGATCGGGAAAGGTTTCTAAAACGCACCTCATTTCTCGTCTCCTTGTGCTCGGGTTCGCCATTCCAGCCGCTTTACTAGCAATCTCCCTCCTTGGAGAATCAGCACCTTTAACCTCCTGTTCCATACAGGTGGCAATTTGAACTGAGGATGAACGGGAAGACGGGGAACCAATGAGAGACTAGCTCTAGGTGTTGGGACAGGCACAGGTCACTCTATTTTCCCATCAGGAAGAAGAATTAACCACAGGCTCAGTCTGCCGCCCGGAAGCAGAATAGGGCCTAAAGCAATCCTGCGCTTTTGCGGCCAGCTCCCAAGAGAGCGAGTTGAAAAATGGAGCTCAGGGGCACTGCAATTCACAAACCTGCAGACTTATAAATGATAACTCTCGTCTACAAATATATTGAGGGAAGGCAACAAAGAGGATTTGAAAGCAAGGCAGAATTGCAGGAAACAGATTTCAGGAGGCAGATTCGAATCGCCTTTAAAGCACAGGAAAAGCGGCAAAACCTCGACAATGATGCCCTTGGCCAAAAAGGGCGTATGCGTTTTTTCCTGAATATATTCAGGAAAAAACGCATACGCCCTGTTTGGCCAACCAAGCAACCTGGAAAGGCAAATCAGCGCTACAAAGAAGTCTCGCTTCCCATCGGTCAAAAGGGCCATGCTGAATAAAGTGTCAAAACCAGAAATGCAGGACAGGCCACGGAGAAACGGGAGCCTTGCTACGCTGATGGGCGGGATGTAAATTGCCAACAGCCACTCTGGAGAAGTGTACGGTGTGTCCTGAAACATTTACAAAACTCAGCTTAGAGAGCATAGGGCACTTCCACTCATGGGCGTATAAATTGGGAAAACTAAAAATCAGCAAGACACAAGCACCCCAAAGTTTAGGGCTGCTCTGTTGACAAGAACCTCCACTTCGTTACACCTTAAATATCCCAGGAAAGAGAAAAATGGATAAAGAAGTTGTGGTCCTTATGTACAATGGAATATCACTCAGCCATGAAATCAACGTCATAAGGCTAGTAGCAGCATGATGAGTGGATTTAGGTACGACGATTCTAAGTGCAATAAGTCACACAGAAAAAGACACTTATCATAAGATATCACTTATAGAGGGAATGTAAAAACCGCTGCCCTTGAACTGAATTACAAAACATAACAGAGTCACACGGTTAGAAAACACACTATGGCTGCCAAACGGGAAAGGTGAGGTGGGGTGATGCATAAAACAAGGGTTTCAAATTAGCTCAGATACCGTTCCATAAACCCAATACGTAATAGACAAGACCTACTCCTTGCTCAGGGAACTGGACTCAACACCCCCTATTCACCGCCCAAGAGTATATCTGACTAGTAAGAATCTTAAAACCTATGTATTGATATCTCTCTGTAAGTGAGTCAAGTGGGTGTAAAGCTGCATAAACACAGCAGTGAAAAGCAGCTAAACCCCATTATAAAACTCAATTAATTTTAAAAACCCGTGAAACAAAGACAGTGAAAGAGAGAGAAATTCTTACAAAATTCGTTCAGGGGCTGTGATGCCACCTGGATTGACCATATCTAGACCTGCAGGTGATTGAGACATAAGGGTGGACACTCTTGGGGCTGAGAGGTTTGGTGAGGTTGGGTGAGCAAACGCAGACTCTTTAAAGTAATACTGCGTGGTACCCATCCCATGGGTCCCAAATCTCCAGGTTCAAGGGCATCTTCCTACATCGAAAACATGCATGAGAAACCCAGATGATGGTCCACCGAGTGATCGGGAAAGGTTTCTAAAAGGCACCTCATTTCTCATCTCCTTGTGCTCGGGTTCGCCATTCCAGCCGCTTTACTAGCAAACTCCCTCCTTGGAGAATCAGCACCTTTAACCTCCTGTTCCATACAGGTTGCAATTTGTCCTGAGGGTGAACGGGAAGAGGGGGAACCAATGAGAGACTAGCTCTAGGTGTTGGGACAGGCACAGGTCACTCTATTTTCCCAGCAGGAAGAAGAATTAACCACAGGCTCAGTCTGCCGCCCGGAAGAAGAATAGGGCCTAAAGCAATCCTGCGCTTTTGCGGCCAGCTCCCAAGAGAGCGAGTTGAAAAATGGAGCTCAGGGGCACTGCAATTCACAAACCTGCAGACTTATAAATGATAACTCTCGTCTACAAATATATTGAGGGAAGGCAACAAACAGGATTTGCAAGCAAGGCAGAATTGCAGGAAACAGATTTCAGGAGGCAGATTCGAATCGCCTTTAAAGCACAGGAAAAGCGGCAAAACCTCGACAATGATGCCCTTGTCCAAAAAGGGCGTATGCGTTTTTTTCCTGAATATATTCAGGAAAAAACGCATACGCCCTTTTTGGCCAACCAAGCAACCTGGAAAGGCAAATCAGCGCTACAAAGAAGTCTCGCTTCCCATCGGTCAAAAGGGCCATGCTGAATAAAGTGTCAAAACCAGAAATGCAGGACAGGCCACGGAGAAACGGGAGCCTTGCTACGCTGATGGGCGGGATGTAAATTGCCAACAGCCACTCTGGAGAAGTGTACGGTGTGTCCTGAAACATTTACAAAACTCAGCTTAGAGAGCATAGGGCACTTCCACTCATGGGCGTATAAATTGGGAAAACTAAAAATCAGCAAGACACAAGCACCCCAAAGTTTAGGGCTGCTCTGTTGACAAGAACCTCCACTTCGTTACACCTTAAATATCCCAGGAAAGAGAAAAATGGATAAAGAAGTTGTGGTCCTTATGTACAATGGAATATCACTCAGCCATGAAATCAACGTCATAAGGCTAGTAGCAGCATGATGAGTGGATTTAGGTACGACGATTCTAAGTCAAATAAGTCACACAGAAAAAGACACTTATCATAAGATATCACCTATAGAGGGAATGTAAAAACCGCTGCCCTTGAACTGAATTACAAAACAGAACAGAGTCACACGGTTAGAAAACACACTATGGCTGCCTAACGGCAAAGGTGAGGTGGGGTGATGCATAAAACAAGGGTTTCAAATTAGCTCAGATACCGTTCCATAAACCCAATATGTAATAGACAAGACCTACTCCTTGCTCAGGGAACTGGACTCAACACCCCCTATTCACCGCCCAAAAGTATATCTGACTAGTAAGAATCTTAAAACCTATGTATTGATATCTCTCTGTAAGTGAGTCAAGTGGGTGTAAAGCTGCATAAACACAGCAGTGAAAAGCAGCTAAACCCCATTATAAAACTCAATTAATTTTAAAAACCCGTTAAACAAAGACAGTGAAAGGGAGAGAAATTCTTACAAAATTCGTTCAGGCGCTGTGATGCCACCTGGATTGACCATATCTAGACCCGCAGCTGATTGAGACATAAGGGTGGACACTCTTGGGGCTGAGGGGTTTGGTGAGGTTCGGTGAGCAAACGCAGACGCTTTAAAGTAATACTGCGTGGTACCCATCCCATGGGTCCCAAATCTCCAGGTTCAAGGGCATCTTCCTACATCGAAAACATGCATGAGAAACCCAGAAGATGGTCCACCGAGTGATCGGGAAAGGTTTCTAAAACGCACCTCATTTCTCGTCTCCTTGTGCTCGGGTTCGCCATTCCAGCCGCATTACTAGCAATCTCCCTCCTTGGAGAATCAGCACCTTTAACCTCCTGTTCCATACAGGTGGCAATTTGAACTGAGGGTGAACGGGAATACGGGGAACCAATGAGAGACTAGCTCTAGGTGTTGGGACAGGCACAGGTCACTCTATTTTCCCATCAGGAAGAAGAATTAACCACAGGCTCAGTCTGCCGCCCGGAAGCAGAATAGGGCCTAAAGCAATCATGCGCATTTGCGGCCAGCTCCCAAGAGAGCGAGTTGAAAAATGGAGCTCAGGGGCACTGCAATTCACAAACCTGCAGACTTATAAATGATAACTCTCGTCTACAAATATATTGAGGGAAGGCAACAAAGAGGATTTGAAAGCAAGGCAGAATTGCAGGAAACAGATTTCAGGAGGCAGATTCGAATCGCCTTTAAAGCACAGGAAAAGCGGCAAAACCTCGACAATGATGCCCTTGGCCAAAAAGGGCGTATGCGTTTTTTCCTGAATATATTCAGGAAAAAACGCATACGCCCTGTTTGGCCAACCAAGCAACCTGGAAAGGCAAATCAGCGCTACAAAGAAGTCTCGCTTCCCATCGGTCAAAAGGGCCATGCTGAATAAAGTGTCAAAACCAGAAATGCAGGACAGGCCACGGAGAAACGGGAGCCTTGCTACGCTGATGGGCGGGATGTAAATTGCCAACAGCCACTCTGGAGAAGTGTACGGTGTGTCCTGAAATATTTACAAAACTCAGCTTAGAGAGCATAGGGCACTTCCATTCATGGGCGTATAAATTGGGAAAACTAAAAATCAGCAAGACACAAGCACCCCAAAGTTTAGGGCTGCTCTGTTGACAAGAACCTCCACTTCGTTACACCTTAAATATCCCAGGAAAGAGAAAAATGGATAAAGAAGTTGTGGTCCTTATGTACAATGGAATATCACTCAGCCATGAAATCAACGTCATAAGGCTAGTAGCAGCATGATGAGTGGATTTAGGTACGACGATTCTAAGTGCAATAAGTCACACAGAAAAAGACACTTATCATAAGATATCACTTATAGAGGGAATGTAAAAACCGCTGCCCTTGAACTGAATTACAAAACAGAACAGAGTCACACGGTTAGAAAACACACTATGGCTGCCAAACGGAAAACGTGAGGTGGGGTGATGCATAAAACAAGGGTTTCAAATTAGCTCAGATACCGTTCCATAAACCCAATACGTAATAGACAAGACCTACTCCTTGCTCAGGGAACTGGACTCAACACCCCCTATTCACCGCCCAAGAGTATATCTGACTAGTAAGAATCTTAAAACCTATGTATTGATATCTCTCTGTAAGTGAGTCAAGTGGGTGTAAAGCTGCATAAACACAGCAGTGAAAAGCAGCTAAACCCCATTATAAAACTCAATTAATTTTAAAAACCCGTGAAACAAAGACAGTGAAAGGGAGAGAAATTCTTACAAAATTCGTTCAGGCGCTGTGATGCCACCTGGATTGACCATATCTAGACCCGCAGCTGATTGAGACATAAGGGTGGACACTCTTGGGGCTGAGGGGTTTGGTGAGGTTCGGTGAGCAAACGCAGACGCTTTAAAGTAATACTGCGTGGTACCCATCCCATGGGTCCCAAATCTCCAGGTTCAAGGGCATCTTCCTACATCGAAAACATGCATGAGAAACCCAGAAGATGGTCCACCGAGTGATCGGGAAAGGTTTCTAAAACGCACCTCATTTCTCGTCTCCTTCTGCTCGGGTTCGCCATTCCAGCCTCTTTACTAGCAATCTCCCTCCTTGGAGAATCAGCACCTTTAACCTCCTGTTCCATACAGGTGGCAATTTGAACTGAGGGTGAACGGGAAAACGGGGAACCAATGAGAGACTAGCTCTAGGTGTTGGGACAGGCACAGGTCACTCTATTTTCCCATCAGGAAGAAGAATTAAGCACAGGCTCAGTCTGCCGCCCGGAAGCAGAATAGGGCCTAAAGCAATCCTGCGCTTTTGCGGCCAGCTCCCAAGAGAGCGAGTTGAAAAATGGAGCTCAGGGGCACTGCAATTCACAAACCTGCAGACTTATAAATGATAACTCTCGTCTACAAATATATTGAGGGAAGGCAACAAAGAGGATTTGAAAGCAAGGCAGAATTGCAGGAAACAGATTTCAGGAGGCAGATTCGAATCGCCTTTAAAGCACAGGAAAAGCGGCAAAACCTCGACAATGATGCCCTTGGCCAAAAAGGGCGTATGCGTTTTTTCCTGAATATATTCAGGAAAAAACGCATACGCCCTTTTTGGCCAACCAAGCAACCTGGAAAGGCAAATCAGCGCTACAAAGAAGTCTCGCTTCCCATCGGTCAAAAGGGCCATGCTGAATAAAGTGTCAAAACCAGAAATGCAGGACAGGCCACGGAGAAACGGGAGCCTTGCTACGCTGATGGGCGGGATGTAAATTGCCAACAGCCACTCTGGAGAAGTGTACGGTGTGTCCTGAAACATTTACAAATCTCAGCTTAGAGAGCATAGGGCACTTCCACTCATGGGCGTATAAATTGGGAAAACTAAAAATCAGCAAGACACAAGCACCCCAAAGTTTAGGGCTGCTCTGTTGACAAGAACCTCCACTTCGTTACACCTTAAATATCCCAGGAAAGAGAAAAATGGATAAAGAAGTTGTGGTCCTTATGTACAATGGAATATCACTCAGCCATGAAATCAACGTCATAAGGCTAGTAGCAGCATGATGAGTGGATTTAGGTACGACGATTCTAAGTCAAATAAGTCACACAGAAAAAGACACTTATCATAAGATATCACCTATAGAGGGAATGTAAAAACCGCTGCCCTTGAACTGAATTACAAAACAGAACAGAGTCACACGGTTAGAAAACACACTATGGCTGCCTAACGGCAAAGGTGAGGTGGGGTGATGCATAAAACAAGGGTTTCAAATTAGCTCAGATACCGTTCCATAAACCCAATATGTAATAGACAAGACCTACTCCTTGCTCAGGGAACTGGACTCAACACCCCCTATTCACCGCCCAAGAATATATCTGACTAGTAAGAATCTTAAAACTTATGTATTGATATCTCTCTGTAAGTGAGTCAAGTGGGTGTAAAGCTGCATAAACACAGCAGTGAAAAGCAGCTAAACCCCATTATAAAACTCAAATAATTTTAAAAACCCGTGAAACAAAGACAGTGAAAGAGAGAGAAATTCTTACAAAATTCGTTCAGGGGCTGTGATGCCACCTGGATTGACCATATCTAGACCCGCAGCTGATTGAGACATAAGGGTGGACACTCTTGGGGCTGAGAGGTTTGGTGAGGTTGGGTGAGCAAACGCAGACGCTTTAAAGTAATACTGCGTGGTACCCATCCCATGGGTCCCAAATCTCCAGGTTCAAGGGCATCTTCCTACATCGAAAACATGCATGAGAAACCCAGAAGATGGTCCACCGAGTGATCGGGAAAGGTTTCTAAAAGGCACCTCATTTCTCATCTCCTTGTGCTCGGGTTCGCCATTCCAGCCGCTTTACTAGCAAACTCCCTCCTTGGAGAATCAGCACCTTTAACCTCCTGTTCCATACAGGTTGCAATTTGTCCTGAGGGTGAACGGGAAGAGGGGGAACCAATGAGAGACTAGCTCTAGGTGTTGGGACAGGCACAGGTCACTCTATTTTCCCAGCAGGAAGAAGAATTAACCACAGGCTCAGTCTGCCGCCCGGAAGAAGAATAGGGCCTAAAGCAATCCTGCGCTTTTGCGGCCAGCTCCCAAGAGAGCGAGTTGAAAAATGGAGCTCAGGGGCACTGCAATTCACAAACCTGCAGACTTATAAATGATAACTCTCGTCTACAAATATATTGAGGGAAGGCAACAAAGAGGATTTGAAAGCAAGGCAGAATTGCAGGAAACAGATTTCAGGAGGCAGATTCGAATCGCCTTTAAAGCACAGGAAAAGCGGCAAAACCTCGACAATGATGCCCTTGGCCAAAAAGGGCGTATGCCTTTTTTTCCTGAATATATTCAGGAAAAAACGCATACGCCCTTTTTGGCCAACCAAGCAACCTGGAAAGGCAAATCAGCGCTACAAAGAAGTCTCGCTTCCCATCGGTCAAAAGGGCCATGCTGAATAAAGTGTCAAAACCAGAAATGCAGGACAGGCCACGGAGAAACGGGAGCCTTGCTACGCTGATGGGCGGGATGTAAATTGCCAACAGCCACTCTGGAGAAGTGTACGGTGTGTCCTGAAACATTTACAAAACTCAGCTTAGAGAGCATAGGGCACTTCCACTCATGGGCGTATAAATTGGGAAAACTAAAAATCAGCAAGACACAAGCACCCCAAAGTTTAGGGCTGCTCTGTTGACAAGAACCTCCACTTCGTTACACCTTAAATATCCCAGGAAAGAGAAAAATGGATAAAGAAGTTGTGGTCCTTATGTACAATGGAATATTACTCAGCCATGAAATCAACGTCATAAGGCTAGTAGTAGCATGATGAGTGGATTTAGGTACGACGATTCTAAGTGAAATAAGTCACACAGAAAAAGACACTTATCATAAGATATCACCTATAGAGGGAATGTAAAAACCGCTGCCCTTGAACTGAATTACAAAACAGAACAGAGTCACACGGTTAGAAAACACACTATGGCTGCCTAACGGCAAAGGTGAGGTGGGGTGATGCATAAAACAAGGGTTTCAAATTAGCTCAGATACCGTTCCATAAACCCAATATGTAATAGACAAGACCTACTCCTTGCTCAGGGAACTGGACTCAACACCCCCTATTCACCGCCCAAAAGTATATCTGACTAGTAAGAATCTTAAAACCTATGTATTGATATCTCTCTGTAAGTGAGTCAAGTGGGTGTAAAGCTGCATAAACACAGCAGTGAAAAGCAGCTAAACCCCATTATAAAACTCAATTAATTTTAAAAACCCGTGAAACAAAGACAGTGAAAGGGAGAGAAATTCTTACAAAATTCGTTCAGGCGCTGTGATGCCACCTGGATTGACCATATCTAGACCCGCAGCTGATTGAGACATAAGGGTGGACACTCTTGGGGCTGAGGGGTTTGGTGAGGTTCGGTGAGCAAACGCAGACGCTTTAAAGTAATACTGCGTGGTACCCATCCCATGGGTCCCAAATCTCCAGGTTCAAGGGCATCTTCCTACATCGAAAACATGCATGAGAAACCCAGAAGATGGTCCACCGAGTGATCGGGAAAGGTTTCTAAAACGCACCTCATTTCTCGTCTCCTTGTGCTCGGGTTCGCCATTCCAGCCGCTTTACTAGCAATCTCCCTCCTTGGAGAATCAGCACCTTTAACCTCCTGTTCCATACAGGTGGCAATTTGAACTGAGGGTGAACGGGAAGACGGGGAACCAATGAGAGACTAGCTCTAGGTGTTGGGACAGGCACAGGTCACTCTATTTTCCCATCAGGAAGAAGAATTAACCACAGGCTCAGTCTGCCGCCCGGAAGCAGAATAGGGCCTAAAGCAATCCTGCGCTTTTGCGGCCAGCTCCCAAGAGAGCGAGTTGAAAAATGGAGCTCAGGGGCACTGCAATTCACAAACCTGCAGACTTATAAATGATAACTCTCGTCTACAAATATATTGAGGGAAGGCAACAAAGAGGATTTGAAAGCAAGGCAGAATTGCAGGAAACAGATTTCAGGAGGCAGATTCGAATCGCCTTTAAAGCACAGGAAAAGCGGCAAAACCTCGACAATGATGCCCTTGGCCAAAAAGGGCGTATGCGTTTTTTCCTGAATATATTCAGGAAAAAACGCATACGCCCTGTTTGGCCAACCAAGCAACCTGGAAAGGCAAATCAGCGCTACAAAGAAGTCTCGCTTCCCATCGGTCAAAAGGGCCATGCTGAATAAAGTGTCAAAACCAGAAATGCAGGACAGGCCACGGAGAAACGGGAGCCTTGCTACGCTGATGGGCGGGATGTAAATTGCCAACAGCCACTCTGGAGAAGTGTACGGTGTGTCCTGAAATATTTACAAAACTCAGCTTAGAGAGCATAGGGCACTTCCATTCATGGGCGTATAAATTGGGAAAACTAAAAATCAGCAAGACACAAGCACCCCAAAGTTTAGGGCTGCTCTGTTGACAAGAACCTCCACTTCGTTACACCTTAAATATCCCAGGAAAGAGAAAAATGGATAAAGAAGTTGTGGTCCTTATGTACAATGGAATATCACTCAGCCATGAAATCAACGTCATAAGGCTAGTAGCAGCATGATGAGTGGATTTAGGTACGACAATTCTAAGTGCAATAAGTCACACAGAAAAAGACACTTATCATAAGATATCACTTATAGAGGGAATGTAAAAACCGCTGCCCTTGAACTGAATTACAAAACAGAACAGAGTCACACGGTTAGAAAACACACTATGGCTGCCAAACGGAAAACGTGAGGTGGGGTGATGCATAAAACAAGGGTTTCAAATTAGCTCAGATACCGTTCCATAAACCCAATACGTAATAGACAAGACCTACTCCTTGCTCAGGGAACTGGACTCAACACCCCCTATTCACCGCCCAAGAGTATATCTGACTAGTAAGAATCTTAAAACCTATGTATTGATATCTCTCTGTAAGTGAGTCAAGTGGGTGTAAAGCTGCATAAACACAGCAGTGAAAAGCAGCTAAACCCCATTATAAAACTCAATTAATTTTAAAAACCCGTGAAACAAAGACAGTGAAAGGGAGAGAAATTCTTACAAAATTCGTTCAGGCGCTGTGATGCCACCTGGATTGACCATATCTAGACCCGCAGCTGATTGAGACATAAGGGTGGACACTCTTGGGGCTGAGGGGTTTGGTGAGGTTCGGTGAGCAAACGCAGACGCTTTAAAGTAATACTGCGTGGTACCCATCCCATGGGTCCCAAATCTCCAGGTTCAAGGGCATCTTCCTACATCGAAAACATGCATGAGAAACCCAGAAGATGGTCCACCGAGTGATCGGGAAAGGTTTCTAAAAGGCACCTCATTTCTCATCTCCTTGTGCTCGGGTTCGCCATTCCAGCCGCTTTACTAGCAATCTCCCTCCTTGGAGAATCAGCACCTTTAACCTCCTGTTCCATACAGGTTGCAATTTGTCCTGAGGGTGAACGGGAAGAGGGGGAACCAATGAGAGACTAGCTCTAGGTGTTGGGACAGGCACAGGTCACTCTATTTTCCCATCAGGAAGAAGAATTAACCACAGGCTCAGTCTGCCGCCCGGAAGCAGAATAGGGCCTAAAGCAATCCTGCGCTTTTGCGGCCAGCTCCCAAGAGAGCGAGTTGAAAAATGGAGCTCAGGGGCACTGCAATTCACAAACCTGCAGACTTATAAATGATAACTCTCGTCTACAAATATATTGAGGGAAGGCAACAAAGAGGATTTGAAAGCAAGGCAGAATTGCAGGAAACAGATTTCAGGAGGCAGATTCGAATCGCCTTTAAAGCACAGGAAAAGCGGCAAAACCTCGACAATGATGCCCTTGGCCAAAAAGGGCGTATGCGTTTTTTCCTGAATATATTCAGGAAAAAACGCATACGCCCTTTTTGGCCAACCAAGCAACCTGGAAAGGCAAATCAGCGCTACAAAGAAGTCTCGCTTCCCATCGGTCAAAAGGGCCATGCTGAATAAAGTGTCAAAACCAGAAATGCAGGACAGGCCACGGAGAAACGGGAGCCTTGCTACGCTGATGGGCGGGATGTAAATTGCCAACAGCCACTCTGGAGAAGTGTACGGTGTGTCCTGAAACATTTACAAAACTCAGCTTAGAGAGCATAGGGCACTTCCACTCATGGGCGTATAAATTGGGAAAACTAAAAATCAGCAAGACACAAGCACCCCAAAGTTTAGGGCTGCTCTGTTGACAAGAACCTCCACTTCGTTACACCTTAAATATCCCAGGAAAGAGAAAAATGGATAAAGAAGTTGTGGTCCTTATGTACAATGGAATATCACTCAGCCATGAAATCAACGTCATAAGGCTAGTAGCAGCATGATGAGTGGATTTATGTACGACGATTCTAAGTCAAATAAGTCACACAGAAAAAGACACTAATCATAAGATATCACCTATAGAGGGAATGTAAAAACCGCTGCCCTTGAACTGAATTACAAAACAGAACAGAGTCACACGGTTAGAAAACACACTATGGCTGCCTAACAGCAAAGGTGAGGTGGGGTGATGCATAAAACAAGGGTTTCAAATTAGCTCAGATACCGTTCCATAAACCCAATATGTAATAGACAAGACCTACTCCTTGCTCAGGGAACTGGACTCAACACCCCCTATTCACCGCCCAAAAGTATATCTGACTAGTAAAAATCTTAAAACCTATGTATTGATATCTCTCTGTAAGTGAGTCAAGTGGGTGTAAAGCTGCATAAACACAGCAGTGAAAAGCAGCTAAACCCCATTATAAAACTCAATTAATTTTAAAAACCCGTGAAACAAAGACAGTGAAAGGGAGAGAAATTCTTACAAAATTCGTTCAGGCGCTGTGATGCCACCTGGATTGACCATATCTAGACCCGCAGCTGATTGAGACATAAGGGTGGACACTCTTGGGGCTGAGGGGTTTGGTGAGGTTCGGTGAGCAAACGCAGACGCTTTAAAGTAATACTGCGTGGTACCCATCCCATGGGTCCCAAATCTCCAGGTTCAAGGGCATCTTCCTACATCGAAAATATGCATGAGAAACCCAGAAGATGGTCCACCGAGTGATCGGGAAAGGTTTCTAAAACGCACCTCATTTCTCGTCTCCTTGTGCTCGGGTTCGCCATTCCAGCCGCTTTACTAGCAATCTCCCTCCTTGGAGAATCAGCACCTTTAACCTCCTGTTCCATACAGGTGGCAATTTGAACTGAGGGTGAACGGGAAGAGGGGGAACCAATGAGAGACTAGCTCTAGGTGTTGGGACAGGCACAGGTCACTCTATTTTCCCATCAGGAAGAAGAATTAACCACAGGCTCAGTCTGCCGCCCGGAAGCAGAATAGGGCCTAAAGCAATCCTGCGCTTTTGCGGCCAGCTCCCAAGAGAGCGAGTTGAAAAATGGAGCTCAGGGGCACTGCAATTCACAAACCTGCAGACTTATAAATGATAACTCTCGTCTACAAATATATTGAGGGAAGGCAACAAAGAGGATTTGAAAGCAAGGCAGAATTGCAGGAAACAGATTTCAGGAGGCAGATTCGAATCGCCTTTAAAGCACAGGAAAAGCGGCAAAACCTCGACAATGATGCCCTTGGCCAAACAGGGCGTATGCGTTTTTTCCTGAATATATTCAGGAAAAAACGCATACGCCCTGTTTGGCCAACCAAGCAACCTGGAAAGGCAAATCAGCGCTACAAAGAAGTCTCGCTTCCCATCGGTCAAAAGGGCCATGCTGAATAAAGTGTCAAAACCAGAAATGCAGGACAGGCCACGGAGAAACGGGAGCCTTGCTACGCTGATGGGCGGGATGTAAATTGCCAACAGCCACTCTGGAGAAGTGTACGGTGTGTCCTGAAACATTTACAAAACTCAGCTTAGAGAGCATAGGGCACTTCCACTCATGGGCGTATAAATTGGGAAAACTAAAAATCAGCAAGACACAAGCACCCCAAAGTTTAGGGCTGCTCTGTTGACAAGAACCTCCACTTCGTTACACCTTAAATATCCCAGGAAAGAGAAAAATGGATAAAGAAGTTGTGGTCCTTATGTACAATGGAATATCACTCAGCCATGAAATCAACGTCATAAGGCTAGTAGCAGCATGATGAGTGGATTTAGGTACGACGATTCTAAGTGCAATAAGTCACACAGAAAAAGACACTTATCATAAGATATCACTTATAGAGGGAATGTAAAAACCGCTGCCCTTGAACTGAATTACAAAACAGAACAGAGTCACACGGTTAGAAAACACACTATGGCTGCCAAACGGGAAACGTGAGGTGGGGTGATGCATAAAACAAGGGTTTCAAATTAGCTCAGATACCGTTCCATAAACCCAATACGTAATAGACAAGACCTACTCCTTGCTCAGGGAACTGGACTCAACACCCCCTATTCACCGCCCAAGAGTATATCTGACTAGTAAGAATCTTAAAACCTATGTATTGATATCTCTCTGTAAGTGAGTCAAGTGGGTGTAAAGCTGCATAAACACAGCAGTGAAAAGCAGCTAAACCCCATTATAAAACTCAATTAATTTTAAAAACCCGTGAAACAAAGACTGTAAAAGGGAGAGAAATTCTTACAAAATTCGTTCAGGCGCTGTGATGCCACCTGGATTGACCATATCTAGACCCGCAGCTGATTGAGACATAAGGGTGGACACTCTTGGGGCTGAGGGGTTTGGTGAGGTTCGGTGAGCAAACACAGACGCTTTAAAGTAATACTGCCTGGTACCCATCCCATGGGTCCCAAATCTCCAGGTTCAAGGGCATCTTCCTACATCGAAAACATGCATGAGAAACCCAGAAGATGGTCCACCGAGTGATCGGGAAAGGTTTCTAAAACGCACCTCATTTCTCGTCTCCTTGTGCTCGGGTTCGCCATACCAGCCTCTTTACTAGCAATCTCCCTCCTTGGAGAATCAGCACCTTTAACCTCCTGTTCCATACAGGTGGCAATTTGAACTGAGGATGAACGGGAAGATGGGGAACCAATGAGAGACTAGCTCTAGGTGTTGGGACAGGCACAGGTCACTCTATTTTCCCATCAGGAAGAAGAATTAACCACAGGCTCAGTCTGCCGCCCGGAAGCAGAATAGGGCCTAAAGCAATCCTGCGCTTTTGCGGCCAGCTCCCAAGAGAGCGAGTTGAAAAATGGAGCTCAGGGGCACTGCAATTCACAAACCTGCAGACTTATAAATGATAACTCTCGTCTACAAATATATTGAGGGAAGGCAACAAAGAGGATTTGAAAGCAAGGCAGAATTGCAGGAAACAGATTTCAGGAGGCAGATTCGAATCGCCTTTAAAGCACAGGAAAAGCGGCAAAACCTCGACAATGATGCCCTTGGCCAAACAGGGCGTATGCGTTTTTTCCTGAATATATTCAGGAAAAAACGCATACGCCCTGTTTGGCCAACCAAGCAACCTGGAAAGGCAAATCAGCGCTACAAAGAAGTCTCGCTTCCCATCGGTCAAAAGGGCCATGCTGAATAAAGTGTCAAAACCAGAAATGCAGGACAGGCCACGGAGAAACGGGAGCCTTGCTACGCTGATGGGCGGGATGTAAATTGCCAACAGCCACTCTGGAGAAGTGTACGGTGTGTCCTGAAACATTTACAAAACTCAGCTTAGAGAGCATAGGGCACTTCCACTCATGGGCGTATAAATTGGGAAAACTAAAAATCAGCAAGACACAAGCACCCCAAAGTTTAGGGCTGCTCTGTTGACAAGAACCTCCACTTCGTTACACCTTAAATATCCCAGGAAAGAGAAAAATGGATAAAGAAGTTGTGGTCCTTATGTACAATGGAATATCACTCAGCCATGAAATCAACGTCATAAGGCTAGTAGCAGCATGATGAGTGGATTTAGGTACGACGATTCTAAGTGCAATAAGTCACACAGAAAAAGACACTTATCATAAGATATCACTTATAGAGGGAATGTAAAAACCGCTGCCCTTGAACTGAATTACAAAACATAACAGAGTCACACGGTTAGAAAACACACTATGGCTGCCAAACGGGAAACGTGAGGTGGGGTGATGCATAAAACAAGGGTTTCAAATTAGCTCAGATACCGTTCCATAAACCCAATACGTAATAGACAAGACCTACTCCTTGCTCAGGGAACTGGACTCAACACCCCCTATTCACCGCCCAAGAGTATATCTGACTAGTAAGAATCTTAAAACCTATGTATTGATATCTCTCTGTAAGTGAGTCAAGTGGGTGTAAAGCTGCATAAACACAGCAGTGAAAAGCAGCTAAACCCCATTATAAAACTCAATTAATTTTAAAAACCCGTGAAACAAAGACTGTGAAAGGGAGAGAAATTCTTACAAAATTCGTTCAGGCGCTGTGATGCCACCTGGATTGACCATATCTAGACCCGCAGCTGATTGAGACATAAGGGTGGACACTCTTGGGGCTGAGGGGTTTGGTGAGGTTCGGTGAGCAAACGCAGACGCTTTAAAGTAATACTGCGTGGTACCCATCCCATGGGTCCCAAATCTCCAGGTTCAAGGGCATCTTCCTACATCGAAAACATGCATGAGAAACCCAGAAGATGGTCCACCGAGTGATCGGGAAAGGTTTCTAAAACGCACCTCATTTCTCGTCTCCTTGTGCTCGGGTTCGCCATACCAGCCGCTTTACTAGCAATCTCCCTCCTTGGAGAATCAGCACCTTTAACCTCCTGTTCCATACAGGTGGCAATTTGAACTGAGGATGAACGGGAAGACGGGGAACCAATGAGAGACTAGCTCTAGGTGTTGGGACAGGCACAGATCACTCTATTTTCCCATCAGGAAGAAGAATTAACCACAGGCTCAGTCTGCCGCCCGGAAGCAGAATAGGGCCTAAAGCAATCCTGCGCTTTTGCGGCCAGCTCCCAAGAGAGCGAGTTGAAAAATGGAGCTCAGGGGCACTGCAATTCACAAACCTGCAGACTTATAAATGATAACTCTCGTCTACAAATATATTGAGGGAAGGCAACAAAGAGGATTTGAAAGCAAGGCAGAATTGCAGGAAACAGATTTCAGGAGGCAGATTCGAATCGCCTTTAAAGCACAGGAAAAGCAGCAAAACCTCGACAATGATGCCCTTGGCCAAACAGGGCGTATGCGTTTTTTCCTGAATATATTCAGGAAAAAACGCATACGCCCTGTTTGGCCAACCAAGCAACCTGGAAAGGCAAATCAGCGCTACAAAGAAGTCTCGCTTCCCATCGGTCAAAAGGGCCATGCTGAATAAAGTGTCAAAACCAGAAATGCAGGACAGGCCACGGAGAAACGGGAGCCTTGCTACGCTGATGGGCGGGATGTAAATTGCCAACAGCCACTCTGGAGAAGTGTACGGTGTGTCCTGAAACATTTACAAAACTCAGCTTAGAGAGCATAGGGCACTTCCACTCATGGGCGTATAAATTGGGAAAACTAAAAATCAGCAAGACACAAGCACCCCAAAGTTTAGGGCTGCTCTGTTGACAAGAACCTCCACTTCGTTACACCTTAAATATCCCAGGAAAGAGAAAAATGGATAAAGAAGTTGTGGTCCTTATGTACAATGGAATATCACTCAGCCATGAAATCAACGTCATAAGGCTAGTAGCAGCATGATGAGTGGATTTAGGTACGACGATTCTAAGTGCAATAAGTCACACAGAAAAAGACACTTATCATAAGATATCACTTATAGAGGGAATGTAAAAACCGCTGCCCTTGAACTGAATTACAAAACAGAACAGAGTCACACGGTTAGAAAACACACTATGGCTGCCAAACGGGAAACGTGAGGTGGGGTGATGCATAAAACAAGGGTTTCAAATTAGCTCAGATACCGTTCCATAAACCCAATACGTAATAGACAAGACCTACTCCTTGCTCAGGGAACTGGACTCAACACCCCCTATTCACCGCCCAAGAGTATATCTGACTAGTAAGAATCTTAAAACCTATGTATTGATATCTCTCTGTAAGTGAGTCAAGTGGGTGTAAAGCTGCATAAACACAGCAGTGAAAAGCAGCTAAACCCCATTATAAAACTCAATTAATTTTAAAAACCCGTGAAACAAAGACTGTGAAAGGGAGAGAAATTCTTACAAAATTCGTTCAGGGGCTGTGATGCCACCTGGATTGACCATATCTAGACCCGCAGCTGATTGAGACATAAGGGTGGACACTCTTGGGGCTGAGGGGTTTGGTGAGGTTCGGTGAGCAAACGCAGACGCTTTAAAGTAATACTGCGTGGTACCCATCCCATGGGTCCCAAATCTCCAGGTTCAAGGGCATCTTCCTACATCGAAAACATGCATGAGAAACCCAGAAGATGGTCCACCGAGTGATCGGGAAAGGTTTCTAAAACGCACCTCATTTCTCGTCTCCTTGTGCTCGGGTTCGCCATACCAGCCGCTTTACTAGCAATCTCCCTCCTTGGAGAATCAGCACCTTTAACCTCCTGTTCCATACAGGTGGCAATTTGAACTGAGGATGAACGGGAAGACGGGGAACCAATGAGAGACTAGCTCTAGGTGTTGGGACAGGCACAGGTCACTCTATTTTCCCATCAGGAAGAAGAATTAACCACAGGCTCAGTCTGCCGCCCGGAAGCAGAATAGGGCCTAAAGCAATCCTGCGCTTTTGCGGCCAGCTCCCAAGAGAGCGAGTTGAAAAATGGAGCTCAGGGGCACTGCAATTCACAAACCTGCAGACTTATAAATGATAACTCTCGTCTACAAATATATTGAGGGAAGGCAACAAAGAGGATTTGAAAGCAAGGCAGAATTGCAGGAAACAGATTTCAGGAGGCAGATTCGAATCGCCTTTAAAGCACAGGAAAAGCGGCAAAACCTCGACAATGATGCCCTTGGCCAAACAGGGCGTATGCGTTTTTTCCTGAATATATTCAGGAAAAAACGCATACGCCCTGTTTGGCCAACCAAGCAACCTGGAAAGGCAAATCAGCGCTACAAAGAAGTCTCGCTTCCCATCGGTCAAAAGGGCCATGCTGAATAAAGTGTCAAAACCAGAAATGCAGGACAGGCCACGGAGAAACGGGAGCCTTGCTACGCTGATGGGCGGGATGTAAATTGCCAACAGCCACTCTGGAGAAGTGTACGGTGTGTCCTGAAACATTTACAAAACTCAGCTTAGAGAGCATAGGGCACTTCCACTCATGGGCGTATGAATTGGGAAAACTAAAAATCAGCAAGACACAAGCACCCCAAAGTTTAGGGCTGCTCTGTTGACAAGAACCTCCACTTCGTTACACCTTAAATATCCCAGGAAAGAGAAAAATGGATAAAGAAGTTGTGGTCCTTATGTACAATGGAATATCACTCAGCCATGAAATCAACGTCATAAGGCTAGTAGCAGCATGATGAGTGGATTTAGGTACGACGATTCTAAGTGCAATAAGTCACACAGAAAAAGACACTTATCATAAGATATCACTTATAGAGGGAATGTAAAAACCGCTGCCCTTGAACTGAATTACAAAACAGAACAGAGTCACACGGTTAGAAAACACACTATGGCTGCCAAACGGGAAACGTGAGGTGGGGTGATGCATAAAACAAGGGTTTCTAATTAGCTCAGATACCGTTCCATAAACCCAATACGTAATAGACAAGACCTACTCCTTGCTCAGGGAACTGGACTCAACACCCCCTATTCACCGCCCAAGAGTATATCTGACTAGTAAGAATCTTAAAACCTATGTATTGATATCTCTCTGTAAGTGAGTCAAGTGGGTGTAAAGCTGCATAAACACAGCAGTGAAAAGCAGCTAAACCCCATTATAAAACTCAATTAATTTTAAAAACCCGTGAAACAAAGACAGTGAAAGGGAGAGAAATTCTTACAAAATTCGTTCAGGCGCTGTGATGCCACCTGGATTGACCATATCTAGACCCGCAGCTGATTGAGACATAAGGGTGGACACTCTTGGGGCTGAGGGGTTTGGTGAGGTTCGGTGAGCAAACGCAGACGCTTTAAAGTAATACTGCGTGGTACCCATCCCATGGGTCCCAAATCTCCAGGTTCAAGGGCATCTTCCTACATCGAAAACATGCATGAGAAACCCAGAAGATGGTCCACCGAGTGATCGGGAAAGGTTTCTAAAACGCACCTCATTTCTCGTCTCCTTGTGCTCGGGTTCGCCATTCCAGCCGCTTTACTAGCAATCTCCCTCCTTGGAGAATCAGCACCTTTAACCTCCTGTTCCATACAGGTGGCAATTTGAACTGAGGATGAACGGGAAGACGGGGAACCAATGAGAGACTAGCTCTAGGTGTTGGGACAGGCACAGGTCACTCTATTTTCCCATCAGGAAGAAGAATTAACCACAGGCTCAGTCTGCCGCCCGGAAGCAGAATAGGGCCTAAAGCAATCCTGCGCTTTTGCGGCCAGCTCCCAAGAGAGCGAGTTGAAAAATGGAGCTCAGGGGCACTGCAATTCACAAACCTGCAGACTTATAAATGATAACTCTCGTCTACAAATATATTGAGGGAAGGCAACAAAGAGGATTTGAAAGCAAGGCAGAATTGCAGGAAACAGATTTCAGGAGGCAGATTCGAATCGCCTTTAAAGCACAGGAAAAGCGGCAAAACCTCGACAATGATGCCCTTGGCCAAAAAGGGCGTATGCGTTTTTTCCTGAATATATTCAGGAAAAAACGCATACGCCCTGTTTGGCCAACCAAGCAACCTGGAAAGGCAAATCAGCGCTACAAAGAAGTCTCGCTTCCCATCGGTCAAAAGGGCCATGCTGAATAAAGTGTCAAAACCAGAAATGCAGGACAGGCCACGGAGAAACGGGAGCCTTGCTACGCTGATGGGCGGGATGTAAATTGCCAACAGCCACTCTGGAGAAGTGTACGGTGTGTCCTGAAACATTTACAAAACTCAGCTTAGAGAGCATAGGGCACTTCCACTCATGGGCGTATAAATTGGGAAAACTAAAAATCAGCAAGACACAAGCACCCCAAAGTTTAGGGCTGCTCTGTTGACAAGAACCTCCACTTCGTTACACCTTAAATATCCCAGGAAAGAGAAAAATGGATAAAGAAGTTGTGGTCCTTATGTACAATGGAATATCACTCAGCCATGAAATCAACGTCATAAGGCTAGTAGCAGCATGATGAGTGGATTTAGGTACGACGATTCTAAGTGCAATAAGTCACACAGAAAAAGACACTTATCATAAGATATCACTTATAGAGGGAATGTAAAAACCGCTGCCCTTGAACTGAATTACAAAACATAACAGAGTCACACGGTTAGAAAACACACTATGGCTGCCAAACGGGAAAGGTGAGGTGGGGTGATGCATAAAACAAGGGTTTCAAATTAGCTCAGATACCGTTCCATAAACCCAATACGTAATAGACAAGACCTACTCCTTGCTCAGGGAACTGGACTCAACACCCCCTATTCACCGCCCAAGAGTATATCTGACTAGTAAGAATCTTAAAACCTATGTATTGATATCTCTCTGTAAGTGAGTCAAGTGGGTGTAAAGCTGCATAAACACAGCAGTGAAAAGCAGCTAAACCCCATTATAAAACTCAATTAATTTTAAAAACCCGTGAAACAAAGACAGTGAAAGAGAGAGAAATTCTTACAAAATTCGTTCAGGGGCTGTGATGCCACCTGGATTGACCATATCTAGACCTGCAGGTGATTGAGACATAAGGGTGGACACTCTTGGGGCTGAGAGGTTTGGTGAGGTTGGGTGAGCAAACGCAGACTCTTTAAAGTAATACTGCGTGGTACCCATCCCATGGGTCCCAAATCTCCAGGTTCAAGGGCATCTTCCTACATCGAAAACATGCATGAGAAACCCAGATGATGGTCCACCGAGTGATCGGGAAAGGTTTCTAAAAGGCACCTCATTTCTCATCTCCTTGTGCTCGGGTTCGCCATTCCAGCCGCTTTACTAGCAAACTCCCTCCTTGGAGAATCAGCACCTTTAACCTCCTGTTCCATACAGGTTGCAATTTGTCCTGAGGGTGAACGGGAAGAGGGGGAACCAATGAGAGACTAGCTCTAGGTGTTGGGACAGGCACAGGTCACTCTATTTTCCCAGCAGGAAGAAGAATTAACCACAGGCTCAGTCTGCCGCCCGGAAGAAGAATAGGGCCTAAAGCAATCCTGCGCTTTTGCGGCCAGCTCCCAAGAGAGCGAGTTGAAAAATGGAGCTCAGGGGCACTGCAATTCACAAACCTGCAGACTTATAAATGATAACTCTCGTCTACAAATATATTGAGGGAAGGCAACAAACAGGATTTGCAAGCAAGGCAGAATTGCAGGAAACAGATTTCAGGAGGCAGATTCGAATCGCCTTTAAAGCACAGGAAAAGCGGCAAAACCTCGACAATGATGCCCTTGTCCAAAAAGGGCGTATGCGTTTTTTTCCTGAATATATTCAGGAAAAAACGCATACGCCCTTTTTGGCCAACCAAGCAACCTGGAAAGGCAAATCAGCGCTACAAAGAAGTCTCGCTTCCCATCGGTCAAAAGGGCCATGCTGAATAAAGTGTCAAAACCAGAAATGCAGGACAGGCCACGGAGAAACGGGAGCCTTGCTACGCTGATGGGCGGGATGTAAATTGCCAACAGCCACTCTGGAGAAGTGTACGGTGTGTCCTGAAACATTTACAAAACTCAGCTTAGAGAGCATAGGGCACTTCCACTCATGGGCGTATAAATTGGGAAAACTAAAAATCAGCAAGACACAAGCACCCCAAAGTTTAGGGCTGCTCTGTTGACAAGAACCTCCACTTCGTTACACCTTAAATATCCCAGGAAAGAGAAAAATGGATAAAGAAGTTGTGGTCCTTATGTACAATGGAATATCACTCAGCCATGAAATCAACGTCATAAGGCTAGTAGCAGCATGATGAGTGGATTTAGGTACGACGATTCTAAGTCAAATAAGTCACACAGAAAAAGACACTTATCATAAGATATCACCTATAGAGGGAATGTAAAAACCGCTGCCCTTGAACTGAATTACAAAACAGAACAGAGTCACACGGTTAGAAAACACACTATGGCTGCCTAACGGCAAAGGTGAGGTGGGGTGATGCATAAAACAAGGGTTTCAAATTAGCTCAGATACCGTTCCATAAACCCAATATGTAATAGACAAGACCTACTCCTTGCTCAGGGAACTGGACTCAACACCCCCTATTCACCGCCCAAAAGTATATCTGACTAGTAAGAATCTTAAAACCTATGTATTGATATCTCTCTGTAAGTGAGTCAAGTGGGTGTAAAGCTGCATAAACACAGCAGTGAAAAGCAGCTAAACCCCATTATAAAACTCAATTAATTTTAAAAACCCGTTAAACAAAGACAGTGAAAGGGAGAGAAATTCTTACAAAATTCGTTCAGGCGCTGTGATGCCACCTGGATTGACCATATCTAGACCCGCAGCTGATTGAGACATAAGGGTGGACACTCTTGGGGCTGAGGGGTTTGGTGAGGTTCGGTGAGCAAACGCAGACGCTTTAAAGTAATACTGCGTGGTACCCATCCCATGGGTCCCAAATCTCCAGGTTCAAGGGCATCTTCCTACATCGAAAACATGCATGAGAAACCCAGAAGATGGTCCACCGAGTGATCGGGAAAGGTTTCTAAAACGCACCTCATTTCTCGTCTCCTTGTGCTCGGGTTCGCCATTCCAGCCGCATTACTAGCAATCTCCCTCCTTGGAGAATCAGCACCTTTAACCTCCTGTTCCATACAGGTGGCAATTTGAACTGAGGGTGAACGGGAATACGGGGAACCAATGAGAGACTAGCTCTAGGTGTTGGGACAGGCACAGGTCACTCTATTTTCCCATCAGGAAGAAGAATTAACCACAGGCTCAGTCTGCCGCCCAGAAGCAGAATAGGGCCTAAAGCAATCATGCGCATTTGCGGCCAGCTCCCAAGAGAGCGAGTTGAAAAATGGAGCTCAGGGGCACTGCAATTCACAAACCTGCAGACTTATAAATGATAACTCTCGTCTACAAATATATTGAGGGAAGGCAACAAAGAGGATTTGAAAGCAAGGCAGAATTGCAGGAAACAGATTTCAGGAGGCAGATTCGAATCGCCTTTAAAGCACAGGAAAAGCGGCAAAACCTCGACAATGATGCCCTTGGCCAAAAAGGGCGTATGCGTTTTTTCCTGAATATATTCAGGAAAAAACGCATACGCCCTGTTTGGCCAACCAAGCAACCTGGAAAGGCAAATCAGCGCTACAAAGAAGTCTCGCTTCCCATCGGTCAAAAGGGCCATGCTGAATAAAGTGTCAAAACCAGAAATGCAGGACAGGCCACGGAGAAACGGGAGCCTTGCTACGCTGATGGGCGGGATGTAAATTGCCAACAGCCACTCTGGAGAAGTGTACGGTGTGTCCTGAAATATTTACAAAACTCAGCTTAGAGAGCATAGGGCACTTCCATTCATGGGCGTATAAATTGGGAAAACTAAAAATCAGCAAGACACAAGCACCCCAAAGTTTAGGGCTGCTCTGTTGACAAGAACCTCCACTTCGTTACACCTTAAATATCCCAGGAAAGAGAAAAATGGATAAAGAAGTTGTGGTCCTTATGTACAATGGAATATCACTCAGCCATGAAATCAACGTCATAAGGCTAGTAGCAGCATGATGAGTGGATTTAGGTACGACGATTCTAAGTGCAATAAGTCACACAGAAAAAGACACTTATCATAAGATATCACTTATAGAGGGAATGTAAAAACCGCTGCCCTTGAACTGAATTACAAAACAGAACAGAGTCACACGGTTAGAAAACACACTATGGCTGCCAAACGGAAAACGTGAGGTGGGGTGATGCATAAAACAAGGGTTTCAAATTAGCTCAGATACCGTTCCATAAACCCAATACGTAATAGACAAGACCTACTCCTTGCTCAGGGAACTGGACTCAACACCCCCTATTCACCGCCCAAGAGTATATCTGACTAGTAAGAATCTTAAAACCTATGTATTGATATCTCTCTGTAAGTGAGTCAAGTGGGTGTAAAGCTGCATAAACACAGCAGTGAAAAGCAGCTAAACCCCATTATAAAACTCAATTAATTTTAAAAACCCGTGAAACAAAGACAGTGAAAGGGAGAGAAATTCTTACAAAATTCGTTCAGGCGCTGTGATGCCACCTGGATTGACCATATCTAGACCCGCAGCTGATTGAGACATAAGGGTGGACACTCTTGGGGCTGAGGGGTTTGGTGAGGTTCGGTGAGCAAACGCAGACGCTTTAAAGTAATACTGCGTGGTACCCATCCCATGGGTCCCAAATCTCCAGGTTCAAGGGCATCTTCCTACATCGAAAACATGCATGAGAAACCCAGAAGATGGTCCACCGAGTGATCGGGAAAGGTTTCTAAAACGCACCTCATTTCTCGTCTCCTTCTGCTCGGGTTCGCCATTCCAGCCTCTTTACTAGCAATCTCCCTCCTTGGAGAATCAGCACCTTTAACCTCCTGTTCCATACAGGTGGCAATTTGAACTGAGGGTGAACGGGAAAACGGGGAACCAATGAGAGACTAGCTCTAGGTGTTGGGACAGGCACAGGTCACTCTATTTTCCCATCAGGAAGAAGAATTAAGCACAGGCTCAGTCTGCCGCCCGGAAGCAGAATAGGGCCTAAAGCAATCCTGCGCTTTTGCGGCCAGCTCCCAAGAGAGCGAGTTGAAAAATGGAGCTCAGGGGCACTGCAATTCACAAACCTGCAGACTTATAAATGATAACTCTCGTCTACAAATATATTGAGGGAAGGCAACAAAGAGGATTTGAAAGCAAGGCAGAATTGCAGGAAACAGATTTCAGGAGGCAGATTCGAATCGCCTTTAAAGCACAGGAAAAGCGGCAAAACCTCGACAATGATGCCCTTGGCCAAAAAGGGCGTATGCGTTTTTTCCTGAATATATTCAGGAAAAAACGCATACGCCCTTTTTGGCCAACCAAGCAACCTGGAAAGGCAAATCAGCGCTACAAAGAAGTCTCGCTTCCCATCGGTCAAAAGGGCCATGCTGAATAAAGTGTCAAAACCAGAAATGCAGGACAGGCCACGGAGAAACGGGAGCCTTGCTACGCTGATGGGCGGGATGTAAATTGCCAACAGCCACTCTGGAGAAGTGTACGGTGTGTCCTGAAACATTTACAAATCTCAGCTTAGAGAGCATAGGGCACTTCCACTCATGGGCGTATAAATTGGGAAAACTAAAAATCAGCAAGACACAAGCACCCCAAAGTTTAGGGCTGCTCTGTTGACAAGAACCTCCACTTCGTTACACCTTAAATATCCCAGGAAAGAGAAAAATGGATAAAGAAGTTGTGGTCCTTATGTACAATGGAATATCACTCAGCCATGAAATCAACGTCATAAGGCTAGTAGCAGCATGATGAGTGGATTTAGGTACGACGATTCTAAGTGCAATAAGTCACACAGAAAAAGACACTTATCATAAGATATCACCTATAGAGGGAATGTAAAAACCGCTGCCCTTGAACTGAATTACAAAACAGAACAGAGTCACACGGTTAGAAAACACACTATGGCTGCCTAACGGCAAAGGTGAGGTGGGGTGATGCATAAAACAAGGGTTTCAAATTAGCTCAGATACCGTTCCATAAACCCAATACGTAATAGACAAGACCTACTCCTTGCTCAGGGAACTGGACTCAACACCCCCTATTCACCGCCCAAGAGTATATCTGACTAGTAAGAATCTTAAAACCTATGTATTGATATCTCTCTGTAAGTGAGTCAAGTGGGTGTAAAGCTGCATAAACACAGCAGTGAAAAGCAGCTAAACCCCATTATAAAACTCAATTAATTTTAAAAACCCGTGAAACAAAGACAGTGAAAGGGAGAGAAATTCTTACAAAATTCGTTCAGGCGCTGTGATGCCACCTGGATTGACCATATCTAGACCCGCAGCTGATTGAGACATAAGGGTGGACACTCTTGGGGCTGAGGGGTTTGGTGAGGTTCGGTGAGCAAACGCAGACGCTTTAAAGTAATACTGCGTGGTACCCATCCCATGGGTCCCAAATCTCCAGGTTCAAGGGCATCTTCCTACATCGAAAACATGCATGAGAAACCCAGAAGATGGTCCACCGAGTGATCGGGAAAGGTTTCTAAAACGCACCTCATTTCTCGTCTCCTTCTGCTCGGGTTCGCCATTCCAGCCTCTTTACTAGCAATCTCCCTCCTTGGAGAATCAGCACCTTTAACCTCCTGTTCCATACAGGTGGCAATTTGAACTGAGGGTGAACGGGAAAACGGGGAACCAATGAGAGACTAGCTCTAGGTGTTGGGACAGGCACAGGTCACTCTATTTTCCCATCAGGAAGAAGAATTAAGCACAGGCTCAGTCTGCCGCCCGGAAGCAGAATAGGGCCTAAAGCAATCCTGCGCTTTTGCGGCCAGCTCCCAAGAGAGCGAGTTGAAAAATGGAGCTCAGGGGCACTGCAATTCACAAACCTGCAGACTTATAAATGATAACTCTCGTCTACAAATATATTGAGGGAAGGCAACAAAGAGGATTTGAAAGCAAGGCAGAATTGCAGGAAACAGATTTCAGGAGGCAGATTCGAATCGCCTTTAAAGCACAGGAAAAGCGGCAAAACCTCGACAATGATGCCCTTGGCCAAAAAGGGCGTATGCGTTTTTTCCTGAATATATTCAGGAAAAAACGCATACGCCCTTTTTGGCCAACCAAGCAACCTGGAAAGGCAAATCAGCGCTACAAAGAAGTCTCGCTTCCCATCGGTCAAAAGGGCCATGCTGAATAAAGTGTCAAAACCAGAAATGCAGGACAGGCCACGGAGAAACGGGAGCCTTGCTACGCTGATGGGCGGGATGTAAATTGCCAACAGCCACTCTGGAGAAGTGTACGGTGTGTCCTGAAACATTTACAAATCTCAGCTTAGAGAGCATAGGGCACTTCCACTCATGGGCGTATAAATTGGGAAAACTAAAAATCAGCAAGACACAAGCACCCCAAAGTTTAGGGCTGCTCTGTTGACAAGAACCTCCACTTCGTTACACCTTAAATATCCCAGGAAAGAGAAAAATGGATAAAGAAGTTGTGGTCCTTATGTACAATGGAATATCACTCAGCCATGAAATCAACGTCATAAGGCTAGTAGCAGCATGATGAGTGGATTTAGGTACGACGATTCTAAGTCAAATAAGTCACACAGAAAAAGACACTTATCATAAGATATCACCTATAGAGGGAATGTAAAAACCGCTGCCCTTGAACTGAATTACAAAACAGAACAGAGTCACACGGTTAGAAAACACACTATGGCTGCCTAACGGCAAAGGTGAGGTGGGGTGATGCATAAAACAAGGGTTTCAAATTAGCTCAGATACCGTTCCATAAACCCAATATGTAATAGACAAGACCTACTCCTTGCTCAGGGAACTGGACTCAACACCCCCTATTCACCGCCCAAGAATATATCTGACTAGTAAGAATCTTAAAACTTATGTATTGATATCTCTCTGTAAGTGAGTCAAGTGGGTGTAAAGCTGCATAAACACAGCAGTGAAAAGCAGCTAAACCCCATTATAAAACTCAATTAATTTTAAAAACCCGTGAAACAAAGACAGTGAAAGAGAGAGAAATTCTTACAAAATTCGTTCAGGGGCTGTGATGCCACCTGGATTGACCATATCTAGACCCGCAGCTGATTGAGACATAAGGGTGGACACTCTTGGGGCTGAGAGGTTTGGTGAGGTTGGGTGAGCAAACGCAGACGCTTTAAAGTAATACTGCGTGGTACCCATCCCATGGGTCCCAAATCTCCAGGTTCAAGGGCATCTTCCTACATCGAAAACATGCATGAGAAACCCAGAAGATGGTCCACCGAGTGATCGGGAAAGGTTTCTAAAAGGCACCTCATTTCTCATCTCCTTGTGCTCGGGTTTGCCATTCCAGCCGCTTTACTAGCAAACTCCCTCCTTGGAGAATCAGCACCTTTAACCTCCTGTTCCATACAGGTTGCAATTTGTCCTGAGGGTGAACGGGAAGAGGGGGAACCAATGAGAGACTAGCTCTAGGTGTTGGGACAGGCACAGGTCACTCTATTTTCCCAGCAGGAAGAAGAATTAACCACAGGCTCAGTCTGCCGCCCGGAAGAAGAATAGGGCCTAAAGCAATCCTGCGCTTTTGCGGCCAGCTCCCAAGAGAGCGAGTTGAAAAATGGAGCTCAGGGGCACTGCAATTCACAAACCTGCAGACTTATAAATGATAACTCTCGTCTACAAATATATTGAGGGAAGGCAACAAAGAGGATTTGAAAGCAAGGCAGAATTGCAGGAAACAGATTTCAGGAGGCAGATTCGAATCGCCTTTAAAGCACAGGAAAAGCGGCAAAACCTCGACAATGATGCCCTTGGCCAAAAAGGGCGTATGCCTTTTTTTCCTGAATATATTCAGGAAAAAACGCATACGCCCTTTTTGGCCAACCAAGCAACCTGGAAAGGCAAATCAGCGCTACAAAGAAGTCTCGCTTCCCATCGGTCAAAAGGGCCATGCTGAATAAAGTGTCAAAACCAGAAATGCAGGACAGGCCACGGAGAAACGGGAGCCTTGCTACGCTGATGGGCGGGATGTAAATTGCCAACAGCCACTCTGGAGAAGTGTACGGTGTGTCCTGAAACATTTACAAAACTCAGCTTAGAGAGCATAGGGCACTTCCACTCATGGGCGTATAAATTGGGAAAACTAAAAATCAGCAAGACACAAGCACCCCAAAGTTTAGGGCTGCTCTGTTGACAAGAACCTCCACTTCGTTACACCTTAAATATCCCAGGAAAGAGAAAAATGGATAAAGAAGTTGTGGTCCTTATGTACAATGGAATATTACTCAGCCATGAAATCAACGTCATAAGGCTAGTAGTAGCATGATGAGTGGATTTAGGTACGACGATTCTAAGTGAAATAAGTCACACAGAAAAAGACACTTATCATAAGATATCACCTATAGAGGGAATGTAAAAACCGCTGCCCTTGAACTGAATTACAAAACAGAACAGAGTCACACGGTTAGAAAACACACTATGGCTGCCTAACGGCAAAGGTGAGGTGGGGTGATGCATAAAACAAGGGTTTCAAATTAGCTCAGATACCGTTCCATAAACCCAATATGTAATAGACAAGACCTACTCCTTGCTCAGGGAACTGGACTCAACACCCCCTATTCACCGCCCAAAAGTATATCTGACTAGTAAGAATCTTAAAACCTATGTATTGATATCTCTCTGTAAGTGAGTCAAGTGGGTGTAAAGCTGCATAAACACAGCAGTGAAAAGCAGCTAAACCCCATTATAAAACTCAATTAATTTTAAAAACCCGTGAAACAAAGACAGTGAAAGGGAGAGAAATTCTTACAAAATTCGTTCAGGCGCTGTGATGCCACCTGGATTGACCATATCTAGACCCGCAGCTGATTGAGACATAAGGGTGGACACTCTTGGGGCTGAGGGGTTTGGTGAGGTTCGGTGAGCAAACGCAGACGCTTTAAAGTAATACTGCGTGGTACCCATCCCATGGGTCCCAAATCTCCAGGTTCAAGGGCATCTTCCTACATCGAAAACATGCATGAGAAACCCAGAAGATGGTCCACCGAGTGATCGGGAAAGGTTTCTAAAACGCACCTCATTTCTCGTCTCCTTGTGCTCGGGTTCGCCATTCCAGCCGCTTTACTAGCAATCTCCCTCCTTGGAGAATCAGCACCTTTAACCTCCTGTTCCATACAGGTGGCAATTTGAACTGAGGGTGAACGGGAAGAGGGGGAACCAATGAGAGACTAGCTCTAGGTGTTGGGACAGGCACAGGTCACTCTATTTTCCCATCAGGAAGAAGAATTAACCACAGGCTCAGTCTGCCGCCCGGAAGCAGAATAGGGCCTAAAGCAATCCTGCGCTTTTGCGGCCAGCTCCCAAGAGAGCGAGTTGAAAAATGGAGCTCAGGGGCACTGCAATTCACAAACCTGCAGACTTATAAATGATAACTCTCGTCTACAAATATATTGAGGGAAGGCAACAAAGAGGATTTGAAAGCAAGGCAGAATTGCAGGAAACAGATTTCAGGAGGCAGATTCGAATCGCCTTTAAAGCACAGGAAAAGCGGCAAAACCTCGACAATGATGCCCTTGGCCAAAAAGGGCGTATGCGTTTTTTCCTGAATATATTCAGGAAAAAACGCATACGCCCTGTTTGGCCAACCAAGCAACCTGGAAAGGCAAATCAGCGCTACAAAGAAGTCTCGCTTCCCATCGGTCAAAAGGGCCATGCTGAATAAAGTGTCAAAACCAGAAATGCAGGACAGGCCACGGAGAAACGGGAGCCTTGCTACGCTGATGGGCGGGATGTAAATTGCCAACAGCCACTCTGGAGAAGTGTACGGTGTGTCCTGAAATATTTACAAAACTCAGCTTAGAGAGCATAGGGCACTTCCATTCATGGGCGTATAAATTGGGAAAACTAAAAATCAGCAAGACACAAGCACCCCAAAGTTTAGGGCTGCTCTGTTGACAAGAACCTCCACTTCGTTACACCTTAAATATCCCAGGAAAGAGAAAAATGGATAAAGAAGTTGTGGTCCTTATGTACAATGGAATATCACTCAGCCATGAAATCAACGTCATAAGGCTAGTAGCAGCATGATGAGTGGATTTAGGTACGACAATTCTAAGTGCAATAAGTCACACAGAAAAAGACACTTATCATAAGATATCACTTATAGAGGGAATGTAAAAACCGCTGCCCTTGAACTGAATTACAAAACAGAACAGAGTCACACGGTTAGAAAACACACTATGGCTGCCAAACGGAAAACGTGAGGTGGGGTGATGCATAAAACAAGGGTTTCAAATTAGCTCAGATACCGTTCCATAAACCCAATACGTAATAGACAAGACCTACTCCTTGCTCAGGGAACTGGACTCAACACCCCCTATTCACCGCCCAAGAGTATATCTGACTAGTAAGAATCTTAAAACCTATGTATTGATATCTCTCTGTAAGTGAGTCAAGTGGGTGTAAAGCTGCATAAACACAGCAGTGAAAAGCAGCTAAACCCCATTATAAAACTCAATTAATTTTAAAAACCCGTGAAACAAAGACAGTGAAAGGGAGAGAAATTCTTACAAAATTCGTTCAGGCGCTGTGATGCCACCTGGATTGACCATATCTAGACCCGCAGCTGATTGAGACATAAGGGTGGACACTCTTGGGGCTGAGGGGTTTGGTGAGGTTCGGTGAGCAAACGCAGACGCTTTAAAGTAATACTGCGTGGTACCCATCCCATGGGTCCCAAATCTCCAGGTTCAAGGGCATCTTCCTACATCGAAAACATGCATGAGAAACCCAGAAGATGGTCCACCGAGTGATCGGGAAAGGTTTCTAAAAGGCACCTCATTTCTCATCTCCTTGTGCTCGGGTTCGCCATTCCAGCCGCTTTACTAGCAATCTCCCTCCTTGGAGAATCAGCACCTTTAACCTCCTGTTCCATACAGGTTGCAATTTGTCCTGAGGGTGAACGGGAAGAGGGGGAACCAATGAGAGACTAGCTCTAGGTGTTGGGACAGGCACAGGTCACTCTATTTTCCCATCAGGAAGAAGAATTAACCACAGGCTCAGTCTGCCGCCCGGAAGCAGAATAGGGCCTAAAGCAATCCTGCGCTTTTGCGGCCAGCTCCCAAGAGAGCGAGTTGAAAAATGGAGCTCAGGGGCACTGCAATTCACAAACCTGCAGACTTATAAATGATAACTCTCGTCTACAAATATATTGAGGGAAGGCAACAAAGAGGATTTGAAAGCAAGGCAGAATTGCAGGAAACAGATTTCAGGAGGCAGATTCGAATCGCCTTTAAAGCACAGGAAAAGCGGCAAAACCTCGACAATGATGCCCTTGGCCAAAAAGGGCGTATGCGTTTTTTCCTGAATATATTCAGGAAAAAACGCATACGCCCTTTTTGGCCAACCAAGCAACCTGGAAAGGCAAATCAGCGCTACAAAGAAGTCTCGCTTCCCATCGGTCAAAAGGGCCATGCTGAATAAAGTGTCAAAACCAGAAATGCAGGACAGGCCACGGAGAAACGGGAGCCTTGCTACGCTGATGGGCGGGATGTAAATTGCCAACAGCCACTCTGGAGAAGTGTACGGTGTGTCCTGAAACATTTACAAAACTCAGCTTAGAGAGCATAGGGCACTTCCACTCATGGGCGTATAAATTGGGAAAACTAAAAATCAGCAAGACACAAGCACCCCAAAGTTTAGGGCTGCTCTGTTGACAAGAACCTCCACTTCGTTACACCTTAAATATCCCAGGAAAGAGAAAAATGGATAAAGAAGTTGTGGTCCTTATGTACAATGGAATATCACTCAGCCATGAAATCAACGTCATAAGGCTAGTAGCAGCATGATGAGTGGATTTATGTACGACGATTCTAAGTCAAATAAGTCACACAGAAAAAGACACTAATCATAAGATATCACCTATAGAGGGAATGTAAAAACCGCTGCCCTTGAACTGAATTACAAAACAGAACAGAGTCACACGGTTAGAAAACACACTATGGCTGCCTAACAGCAAAGGTGAGGTGGGGTGATGCATAAAACAAGGGTTTCAAATTAGCTCAGATACCGTTCCATAAACCCAATATGTAATAGAAAAGACCTACTCCTTGCTCAGGGAACTGGACTCAACACCCCCTATTCACCGCCCAAAAGTATATCTGACTAGTAAAAATCTTAAAACCTATGTATTGATATCTCTCTGTAAGTGAGTCAAGTGGGTGTAAAGCTGCATAAACACAGCAGTGAAAAGCAGCTAAACCCCATTATAAAACTCAATTAATTTTAAAAACCCGTGAAACAAAGACAGTGAAAGGGAGAGAAATTCTTACAAAATTCGTTCAGGCGCTGTGATGCCACCTGGATTGACCATATCTAGACCCGCAGCTGATTGAGACATAAGGGTGGACACTCTTGGGGCTGAGGGGTTTGGTGAGGTTCGGTGAGCAAACGCAGACGCTTTAAAGTAATACTGCGTGGTACCCATCCCATGGGTCCCAAATCTCCAGGTTCAAGGGCATCTTCCTACATCGAAAATATGCATGAGAAACCCAGAAGATGGTCCACCGAGTGATCGGGAAAGGTTTCTAAAACGCACCTCATTTCTCGTCTCCTTGTGCTCGGGTCCGCCATTCCAGCCGCTTTACTAGCAATCTCCCTCCTTGGAGAATCAGCACCTTTAACCTCCTGTTCCATACAGGTGGCAATTTGAACTGAGGGTGAACGGGAAGAGGGGGAACCAATGAGAGACTAGCTCTAGGTGTTGGGACAGGCACAGGTCACTCTATTTTCCCATCAGGAAGAAGAATTAACCACAGGCTCAGTCTGCCGCCCGGAAGCAGAATAGGGCCTAAAGCAATCCTGCGCTTTTGCGGCCAGCTCCCAAGAGAGCGAGTTGAAAAATGGAGCTCAGGGGCACTGCAATTCACAAACCTGCAGACTTATAAATGATAACTCTCGTCTACAAATATATTGAGGGAAGGCAACAAAGAGGATTTGAAAGCAAGGCAGAATTGCAGGAAACAGATTTCAGGAGGCAGATTCGAATCGCCTTTAAAGCACAGGAAAAGCGGCAAAACCTCGACAATGATGCCCTTGGCCAAACAGGGCGTATGCGTTTTTTCCTGAATATATTCAGGAAAAAACGCATACGCCCTGTTTGGCCAACCAAGCAACCTGGAAAGGCAAATCAGCGCTACAAAGAAGTCTCGCTTCCCATCGGTCAAAAGGGCCATGCTGAATAAAGTGTCAAAACCAGAAATGCAGGACAGGCCACGGAGAAACGGGAGCCTTGCTACGCTGATGGGCGGGATGTAAATTGCCAACAGCCACTCTGGAGAAGTGTACGGTGTGTCCTGAAACATTTACAAAACTCAGCTTAGAGAGCATAGGGCACTTCCACTCATGGGCGTATAAATTGGGAAAACTAAAAATCAGCAAGACACAAGCACCCCAAAGTTTAGGGCTGCTCTGTTGACAAGAACCTCCACTTCGTTACACCTTAAATATCCCAGGAAAGAGAAAAATGGATAAAGAAGTTGTGGTCCTTATGTACAATGGAATATCACTCAGCCATGAAATCAACGTCATAAGGCTAGTAGCAGCATGATGAGTGGATTTAGGTACGACGATTCTAAGTGCAATAAGTCACACAGAAAAAGACACTTATCATAAGATATCACTTATAGAGGGAATGTAAAAACCGCTGCCCTTGAACTGAATTACAAAACAGAACAGAGTCACACGGTTAGAAAACACACTATGGCTGCCAAACGGGAAACGTGAGGTGGGGTGATGCATAAAACAAGGGTTTCAAATTAGCTCAGATACCGTTCCATAAACCCAATACGTAATAGACAAGACCTACTCCTTGCTCAGGGAACTGGACTCAACACCCCCTATTCACCGCCCAAGAGTATATCTGACTAGTAAGAATCTTAAAACCTATGTATTGATATCTCTCTGTAAGTGAGTCAAGTGGGTGTAAAGCTGCATAAACACAGCAGTGAAAAGCAGCTAAACCCCATTATAAAACTCAATTAATTTTAAAAACCCGTGAAACAAAGACTGTAAAAGGGAGAGAAATTCTTACAAAATTCGTTCAGGCGCTGTGATGCCACCTGGATTGACCATATCTAGACCCGCAGCTGATTGAGACATAAGGGTGGACACTCTTGGGGCTGAGGGGTTTGGTGAGGTTCGGTGAGCAAACACAGACGCTTTAAAGTAATACTGCGTGGTACCCATCCCATGGGTCCCAAATCTCCAGGTTCAAGGGCATCTTCCTACATCGAAAACATGCATGAGAAACCCAGAAGATGGTCCACCGAGTGATCGGGAAAGGTTTCTAAAACGCACCTCATTTCTCGTCTCCTTGTGCTCGGGTTCGCCATACCAGCCTCTTTACTAGCAATCTCCCTCCTTGGAGAATCAGCACCTTTAACCTCCTGTTCCATACAGGTGGCAATTTGAACTGAGGATGAACGGGAAGACGGGGAACCAATGAGAGACTAGCTCTAGGTGTTGGGACAGGCACAGGTCACTCTATTTTCCCATCAGGAAGAAGAATTAACCACAGGCTCAGTCTGCCGCCCGGAAGCAGAATAGGGCCTAAAGCAATCCTGCGCTTTTGCGGCCAGCTCCCAAGAGAGCGAGTTGAAAAATGGAGCTCAGGGGCACTGCAATTCACAAACCTGCAGACTTATAAATGATAACTCTCGTCTACAAATATATTGAGGGAAGGCAACAAAGAGGATTTGAAAGCAAGGCAGAATTGCAGGAAACAGATTTCAGGAGGCAGATTCGAATCGCCTTTAAAGCACAGGAAAAGCGGCAAAACCTCGACAATGATGCCCTTGGCCAAACAGGGCGTATGCGTTTTTTCCTGAATATATTCAGGAAAAAACGCATACGCCCTGTTTGGCCAACCAAGCAACCTGGAAAGGCAAATCAGCGCTACAAAGAAGTCTCGCTTCCCATCGGTCAAAAGGGCCATGCTGAATAAAGTGTCAAAACCAGAAATGCAGGACAGGCCACGGAGAAACGGGAGCCTTGCTACGCTGATGGGCGGGATGTAAATTGCCAACAGCCACTCTGGAGAAGTGTACGGTGTGTCCTGAAACATTTACAAAACTCAGCTTAGAGAGCATAGGGCACTTCCACTCATGGGCGTATAAATTGGGAAAACTAAAAATCAGCAAGACACAAGCACCCCAAAGTTTAGGGCTGCTCTGTTGACAAGAACCTCCACTTCGTTACACCTTAAATATCCCAGGAAAGAGAAAAATGGATAAAGAAGTTGTGGTCCTTATGTACAATGGAATATCACTCAGCCATGAAATCAACGTCATAAGGCTAGTAGCAGCATGATGAGTGGATTTAGGTACGACGATTCTAAGTGCAATAAGTCACACAGAAAAAGACACTTATCATAAGATATCACTTATAGAGGGAATGTAAAAACCGCTACCCTTGAACTGAATTACAAAACAGAACAGAGTCACACGGTTAGAAAACACACTATGGCTGCCAAACGGGAAACGTGAGGTGGGGTGATGCATAAAACAAGGGTTTCAAATTAGCTCAGATACCGTTCCATAAACCCAATACGTAATAGACAAGACCTACTCCTTGCTCAGGGAACTGGACTCAACACCCCCTATTCACCGCCCAAGAGTATATCTGACTAGTAAGAATCTTAAAACCTATGTATTGATATCTCTCTGTAAGTGAGTCAAGTGGGTGTAAAGCTGCATAAACACAGCAGTGAAAAGCAGCTAAACCCCATTATAAAACTCAATTAATTTTAAAAACCCGTGAAACAAAGACAGTGAAAGGGAGAGAAATTCTTACAAAATTCGTTCAGGCGCTGTGATGCCACCTGGATTGACCATATCTAGACCCGCAGCTGATTGAGACATAAGGGTGGACACTCTTGGGGCTGAGGGGTTTGGTGAGGTTCGGTGAGCAAACGCAGACGCTTTAAAGTAATACTGCGTGGTACCCATCCCATGGGTCCCAAATCTCCAGGTTCAAGGGCATCTTCCTACATCGAAAACATGCATGAGAAACCCAGAAGATGGTCCACCAAGTGATCGGGAAAGGTTTCTAAAAGGCACCTCATTTCTCATCTCCTTGTGCTCGGGTTCGCCATTCCAGCCGCTTTACTAGCAATCTCCCTCCTTGGAGAATCAGCACCTTTAACCTCCTGTTCCATACAGGTTGCAATTTGTCCTGAGGGTGAACGGGAAGAGGGGGAACCAATGAGAGACTAGCTCTAGGTGTTGGGACAGGCACAGGTCACTCTATTTTCCCATCAGGAAGAAGAATTAACCACAGGCTCAGTCTGCCGCCCGGAAGCAGAATAGGGCCTAAAGCAATCCTGCGCTTTTGCGGCCAGCTCCCAAGAGAGCGAGTTGAAAAATGGAGCTCAGGGGCACTGCAATTCACAAACCTGCAGACTTATAAATGATAACTCTCGTCTACAAATATATTGAGGGAAGGCAACAAAGAGGATTTGAAAGCAAGGCAGAATTGCAGGAAACAGATTTCAGGAGGCAGATTCGAATCGACTTTAAAGCACAGGAAAAGCGGCAAAACCTCGACAATGATGCCCTTGGCCAAAAAGGGCGTATGCGTTTTTTCCTGAATATATTCAGGAAAAAACGCATACGCCCTTTTTGGCCAACCAAGCAACCTGGAAAGGCAAATCAGCGCTACAAAGAAGTCTCGCTTCCCATCGGTCAAAAGGGCCATGCTGAATAAAGTGTCAAAACCAGAAATGCAGGACAGGCCACGGAGAAACGGGAGCCTTGCTACGCTGATGGGCGGGATGTAAATTGCCAACAGCCACTCTGGAGAAGTGTACGGTGTGTCCTGAAACATTTACAAAACTCAGCTTAGAGAGCATAGGGCACTTCCACTCATGGGCGTATAAATTGGGAAAACTAAAAATCAGCAAGACACAAGCACCCCAAAGTTTAGGGCTGCTCTGTTGACAAGAACCTCCACTTCGTTACACCTTAAATATCCCAGGAAAGAGAAAAATGGATAAAGAAGTTGTGGTCCTTATGTACAATGGAATATCACTCAGCCATGAAATCAACGTCATAAGGCTAGTAGCAGCATGATGAGTGGATTTAGGTACGACGATTCTAAGTCAAATAAGTCACACAGAAAAAGACACTTATCATAAGATATCACCTATAGAGGGAATGTAAAAACCGCTGCCCTTGAACTGAATTACAAAACAGAACAGAGTCACACGGTTAGAAAACACACTATGGCTGCCTAACGGCAAAGGTGAGGTGGGGTGATGCATAAAACAAGGGTTTCAAATTAGCTCAGATACCGTTCCATAAACCCAATATGTAATAGACAAGACCTACTCCTTGCTCAGGGAACTGGACTCAACACCCCCTATTCACCGCCCAAGAATATATCTGACTAGTAAGAATCTTAAAACTTATGTATTGATATCTCTCTGTAAGTGAGTCAAGTGGGTGTAAAGCTGCATAAACACAGCAGTGAAAAGCAGCTAAACCCCATTATAAAACTCAATTAATTTTAAAAACCCGTGAAACAAAGACAGTGAAAGAGAGAGAAATTCTTACAAAATTCGTTCAGGGGCTGTGATGCCACCTGGATTGACCATATCTAGACCCGCAGCTGATTGAGACATAAGGGTGGACACTCTTGGGGCTGAGCGGTTTGGTGAGGTTGGGTGAGCAAACGCAGACGCTTTAAAGTAATACTGCGTGGTACCCATCCCATGGGTCCCAAATCTCCAGGTTCAAGGGCATCTTCCTACATCGAAAACATGCATGAGAAACCCAGAATATGGTCCACCGAGTGATCGGGAAAGGTTTCTAAAAGGCACCTCATTTCTCATCTCCTTGTGCTCGGGTTCGCCATTCCAGCCGCTTTACTAGCAATCTCCCTCCTTGGAGAATCAGCACCTTTAACCTCCTGTTCCATACAGGTTGCAATTTGTCCTGAGGGTGAACGGGAAGAGGGGGAACCAATGAGAGACTAGCTCTAGGTGTTGGGACAGGCACAGGTCACTCTATTTTCCCATCAGGAAGAAGAATTAACCACAGGCTCAGTCTGCCGCCCGGAAGCAGAATAGGGCCTAAAGCAATCCTGCGCTTTTGCGGCCAGCTCCCAAGAGAGCGAGTTGAAAAATGGAGCTCAGGGGCACTGCAATTCACAAACCTGCAGACTTATAAATGATAACTCTCGTCTACAAATATATTGAGGGAAGGCAACAAAGAGGATTTGAAAGCAAGGCAGAATTGCAGGAAACAGATTTCAGGAGGCAGATTCGAATCGCCTTTAAAGCACAGGAAAAGCGGCAAAACCTCGACAATGATGCCCTTGGCCAAAAAGGGTGTATGCGTTTTTTCCTGAATATATTCAGGAAAAAACGCATACGCCCTTTTTGGCCAACCAAGCAACCTGGAAAGGCAAATAAGCGCTACAAAGAAGTCTCGCTTCCCATCGGTCAAAAGGGCCATGCTGAATAAAGTGTCAAAACCAGAAATGCAGGACAGGCCACGGAGAAACGGGAGCCTTGCTACGCTGATGGGCGGGATGTAAATTGCCAACAGCCACTCTGGAGAAGTGTACGGTGTGTCCTGAAACATTTACAAAACTCAGCTTATAGAGCATAGGGCACTTCCACTCATGGGCGTATAAATTGGGAAAACTAAAAATCAGCAAGACACAAGCACCCCAAAGTTTAGGGCTGCTCTGTTGACAAGAACCTCCACTTCGTTACACCTTAAATATCCCAGGAAAGAGAAAAATGGATAAAGAAGTTGTGGTCCTTATGTACAATGGAATATCACTCAGCCATGAAATCAACGTCATAAGGCTAGTAGCAGCATGATGAGTGGAGTTAGGTACGACGATTCTAAGTCAAATAAGTCACACAGAAAAAGACACTTATCATAAGATATCACCTATAGAGGGAATGTAAAAACCGCTGCCCTTGAACTGAATTACAAAACAGAACAGAGTCACACGGTTAGAAAACACACAATGGCTGCCTAACAGCAAAGGTGAGGTGGGGTGATGCATAAAACAAGGGTTTCAAATTAGCTCAGATACCGTTCCATAAACCCAATATGTAATAGACAAGACCTACTCCTTGCTCAGGGAACTGGACTCAACACCCCCTATTCACCGCCCAAAAGTATATCTGACTAGTAAGAATCTTAAAACCTATGTATTGATATCTCTCTGTAAGTGAGTCAAGTGGGTGTAAAGCTGCATAAACACAGCAGTGAAAAGCAGCTAAACCCCATTATAAAACTCAATTAATTTTAAAAACCCGTGAAACAAAGACAGTGAAAGGGAGAGAAATTCTTACAAAATTCGTTCAGGCGCTGTGATGCCACCTGGATTGACCATATCTAGACCCGCAGCTGATTGAGACATAAGGGTGGACACTCTTGGGGCTGAGGGGTTTGGTGAGGTTCGGTGAGCAAACGCAGACGCTTTAAAGTAATACTGCGTGGTACCCATCCCATGGGTCCCAAATCTCCAGGTTCAAGGGCATCTTCCTACATCGAAAATATGCATGAGAAACCCAGAAGATGGTCCACCGAGTGATCGGGAAAGGTTTCTAAAACGCACCTCATTTCTTGTCTCCTTGTGCTCGGGTTCGCCATTCCAGCCGCTTTACTAGCAATCTCCCTCCTTGGAGAATCAGCACCTTTAACCTCCTGTTCCATACAGGTTGCAATTTGTCCTGAGGGTGAACGGGAAGAGGGGGAACCAATGAGAGACTAGCTCTAGGTGTTGGGACAGGCACAGGTCACTCTATTTTCCCATCAGGAAGAAGAATTAACCACAGGCTCAGTCTGCCGCCCGGAAGCAGAATAGGGCCTAAAGCAATCCTGCGCTTTTGCGGCCAGCTCCCAAGAGAGCGAGTTGAAAAATGGAGCTCAGGGGCACTGCAATTCACAAACCTGCAGACTTATAAATGATAACTCTCGTCTACAAATATATTGAGGGAAGGCAACAAAGAGGATTTGAAAGCAAGGCAGAATTGCAGGAAACAGATTTCAGGAGGCAGATTCGAATCGCCTTTAAAGCACAGGAAAAGCGGCAAAACCTCGACAATGATGCCCTTGGCCAAAAAGGGCGTATGCGTTTTTTCCTGAATATATTCAGGAAAAAACGCATACGCCCTTTTTGGCCAACCAAGCAACCTGGAAAGGCAAATCAGCGCTACAAAGAAGTCTCGCTTCCCATCGGTCAAAAGGGCCATGCTGAATAAAGTGTCAAAACCAGAAATGCAGGACAGGCCACGGAGAAACGGGAGCCTTGCTACGCTGATGGGCGGGATGTAAATTGCCAACAGCCACTCTGGAGAAGTGTACGGTGTGTCCTGAAACATTTACAAAACTCAGCTTAGAGAGCATAGGGCACTTCCACTCATGGGCGTATACATTGGGAAAACTAAAAATCAGCAAGACACAAGCACCCCAAAGTTTAGGGCTGCTCTGTTGACAAGAACCTCCACTTCGTTACACCTTAAATATCCCAGGAAAGAGAAAAATGGATAAAGAAGTTGTGGTCCTTATGTACAATGGAATATCACTCAGCCATGAAATCAACGTCATAAGGCTAGTAGCAGCATGATGAGTGGATTTAGGTACGACGATTCTAAGTGCAATAAGTCACACAGAAAAAGACACTTATCATAAGATATCACTTATAGAGGGAATGTAAAAACCGCTGCCCTTGAACTGAATTACAAAACAGAACAGAGTCACACGGTTAGAAAACACACTATGGCTGCCAAACGGGAAAGGTGAGGTGGGGTGATGCATAAAACAAGGGTTTCAAATTAGCTCAGATACCGTTCCATAAACCCAATACGTAATAGACAAGACCTACTCCTTGCTCAGGGAACTGGACTCAACACCCCCTATTCACCGCCCAAGAGTATATCTGACTAGTAAGAATCTTAAAACCTATGTATTGATATCTCTCTGTAAGTGAGTCAAGGGGGGGAAAGCTGCATAAACACAGCAGTGAAAAGCAGCTAAACCCCATTATAAAACTCAATTAATTTTAAAACCCCGTGAAACAAAGACAGTGAAAGAGAGAGAAATTCTTACAAAATTCGTTCAGGGGCTGTGATGCCACCTGGATTGACCATATCTAGACCCGCAGCTGATTGAGACATAAGGGTGGACACTCTTGGGGCTGAGAGGTTTGGTTAGGTTGGGTGAGCAAACGCAGACGCTTTAAAGTAATACTGCGTGGTACCCATCCCATGGGTCCCAAATCTCCAGGTTCAAGGGCATCTTCCTACATCGAAAACATGCATGAGAAACCCAGAAGATGGTCCACCGAGTGATCGGGAAAGGTTTCTAAAACGCACCTCATTTCTCATCTCCTTGTGCTCGGGTTCGCCATTCCAGCCGCTTTACTAGCAATCTCCCTCCTTGGAGAATCAGCACCTTTAACCTCCTGTTCCATACAGGTTGCAATTTGTCCTGAGGGTGAACGGGAAGAGGGGGAACCAATGAGAGACTAGCTCTAGGTGTTGGGACAGGCACAGGTCACTCTATTTTCCCATCAGGAAGAAGAATTAACCACAGGCTCAGTCTGCCGCCCGGAAGCAGAATAGGGCCTAAAGCAATCCTGCGCTTTTGCGGCCAGCTCCCAAGAGAGCGAGTTGAAAAATGGAGCTCAGGGGCACTGCAATTCACAAACCTGCAGACTTATAAATGATAACTCTCGTCTACAAATATATTGAGGGAAGGCAACAAAGAGGATTTGAAAGCAAGGCAGAATTGCAGGAAACAGATTTCAGGAAGCACATTCGAATCGCCTTTAAAGCACAGGAAAAGCAGCAAAACCTCGACAATGATGCCCTTGGCCAAAAAGGGCGTATGCGTTTTTTCCTGAATACATTCAGGAAAAAACGCATACGCCCTTTTTAGCCAACCAAGCAACCTGGAAAGGCAAATCAGCGCTACAAAGAAGTCTCGCTTCCCATCGGTCAAAAGGGCCATGCTGAATAAAGTGTCAAAACCAGAAATGCAGGACAGGCCACGGAGAAACGGGAGCCTTGCTACGCTGATGGGCGGGATGTAAATTGCCAACAGCCACTCTGGAGAAGTGTACGGTGTGTCCTGAAACATTTACAAAACTCAGCTTAGAGAGCATAGGGCATTTCCACTCATGGGCGTATAAATTGGGAAAACTAAAAATCAGCAAGACACAAGCACCCCAAAGTTTAGGGCTGCTCTGTTGACAAGAACCTCCACTTCGTTACACCTTAAATATCCCAGGAAAGAGAAAAATGGATAAAGAAGTTGTGGTCCTTATGTACAATGGAATATCACTCAGCCATGAAATCAACGTCATAAGGCTAGTAGCAGCATGATGAGTGGAGTTAGGTACGACGATTCTAAGTGAAATAAGTCACACAGAAAAAGACACTTATCATAAGATATCACCTATAGAGGGAATGTAAAAACCGCTGCCCTTGAACAGAATTACAAAACAGAACAGAGTCACACGGTTAGAAAACACACTATGGCTGCCTAACGGCAAAGGTGAGGTGGGGTGATGCATAAAACAAGGGTTTCAAATTAGCTCAGATACCGTTCCATAAACCCAATATGTAATAGACAAGACCTACTCCTTGCTCAGGGAACTGGACTCAACACCCCCTATTCACCGCCCAAGAATATATCTGACTAGTAAGAATCTTAAAACTTATGTATTGATATCTCTCTGTAAGTGAGTCAAGTGGGTGTAAAGCTGCATAAACACAGCAGTGAAAAGCAGCTAAACCCCATTATAAAACTCAATTAATTTTAAAAACCCGTGAAACAAAGACAGTGAAAGGGAGAGAAATTCTTACAAAATTCGTTCAGGGGCTGTGATGCCACCTGGATTGACCATATCTAGACCCGCAGCTGATTGAGACATAAGGGTGGACACTCTTGGGGCTGAGAGGTTTGGTGAGGTTGGGTGAGCAAACGCAGACGCTTTAAAGTAATACTGCGTGTTACCCATCCCATGGGTCCCAAATCTCCAGGTTCAAGGGCATCTTCCTACATCGAAAACATGCATGAGAAACCCAGAAGATGGTCCACCGAGTGATCGGGAAAGGTTTCTAAAAGGCACCTCATTTCTCATCTCCTTGTGCTCGGGTTCGCCATTCCAGCCGCTTTACTAGCAATCTCCCTCCTTGGAGAATCAGCACCTTTAACCTCCTGTTCCATACAGGTTGCAATTTGTCCTGAGGGTGAACGGGAAGAGGGGGAACCAATGAGAGACTAGCTCTAGGTGTTGGGACAGGCACAGGTCACTCTATTTTCCCATCAGGAAGAAGAATTAACCACAGGCTCAGTCTGCCGCCCGGAAGCAGAATAGGGCCTAAAGCAATCCTGCGCTTTTGCGGCCAGCTCCCAAGAGAGCGAGTTGAAAAATGGAGCTCAGGGGCACTGCAATTCACAAACCTGCAGACTTATAAATGATAACTCTCGTCTACAAATATATTGAGGGAAGGCAACAAAGAGGATTTGAAAGCAAGGCAGAATTGCAGGAAACAGATTTCAGGAGGCAGATTCGAATCGCCTTTAAAGCACAGGAAAAGCGGCAAAACCTCGACAATGATGCCCTTGGCCAAAAAGGGCGTATGCGTTTTTTCCTGAATATATTCAGGAAAAAACGCATACGCCCTTTTTGGCCAACCAAGCAACCTGGAAAGGCAAATCAGCGCTACAAAGAAGTCTCGCTTCCCATCGGTCAAAAGGGCCATGCTGAATAAAGTGTCAAAACCAGAAATGCAGGACAGGCCACGGAGAAACGGGAGCCTTGCTACGCTGATGGGCGGGATGTAAATTGCCAACAGCCACTCTGGAGAAGTGTACGGTGTGTCCTGAAACATTTACAAAACTCAGCTTAGAGAGCATAGGGCACTTCCACTCATGGGCGTATAAATTGGGAAAACTAAAAATCAGCAAGACACAAGCACCCCAAAGTTTAGGGCTGCTCTGTTGACAAGAACCTCCACTTCGTTACACCTTAAATATCCCAGGAAAGAGAAAAATGGATAAAGAAGTTGTGGTCCTTATGTACAATGGAATATCACTCAGCCATGAAATCAACGTCATAAGGCTAGTAGCAGCATGATGAGTGGATTTAGGTACGACGATTCTAAGTGAAATAAGTCACACAGAAAAAGACACTTATCATAAGATATCACTTATAGAGGGAATGTAAAAACCGCTACCCTTGAACTGAATTACAAAACAGAACAGAGTCACACGGTTAGAAAACACACTATGGCTGCCTAACCGGAAAGGTGAGGTGGGGTGATGCATAAAACAAGGGTTTCAAATTAGCTCAGATACCGTTCCATAAACCCAATATGTAATAGACAAGACCTACTCCTTGCTCAGGGAACTGGACTAAACACCCCCTATTCACCGCCCAAGAGTATATCTGACTAGTAAGAATCTTAAAACTTATGTATTGATATCTCTCTGTAAGTGAGTCAAGTGGGTGTAAAGCTGCATAAACACAGCAGTGAAAAGCAGCTAAACCCCATTATAAAACTCAATTAATTTTAAAACCCCGTGAAACAAAGACAGTGAAAGAGAGAGAAATTCTTACAAAATTCGTTCAGGGGCTGTGATGCCACCTGGATTGACCATATCTAGACCCGCAGCTGATTGAGACATAAGGGTGGACACTCTTGGGGCTGAGAGGTTTGGTTAGGTTGGGTGAGCAAACGCAGACGCTTTAAAGTAATACTGCGTGGTACCCATCCCATGGGTCCCAAATCTCCAGGTTCAAGGGCATCTTCCTACATCGAAAACATGCATGAGAAACCCAGAAGATGGTCCACCGAGTGATCGGGAAAGGTTTCTAAAACGCACCTCATTTCTCATCTCCTTGTGCTCGGGTTCGCCATTCCAGCCGCTTTACTAGCAATCTCCCTCCTTGGAGAATCAGCACCTTTAACCTCCTGTTCCATACAGGTTGCAATTTGTCCTGAGGGTGAACGGGAAGAGGGGGAACCAATGAGAGACTAGCTCTAGGTGTTGGGACAGGCACAGGTCACTCTATTTTCCCATCAGGAAGAAGAATTAACCACAGGCTCAGTCTGCCGCCCGGAAGCAGAATAGGGCCTAAAGCAATCCTGCGCTTTTGCGGCCAGCTCCCAAGAGAGCGAGTTGAAAAATGGAGCTCAGGGGCACTGCAATTCACAAACCTGCAGACTTATAAATGATAACTCTCGTCTACAAATATATTGAGGGAAGGCAACAAAGAGGATTTGAAAGCAAGGCAGAATTGCAGGAAACAGATTTCAGGAAGCAGATTCGAATCGCCTTTAAAGCACAGGAAAAGCAGCAAAACCTCGACAATGATGCCCTTGGCCAAAAAGGGCGTATGCGTTTTTTCCTGAATATATTCAGGAAAAAACGCATACGCCCTTTTTAGCCAACCAAGCAACCTGGAAAGGCAAATCAGCCCTACAAAGAAGTCTCGCTTCCCATCGGTCAAAAGGGCCATGCTGAATAAAGTGTCAAAACCAGAAATGCAGGACAGGCCACGGAGAAACGGGAGCCTTGCTACGCTGATGGGCGGGATGTAAATTGCCAACAGCCACTCTGGAGAAGTGTACGGTGTGTCCTGAAACATTTACAAAACTCAGCTTAGAGAGCATAGGGCACTTCCACTCATGGGCGTATAAATTGGGAAAACTAAAAATCAGCAAGACACAAGCACCCCAAAGTTTAGGGCTGCTCTGTTGACAAGAACCTCCACTTCGTTACACCTTAAATATCCCAGGAAAGAGAAAAATGGATAAAGAAGTTGTGGTCCTTATGTACAATGGAATATCACTCAGCCATGAAATCAACGTCATAAGGCTAGTAGCAGCATGATGAGTGGATTTAGGTACGACGATTCTAAGTGAAATAAGTCACACAGAAAAAGACACTTATTATAAGATATCACTTATAGAGGGAATGTAAAAACCGCTACCCTTGAACTGAATTACAAAACAGAACAGAGTCACACGGTTAGAAAACACACTATGGCTGCCTAACCGGAAAGGTGAGGTGGGGTGATGCATAAAACAAGGGTTTCAAATTAGCTCAGATACCGTTCCATAAACCCAATATGTAATAGACAAGACCTACTCCTTGCTCAGGGAACTGGACTCAACACCCCCTATTCACCGCCCAAGAGTATATCTGACTAGTAAGAATCTTAAAACTTATGTATTGATATCTCTCTGTAAGTGAGTCAAGTGGGTGTAAAGCTGCATAAACACAGCAGTGAAAAGCAGCTAAACCCCATTATAAAACTCAATTAATTTTAAAACCCCGTGAAACAAAGACAGTGAAAGAGAGAGAAATTCTTACAAAATTCGTTCAGGGGCTGTGATGCCACCTGGATTGACCATATCTAGACCCGCAGCTGATTGAGACATAAGGGTGGACACTCTTGGGGCTGAGAGGTTTGGTGAGGTTGGGTGAGCAAACGCAGACGCTTTAAAGTAATACTGCGTGGTACCCATCCCATGGGTCCCAAATCTCCAGGTTCAAGGGCATCTTCCTATATCGAAAACATGCATGAGAAACCCAGAAGATGGTCCACCGAGTGATCGGGAAAGGTTTCTAAAACGCACCTCATTTCTCATCTCCTTGTGCTCGGGTTCGCCATTCCAGCCGCTTTACTAGCAATCTCCCTCCTTGGAGAATCAGCACCTTTAACCTCCTGTTCCATACAGGTTGCAATTTGTCCTGAGGGTGAACGGGAAGAGGGGGAACCAATGAGAGACTAGCTCTAGGTGTTGGGACAGGCACAGGTCACTCTATTTTCCCATCAGGAAGAAGAATTAACCACAGGCTCAGTCTGCCGCCCGGAAGCAGAATAGGGCCTAAAGCAATCCTGCGCTTTTGCGGCCAGCTCCCAAGAGAGCGAGTTGAAAAATGGAGCTCAGGGGCACTGCAATTCACAAACCTGCAGACTTATAAATGATAACTCTCGTCTACAAATATATTGAGGGAAGGCAACAAAGAGGATTTGAAAGCAAGGCAGAATTGCAGGAAACAGATTTCAGGAGGCAGATTCGAATCGCCTTTAAAGCACAGGAGAAGTGGCAAAACCTCGACAATGATGCCCTTGGCCAAAAAGGGCGTATGCGTTTTTTCCTGAATATATTCAGGAAAAAACGCATACGCCCTTTTTGGCCAACCAAGCAACCTGGAAAGGCAAATCAGCGCTACAAAGAAGTCTCGCTTCCCATCGGTCAAAAGGGCCATGCTGAATAAAGTGTCAAAACCAGAAATGCAGGACAGGCCACGGAGAAACGGGAGCCTTGCTACGCTGATGGGCGGGATGTAAATTGCCAACAGCCACTCTGGAGAAGTGTACGGTGTGTCCTGAAACATTTACAAAACTCAGCTTACAGAGCATAGGGCACTTCCACTCATGGGCGTATACATTGGGAAAACTAAAAATCAGCAAGACACAAGCACCCCAAAGTTTAGGGCTGCTCTGTTGACAAGAACCTCCACTTCGTTACACCTTAAATATCCCAGGAAAGAGAAAAATGGATAAAGAAGTTGTGGTCCTTATGTACAATGGAATATCACTCAGCCATGAAATCAACGTCATAAGGCTAGTAGCAGCATGATGAGTGGAGTTAGGTACGACGATTCTAAGTGAAATAAGTCACACAGAAAAAGACACTTATCATAAGATATCACCTATAGAGGGAATGTAAAAACCGCTGCCCTTGAACAGAATTACAAAACAGAACAGAGTCACACGGTTAGAAAACACACTATGGCTGCCTAACGGCAAAGGTGAGGTGGGGTGATGCATAAAACAAGGGTTTCAAATTAGCTCAGATACCGTTCCATAAACCCAATATGTAATAGACAAGACCTACTCCTTGCTCAGGGAACTGGACTCAACACCCCCTATTCACCGCCCAAGAATATATCTGACTAGTAAGAATCTTAAAACTTATGTATTGATATCTCTCTGTAAGTGAGTCAAGTGGGTGTAAAGCTGCATAAACACAGCAGTGAAAAGCAGCTAAACCCCATTATAAAACTCAATTAATTTTAAAAACCCGTGAAACAAAGACAGTGAAAGGGAGAGAAATTCTTACAAAATTCGTTCAGGGGCTGTGATGCCACCTGGATTGACCATATCTAGACCCGCAGCTGATTGAGACATAAGGGTGGACACTCTTGGGGCTGAGAGGTTTGGTGAGGTTGGGTGAGCAAACGCAGACGCTTTAAAGTAATACTGCGTGGTACCCATCCCATGGGTCCCAAATCTCCAGGTTCAAGGGCATCTTCCTACATCGAAAACATGCATGAGAAACCCAGAAGATGGTCCACCGAGTGATCGGGAAAGGTTTCTAAAAGGCACCTCATTTCTCATCTCCTTGTGCTCGGGTTCGCCATTCCAGCCGCTTTACTAGCAATCTCCCTCCTTGGAGAATCAGCACCTTTAACCTCCTGTTCCATACAGGTTGCAATTTGTCCTGAGGGTGAACGGGAAGAGGGGGAACCAATGAGAGACTAGCTCTAGGTGTTGGGACAGGCACAGGTCACTCTATTTTCCCATCAGGAAGAAGAATTAACCACAGGCTCAGTCTGCCGCCCGGAAGCAGAATAGGGCCTAAAGCAATCCTGCGCTTTTGCGGCCAGCTCCCAAGAGAGCGAGTTGAAAAATGGAGCTCAGGGGCACTGCAATTCACAAACCTGCAGACTTATAAATGATAACTCTCGTCTACAAATATATTGAGGGAAGGCAACAAAGAGGATTTGAAAGCAAGGCAGAATTGCAGGAAACAGATTTCAGGAGGCAGATTCGAATCGCCTTTAAAGCACAGGAAAAGCGGCAAAACCTCGACAATGATGCCCTTGGCCAAAAAGGGCGTATGCGTTTTTTCCTGAATATATTCAGGAAAAAACGCATACGCCCTTTTTGGCCAACCAAGCAACCTGGAAAGGCAAATCAGCGCTACAAAGAAGTCTCGCTTCCCATCGGTCAAAAGGGCCATGCTGAATAAAGTGTCAAAACCAGAAATGCAGGACAGGCCACGGAGAAACGGGAGCCTTGCTACACTGATGGGCGGGATGTAAATTGCCAACAGCCACTCTGGAGAAGTGTACGGTGTGTCCTGAAACATTTACAAAACTCAGCTTACAGAGCATAGGGCACTTCCACTCATGGGCGTATACATTGGGAAAACTAAAAATCAGCAAGACACAAGCACCCCAAAGTTTAGGGCTGCTCTGTTGACAAGAACCTCCACTTCGTTACACCTTAAATATCCCAGGAAAGAGAAAAATGGATAAAGAAGTTGTGGTCCTTATGTACAATGGAATATCACTCAGCCATGAAATCAACGTCATAAGGCTAGTAGCAGCATGATGAGTGGATTTAGGTACGACGATTCTAAGTGCAATAAGTCACACAGAAAAAGACACTTATCATAAGATATCACTTATAGAGGGAATGTAAAAACCGCTACCCTTGAACTGAATTACAAAACAGAACAGAGTCACACGGTTAGAAAACACACTATGGCTGCCTAACGGGAAAGGTGAGGTGGGGTGATGCATAAAACAAGGGTTTCAAATTAGCTCAGATACCGTTCCATAAACCCAATACGTAATAGACAAGACCTACTCCTTGCTCAGGGAACTGGACTCAACACCCCCTATTCACCGCCCAAGAATATATCTGACTAGTAAGAATCTTAAAACCTATCTATTGATATCTCTCTGTAAGTGAGTCAAGTGGGTGTAAAGCTGCATAAACACAGCAGTGAAAAGCAGCTAAACCCCATTATAAAACTCAATTAATTTTAAAAACCCGTGAAACAAAGACAGTGAAAGAGAGAGAAATTCTTACAGAATTCGTTCAGGGGCTTTGATGCCACCTGGATTGACCAAATCTTGACACACAGCTGATTGAGACATAAGGGTGGACACTCTTGGGGCTGAGAGGTTTGGTGAGGTTGGGTGAGCAAACGCAGACGCTTTAAAGTAATACTGCGTGGTACCCATCCCATGGGTCCCAAATCTCCAGGTTCAAGGGCATCTTCCTACATTGAAAACATGCATGAGAAACCCAGAAGATGGTCCACCGAGTGATCGGGAAAGGTTTCTAAAACGCACCTCATTTCTCATCTCCTTGTGCTCGGGTTCGCCATTCCAGCCGCTTTACTAGCAATCTCCCTCCTTGGAGAATCAGCACCTTTAACCTCCTGTTCCATACAGGTGGCAATTTGTCCTGAGGGTGAACGGGAAGACGGGGAACCAATGTGAGACTAGCTCTAGGTGTTGGGACAGGCACAGGTCACTCTATTTTCCCATCAGGAAGAAGAATTAACCACAGGCTCAGTCTGCCGCCCGGAAGCAGAATAGGGCCTAAAGCAATCCTGCGCTTTTGCGGCCAGCTCCCAAGAGAGCGAGTTGAAAAATGGAGCTCAGGGGCACTGCAATTCACAAACCTGCAGACTTATAAATGATAACTCTCGTCTACAAATATATTGAGGGAAGGCAACAAAGAGGATTTGAAAGCAAGGCAGAATTGCAGGAAACAGATTTCAGGAGGCAGATTCGAATCGCCTTTAAAGCACAGGAAAAGCGGCAAAACCTCGACAATGATGCCCTTGGCCAAAAAGGGCGTATGCGTTTTTTCCTGAATATATTCAGGAAAAAACGCATACGCCCTTTTTGGCCAACCAAGCAACCTGGAAAGGCAAATCAGCGCTACAAAGAAGTCTCGCTTCCCATCGGTCAAAAGGGCCATGCTGAATAAAGTGTCAAAACCAGAAATGCAGGACAGGCCACGGAGAAACGGGAGCCTTGCTACGCTGATGGGCGGGATGTAAATTGCCAACAGCCACTCTGGAGAAGTGTACGGTGTGTCCTGAAACATTTACAAAACTCAGCTTAGAGAGCATAGGGCACTTCCACTCATGGGCGTATAAATTGGGAAAACTAAAAATCAGCAAGACACAAGCACCCCAAAGTTTAGGGCTGCTCTGTTGACAAGAACCTCCACTTCGTTACACCTTAAATATCCCAGGAAAGAGAAAAATGGATAAAGAAGTTGTGGTCCTTATGTACAATGGAATATCACTCAGCCATGAAATCAACGTCATAAGGCTAGTAGCAGCATGATGAGTGGATTTAGGTACGACGATTCTAAGTGAAATAAGTCACACAGAAAAAGACACTTATCATAAGATATCACTTATAGAGGGAATGTAAAAACCGCTACCCTTGAACTGAATTACAAAACAGAACAGAGTCACACGGTTAGAAAACACACTATGGCTGCCTAACCGGAAAGGTGAGGTGGGGTGATGCATAAAACAAGGGTTTCAAATTAGCTCAGATACCGTTCCATAAACCCAATATGTAATAGACAAGACCTACTCCTTGCTCAGGGAACTGGACTCAACACCCCCTATTCACCGCCCAAGAGTATATCTGACTAGTAAGAATCTTAAAACTTATGTATTGATATCTCTCTGTAAGTGAGTCAAGTGGGTGTAAAGCTGCATAAACACAGCAGTGAAAAGCAGCTAAACCCCATTATAAAACTCAATTAATTTTAAAACCCCGTGAAACAAAGACAGTGAAAGAGAGAGAAATACTTACAAAATTCGTTCAGGGGCTGTGATGCCACCTGGATTGACCATATCTAGACCCGCAGCTGATTGAGACATAAGGGTGGACACTCTTGGGGCTGAGAGGTTTGGTGAGGTTGGGTGAGCAAACGCAGACGCTTTAAAGTAATACTGCGTGGTACCCATCCCATGGGTCCCAAATCTCCAGGTTCAAGGGCATCTTCCTATATCGAAAACATGCATGAGAAACCCAGAAGATGGTCCACCGAGTGATCGGGAAAGGTTTCTAAAACGCACCTCATTTCTCATCTCCTTGTGCTCGGGTTCGCCATTCCAGCCGCTTTACTAGCAATCTCCCTCCTTGGAGAATCAGCACCTTTAACCTCCTGTTCCATACAGGTGGCAATTTGTCCTGAGGGTGAACGGGAAGACGGGGAACCAATGTGAGACTAGCTCTAGGTGTTGGGACAGGCACAGGTCACTCTATTTTCCCATCAGGAAGAAGAATTAACCACAGGCTCAGTCTGCCGCCCGGAAGCAGAATAGGGCCTAAAGCAATCCTGCGCTTTTGCGGCCAGCTCCCAAGAGAGCGAGTTGAAAAATGGAGCTCAGGGGCACTGCAATTCACAAACCTGCAGACTTATAAATGATAACTCTCGTCTACAAATATATTGAGGGAAGGCAACAAAGAGGATTTGAAAGCAAGGCAGAATTGCAGGAAACAGATTTCAGGAGGCAGATTCGAATCGCCTTTAAAGCACAGGAAAAGCGGCAAAACCTCGACAATGATGCCCTTGGCCAAAAAGGGCGTATGCGTTTTTTCCTGAATATATTCAGGAAAAAACGCATACGCCCTTTTTGGCCAACCAAGCAACCTGGAAAGGCAAATCAGCGCTACAAAGAAGTCTCGCTTCCCATCGGTCAAAAGGGCCATGCTGAATAAAGTGTCAAAACCAGAAATGCAGGACAGGCCACGGAGAAACGGGAGCCTTGCTACGCTGATGGGCGGGATGTAAATTGCCAACAGCCACTCTGGAGAAGTGTACGGTGTGTCCTGAAACATTTACAAAACTCAGCTTAGAGAGCATAGGGCACTTCCACTCATGGGCGTATAAATTGGGAAAACTAAAAATCAGCAAGACACAAGCACCCCAAAGTTTAGGGCTGCTCTGTTGACAAGAACCTCCACTTCGTTACACCTTAAATATCCCAGGAAAGAGAAAAATGGATAAAGAAGTTGTGGTCCTTATGTACAATGGAATATCACTCAGCCATGAAATCAACGTCATAAGGCTAGTAGCAGCATGATGAGTGGATTTAGGTACGACGATTCTAAGTGAAATAAGTCACACAGAAAAAGACACTTATCATAAGATATCACTTATAGAGGGAATGTAAAAACCGCTACCCTTGAACTGAATTACAAAACAGAACAGAGTCACACGGTTAGAAAACACACTATGGCTGCCTAACCGGAAAGGTGAGGTGGGGTGATGCATAAAACAAGGGTTTCAAATTAGCTCAGATACCGTTCCATAAACCCAATATGTAATAGACAAGACCTACTCCTTGCTCAGGGAACTGGACTCAACACCCCCTATTCACCGCCCAAGAGTATATCTGACTAGTAAGAATCTTAAAACTTATGTATTGATATCTCTCTGTAAGTGAGTCAAGTGGGTGTAAAGCTGCATAAACACAGCAGTGAAAAGCAGCTAAACCCCATTATAAAACTCAATTAATTTTAAAACCCCGTGAAACAAAGACAGTGAAAGAGAGAGAAATACTTACAAAATTCGTTCAGGGGCTGTGATGCCACCTGGATTGACCATATCTAGACCCGCAGCTGATTGAGACATAAGGGTGGACACTCTTGGGGCTGAGAGGTTTGGTGAGGTTGGGTGAGCAAACGCAGACGCTTTAAAGTAATACTGCGTGGTACCCATCCCATGGGTCCCAAATCTCCAGGTTCAAGGGCATCTTCCTATATCGAAAACATGCATGAGAAACCCAGAAGATGGTCCACCGAGTGATCGGGAAAGGTTTCTAAAACGCACCTCATTTCTCATCTCCTTGTGCTCGGGTTCGCCATTCCAGCCGCTTTACTAGCAATCTCCCTCCTTGGAGAATCAGCACCTTTAACCTCCTGTTCCATACAGGTTGCAATTTGTCCTGAGGGTGAACGGGAAGAGGGGGAACCAATGAGAGACTAGCTCTAGGTGTTGGGACAGGCACAGGTCACTCTATTTTCCCATCAGGAAGAAGAATTAACCACAGGCTCAGTCTGCCGCCCGGAAGCAGAATAGGGCCTAAAGCAATCCTGCGCTTTTGCGGCCAGCTCCCAAGAGAGCGAGTTGAAAAATGGAGCTCAGGGGCACTGCAATTCACAAACCTGCAGACTTATAAATGATAACTCTCGTCTACAAATATATTGAGGGAAGGCAACAAAGAGGATTTGAAAGCAAGGCAGAATTGCAGGAAACAGATTTCAGGAGGCAGATTCGAATCGCCTTTAAAGCACAGGAAAAGCGGCAAAACCTCGACAATGATGCCCTTGGCCAAAAAGGGCGTATGCGTTTTTTCCTGAATATATTCAGGAAAAAACGCATACGCCCTTTTTGGCCAACCAAGCAACCTGGAAAGGCAAATCAGCGCTACAAAGAAGTCTCGCTTCCCATCGGTCAAAAGGGCCATGCTGAATAAAGTGTCAAAACCAGAAATGCAGGACAGGCCACGGAGAAACGGGAGCCTTGCTACGCTGATGGGCGGGATGTAAATTGCCAACAGCCACTCTGGAGAAGTGTACGGTGTGTCCTGAAACATTTACAAAACTCAGCATACAGAGCATAGGGCACTTCCACTCATGGGCGTATAATTGGGAAAACTAAAAATCAGCAAGACACAAGCACCCCAAAGTTTAGGGCTGCTCTGTTGACAAGAACCTCCACTTCGTTACACCTTAAATATCCCAGGAAAGAGAAAAATGGATAAAGAAGTTGTGGTCCTTATGTACAATGGAATATCACTCAGCCATGAAATCAACGTCATAAGGCTAGTAGCAGCATGATGAGTGGATTTAGGTACGACGATTCTAAGTGCAATAAGTCACACAGAAAAAGACACTTATCATAAGATATCACTTATAGAGGGAATGTAAAAACCGCTACCCTTGAACTGAATTACAAAACAGAACAGAGTCACACGGTTAGAAAACACACTATGGCTGCCTAACGGGAAAGGTGAGGTGGGGTGATGCATAAAACAAGGGTTTCAAATTAGCTCAGATACCGTTCCATAAACCCAATACGTAATAGACAAGACCTACTCCTTGCTCAGGGAACTGGACTCAACACCCCCTATTCACCGCCCAAGAATATATCTGACTAGTAAGAATCTTAAAACCTATCTATTGATATCTCTCTGTAAGTGAGTCAAGTGGGTGTAAAGCTGCATAAACACAGCAGTGAAAAGCAGCTAAACCCCATTATAAAACTCAATTAATTTTAAAAACCCGTGAAACAAAGACAGTGAAAGAGAGAGAAATTCTTACAGAATTCGTTCAGGGGCTGTGATGCCACCTGGATTGACCAAATCTTGACCCGCAGCTGATTGAGACATAAGGGTGGACACTCTTGGGGCTGAGAGGTTTGGTGAGGTTGGGTGAGCAAACGCAGACGCTTTAAAGTAATACTGCGTGGTACCCATCCCATGGGTCCCAAATCTCCAGGTTCAAGGGCATCTTCCTACATTGAAAACATGCATGAGAAACCCAGAAGATGGTCCACCGAGTGATCGGGAAAGGTTTCTAAAACGCACCTCATTTCTCATCTCCTTGTGCTCGGGTTCGCCATTCCAGCCGCTTTACTAGCAATCTCCCTCCTTGGAGAATCAGCACCTTTAACCTCCTGTTCCATACAGGTGGCAATTTGTCCTGAGGGTGAACGGGAAGACGGGGAACCAATGTGAGACTAGCTCTAGGTGTTGGGACAGGCACAGGTCACTCTATTTTCCCATCAGGAAGAAGAATTAACCACAGGCTCAGTCTGCCGCCCGGAAGCAGAATAGGGCCTAAAGCAATCCTGCGCTTTTGCGGCCAGCTCCCAAGAGAGCGAGTTGAAAAATGGAGCTCAGGGGCACTGCAATTCACAAACCTGCAGACTTATAAATGATAACTCTCGTCTACAAATATATTGAGGGAAGGCAACAAAGAGGATTTGAAAGCAAGGCAGAATTGCAGGAAACAGATTTCAGGAGGCAGATTCGAATCGCCTTTAAAGCACAGGAAAAGCGGCAAAACCTCGACAATGATGCCCTTGGCCAAAAAGGGCGTATGCGTTTTTTCCTGAATATATTCAGGAAAAAACGCATACGCCCTTTTTGGCCAACCAAGCAACCTGGAAAGGCAAATCAGCGCTACAAAGAAGTCTCGCTTCCCATCGGTCAAAAGGGCCATGCTGAATAAAGTGTCAAATCCACAAATGCAGGACAGGCCACGGAGAAACGGGAGCCTTGCTACGCTGATGGGCGGGATGTAAATTGCCAACAGCCACTCTGGAGAAGTGTACGGTGTGTCCTGAAACATTTACAAAACTCAGCTTAGAGAGCATAGGGCACTTCCACTCATGGGCGTATAAATTGGGAAAACTAAAAATCAGCAAGACACAAGCACCCCAAAGTTTAGGGCTGCTCTGTTGACAAGAACCTCCACTTCGTTACACCTTAAATATCCCAGGAAAGAGAAACATGGATAAAGAAGTTGTGGTCCTTATGTACAATGGAATATCACTCAGCCATGAAATCAACATCATAAGGCTAGTAGCAGCATGATGAGTGGATTTAGTTACGACGATTCTAAGTCAAATAAGTCACACAGAAAAAGACACTTATCATAAGATATCACCTATAGAGGGAATGTAAAAACCGCTGCCCTTGAACTGAATTACAAAACAGAACAGAGTCACACGGTTAGAAAACACACTATGGCTGCCTAACGGGAAAGGTGAGGTGGGGTGATGCATAAAACAAGGGTTTCAAATTAGCTCAGATACCGTTCCATAAACCCAATACGTAATAGACAAGACCTATTCCTTGCTCAGGGAACTGGACTCAACACCCCCTATTCACCGCCCAAGAGTATATCTGACTAGTAAGAATCTTAAAACCTATGTATTGATATCTCTCTGTAAGTGAGTCAAGTGGGTGTAAAGCTGCATAAACACAGCAGTGAAAAGCAGCTAAACCCCATTATAAAACTCAATTAATTTTAAAAACCCGTGAAACAAAGACAGTGAAAGGGAGAGAAATTCTTACAAAATTCGTTCAGGCGCTGTGATGCCACCTGGATTGACCATATCTAGACCCGCAGCTGATTGAGACATAAGGGTGGACACTCTTGGGGCTGAGGGGTTTGGTGAGGTTCGGTGAGCAAACGCAGACGCTTTAAAGTAATACTGCGTGGTACCCATCCCATGGGTCCCAAATCTCCAGGTTCAAGGGCATCTTCCTACATCGAAAACATGCATGAGAAACCCAGAAGATGGTCCACCGAGTGATCGGGAAAGGTTTCTAAAACGCACCTCATTTCTCGTCTCCTTGTGCTCGGGTTCGCCATTCCAGCCGCTTTACTAGCAATCTCCCTTCTTGGAGAATCAGCACCTTTAACCTCCTGTTCCATACAGGTGGCAATTTGAACTGAGGGTGAACGGGAAGACGGGGAACCAATGAGAGACTAGCTCTAGGTGTTGGGACAGGCACAGGCCACTCTATTTTCCCATCAGGAAGAAGAATTAACCACAGGCTCAGTCTGCCGCCCGGAAGCAGAATAGGGCCTAAAGCAATCCTGCGCTTTTGCGGCCAGCTCCCAAGAGAGCGAGTTGAAAAATGGAGCTCAGGGGCAGTGCAATTCACAAACCTGCAGACTTATAAATGATAACTCTCGTCTACAAATATATTGAGGGAAGGCAACAAAGAGGATTTGAAAGCAAGGCAGAATTGCAGGAAACAGATTTCAGGAGGCAGATTCGAATCGCCTTTAAAGCACAGGAAAAGCGGCAAAACCTCGACAATGATGCCCTTGGCCAAAAAGGGCGTATGCGTTTTTTCCTGAATATATTCAGGAAAAAACGCATACGCCCTTTTTGGCCAACCAAGCAACCTGGAAAGGCAAATCAGCGCTACAAAGAAGTCTCGCTTCCCATCGGTCAAAAGGGCCATGCTGAATAAAGTGTCAAAACCAGAAATGCAGGACAGGCCACGGAGAAACGGGAGCCTTGCTACGCTGATGGGCGGGATGTAAATTGCCAACAGCCACTCTGGAGAAGTGTACGGTGTGTCCTGAAACATTTACAAAACTCAGCTTAGAGAGCATAGGGCACTTCCACTCATGGGCGTATAAATTGGGAAAACTAAAAATCAGCAAGACACAAGCACCCCAAAGTTTAGGGCTGCTCTGTTGACAAGAACCTCCACTTCGTTACACCTTAAATATCCCAGGAAAGAGAAAAATGGATAAAGAAGTTGTGGTCCTTATGTACAATGGAATATCACTCAGCCATGAAATCAACGTCATAAGGCTAGTAGCAGCATGATGAGTGGATTTAGGTACGACGATTCTAAGTGAAATAAATCACACAGAAAAAGACACTTATCATAAGATATCACTTATAGAGGGAATGTAAAAACCGCTACTCTTGAACTGAATTACAAAACAGAACAGAGTCACACGGTTAGAAAACACACTATGGCTGCCTAACGGGAAAGGTGAGGTGGGGTGATGCATAAAACAAGGGTTTCAAATTAGCTCAGATACCGTTCCATAAACCCAATACATAATAGACAAGACCTACTCCTTGCTCAGGGAACTGGACTCAACACCCCCTATTCACCGCCCAAGAATATATCTGACTAGTAAGAATCTTAAAACCTATGTATTGATATCTCTCAGTAAGTGAGTCAAGTGGGTGTAAAGCTGCATAAACACAGCAGTGAAAAGCAGCTAAACCCCATTATAAAACTCAATTAATTTTAAAAACCCGTGAAACAAAGACAGTGAAAGGGAGAGAAATTCTTACAAAATTCGTTCAGGGGCTGTGATGCCACCTGGATTGACCATATCTAGACCCGCAGCTGATTGAGACATAAGGGTGGACACTCTTGGGGCTGAGAGGTTTGGTGAGGTTGGGTGAGCAAACGCAGACGCTTTAAAGTAATACTGCGTGGTACCCATCCCATGGGTCCCAAATCTCCAGGTTCAAGGGCATTTTCCTATATCGAAAACATGCATGAGAAACCCAGAAGATGGTCCACCGAGTGATCGGGAAAGGTTTCTAAAACGCACCTCATTTCTCATCTCCTTGTGCTCGGGTTCGCCATTCCAGCCGCTTTACTAGCAATCTCCCTCCTTGGAGAATCAGCACCTTTAACCTCCTGTTCCATACAGGTGGCAATTTGTCCTGAGGGTGAACGGGAAGACGGGGAACCAATGTGAGACTAGCTCTAGGTGTTGGGACAGGCACAGGTCACTCTATTTTCCCATCAGGAAGAAGAATTAACCACAGGCTCAGTCTGCCGCCCGGAAGCAGAATAGGGCCTAAAGCAATCCTGCGCTTTTGCGGCCAGCTCCCAAGAGAGCGAGTTGAAAAATGGAGCTCAGGGGCACTGCAATTCACAAACCTGCAGACTTATAAATGATAACTCTCGTCTACAAATATATTGAGGGAAGGCAACAAAGAGGATTTGAAAGCAAGGCAGAATTGCAGGAAACAGATTTCAGGAGGCAGATTCGAATCGCCTTTAAAGCACAGGAAAAGCGGCAAAACCTCGACAATGATGCCCTTGGCCAAAAAGGGCGTATGCGTTTTTTCCTGAATATATTCAGGAAAAAACGCATACGCCCTTTTTGGCCAACCAAGCAACCTGGAAAGGCAAATCAGCGCTACAAAGAAGTCTCGCTTCCCATCGGTCAAAAGGGCCATGCTGAATAAAGTGTCAAATCCAGAAATGCAGGACAGGCCACGGAGAAACGGGAGCCTTGCTACGCTGATGGGCGGGATGTAAATTGCCAACAGCCACTCTGGAGAAGTGTACGGTGTGTCCTGAAACATTTACAAAACTCAGCTTAGAGAGCATAGGGCACTTCCACTCATGGGCGTATAAATTGGGAAAACTAAAAATCAGCAAGACACAAGCACCCCAAAGTTTAGGGCTGCTCTGTTGACAAGAACCTCCACTTCGTTACACCTTAAATATCCCAGGAAAGAGAAACATGGATAAAGAAGTTGTGGTCCTTATGTACAATGGAATATCACTCAGCCATGAAATCAACATCATAAGGCTAGTAGCAGCATGATGAGTGGATTTAGTTACGACGATTCTAAGTCAAATAAGTCACACAGAAAAAGACACTTATCATAAGATATCACCTATAGAGGGAATGTAAAAACCGCTGCCCTTGAACTGAATTACAAAACAGAACAGAGTCACACGGTTAGAAAACACACTATGGCTGCCTAACGGCAAAGGTGAGGTGGGGTGATGCATAAAACAAGGGTTTCAAATTAGCTCAGATACCGTTCCATAAACCCAATACGTAATAGACAAGACCTATTCCTTGCTCAGGGAACTGGACTCAACACCCCCTATTCACCGCCCAAGAGTATATCTGACTAGTAAGAATCTTAAAACCTATGTATTGATATCTCTCTGTAAGTGAGTCAAGTGGGTGTAAAGCTGCATAAACACAGCAGTGAAAAGCAGCTAAACCCCATTATAAAACTCAATTAATTTTAAAAACCCGTGAAACAAAGACAGTGAAAGGGAGAGAAATTCTTACAAAATTCGTTCAGGCGCTGTGATGCCACCTGGATTGACCATATCTAGACCCGCAGCTGATTGAGACATAAGGGTGGACACTCTTGGGGCTGAGGGGTTTGGTGAGGTTCGGTGAGCAAACGCAGACGCTTTAAAGTAATACTGCGTGGTACCCATCCCATGGGTCCCAAATCTCCAGGTTCAAGGGCATCTTCCTACATCGAAAACATGCATGAGAAACCCAGAAGATGGTCCACCGAGTGATCGGGAAAGGTTTCTAAAACGCACCTCATTTCTCGTCTCCTTGTGCTCGGGTTCGCCATTCCAGCCGCTTTACTAGCAATCTCCCTTCTTGGAGAATCAGCACCTTTAACCTCCTGTTCCATACAGGTGGCAATTTGAACTGAGGGTGAACGGGAAGACGGGGAACCAATGAGAGACTAGCTCTAGGTGTTGGGACAGGCACAGGCCACTCTATTTTCCCATCAGGAAGAAGAATTAACCACAGGCTCAGTCTGCCGCCCGGAAGCAGAATAGGGCCTAAAGCAATCCTGCGCTTTTGCGGCCAGCTCCCAAGAGAGCGAGTTGAAAAATGGAGCTCAGGGGCACTGCAATTCACAAACCTGCAGACTTATAAATGATAACTCTCGTCTACAAATATATTGAGGGAAGGCAACAAAGAGGATTTGAAAGCAAGGCAGAATTGCAGGAAACAGATTTCAGGAGGCAGATTCGAATCGCCTTTAAAGCACAGGAAAAGCGGCAAAACCTCGACAATGATGCCCTTGGCCAAAAAGGGCGTATGCGTTTTTTCCTGAATATATTCAGGAAAAAACGCATACGCCCTTTTTGGCCAACCAAGCAACCTGGAAAGGCAAATCAGCGCTACAAAGAAGTCTCGCTTCCCATCGGTCAAAAGGGCCATGCTGAATAAAGTGTCAAAACCAGAAATGCAGGACAGGCCACGGAGAAACGGGAGCCTTGCTACGCTGATGGGCGGGATGTAAATTGCCAACAGCCACTCTGGAGAAGTGTACGGTGTGTCCTGAAACATTTACAAAACTCAGCTTAGAGAGCATAGGGCACTTCCACTCATGGGCGTATAAATTGGGAAAACTAAAAATCAGCAAGACACAAGCACCCCAAAGTTTAGGGCTGCTCTGTTGACAAGAACCTCCACTTCGTTACACCTTAAATATCCCAGGAAAGAGAAAAATGGATAAAGAAGTTGTGGTCCTTATGTACAATGGAATATCACTCAGCCATGAAATCAACGTCATAAGGCTAGTAGCAGCATGATGAGTGGATTTAGGTACGACGATTCTAATTGAAATAAATCACACAGAAAAAGACACTTATCATAAGATATCACTTATAGAGGGAATGTAAAAACCGCTACTCTTGAACTGAATTACAAAACAGAACAGAGTCACACGGTTAGAAAACACACTATGGCTGCCTAACGGGAAAGGTGAGGTGGGGTGATGCATAAAACAAGGGTTTCAAATTAGCTCAGATACCGTTCCATAAACCCAATACGTAATAGACAAGACCTACTCCTTGCTCAGGGAACTGGACTCAACACCCCCTATTCACCGCCCAAGAGTATATCTGACTAGTAAGAATCTTAAAACCTATGTATTGATATCTCTCTGTAAGTGAGTCAAGTGGGTGTAAAGCTGCATAAACACAGCAGTGAAAAGCAGCTAAACCCCATTATAAAACTCAATTAATTTTAAAAACCCGTGAAACAAAGACAGTGAAAGGGAGAGAAATTCTTACAAAATTCGTTCAGGCGCTGTGATGCCACCTGGATTGACCATATCTAGACCCGCAGCTGATTGAGACATAAGGGTGGACACTCTTGGGGCTGAGGGGTTTGGTGAGGTTCGGTGAGCAAACGCAGACGCTTTAAAGTAATACTGCGTGGTACCCATCCCATGGGTCCCAAATCTCCAGGTTCAAGGGCATCTTCCTACATCGAAAACATGCATGAGAAACCCAGAAGATGGTCCACCGAGTGATCGGGAAAGGTTTCTAAAACGCACCTCATTTCTCGTCTCCTTGTGCTCGGGTTCGCCATTCCAGCCGCTTTACTAGCAATCTCCCTCCTTGGAGAATCAGCACCTTTAACCTCCTGTTCCATACAGGTGGCAATTTGAACTGAGGGTGAACGGGAAGACGGGGAACAAATGAGAGACTAGCTCTAGGTGTTGGGACAGGCACAGGTCACTCTATTTTCCCATCAGGAAGAAGAATTAACCACAGGCTCAGTCTGCCGCCCGGAAGCAGAATAGGGCCTAAAGCAATCCTGCGCTTTTGCGGCCAGCTCCCAAGAGAGGGAGTTGAAAAATGGAGCTCAGGGGCACTGCAATTCACAAACCTGCAGACTTATAAATGATAACTCTCGTCTACAAATATATTCAGGGAAGGCAACAAAGAGGATTTGAAAGCAAGGCAGAATTGCAGGAAACAGATTTCAGGAGGCAGATTCGAATCGCCTTTAAAGCACAGGAAAAGCGGCAAAACCTCGACAATGATGCCCTTGGCCAAAAAGGGCGTATGCGTTTTTTCCTGAATATATTCAGGAAAAAACGCATACGCCCTGTTTGGCCAACCAAGCAACCTGGAAAGGCAAATCAGCGCTACAAAGAAGTCTCGCTTCCCATCGGTCAAAAGGGCCATGCTGAATAAAGTGTCAAAACCAGAAATGCAGGACAGGCCACGGAGAAACGGGAGCCTTGCTACGCTGATGGGCGGGATGTAAATTGCCAACAGCCACTCTGGAGAAGTGTACGGTGTGTCCTGAAACATTTACAAAACTCAGCTTAGAGAGCATAGGGCACTTCCACTCATGGGCGTATAAATTGGGAAAACTAAAAATCAGCAAGACACAAGCACCCCAAAGTTTAGGGCTGCTCTGTTGACAAGAACCTCCACTTCGTTACACCTTAAATATCCCAGGAAAGAGAAAAATGGATAAAGAAGTTGTGGTCCTTATGTACAATGGAATATCACTCAGCCATGAAATCAACGTCATAAGGCTAGTAGCAGCATGATGAGTGGATTTAGGTACGACGATTCTAAGTGCAATAAGTCACACAGAAAAAGACACTTATCATAAGATATCACTTATAGAGGGAATGTAAAAACCGCTGCCCTTGAACTGAATTACAAAACAGAACAGAGTCACACGGTGAGAAAACACACTATGGCTGCCAAACGGGAAAGGTGAGGTGGGGTGATGCATAAAACAAGGGTTTCAAATTAGCTCAGATACCGTTCCATAAACCCAATACGTAATAGACAAGACCTACTCCTTGCTCAGGGAACTGGACTCAACACCCCCTATTCACCGCCCAGGAGTATATCTGACTAGTAAGAATCTTAAAACCTATGTATTGATATCTCTCTGTAAGTGAGTCAAGTGGGTGTAAAGCTGCATAAACACAGCAGTGAAAAGCAGCTAAACCCCATTATAAAACTCAATTAATTTTAAAAACCCGTGAAACAAAGACAGTGAAAGGGAGAGAAATTCTTACAAAATTCGTTCAGGCGCTGTGATGCCACCTGGATTGACCATATCTAGACCCGCAGCTGATTGAGACATAAGGGTGGACACTCTTGGGGCTGAGGGGTTTGGTGAGGTTCGGTGAGCAAACGCAGACGCTTTAAAGTAATACTGCGTGGTACCCATCCCATGGGTCCCAAATCTCCAGGTTCAAGGGCATCTTCCTACATCGAAAACATGCATGAGAAACCCAGAAGATGGTCCACCGAGTGATCGGGAAAGGTTTCTAAAAGGCACCTCATTTCTCATCACCTTGTGCTCGGGTTCGCCATTCCAGCCGCTTTACTAGCAATCTCCCTCCTTGGAGAATCAGCACCTTTAACCTCCTGTTCCATACAGGTTGCAATTTGTCCTGAGGGTGAACGGGAAGAGGGGGAACCAATGAGAGACTAGCTCTAGGTGTTGGGACAGGCACAGGTCACTCTATTTTCCCATCAGGAAGAAGAATTAACCACAGGCTCAGTCTGCCGCCCGGAAGCAGAATAGGGCCTAAAGCAATCCTGCGCTTTTGCGGCCAGCTCCCAAGAGAGCGAGTTGAAAAATGGAGCTCAGGGGCACTGCAATTCACAAACCTGCAGACTTATAAATGATAACTCTCGTCTACAAATATATTGAGGGAAGGCAACAAAGAGGATTTGAAAGCAAGGCAGAATTGCAGGAAACAGATTTCAGGAGGCAGATTCGAATCGCCTTTAAAGCACAGGAAAAGCGGCAAAACCTCGACAATGATGCCCTTGGCCAAAAAGGGCGTATGCGTTTTTTCCTGAATATATTCAGGAAAAAACGCATACGCCCTTTTTGGCCAACCAAGCAACCTGGAAAGGCAAATCAGCGCTACAAAGAAGTCTCGCTTCCCATCGGTCAAAAGGGCCATGCTGAATAAAGTGTCAAAACCAGAAATGCAGGACAGGCCACGGAGAAACGGGAGCCTTGCTACGCTGATGGGCGGGATGTAAATTGCCAACAGCCACTCTGGAGAAGTGTACGGTGTGTCCTGAAACATTTACAAAACTCAGCTTAAAGAGCATAGGGCACTTCCACTCATGGGCGTATAAATTGGGAAAACTAAAAATCAGCAAGACACAAGCACCCCAAAGTTTAGGGCTGCTCTGTTGACAAGAACCTCCACTTCGTTACACCTTAAATATCCCAGGAAAGAGAAAAATGGATAAAGAAGTTGTGGTCCTTATGTACAATGGAATATCACTCAGCCATGAAATCAACGTCATAAGGCTAGTAGCAGCATGATGAGTGGATTTAGGTACGACGATTCTAAGTGAAATAAGTCACACAGAAAAAGACACTTATCATAAGATATCACTTATACAGGGAATGTAAAAACCGCTACCCTTGAACTGAATTACAAAACAGAACAGAGTCACACGGTTAGAAAACACACTATGGCTGCCTAACCGGAAAGGTGAGGTGGGGTGATGCATAAAACAAGGGTTTCAAATTAGCTCAGATACCGTTCCATAAACCCAATATGTAATAGACAAGACCTACTCCTTGCTCAGGGAACTGGACTCAACACCCCCTATTCACCGCCCAAGAGTATATCTGACTAGTAAGAATCTTAAAACTTATGTATTGATATCTCTCTGTAAGTGAGTCAAGTGGGTGTAAAGCTGCATAAACACAGCAGTGAAAAGCAGCTAAACCCCATTATAAAACTCAATTAATTTTAAATCCCCGTGAAACAAAGACAGTGAAAGAGAGAGAAATTCTTACAAAATTCGTTCAGGGGCTGTGATGCCACCTGGATTGACCATATCTAGACCCGCAGCTGATTGAGACATAAGGGTGGACACTCTTGGGGCTGAGAGGTTTGGTTAGGTTGGGTGAGCAAACGCAGACGCTTTAAAGTAATACTGCGTGGTACCCATCCCATGGGTCCCAAATCTCCAGGTTCAAGGGCATCTTCCTACATCGAAAACATGCATGAGAAACCCAGAAGATGGTCCACCGAGTGATCGGGAAAGGTTTCTAAAAGGCACCTCATTTCTCATCTCCTTGTGCTCGGGTTCGCCATTCCAGCCGCTTTACTAGCAATCTCCCTCCTTGGAGAATCAGCACCTTTAACCTCCTGTTCCATACAGGTGGCAATTTGAACTGAGGGTGAACGGGAAGACGGGGAACCAATGAGAGACTAGCTCTAGGTGTTGGGACAGGCACAGGTCACTCTATTTTCCCATCAGGAAGAAGAATTAACCACAGGCTCAGTCTGCCGCCCGGAAGCAGAATAGGGCCTAAAGCAATCCTGCGCTTTTGCGGCCAGCTCCCAAGAGAGGGAGTTGAAAAATGGAGCTCAGGGGCACTGCAATTCACAAACCTGCAGACTTATAAATGATAACTCTCGTCTACAAATATATTCAGGGAAGGCAACAAAGAGGATTTGAAAGCAAGGCAGAATTGCAGGAAACAGATTTCAGGAGGCAGATTCGAATCGCCTTTAAAGCACAGGAAAAGCGGCAAAACCTCGACAATGATGCCCTTGGCCAAAAAGGGCGTATGCGTTTTTTCCTGAATATATTCAGGAAAAAACGCATACGCCCTGTTTGGCCAACCAAGCAACCTGGAAAGGCAAATCAGCGCTACAAAGAAGTCTCGCTTCCCATCGGTCAAAAGGGCCATGCTGAATAAAGTGTCAAAACCAGAAATGCAGGACAGGCCACGGAGAAACGGGAGCCTTGCTACGCTGATGGGCGGGATGTAAATTGCCAACAGCCACTCTGGAGAAGTGTACGGTGTGTCCTGAAACATTTACAAAACTCAGCTTAGAGAGCATAGGGCACTTCCACTCATGGGCGTATAAATTGGGAAAACTAAAAATCAGCAAGACACAAGCACCCCAAAGTTTAGGGCTGCTCTGTTGACAAGAACCTCCACTTCGTTACACCTTAAATATCCCAGGAAAGAGAAAAATGGATAAAGAAGTTGTGGTCCTTATGTACAATGGAATATCACTCAGCCATGAAATCAACGTCATAAGGCTAGTAGCAGCATGATGAGTGGATTTAGGTACGACGATTCTAAGTCAAATAAGTCACACAGAAAAAGACACTTATCATAAGATATCACCTATAGAGGGAATGTAAAAACCGCTGCCCTTGAACTGAATTACAAAACAGAACAGAGTCACACGGTTAGAAAACACACTATGGCTGCCTAACGGCAAAGGTGAGGTGGGGTGATGCATAAAACAAGGGTTTCAAATTAGCTCAGATACCGTTCCATAAACCCAATATGTAATAGACAAGACCTACTCCTTGCTCAGGGAACTGGACTCAACACCCCCTATTCACCGCCCAAGAATATATCTGACTAGTAAGAATCTTAAAACTTATGTATTGATATCTCTCTGTAAGTGAGTCAAGTGGGTGTAAAGCTGCATAAACACAGCAGTGAAAAGCAGCTAAACCCCATTATAAAACTCAATTAATTTTAAAAACCCGTGAAACAAAGACAGTGAAAGGGAGAGAAATTCTTACAAAATTCGTTCAGGCGCTGTGATGCCACCTGGATTGACCATATCTAGACCCGCAGCTGATTGAGACATAAGGGTGGACACTCTTGGGGCTGAGGGGTTTGGTGAGGTTCGGTGAGCAAACGCAGACGCTTTAAAGTAATACTGCGTGGTACCCATCCCATGGGTCCCAAATCTCCAGGTTCAAGGGCATCTTCCTACATCGAAAACATGCATGAGAAACCCAGAAGATGGTCCACCGAGTGATCGGGAAAGGTTTCTAAAACGCACCTCATTTCTCGTCTCCTTGTGCTCGGGTTCGCCATTCCAGCCGCTTTACTAGCAATCTCCCTCCTTGGAGAATCAGCACCTTTAACCTCCTGTTCCATACAGGTGGCAATTTGAACTGAGGGTGAACGGGAAGACGGGGAACAAATGAGAGACTAGCTCTAGGTGTTGGGACAGGCACAGGTCACTCTATTTTCCCATCAGGAAGAAGAATTAACCACAGGCTCAGTCTGCCGCCCGGAAGCAGAATAGGGCCTAAAGCAATCCTGCGCTTTTGCGGCCAGCTCCCAAGAGAGGGAGTTGAAAAATGGAGCTCAGGGGCACTGCAATTCACAAACCTGCAGACTTATAAATGATAACTCTCGTCTACAAATATATTCAGGGAAGGCAACAAAGAGGATTTGAAAGCAAGGCAGAATTGCAGGAAACAGATTTCAGGAGGCAGATTCGAATCGCCTTTAAAGCACAGGAAAAGCGGCAAAACCTCGACAATGATGCCCTTGGCCAAAAAGGGCGTATGCGTTTTTTCCTGAATATATTCAGGAAAAAACGCATACGCCCTGTTTGGCCAACCAAGCAACCTGGAAAGGCAAATCAGCGCTACAAAGAAGTCTCGCTTCCCATCGGTCAAAAGGGCCATGCTGAATAAAGTGTCAAAACCAGAAATGCAGGACAGGCCACGGAGAAACGGGAGCCTTGCTACGCTGATGGGCGGGATGTAAATTGCCAACAGCCACTCTGGAGAAGTGTACGGTGTGTCCTGAAACATTTACAAAACTCAGCTTAGAGAGCATAGGGCACTTCCACTCATGGGCGTATAAATTGGGAAAACTAAAAATCAGCAAGACACAAGCACCCCAAAGTTTAGGGCTGCTCTGTTGACAAGAACCTCCACTTCGTTACACCTTAAATATCCCAGGAAAGAGAAAAATGGATAAAGAAGTTGTGGTCCTTATGTACAATGGAATATCACTCAGCCATGAAATCAACGTCATAAGGCTAGTAGCAGCATGATGAGTGGATTTAGGTACGACGATTCTAAGTGCAATAAGTCACACAGAAAAAGACACTTATCATAAGATATCACTTATAGAGGGAATGTAAAAACCGCTGCCCTTGAACTGAATTACAAAACAGAACAGAGTCACACGGTGAGAAAACACACTATGGCTGCCAAACGGGAAAGGTGAGGTGGGGTGATGCATAAAACAAGGGTTTCAAATTAGCTCAGATACCGTTCCATAAACCCAATACGTAATAGACAAGACCTACTCCTTGCTCAGGGAACTGGACTCAACACCCCCTATTCACCGCCCAGGAGTATATCTGACTAGTAAGAATCTTAAAACCTATGTATTGATATCTCTCTGTAAGTGAGTCAAGTGGGTGTAAAGCTGCATAAACACAGCAGTGAAAAGCAGCTAAACCCCATTATAAAACTCAATTAATTTTAAAAACCCGTGAAACAAAGACAGTGAAAGGGAGAGAAATTCTTACAAAATTCGTTCAGGCGCTGTGATGCCACCTGGATTGACCATATCTAGACCCGCAGCTGATTGAGACATAAGGGTGGACACTCTTGGGGCTGAGGGGTTTGGTGAGGTTCGGTGAGCAAACGCAGACGCTTTAAAGTAATACTGCGTGGTACCCATCCCATGGGTCCCAAATCTCCAGGTTCAAGGGCATCTTCCTACATCGAAAACATGCATGAGAAACCCAGAAGATGGTCCACCGAGTGATCGGGAAAGGTTTCTAAAAGGCACCTCATTTCTCATCACCTTGTGCTCGGGTTCGCCATTCCAGCCGCTTTACTAGCAATCTCCCTCCTTGGAGAATCAGCACCTTTAACCTCCTGTTCCATACAGGTTGCAATTTGTCCTGAGGGTGAACGGGAAGAGGGGGAACCAATGAGAGACTAGCTCTAGGTGTTGGGACAGGCACAGGTCACTCTATTTTCCCATCAGGAAGAAGAATTAACCACAGGCTCAGTCTGCCGCCCGGAAGCAGAATAGGGCCTAAAGCAATCCTGCGCTTTTGCGGCCAGCTCCCAAGAGAGCGAGTTGAAAAATGGAGCTCAGGGGCACTGCAATTCACAAACCTGCAGACTTATAAATGATAACTCTCGTCTACAAATATATTGAGGGAAGGCAACAAAGAGGATTTGAAAGCAAGGCAGAATTGCAGGAAACAGATTTCAGGAGGCAGATTCGAATCGCCTTTAAAGCACAGGAAAAGCGGCAAAACCTCGACAATGATGCCCTTGGCCAAAAAGGGCGTATGCGTTTTTTCCTGAATATATTCAGGAAAAAACGCATACGCCCTTTTTGGCCAACCAAGCAACCTGGAAAGGCAAATCAGCGCTACAAAGAAGTCTCGCTTCCCATCGGTCAAAAGGGCCATGCTGAATAAAGTGTCAAAACCAGAAATGCAGGACAGGCCACGGAGAAACGGGAGCCTTGCTACGCTGATGGGCGGGATGTAAATTGCCAACAGCCACTCTGGAGAAGTGTACGGTGTGTCCTGAAACATTTACAAAACTCAGCTTAAAGAGCATAGGGCACTTCCACTCATGGGCGTATAAATTGGGAAAACTAAAAATCAGCAAGACACAAGCACCCCAAAGTTTAGGGCTGCTCTGTTGACAAGAACCTCCACTTCGTTACACCTTAAATATCCCAGGAAAGAGAAAAATGGATAAAGAAGTTGTGGTCCTTATGTACAATGGAATATCACTCAGCCATGAAATCAACGTCATAAGGCTAGTAGCAGCATGATGAGTGGATTTAGGTACGACGATTCTAAGTGAAATAAGTCACACAGAAAAAGACACTTATCATAAGATATCACTTATACAGGGAATGTAAAAACCGCTACCCTTGAACTGAATTACAAAACAGAACAGAGTCACACGGTTAGAAAACACACTATGGCTGCCTAACCGGAAAGGTGAGGTGGGGTGATGCATAAAACAAGGGTTTCAAATTAGCTCAGATACCGTTCCATAAACCCAATATGTAATAGACAAGACCTACTCCTTGCTCAGGGAACTGGACTCAACACCCCCTATTCACCGCCCAAGAGTATATCTGACTAGTAAGAATCTTAAAACTTATGTATTGATATCTCTCTGTAAGTGAGTCAAGTGGGTGTAAAGCTGCATAAACACAGCAGTGAAAAGCAGCTAAACCCCATTATAAAACTCAATTAATTTTAAATCCCCGTGAAACAAAGACAGTGAAAGAGAGAGAAATTCTTACAAAATTCGTTCAGGGGCTGTGATGCCACCTGGATTGACCATATCTAGACCCGCAGCTGATTGAGACATAAGGGTGGACACTCTTGGGGCTGAGAGGTTTGGTTAGGTTGGGTGAGCAAACGCAGACGCTTTAAAGTAATACTGCGTGGTACCCATCCCATGGGTCCCAAATCTCCAGGTTCAAGGGCATCTTCCTACATCGAAAACATGCATGAGAAACCCAGAAGATGGTCCACCGAGTGATCGGGAAAGGTTTCTAAAAGGCACCTCATTTCTCATCTCCTTGTGCTCGGGTTCGCCATTCCAGCCGCTTTACTAGCAATCTCCCTCCTTGGAGAATCAGCACCTTTAACCTCCTGTTCCATACAGGTGGCAATTTGAACTGAGGGTGAACGGGAAGACGGGGAACCAATGAGAGACTAGCTCTAGGTGTTGGGACAGGCACAGGTCACTCTATTTTCCCATCAGGAAGAAGAATTAACCACAGGCTCAGTCTGCCGCCCGGAAGCAGAATAGGGCCTAAAGCAATCCTGCGCTTTTGCGGCCAGCTCCCAAGAGAGCGAGTTGAAAAATGGAGCTCAGGGGCACTGCAATTCACAAACCTGCAGACTTATAAATGATAACTCTCGTCTACAAATATATTGAGGGAAGGCAACAAAGAGGATTTGAAAGCAAGGCAGAATTGCAGGAAACAGATTTCAGGAGGCAGATTCGAATCGCCTTTAAAGCACAGGAAAAGCGGCAAAACCTCGACAATGATGCCCTTGGCCAAAAAGGGCGTATGCGTTTTTTCCTGAATATATTCAGGAAAAAACGCATACGCCCTTTTTGGCCAACCAAGCAACCTGGAAAGGCAAATCAGCGCTACAAAGAAGTCTCGCTTCCCATCGGTCAAAAGGGCCATGCTGAATAAAGTGTCAAAACCAGAAATGCAGGACAGGCCACGGAGAAACGGGAGCCTTGCTACGCTGATGGGCGGGATGTAAATTGCCAACAGCCACTCTGGAGAAGTGTACGGTGTGTCCTGAAACATTTACAAAACTCAGCTTAGAGAGCATAGGGCACTTCCACTCATGGGCGTATAAATTGGGAAAACTAAAAATCAGCAAGACACAAGCACCCCAAAGTTTAGGGCTGCTCTGTTGACAAGAACCTCCACTTCGTTACACCTTAAATATCCCAGGAAAGAGAAAAATGGATAAAGAAGTTGTGGTCCTTATGTACAATGGAATATCACTCAGCCATGAAATCAACGTCATAAGGCTAGTAGCAGCATGATGAGTGGATGTAGGTACGACGATTCTAAGTGCAATAAGTCACACAGAAAAAGACACTTATCATAAGATATCACTTATAGAGGGAATGTAAAAACCGCTGCCCTTGAACTGAATTACAAAACAGAACAGAGTCACACGGTGAGAAAACACACTATGGCTGCCTAACGGCAAAGGTGAGGTGGGGTGATGCATAAAACAAGGGTTTCAAATTAGCTCAGATACCGTTCCATAAACCCAATACGTAATAGACAAGACCTACTCCTTGCTCAGGGAACTGGACTCAACACCCCCTATTCACCGCCCAGGAGTATATCTGACTAGTAAGAATCTTAAAACCTATGTATTGATATCTCTCTGTAAGTGAGTCAAGTGGGTGTAAAGCTGCATAAACACAGCAGTGAAAAGCAGCTAAACCCCATTATAAAACTCAATTAATTTTAAAAACCCGTGAAACAAAGACAGTGAAAGGGAGAGAAATTCTTACAAAATTCGTTCAGGCGCTGTGATGCCACCTGGATTGACCATATCTAGACCCGCAGCTGATTGAGACATAAGGGTGGACACTCTTGGGGCTGAGGGGTTTGGTGAGGTTCGGTGAGCAAACGCAGACGCTTTAAAGTAATACTGCGTGGTACCCATCCCATGGGTCCCAAATCTCCAGGTTCAAGGGCATCTTCCTACATCGAAAACATGCATGAGAAACCCAGAAGATGGTCCACCGAGTGATCGGGAAAGGTTTCTAAAAGGCACCTCATTTCTCATCACCTTGTGCTCGGGTTCGCCATTCCAGCCGCTTTACTAGCAATCTCCCTCCTTGGAGAATCAGCACCTTTAACCTCCTGTTCCATACAGGTTGCAATTTGTCCTGAGGGTGAACGGGAAGAGGGGGAACCAATGAGAGACTAGCTCTAGGTGTTGGGACAGGCACAGGTCACTCTATTTTCCCATCAGGAAGAAGAATTAACCACAGGCTCAGTCTGCCGCCCGGAAGCAGAATAGGGCCTAAAGCAATCCTGCGCTTTTGCGGCCAGCTCCCAAGAGAGCGAGTTGAAAAATGGAGCTCAGGGGCACTGCAATTCACAAACCTGCAGAGTTATAAATGATAACTCTCGTCTACAAATATATTGAGGGAAGGCAACAAAGAGGATTTGAAAGCAAGGCAGAATTGCAGGAAACAGATTTCAGGAGGCAGATTCGAATCGCCTTTAAAGCACAGGAAAAGCGGCAAAACCTCGACAATGATGCCCTTGGCCAAAAAGGGCGTATGCGTTTTTTCCTGAATATATTCAGGAAAAAACGCATACGCCCTTTTTGGCCAACCAAGCAACCTGGAAAGGCAAATCAGCGCTACAAAGAAGTCTCGCTTCCCATCGGTCAAAAGGGCCATGCTGAATAAAGTGTCAAAACCAGAAATGCAGGACAGGCCACGGAGAAACGGGAGCCTTGCTACGCTGATGGGCGGGATGTAAATTGCCAACAGCCACTCTGGAGAAGTGTACGGTGTGTCCTGAAACATTTACAAAACTCAGCTTAAAGAGCATAGGGCACTTCCACTCATGGGCGTATAAATTGGGAAAACTAAAAATCAGCAAGACACAAGCACCCCAAAGTTTAGGGCTGCTCTGTTGACAAGAACCTCCACTACGTTACACCTTAAATATCCCAGGAAAGAGAAAAATGGATAAAGAAGTTGTGGTCCTTATGTACAATGGAATATCACTCAGCCATGAAATCAACGTCATAAGGCTAGTAGCAGCATGATGAGTGGATTTAGGTACGACGATTCTAAGTGAAATAAGTCACACAGAAAAAGACACTTATCATAAGATATCACTTATACAGGGAATGTAAAAACCGCTACCCTTGAACTGAATTACAAAACAGAACAGAGTCACACGGTTAGAAAACACACTATGGCTGCCTAACCGGAAAGGTGAGGTGGGGTGATGCATAAAACAAGGGTTTCAAATTAGCTCAGATACCGTTCCATAAACCCAATATGTAATAGACAAGACCTACTCCTTGCTCAGGGAACTGGACTCAACACCCCCTATTCACCGCCCAAGAGTATATCTGACTAGTAAGAATCTTAAAACTTATGTATTGATATCTCTCTGTAAGTGAGTCAAGTGGGTGTAAAGCTGCATAAACACAGCAGTGAAAAGCAGCTAAACCCCATTATAAAACTCAATTAATTTTAAATCCCCGTGAAACAAAGACAGTGAAAGAGAGAGAAATTCTTACAAAATTCGTTCAGGGGCTGTGATGCCACCTGGATTGACCATATCTAGACCCGCAGCTGATTGAGACATAAGGGTGGACACTCTTGGGGCTGAGAGGTTTGGTTAGGTTGGGTGAGCAAACGCAGACGCTTTAAAGTAATACTGCGTGGTACCCATCCCATGGGTCCCAAATCTCCAGGTTCAAGGGCATCTTCCTACATCGAAAACATGCATGAGAAACCCAGAAGATGGTCCACCGAGTGATCGGGAAAGGTTTCTAAAAGGCACCTCATTTCTCATCTCCTTGTGCTCGGGTTCGCCATTCCAGCCGCTTTACTAGCAATCTCCCTCCTTGGAGAATCAGCACCTTTAACCTCCTGTTCCATACAGGTGGCAATTTGAACTGAGGGTGAACGGGAAGACGGGGAACCAATGAGAGACTAGCTCTAGGTGTTGGGACAGGCACAGGTCACTCTATTTTCCCATCAGGAAGAAGAATTAACCACAGGCTCAGTCTGCCGCCCGGAAGCAGAATAGGGCCTAAAGCAATCCTGCGCTTTTGCGGCCAGCTCCCAAGAGAGCGAGTTGAAAAATGGAGCTCAGGGGCACTGCAATTCACAAACCTGCAGACTTATAAATGATAACTCTCGTCTACAAATATATTGAGGGAAGGCAACAAAGAGGATTTGAAAGCAAGGCAGAATTGCAGGAAACAGATTTCAGGAGGCAGATTCGAATCGCCTTTAAAGCACAGGAAAAGCGGCAAAACCTCGACAATGATGCCCTTGGCCAAAAAGGGCGTATGCGTTTTTTCCTGAATATATTCAGGAAAAAACGCATACGCCCTTTTTGGCCAACCAAGCAACCTGGAAAGGCAAATCAGCGCTACAAAGAAGTCTCGCTTCCCATCGGTCAAAAGGGCCATGCTGAATAAAGTGTCAAAACCAGAAATGCAGGACAGGCCACGGAGAAACGGGAGCCTTGCTACGCTGATGGGCGGGATGTAAATTGCCAACAGCCACTCTGGAGAAGTGTACGGTGTGTCCTGAAACATTTACAAAACTCAGCTTAGAGAGCATAGGGCACTTCCACTCATGGGCGTATAAATTGGGAAAACTAAAAATCAGCAAGACACAAGCACCCCAAAGTTTAGGGCTGCTCTGTTGACAAGAACCTCCACTTCGTTACACCTTAAATATCCCAGGAAAGAGAAAAATGGATAAAGAAGTTGTGGTCCTTATGTACAATGGAATATCACTCAGCCATGAAATCAACGTCATAAGGCTAGTAGCAGCATGATGAGTGGATTTAGGTACGACGATTCTAAGTCAAATAAGTCACACAGAAAAAGACACTTATCATAAGATATCACCTATAGAGGGAATGTAAAAACCGCTGCCCTTGAACTGAATTACAAAACAGAACAGAGTCACACGGTTAGAAAACACACTATGGCTGCCTAACGGCAAAGGTGAGGTGGGGTGATGCATAAAACAAGGGTTTCAAATTAGCTCAGATACCGTTCCATAAACCCAATATGTAATAGACAAGACCTACTCCTTGCTCAGGGAACTGGACTCAACACCCCCTATTCACCGCCCAAGAATATATCTGACTAGTAAGAATCTTAAAACTTATGTATTGATATCTCTCTGTAAGTGAGTCAAGTGGGTGTAAAGCTGCATAAACACAGCAGTGAAAAGCAGCTAAACCCCATTATAAAACTCAATTAATTTTAAAAACCCGTGAAACAAAGACAGTGAAAGGGAGAGAAATTCTTACAAAATTCGTTCAGGCGCTGTGATGCCACCTGGATTGACCATATCTAGACCCGCAGCTGATTGAGACATAAGGGTGGACACTCTTGGGGCTGAGGGGTTTGGTGAGGTTCGGTGAGCAAACGCAGACGCTTTAAAGTAATACTGCGTGGTACCCATCCCATGGGTCCCAAATCTCCAGGTTCAAGGGCATCTTCCTACATCGAAAATATGCATGAGAAACCCAGAAGATGGTCCACCGAGTGATCGGGAAAGGTTTCTAAAACGCACCTCATTTCTCGTCTCCTTGTGCTCGGGTTCGCCATTCCAGCCGCTTTACTAGCAATCTCCCTCCTTGGAGAATCAGCACCTTTAACCTCCTGTTCCATACAGGTGGCAATTTGAACTGAGGGTGAACGGGAAGAGGGGGAACCAATGAGAGACTAGCTCTAGGTGTTGGGACAGGCACAGGTCACTCTATTTTCCCATCAGGAAGAAGAATTAACCACAGGCTCAGTCTGCCGCCCGGAAGCAGAATAGGGCCTAAAGCAATCCTGCGCTTTTGCGGCCAGCTCCCAAGAGAGCGAGTTGAAAAATGGAGCTCAGGGGCACTGCAATTCACAAACCTGCAGACTTATAAATGATAACTCTCGTCTACAAATATATTGAGGGAAGGCAACAAAGAGGATTTGAAAGCAAGGCAGAATTGCAGGAAACAGATTTCAGGAGGCAGATTCGAATCGCCTTTAAAGCACAGGAAAAGCGGCAAAACCTCGACAATGATGCCCTTGGCCAAACAGGGCGTATGCGTTTTTTCCTGAATATATTCAGGAAAAAACGCATACGCCCTGTTTGGCCAACCAAGCAACCTGGAAAGGCAAATCAGCGCTACAAAGAAGTCTCGCTTCCCATCGGTCAAAAGGGCCATGCTGAATAAAGTGTCAAAACCAGAAATGCAGGACAGGCCACGGAGAAACGGGAGCCTTGCTACGCTGATGGGCGGGATGTAAATTGCCAACAGCCACTCTGGAGAAGTGTACGGTGTGTCCTGAAACATTTACAAAACTCAGCTTAGAGAGCATAGGGCACTTCCACTCATGGGCGTATAAATTGGGAAAACTAAAAATCAGCAAGACACAAGCACCCCAAAGTTTAGGGCTGCTCTGTTGACAAGAACCTCCACTTCGTTACACCTTAAATATCCCAGGAAAGAGAAAAATGGATAAAGAAGTTGTGGTCCTTATGTACAATGGAATATCACTCAGCCATGAAATCAACGTCATAAGGCTAGTAGCAGCATGATGAGTGGATTTAGGTACGACGATTCTAAGTGCAATAAGTCACACAGAAAAAGACACTTATCATAAGATATCACTTATAGAGGGAATGTAAAAACCGCTGCCCTTGAACTGAATTACAAAACAGAACAGAGTCACACGGTTAGAAAACACACTATGGCTGCCAAACGGGAAAGGTGAGGTGGGGTGATGCATAAAACAAGGGTTTCAAATTAGCTCAGATACCGTTCCATAAACCCAATACGTAATAGACAAGACCTACTCCTTGCTCAGGGAACTGGACTCAACACCCCCTATTCACCGCCCAAGAGTATATCTGACTAGTAAGAATCTTAAAACCTATGTATTGATATCTCTCTGTAAGTGAGTCAAGTGGGTGTAAAGCTGCATAAACACAGCAGTGAAAAGCAGCTAAACCCCATTATAAAACTCAATTAATTTTAAAAACCCGTGAAACAAAGACAGTGAAAGGGAGAGAAATTCTTACAAAATTCGTTCAGGCGCTGTGATGCCACCTGGATTGACCATATCTAGACCCGCAGCTGATTGAGACATAAGGGTGGACACTCTTGGGGCTGAGGGGTTTGGTGAGGTTCGGTGAGCAAACGCAGACGCTTTAAAGTAATACTGCGTGGTACCCATCCCATGGGTCCCAAATCTCCAGGTTCAAGGGCATCTTCCTACATCGAAAACATGCATGAGAAACCCAGAAGATGGTCCACCGAGTGATCGGGAAAGGTTTCTAAAAGGCACCTCATTTCTCATCTCCTTGTGCTCGGGTTCGCCATTCCAGCCGCTTTACTAGCAATCTCCCTCCTTGGAGAATCAGCACCTTTAACCTCCTGTTCCATACAGGTTGCAATTTGTCCTGAGGGTGAACGGGAAGAGGGGGAACCAATGAGAGACTAGCTCTAGGTGTTGGGACAGGCACAGGTCACTCTATTTTCCCATCAGGAAGAAGAATTAACCACAGGCTCAGTCTGCCGCCCGGAAGCAGAATAGGGCCTAAAGCAATCCTGCGCTTTTGCGGCCAGCTCCCAAGAGAGCGAGTTAAAAAATGGAGCTCAGGGGCACTGCAATTCACAAACCTGCAGACTTATAAATGATAACTCTCGTCTACAAATATATTGAGGGAAGGCAACAAAGAGGATTTGAAAGCAAGGCAGAATTGCAGGAAACAGATTTCAGGAGGCAGATTCGAATCGCCTTTAAAGCACAGGAAAAGCGGCAAAACCTCGACAATGATGCCCTTGGCCAAAAAGGGCGTATGCGTTTTTTCCTGAATATATTCAGGAAAAAACGCATACGCCCTTTTTGGCCAACCAAGCAACCTGGAAAGGCAAATCAGCGCTACAAAGAAGTCTCGCTTCCCATCGGTCAAAAGGGCCATGCTGAATAAAGTGTCAAAACCAGAAATGCAGGACAGGCCACGGAGAAATGGGAGCCTTGCTACGCTGATGGGCGGGATGCAAATTGCCAACAGCCACTCTGGAGAAGTGTACGGTGTGTCCTGAAACATTTACAAAACTCAGCTTAGAGAGCATAGGGCACTTCCACTCATGGGCGTATAAATTGGGAAAACTAAAAATCAGCAAGACACAAGCACCCCAAAGTTTAGGGCTGCTCTGTTGACAAGAACCTCCACTTCGTTACACCTTAAATATCCCAGGAAAGAGAAAAATGGATAAAGAAGTTGTGGTCCTTATGTACAATGGAATATCACTCAGCCATGAAATCAACGTCATAAGGCTAGTAGCAGCATGATGAGTGGATTTAGGTACGACGATTCTAAGTGCAATAAGTCACACAGAAAAAGACACTTATCATAAGATATCACTTATAGAGGGAATGTAAAAACCGCTGCCCTTGAACTGAATTACAAAACAGAACAGAGTCACACGGTTAGAAAACACACTATGGCTGCCAAACGGGAAAGGTGAGGTGGGGTGATGCATAAAACAAGGGTTTCAAATTAGCTCAGATACCGTTCCATAAACCCAATACGTAATAGACAAGACCTACTCCTTGCTCAGGGAACTGGACTCAACACCCCCTATTCACCGCCCAAGAGTATATCTGACTAGTAAGAATCTTAAAACCTATGTATTGATATCTCTCTGTAAGTGAGTCAAGTGGGTGTAAAGCTGCATAAACACAGCAGTGAAAAGCAGCTAAACCCCATTATAAAACTCAATTAATTTTAAAAACCCGTGAAACAAAGACAGTGAAAGGGAGAGAAATTCTTACAAAATTCGTTCAGGCGCTGTGATGCCACCTGGATTGACCATATCTAGACCCGCAGCTGATTGAGACATAAGGGTGGACACTCTTGGGGCTGAGGGGTTTGGTGAGGTTCGGTGAGCAAACGCAGACGCTTTAAAGTAATACTGCGTGGTACCCATCCCATGGGTCCCAAATCTCCAGGTTCAAGGGCATCTTCCTACATCGAAAACATGCATGAGAAACCCAGAAGATGGTCCACCGAGTGATCGGGAAAGGTTTCTAAAAGGCACCTCATTTCTCATCTCCTTGTGCTCGGGTTCGCCATTCCAGCCGCTTTACTAGCAATCTCCCTCCTTGGAGAATCAGCACCTTTAACCTCCTGTTCCATACAGGTTGCAATTTGTCCTGAGGGTGAACGGGAAGAGGGGGAACCAATGAGAGACTAGCTCTAGGTGTTGGGACAGGCACAGGTCACTCTATTTTCCCATCAGGAAGAAGAATTAACCACAGGCTCAGTCTGCCGCCCGGAAGCAGAATAGGGCCTAAAGCAATCCTGCGCTTTTGCGGCCAGCTCCCAAGAGAGCGAGTTAAAAAATGGAGCTCAGGGGCACTGCAATTCACAAACCTGCAGACTTATAAATGATAACTCTCGTCTACAAATATATTGAGGGAAGGCAACAAAGAGGATTTGAAAGCAAGGCAGAATTGCAGGAAACAGATTTCAGGAGGCAGATTCGAATCGCCTTTAAAGCACAGGAAAAGCGGCAAAACCTCGACAATGATGCCCTTGGCCAAAAAGGGCGTATGCGTTTTTTCCTGAATATATTCAGGAAAAAACGCATACGCCCTTTTTGGCCAACCAAGCAACCTGGAAAGGCAAATCAGCGCTACAAAGAAGTCTCGCTTCCCATCGGTCAAAAGGGCCATGCTGAATAAAGTGTCAAAACCAGAAATGCAGGACAGGCCACGGAGAAATGGGAGCCTTGCTACGCTGATGGGCGGGATGCAAATTGCCAACAGCCACTCTGGAGAAGTGTACGGTGTGTCCTGAAACATTTACAAAACTCAGCTTAGAGAGCATAGGGCACTTCCACTCATGGGCGTATAAATTGGGAAAACTAAAAATCAGCAAGACACAAGCACCCCAAAGTTTAGGGCTGCTCTGTTGACAAGAACCTCCACTTCGTTACACCTTAAATATCCCAGGAAAGAGAAAAATGGATAAAGAAGTTGTGGTCCTTATGTACAATGGAATATCACTCAGCCATGAAATCAACGTCATAAGGCTAGTAGCAGCATGATGAGTGGATTTAGGTACGACGATTCTAAGTCAAATAAGTCACACAGAAAAAGACACTTATCATAAGATATCACCTATAGAGGGAATGTAAAAACCGCTGCCCTTGAACTGAATTACAAAACAGAACAGAGTCACACGGTTAGAAAACACACTATGGCTGCCTAACGGCAAAGGTGAGGTGGGGTGATGCATAAAACAAGGGTTTCAAATTAGCTCAGATACCGTTCCATAAACCCAACATGTAATAGACAAGACCTACTCCTTGCTCAGGGAACTGGACTCAACACCCCCTATTCACCGCCCAAGAATATATCTGACTAGTAAGAATCTTAAAACTTATGTATTGATATCTCTCTGTAAGTGAGTCAAGTGGGTGTAAAGCTGCATAAACACAGCAGTGAAAAGCAGCTAAACCCCATTATAAAACTCAATTAATTTTAAAAACCCGTGAAACAAAGACAGTGAAAGAGAGAGAAATTCTTACAAAATTCGTTCAGGGGCTGTGATGCCACCTGGATTGACCATATCTAGACCCGCAGCTGATTGAGACATAAGGGTGGACACTCTTGGGGCTGAGAGGTTTGGTGAGGTTGGGTGAGCAAACGCAGACGCTTTAAAGTAATACTGCGTGGTACCCATCCCATGGGTCCCAAATCTCCAGGTTCAAGGGCATCTTCCTACATCGAAAACATGCATGAGAAACCCAGAAGATGGTCCACCGAGTGATCGGGAAAGGTTTCTAAAAGGCACCTCATTTCTCATCTCCTTGTGCTCGGGTTCACCATTCCAGCCGCTTTACTAGCAATCTCCCTCCTTGGAGAATCAGCACCTTTAACCTCCTGTTCCATACAGGTTGCAATTTGTCCTGAGGGTGAACGGGAAGAGGGGGAACCAATGAGAGACTAGCTCTAGGTGTTGGGACAGGCACAGGTCACTCTATTTTCCCATCAGGAAGAAGAATTAACCACAGGCTCAGTCTGCCGCCCGGAAGCAGAATAGGGCCTAAAGCAATCCTGCGCTTTTGCGGCCAGCTCCCAAGAGAGCGAGTTGAAAAATGGAGCTCAGGGGCACTGCAATTCACAAACCTGCAGACTTATAAATGATAACTCTCGTCTACAAATATATTGAGGGAAGGCAACAAAGAGGATTTGAAAGCAAGGCAGAATTGCAGGAAACAGATTTCAGGAGGCAGATTCGAATCGCCTTTAAAGCACAGGAAAAGCGGCAAAACCTCGACAATGATGCCCTTGGCCAAAAAGGGCGTATGCGTTTTTTCCTGAATATATTCAGGAAAAAACGCATACGCCCTTTTTGGCCAACCAAGCAACCTGGAAAGGCAAATCAGCGCTACAAAGAAGTCTCGCTTCCCATCGGTCAAAAGGGCCATGCTGAATAAAGTGTCAAAACCAGAAATGCAGGACAGGCCACGGAGAAACGGGAGCCTTGCTACGCTGATGGGCGGGATGTAAATTGCCAACAGCCACTCTGGAGAAGTGTACGGTGTGTCCTGAAACATTTACAAAACTCAGCTTAAAGAGCATAGGGCACTTCCACTCATGGGCGTATAAATTGGGAAAACTAAAAATCAGCAAGACACAAGCACCCCAAAGTTTAGGGCTGCTCTGTTGACAAGAACCTCCACTTCGTTACACCTTAAATATCCCAGGAAAGAGAAAAATGGATAAAGAAGTTGTGGTCCTTATGTACAATGGAATATCACTCAGCCATGAAATCAACGTCATAAGGCTAGTAGCAGCATGATGAGTGGATTTAGGTACGACGATTCTAAGTGAAATAAGTCACACAGAAAAAGACACTTATCATAAGATATCACTTATAGAGGGAATGTAAAAACCGCTACCCTTGAACTGAATTACAAAACAGAACAGAGTCACACGGTTAGAAAACACACTATGGCTGCCTAACCGGAAAGGTGAGGTGGGGTGATGCATAAAACAAGGGTTTCAAATTAGCTCAGATACCGTTCCATAAACCCAATATGTAATAGACAAGACCTACTCCTTGCTCAGGGAACTGGACTCAACACCCCCTATTCACCGCCCAAGAGTATATCTGACTAGTAAGAATCTTAAAACTTATGTATTGATATCTCTCTGTAAGTGAGTCAAGTGGGTGTAAAGCTGCATAAACACAGCAGTGAAAAGCAGCTAAACCCCATTATAAAACTCAATTAATTTTAAAACCCCGTGAAACAAAGACAGTGAAAGAGAGAGAAATTCTTACAAAATTCGTTCAGGGGCTGTGATGCCACCTGGATTGACCATATCTAGACCCGCAGCTGATTGAGACATAAGGGTGGACACTCTTGGGGCTGAGATGTTTGGTTAGGTTGGGTGAGCAAACGCAGACGCTTTAAAGTAATACTGCGTGGTACCCATCCCATGGGTCCCAAATCTCCAGGTTCAAGGGCATCTTCCTACATCGAAAACATGCATGAGAAACCCAGAAGATGGTCCACCGAGTGATCGGGAAAGGTTTCTAAAAGGCACCTCATTTCTCATCTCCTTGTGCTCGGGTTCGCCATTCCAGCCGCTTTACTAGCAATCTCCCTCCTTGGAGAATCAGCACCTTTAACCTCCTGTTCCATACAGGTTGCAATTTGTCCTGAGGGTGAACGGGAAGAGGGGGAACCAATGAGAGACTAGCTCTAGGTGTTGGGACAGGCACAGGTCACTCTATTTTCCCATCAGGAAGAAGAATTAACCACAGGCTCAGTCTGCCGCCCGGAAGCAGAATAGGGCCTAAAGCAATCCTGCGCTTTTGCGGCCAGCTCCCAAGAGAGCGAGTTGAAAAATGGAGCTCAGGGGCACTGCAATTCACAAACCTGCAGACTTATAAATGATAACTCTCGTCTACAAATATATTGAGGGAAGGCAACAAAGAGGATTTGAAAGCAAGGCAGAATTGCAGGAAACAGATTTCAGGAGGCAGATTCGAATCGCCTTTAAAGCACAGGAAAAGCGGCAAAACCTCGACAATGATGCCCTTGGCCAAAAAGGGCGTAGGCGTTTTTTCCTGAATATATTCAGGAAAAAACGCATACGCCCTGTTTGGCCAACCAAGCAACCTGGAAAGGCAAATCAGCGCTACAAAGAAGTCTCGCTTCCCATCGGTCAAAAGGGCCATGCTGAATAAAGTGTCAAAACCAGAAATGCAGGACAGGCCACGGAGAAACGGGAGCCTTGCTACGCTGATGGGCGGGATGTAAATTGCCAACAGCCACTCTGGAGAAGTGTACGGTGTGTCCTGAAACATTTACAAAACTCAGCTTAGAGAGCATAGGGCACTTCCACTCATGGGCGTATAAATTGGGAAAACTAAAAATCAGCAAGACACAAGCACCCCAAAGTTTAGGGCTGCTCTGTTGACAAGAACCTCCACTTCGTTACACCTTAAATATCCCAGGAAAGAGAAAAATGGATAAAGAAGTTGTGGTCCTTATGTACAATGGAATATCACTCAGCCATGAAATCAACGTCATAAGGCTAGTAGCAGCATGATGAGTGGATTTAGGTACGACGATTCTAAGTCAAATAAGTCACACAGAAAAAGACACTTATCATAAGATATCACTTATAGAGGGAATGTAAAAACCGCTGCCCTTGAACTGAATTACAAAACAGAACAGAGTCACACTGTTAGAAAACACACTATGGCTGCCAAACGGGAAACGTGAGGTGGGGTGATGCATAAAACAAGGGTTTCAAATTAGCTCAGATACCGTTCCATAAACCCAATACGTAATAGACAAGACCTACTCCTTGCTCAGGGAACTGGACTCAACACCCCCTATTCACCGCCCAAGAGTATATCTGACTAGTAAGAATCTTAAAACCTATGTATTGATATCTCTCTGTAAGTGAGTCAAGTGGGTGTAAAGCTGCATAAACACAGCAGTGAAAAGCAGCTAAACCCCATTATAAAACTCAATTAATTTTAAAAACCCGTGAAACAAAGACAGTGAAAGGGAGAGAAATTCTTACAAAATTCGTTCAGGCGCTGTGATGCCACCTGGATTGACCATATCTAGACCCGCAGCTGATTGAGACATAAGGGTGGACACTCTTGGGGCTGAGGGGTTTGGTGAGGTTCGGTGAGCAAACGCAGACGCTTTAAAGTAATACTGCGTGGTACCCATCCCATGGGTCCCAAATCTCCAGGTTCAAGGGCATCTTCCTACATCGAAAACATGCATGAGAAACCCAGAAGATGGTCCACCGAGTGATCGGGAAAGGTTTCTAAAACGCACCTCATTTCTCGTCTCCTTGTGCTCGGGTTCGCCATTCCAGCCGCTTTACTAGCAATCTCCCTCCTTGGAGAATCAGCACCTTTAACCTCCTGTTCCATACAGGTGGCAATTTGAACTGAGGGTGAACGGGAAGAGGGGGAACCAATGAGAGACTAGCTCTAGGTGTTGGGACAGGCACAGGTCACTCTATTTTCCCATCAGGAAGAAGAATTAACCACAGGCTCAGTCTGCCGCCCGGAAGCAGAATAGGGCCTAAAGCAATCCTGCGCTTTTGCGGCCAGCTCCCAAGAGAGCGAGTTGAAAAATGGAGCTCAGGGGCACTGCAATTCACAAACCTGCAGACTTATAAATGATAACTCTCGTCTACAAATATATTGAGGGAAGGCAACAAAGAGGATTTGAAAGCAAGGCAGAATTGCAGGAAACAGATTTCAGGAGGCAGATTCGAATCGCCTTTAAAGCACAGGAAAAGCGGCAAAACCTCGACAATGATGCCCTTGGCCAAACAGGGCGTATGCGTTTTTTCCTGAATATATTCAGGAAAAAACGCATACGCCCTGTTTGGCCAACCAAGCAACCTGGAAAGGCAAATCAACGCTACAAAGAAGTCTCGCTTCCCATCGGTCAAAAGGGCCATGCTGAATAAAGTGTCAAAACCAGAAATGCAGGACAGGCCACGGAGAAACGGGAGCCTTGCTACGCTGATGGGCGGGATGTAAATTGCCAACAGCCACTCTGGAGAAGTGTACGGTGTGTCCTGAAACATTTACAAAACTCAGCTTAGAGAGCATAGGGCACTTCCACTCATGGTCGTATAAATTGGGAAAACTAAAAATCAGCAAGACACAAGCACCCCAAAGTTTAGGGCTGCTCTGTTGACAAGAACCTCCACTTCGTTACACCTTAAATATCCCAGGAAAGAGAAAAATGGATAAAGAAGTTGTGGTCCTTATGTACAATGGAATATCACTCAGCCATGAAATCAACGTCATAAGGCTAGTAGCAGCATGATGAGTGGATTTAGGTACGACGATTCTAAGTCAAATAAGTCACACAGAAAAAGACACTTATCATAAGATATCACTTATAGAGGGAATGTAAAAACCGCTGCCCTTGAACTGAATTACAAAACAGAACAGAGTCACACTGTTAGAAAACACACTATGGCTGCCAAACGGGAAACGTGAGGTGGGGTGATGCATAAAACAAGGGTTTCAAATTAGCTCAGATACCGTTCCATAAACCCAATACGTAATAGACAAGACCTACTCCTTGCTCAGGGAACTGGACTCAACACCCCCTATTCACCGCCCAAGAGTATATCTGACTAGTAAGAATCTTAAAACCTATGTATTGATATCTCTCTGTAAGTGAGTCAAGTGGGTGTAAAGCTGCATAAACACAGCAGTGAAAAGCAGCTAAACCCCATTATAAAACTCAATTAATTTTAAAAACCCGTGAAACAAAGACAGTGAAAGGGAGAGAAATTCTTACAAAATTCGTTCAGGCGCTGTGATGCCACCTGGATTGACCATATCTAGACCCGCAGCTGATTGAGACATAAGGGTGGACACTCTTGGGGCTGAGGGGTTTGGTGAGGTTCGGTGAGCAAACGCAGACGCTTTAAAGTAATACTGCGTGGTACCCATCCCATGGGTCCCAAATCTCCAGGTTCAAGGGCATCTTCCTACATCGAAAACATGCATGAGAAACCCAGAAGATGGTCCACCGAGTGATCGGGAAAGGTTTCTAAAACGCACCTCATTTCTCGTCTCCTTGTGCTCGGGTTCGCCATTCCAGCCGCTTTACTAGCAATCTCCCTCCTTGGAGAATCAGCACCTTTAACCTCCTGTTCCATACAGGTGGCAATTTGAACTGAGGATGAACGGGAAGACGGGGAACCAATGAGAGACTAGCTCTAGGTGTTGGGACAGGCACAGGTCACTCTATTTTCCCATCAGGAAGAAGAATTAACCACAGGCTCAGTCTGCCGCCCGGAAGCAGAATAGGGCCTAAAGCAATCCTGCGCTTTTGCGGCCAGCTCCCAAGAGAGCGAGTTGAAAAATGGAGCTCAGGGGCACTGCAATTCACAAACCTGCAGACTTATAAATGATAACTCTCGTCTACAAATATATTGAGGGAAGGCAACCAAGAGGATTTGAAAGCAAGGCAGAATTGCAGGAAACAGATTTCAGGAGGCAGATTCGAATCGCCTTTAAAGCACAGGAAAAGCGGCAAAACCTCGACAATGATGCCCTTGGCCAAAAAGGGCGTATGCGTTTTTTCCTGAATATATTCAGGAAAAAACGCATACGCCCTTTTTGGCCAACCAAGCAACCTGGAAAGGCAAATCAGCGCTACAAAGAAGTCTCGCTTCCCATCGGTCAAAAGGGCCATGCTGAATAAAGTGTCAAAACCAGAAATGCAGGACAGGCCACGGAGAAACGGGAGCCTTGCTACGCTGATGGGCGGGATGTAAATTGCCAACAGCCACTCTGGAGAAGTGTACGGTGTGTCCTGAAACATTTACAAAACTCAGCTTAGAGAGCATAGGGCACTTCCACTCATGGGCGTATAAATTGGGAAAACTAAAAATCAGCAAGACACAAGCACCCCAAAGTTTAGGGCTGCTCTGTTGACAAGAACCTCCACTTCGTTACACCTTAAATATCCCAGGAAAGAGAAAAATGGATAAAGAAGTTGTGGTCCTTATGTACAATGGAATATCACTCAGCCATGAAATCAACGTCATAAGGCTAGTAGCAGCATGATGAGTGGATTTAGGTACGACGATTCTAAGTCAAATAAGTCACACAGAAAAAGACACTTATCATAAGATATCACCTATAGAGGGAATGTAAAAACCGCTGCCCTTGAACTGAATTACAAAACAGAACAGAGTCACACGGTTAGAAAACACACTATGGCTGCCTAACGGCAAAGGTGAGGTGGGGTGATGCATAAAACAAGGGTTTCAAATTAGCTCAGATACCGTTCCATAAACCCAATATGTAATAGACAAGACCTACTCCTTGCTCAGGGAACTGGACTCAACACCCCCTATTCACCGCCCAAGAATATATCTGACTAGTAAGAATCTTAAAACTTATGTATTGATATCTCTCTGTAAGTGAGTCAAGTGGGTGTAAAGCTGCATAAACACAGCAGTGAAAAGCAGCTAAACCCCATTATAAAACTCAATTAATTTTAAAAACCCGTGAAACAAAGACAGTGAAAGGGAGAGAAATTCTTACAAAATTCGTTCAGGCGCTGTGATGCCACCTGGATTGACCATATCTAGACCCGCAGCTGATTGAGACATAAGGGTGGACACTCTTGGGGCTGAGGGGTTTGGTGAGGTTCGGTGAGCAAACGCAGACGCTTTAAAGTAATACTGCGTGGTACCCATCCCATGGGTCCCAAATCTCCAGGTTCAAGGGCATCTTCCTACATCGAAAACATGCATGAGAAACCCAGAAGATGGTCCACCGAGTGATCGGGAAAGGTTTCTAAAAGGCACCTCATTTCTCATCTCCTTGTGCTCGGGTTCGCCATTCCAGCCGCTTTACTAGCAATCTCCCTCCTTGGAGAATCAGCACCTTTAACCTCCTGTTCCATACAGGTTGCAATTTGTCCTGAGGGTGAACGGGAAGAGGGGGAACCAATGAGAGACTAGCTCTAGGTGTTGGGACAGGCACAGGTCACTCTATTTTCCCATCAGGAAGAAGAATTAACCACAGGCTCAGTCTGCCGCCCGGAAGCAGAATAGGGCCTAAAGCAATCCTGCGCTTTTGCGGCCAGCTCCCAAGAGAGCGAGTTGAAAAATGGAGCTCAGGGGCACTGCAATTCACAAACCTGCAGACTTATAAATGATAACTCTCGTCTACAAATATATTGAGGGAAGGCAACAAAGAGGATTTGAAAGCAAGGCAGAATTGCAGGAAACAGATTTCAGGAGGCAGATTCGAATCGCCTTTAAAGCACAGGAAAAGCGGCAAAACCTCGACAATGATGCCCTTGGCCAAACAGGGCGTATGCGTTTTTTCCTGAATATATTCAGGAAAAAACGCATACGCCCTTTTTGGCCAACCAAGCAACCTGGAAAGGCAAATCAGCGCTACAAAGAAGTCTCGCTTCCCATCGGTCAAAAGGGC